>NW_027611681.1:0-600000 GCF_964261635.1 Lissotriton helveticus
AGGCTGAGAAGGTAAGCTGACTGAAATTACTCCACTGTATGGTGGTGATCTCTTAAGTGCAGTGGGAGGATGGCAGGGCTTCACAAAATGGGGAGTGATTAGCTTAGAACGGCCGGGCGATGTGAGGAGGGGACAGGCGATTGTGTCCTTCACGATCCTACAACAAAAGTATAAATTAGGTGACTAAAAACGGTTCTGACATTTGCAGGTGGATCACATTCTGCAAAGTCACATCCGGGAAGGGGGGCAGTTGCCTGAAGCATCCCCACTGGAGGACCAGCTGCTAACTAATCCCCTGACCGAAAAAGCAATCTTAACCATCTATAGGAAGTTGATCTACAGTTCTCTGGATCCCTTGGGGGCGCGGAGGGATGTGTGGGAGAGGGATCTAGGCACGCTTGGCGATGGCGATTGGGTTGAGGCCATTCAGGGTGCCAGGGAGGTGGCAATTAGAACTCGTTCTGGTCTAATTTAACTACAGATCCTACATAGGACCTACTACTCCAGAACTTTGTGGCACCGAATAGGACGGGCGGCCACCTCTCTGTGTAAAGGAATGTAAGGGGAGGGGGGCTTTTTTTTAATTTTGTGTGGAGTTGTCCGGTAATTCAATGCTACTGGGTAGAGATCATGAGAATAATGTGCCAGGTCATGGGACTACCGATCCCCATGGGGGCCAAATGGCACCTCCTGAATATCACGAGTGAGGTGACATGGCATAGTTTTAGCAGAATATGACTGGCCCTGGCTTTGGCGGTTGGCAAGCGTAACATTGCAGCGGTTGGGGAGCCAGCTCTCCCCTCCCAGGGTGGAGGATTGGGAAGCAGATCTTGATTGGTGTCAACGGGTGGACACAGGGTGCATCTCAGCATGGGCTGCCCTTGTAAAGGGTAAAAGATATGGGAGGGATCGTAGAGCTACCGGGCCATGTGACGCGCCATGAAGTAGTGAAAGTTAAATATGTTCTATCCTTGCGACCTAGTTTTATGTAGTGGGATTTGGCAAGGGAGTGTCAGGATAAGCCAAGCTGTGTTACTCACTCCATATTTGCAGACTTTGCCTTTTTGGTCTAATCACTCTCACTAATGTGCACCGTATTTTCGGTGTCAACACTATCGATTGAAGTGGTACAAAAGGGGGTGGTGATGGACGGAGCATCTGAACCAATCAAACACTCACACCCAGTCAACAGATCTGGGTTTAATCCATCACCGTTCTTCAGCCCACTCTGCCATCCCAGTTCAGACATGGCTATATGCAAATCAGTCTGACCCTGTGCCTCATGGGAACAGTTCAGCCCGAACTGCCAAGCCATGCCTTCCCTGGACCGGAAACAAGCTTCCGAGGACCGGTTTCTGGCATTAAAGCCGTCTTCAGCCCAGCTTGCTTGAATCCAGTGGCAAAGTGAGCAAGAGACTCACGTCTGAGCATATCCTGCCAACTTATGGCGAACAAAGTTGTACAAAAGGGGGTGGTGATGGACGGAGCATCTGAACCAATCAAACACTCACACCCAGTCAAAAGATCTGGGGTTAATCCATCACCGTTCTATAGCCCACTCTGCCACCCCAGTTCAGACATGGCCATATGCAAATCAGTCTGACCCTGTGCCTCATGGGAACAGTCCAGCCGGAAATGCCAAGCCATGCCTTCCCTCGACCGGAAACAAGCTTTCAATTGAGCACTAGTTCAATGAAAAGAATTTTAAAAAGTACCTGTGTCTTGGCAATATAAGCAGTGTGCAGGTCATTTATGCAATCGAGTCTGTTGATCTATTGTTGCGCTCTGAGTTCAAGCAGCCGTCATTACAAAGCTGAGAATTATGTGACTGCTCGCCCTCGCTAACTTGAGAGTCAAGTACAAAAGCACATGTTACTTACCTTCGGTAACGATATATCTGTAGAAACAGTAGTTAGTGTTAGATTCCTTACCTTAGAATATCCCCAGGTGTCAGGCTGGATCCGGAAAGTTTTCGTCAGCAGTACCCCTGCGTGTCGTTAGGCATCGTCTGCGGCTCTGCGTCCGTCGTTGGCATTGTGATCACTGGGATGAAGTCGGAGTACTTAGACACCGTCCTCGCGCGCTGACGTCAGTTCTGTACATAGCTTTCCGCGCCAGGAACGCAGAGCGATGATAGAAACCGACACTGGTGCCATAAAACTAGGGCCCTGAAAGGGATGTCCTTAACCCTAGATATTGGTTCGCAGAACGGGGAGGATGGGTGGGGCGGTAAGGAATCTAACACTAACTAATGTTTCTTACAGATATATCGTTACCAAAGGTAAGTAACTTGTGCATCTGAAAGAAACAGGTTAGTGTTAGATTCCTTACCTTAGAATAGATACCCCAGCAATTCCAACCCCGGTGGTGGGTCTACGAACCAAGATCACACCAGAAAGTCCCGGAGAACAGAACGGCTGAAAAAGCCATCTCTCCAGACTTGGCTGTGCAGGCAGTAGTGCTTAGCAAATGTGTGCAGTGAGGCCCACATAGCTGCCTGACATGTCCTGTAAGGGGACTCCCCGACCAAGGCAGTAGTAGCCGCTGTGGCCCGAGTGGAATGGGTCCTCAACCAAACAGGAGGCTCCTTTTTCACCAAGGAATAACAGACCTTGATGCGCAACATGACTCACTGCGAGATGGTTCGCTTGTGCACCGCCCGTCCCTTCTTAGCGCCCACGTAACCAACATAGAGCTGGTCGTCAACCCAGAACTGGCGTGTGCGTTCTAGATAGAACGAGAGCGCACATTTTGGGTACAGATGGTCGAGCCTCTCTTCCTCTTTCGAGGGATGCAGAGGCAGAAAGTAGGTGGGCAAGGTGATGGACTGCCAGAAATGAAAGGCTGTAACCACCTTGGGCAGGAAAGAAGGACGAGTTCTCAAAACAACTTTGCCCGGAAAGACAGAGAGGAAAGGAGGCTTAGAAGAATGAGCCTGGAGCTCACTCACTCTCCTGGCAGAGGTGATGGCAACCAGGAATGCAGTCTTAAGTGGAAGTACTAAGAGTTCTAGGAGTGTCGTGTACCATGGCTGTCTTGCCCATGTGGGAGCAACCAGGATCATTGTGAGCGACTGTTGCTTTAGTTTGCGTGCCACTAATGGAATCAGTGGGGTTGGCAGAAAAGCGTACGCAAATCTGCCTGACCAGTTCATCCATATCGCATTGCCCTGTGACAACAGGTGTGGGAACCTGGCGGCAAAGGACTGGCATTTTGAGTTTTCTTTTGTGGCAAACAGATCTATCTCTGGATGCCCCCACTTTCAGAAGAATGGTTGGAGGACTTGATGGTGAATTTCCCATTTGTGTATCTGTTGGCTGTGTCTGCTTAGTAGATCTGCCATTTGATTGTCTATTCCTGGGAGGTATTCTGCTAGGAGAAAGATGTTTTTTGGAATTGCCCACCTCCATATGCTCTGTGCTTGGTGAGACAGCTGCGGAGAGTGTGTCCCTCCCTGTTTTTGGATGTAGTACGTGGCTGTCATTTTGTCCGTCCGGATTAATACAGCCTTTGTGTACAAGTATTTTTGGAGGGCTTTCATTGCTAGAAATACTGCTAGCAACTCTAAGTGGTTTATATGCAGCGTCTTCTGCTTGACTGTCCAGAGCCCTTGGACTGTGTATTGAAGTATGTGGGCTCCCCAGCCTGTCAGTGATGCGTCCGCTGTTAGTACTACTTGTGGAACCGGCTCTTGGAACAGTCGCCCATTGGAAAGGTTTTGTGGGTTCCACCACTGCAGAGAGTTGTGAGTCCGACTGTCTACCAACACAAGGTCTTTTAGTTGTCCTTGAGCCTGGTTCCACTGCTGTGCTAGGCATACTTGCAATGGATGCATTTGATGTCGGGCATGAGGTACAATGAATATGCAGGAGGCCATCATGCCTATCAGCTGCATGAACACTCGAGCTGGCAAGGAGTGTTGTGGGTGAAATCTTTAAATTAGAGACTGCATGTTGGCTATCCTGGCTGTATTTGGGTATGCTTTTGCCACTGAGGTATCTATTGTTGCTCCCAGATATTGTTGTATGTGGGAGGGCTGCAGATGTGATTTTAGGTAATTTTTGGAAAATCCCAGACTGTGCAGCAGCTGGATTGTCTGTGAGGTATGGATGGCACACTGTGCGTATGAGTTGGCTTTTATGAGCCAATCGTCCAGATATGGGAACACATGGACGTGTTGCCTTCGTAGGTGTGCTGCTACTACTGCTAGGCATTTTGTAAACACCCTTGGTGCTGTAGTTACCCCGAAGGGGAGGACTTTGAATTGATAGTGCTGACCCTCTATTGTGAACCTGAGGTATCTCCTGTGAGCTGGATGTATGGGGATGTGAAAATATGCGTCCTTGAGGTCTAATGTAGCGAGGAGGTCTCCTTGCTGGAGTAACGGGAGTACTTGTTGTAGAGTGATCATATGGAAATGCTCCCAGAGTATGTATTGGTTCAGAGGTCTGAGGTCCAATATTGGTCTGAGGGACCCGTCCTTTTTGGGAATAAGGAAGTATAGGGAGTATACTCCTGTCCCCTGGTGTTGAATAGGGACTGGCTCTATGGCACACTTTACTAGCATGGATTTTACCTCTTGTTGTAACAGCGTGATATGTTCTTTGTACATAGGACGGTTTTTGGATGGTATGTTGGGTGGAGTAGAAGTAAGTTCCAGGCAAAAATCATATAGTATAATTTGCCTCACCCACCTGTCTGTGGTAATTGTGTTTCAGACTGGTAGGAATTGTGTTAGTCTGCCTCCGACTGGTGTTGAGTGGTCTGGAGGGAGTGTGAGCAAGTCACTGTTTGGTGGCGGTGGAGGCTCAGGTGTTGTTGCCGCCACGTCCTCTGCCTTTGTTATTATTGCCTCTATAACCTCCTCTGTTGGAGCCTTTATTAAAGGTGCTCTGGGTATTACTTTTGAATGTAGAGGAAGTTTCTGATGTATTGCCTCTACCTGAGCATCGAAAGGAGGAGCGGCAAAAGAAACTGAAGTGCGCCCATAGATTTTGCAGTATCTGTATCTTTTTTCATCTTTTCCAAGATGGTATCTACTGCAGGGCCAAACAGGAAGTCTTGATTAACTGGCTGGTTGAGGATGGTTGATTGCACTTCATTTTTAAATCCGGAAATGCGTAGCCACGCATGCTGCCGTAGTAATACGCTAGTGTTAATGGACCTGGCTGCTGTGTCAGCTTGGTCTAGTGCACATTTTATGGAAGCATTTGTGATACATTTTCCTTCCTGTATTAGGTCGTTAGCTTTAAAAGGTTCTGGCAGGTGTTATAGTAACCCCTCCAGCTGGTCATAATCTGCTCTATCGTATCGTGCTAATAGAGCCTGTGTGTTTGCAATCCTCCAAGTATTTGCTGCTTGGGATGCCACTCTTTTGCCTGAGGCTTCTAGTACCTTTGACTCTTTGTCAGGAGGGGGAGCATCTCCTGTTTGTGAATTAGCTCGCTTTCGAGCGTTTGCTACAACTAATGAGTCTAACGGCAACTGTGACTTATTATAAGAAGGGTCGGTAGGGGCTGCTTTATACTTTTTCTCAATCCTCGGATTGAGGACACGCGCTCTGGCTGGGTCTTTAAATATGTCAGTGACGTGTTTTAGTACCCCTTTTAACATAGGGAGTGTACGTACACTCTTTTCTGAAGTTGGAAAAGTGTCAAATAGGACATCCTCTTCGATTGGGTCAGTGTGCATGTCTACATTATGATATTTAGCTGCCCTATCCACTAGTTGGTTAAAGACAATGGTGTTGTAGGTAGGCGACGGCTTTGTAGGATATGTAGAGGTGTCAGGGATGGGTTGTGGGTCGTATGTATCATAAGGATCATTCTGGTCATCCCATGTGTTATCTTGTATATCCTGATCTTCAGAATCTACAAAGTTATCTTGAGGATCTTCCCCTATGTTTTCTGTCTCATCATAATGTGAGGGAGAGTAAGGCACATAAGGCATGTTAGGAAAGAAAGGAGGAGGAGTGAAAGGCCTTGAAGGAGATGTTGCAAAGTCTTTCTTCTTTGGAGGAACAGGGGAAGAAGTGTCAATGTCCAAAGGTCTCTTCTTTCTGTGGTAAAATGTTATCCGTCCTGTTTCTGGGTCTATATACAGTTTACTCTGTTCTTCACTCACTGGATCAGGATGGAAAAGTTCTTCCTCAACTGTCCGTGGTTTTAGCGCCAATGTTTTTGGCTTAGTCACTTCTTTGTGGTGAGTCTTTGGCTCGAGGGCCTTGGCTGTGGAGCTTTTTTCGGCTCGACTACTTTTTTCGGGTCGGTGACCTTTTTCGGGTCGGCAACAGTTTTTGGTTCGACGTTCTTTGTTGGCTCTACTGCCTTTTTTGGTTCGGCGACCTTCTTCGGTTAGACGACCTTTTTCGGATCGATCTGTTTTTTCGGGTTGATAACCTTTTTAGGATCGACCGAAGTTTTCGGTTCGATAACTTTTTTCGGATCGACCGGTGCTTTCGGTTCGATAACCTTTTCCGGATCGACCTGTCGAATCGACTGCCTTCTTTGGGTCGACAGGATGTTTAGTGTGACCTGTTTTTTGTCGGTCGACACTCTTTTTCGGTTCGGCGGCCGTTGTCGGGTCGACTATTGTTTTGGGATTGACAACCTTTTTGGGAAGAGTGTAGCTTGTTCCCAGGGTATCAGAAGACTTAGGTTTGGTCTTCGGAGCTGAGCCAGAAGGCGGGGCCTCTGAAGGAGTTTGTCGATCTCGGCTAAGGCCTTTAGGCGATGCTTCGACCGGAGCCTTGTCTTGAGATGGGAGCTGGAGTGGGGGCTTGGTACCCATGGTTTGCCCCGGTGTAATCTGGTCATCGGAGTCCGACTGGTCGTCTACGGTGACGATTTCTAGGTCGGAGTACGCCGCTTCTGTGAGGTCATGTTCATCTTCGAAAATGTTCTCCGGTTCCAGTGCCTGCCGCTGCATTTCTTGTCTAGCGGCCCATTGGTTCTGGATAGTCTTCTTCGACCAGAACTGAGCACAAGCTGGACAGTTTTCCTCATTGTGCTCGGGAGAGAGGCACTTGTTGCATACTGTATGTTTATCAGTATGTGGGAATTCGGAGTGACATTGTGGGCACCTTTTAAATTGTGTCCTTTCCATCGGCAGCAGGCCCACGTGGTGTCAAAAAGAACCAACGGCCCGCGTCGACGACCGGATAGAGATGGAAAGTGTTATCGAGTGGAGGTTTACCGAACGAGAACAATACCGTCGAGGTAGAAGGCCTTTGGCTTTAGAAAATTGAAAAGTTTTGATTCCGAAATTGGAGTTGAGGAATAGCATCCAAACCCAATGGCGGAAAAAAACAATCGGAGGATGGAGAAGATGCCCATGCGCACTGTACTCCAGGGGAGGAGTCACCTACCTCGTGATACTTCGAAGACTCTTCCAGGACACCAAAGTGCAAACATCCATACCCAACACTAGGCGGCGATCTATGCACAGATATGAATTGAGCAGCCCACATGCCTCGAACACAAGCTTCCAAAGCTGGAGTTTGTTTTTAAAAACCAATAACTAATCACCCTCACACCCTTGGAACTTTCTCCCTGATTAATTTTCCCCCAGGAAGTGGGGTTCATTTAAAAAGAAATTTCCATCACGCCTGCCAAGTATTCCCTGGTGGGCCTAAATAAGAAAGAAATACATCAGACTGCTTGATCTAAAAAGGAATGGCTGTCCGATGTAATTACACCGACGGCACACGAGAAAGGCTGGACACATGACAATCCACCTGACTTGCACTAGGTCAGGCAGACCATCCGTTTGTTGGAAAGGATACTCCACCGCTTGTGAAGGAGTACCCTGCTCATCAAAGTCTAAATCAAGACCTTTTTCTTTTCTGTGCTATGCATGTATCTCTAGGTCTGCTTCATTATGTCCATCAGTCTTTGTATTATCGACCTGTTACTGAGGCTTGTGTGTTTAGTACAGGTTTAATCTTACGGTATGTGTGTGTGTGGGTTTATCTGAACCCTGTAGTTTAATCAGCACTTGTTGTTTATGTGGTGTTATGTGGTGTTGTCACACCCTTGTAATTATAAAAAGTATGTTACAGGCGATCAGGTGTCTCTTGCCCGTGACTTCTGAGGAAGTAATGGTGCACAGTTAACAGCTGCAACATTGCAAAGTGTCAAGAGCCTGATTTAGAGTTCGCAGGCCGGGGAACTCAGACACAAACGTGATGGATATCCTGGCCGCCTTTTTACAAGCTCCGCTGAATATAATATATGGGAGCCTCATTTCTTTCTTTTGTACTTTCTATTTCCCTTGTTTTTATTATCTTTATTTTACTCTTTTTTTTTCTTTCTTATTTCTTTGTCTGTTTCTCTCTATTCCTGGTTTATCTTTCATTCATTTCTTAATTTAAGAATGCTTAGCCTCCTAAAGCATTTTTTTCATTTGCATTTCTTCTTTCCTGTCATGGGGATGACTGCACAGATATCCTCAGAAGTAGGATCTTTTAAATTCTGCAAGAACCTATTTACTAATGGTCCTAATTGAAGGTGTCATTTAGAAGTTAAATATATGTTTCTTATGTGAGGTACGGTGGGTATGTGTGAGAATGTGTGTGAGAGAGACAGACAGAGAGAGTGTGTGTCTGTGTCTGTCTGTCTATGTCTGAGTGTGAGTACTTGAGCGTGGGGAGCCGGCTCTCACTATACTATACCAAAAAGAGGTATAGTGTGCAGAGAGTCCAGTGGATCCCCAGAGATTTTACAGAGGTTAAAGCAGATAATAATAATGCTCTTTTGTGGTAGTGTGGGGGAGCAGTTAGACATATGTGAGGGTAGTTTTAAGCATTTGTTGTACACACAGGTGCAATAAATGACACACACTCATTGAATAAATCTGAGACCAATTTAAGAATGATACCTGGTTAGATTTATTTTGCGGAACCACAGAATTTCATCTTGAGTAAATACGTTTTGCAATAGAAATACTGTTCAATATAAAAAGTGGACAATTAGTGCAATTTTCAGACTTTGCAATGTTAACCTATGGGGTGAAGAAAACTTTCAACATACATACGGGGAGCATCTCCTTACAAGACCATTCTTCGGAAGTTAAGGTCAGTATTGGACAAGGTTCACTTCAGAACCAACAGTGCACCACCAGCGGCACAGGGGCGCCCAAGTGCAAGTTCAAGGTTGGAAACCCAATATAAATTAAGGGGGACTAGGGCAATCGGACAGAGGCTGCTTGCAGATAAGTAACAGCGGCTTGTGGGAACTAGTTTGTAGTTCAGAGACTGGGGATGCCACCTAAAAACTAGATTTAAGGGCGTTACAAGGGAGTGACAGGTAATGTCCAATGGGCCCTTTGCCTGGGGTGTCTACACCCTCTAACATGCCCACCTTCTGTGAGAGGAGGACACAGTCCTATCCCTAACTGGATAAGTCCCATCATATTCAAGATGGTGGGCACTGAAAAGTGTACTTGACCTAGCCTCCAGCACCCGTGGGGAGGAGTTGGCAGAGGGGGGCACATCTCCTATTCTATCTAAGGTTTCCGGCCTGTTCTGCCGCCAAAAAGGGGGTGAGGACAGGATGGAGGCCAGCTCCTTCGAACAGGAGAGGCTGGGGTCGCATTACAAAGGAGGCAAGACCTTTGAAGCTCCCCACCACGGATGGCTCTTCCTGTCCAGGGAAGACCTGAACACCTCCACCCAGGAAAGGCATTGTTCTCAGCTTCAGAGTGCGCAGGCACTCTCCCCTGAGGTCAGAACACACTCTGGTGGTAACAGGCTTGCTCAGGCCAGTCAATGACCACACTAAGGATTGGTAGGTTTCAGGGGACCCATCTAAGGGGCCCTCTGTGTGCAATTTTTATTAAAATCGACACTGGAATCAGCACAAGTTTATTATGTTGAGATGCTTGGTGCCAAACATCACATATTTCAGTGAGGCAATCATGGAGCTGGCGAACTCATAATAAATATAATTTACAACAAGGGGTGGTGATGGACAGAGTCTCTGAATTAAGCAGAGTACTCTCACCCAGTCAAGAGATCAGGGCTAGATCCAACACCGTTTTTTAGCTCATTGCACCATCCCAGTTTCAGAACCTGGCTGTATGCAAATGAGTCTGTCCCTGGCCCAGTGCATCATGGGAACAGGGCAGACCAGACTACAAAAGCCAATTCTTACACTGGGAAGGAAACAAGCTTCCGGGGACCGGTTTCTGCCATTTCAGGCGTCTTCGGCCCGGCTTGCTTGAATCCTGATGGTGCAATGAGCAAGGGACTCACATCTGAGTATACCCTTCCACGCTTAGGGTGGACAAAATTATTTACAACAAGGGGAGGTGATGGACAGAGTCTCTGAATTAAGCAGAGTACTCTCACCCAGTCAAGAGATCAGGGCTAGATCCAACACCGTTTTTTAGCTCATTGCACCATCCCAGTTTCAGAACCTGGCTGTATGCAAATTAGTCTGTCCCTGGCCCAGTGCATCATGGGAACAGGGCAGACCAGACTACAAAAGCCAATTCTTACACTGGGAAGGAAACAAGCTTCCGGGGACCGGTTTCTGCCATTTCAGGCGTCTTCGGCCCGGCTTGCTTGAATCCTGATGGTGCAATGAGCAAGGGACTCACATCTGAGTATACCCTTCCACGCTTAGGGTGGACAACATTATTTACAACAAGGGGTGGTGATGGACAGAGTCTCTGAATTAAGCAGAGTACTCTCACCCAGTCAAGAGATCAGGGCTAGATCCAACACCGTTTTTTAGCTCATTGCACCATCCCAGTTTCAGAACCTGGCTGTATGCAAATTAGTCTGTCCCTGGCCCAGTGCATGATGGGAACAGGGCAGACCAGACTACAAAAGCCAATTCTTACACTGGGAAGGAAACAAGCTTCCGGGGACCTGTTTTTGCCATTTCAGGCGTCTTCAGCCCGGCTTGCTTGAATCCTGATGGTGCAATGAGCAAGGGACTCACATCTGAGTATACCCTTCCACGCTTAGGGTGGACAAAATTATTTACAACAAGGGGTGGTGATGGACAGAGTCTCTGAATTAAGCAGAGTACTCTCACCCAGTCAAGAGATCAGGGCTAGATCCAACACCGTTTTTTAGCTCATTGCGCCATCCCAGTTTCAGAACCTGGCTGTATGCAAATTAGTCTGTCCCTGGCCCAGTGCATCATGGGAACAGGGCAGACCAGACTACAAAAGCCAATTCTTACACTGGGTCCCTGGTAGCTTGTCTCCTTTCTGGTGAAGAATTGGCTTGGTAGTTTGGTCTGCCCTGTTCCCATGATGCACTGGGCCAGGGACAGACTAATTTGCATATAGCCAGGTTCTGAGCTGGGATGGGGCAGTGAGATAAATAACGGTGATGGATCAAGCCCTGATCTTTGGACTGGGTAAGAGTGGTCTGCTTAATTCAGACACTCTGTTCATCACCACCCCCTTTTCTGAATCGTTTTTGGCCACTATAGGTGTGGCAGGGTATACTCAGACATGAGTCCCTTTCTCACTGCTCCATCAAGATTCAAGCAAGCCGGGCCGAAGAGGCTGAAATGCCAGAAACCGGTCCCCGGTAGCTTGTCTCATTTCTGGTGAAGAATTGGCTTGGTAGTTTGGTCTGCCCTGTTCCCATGATGCACTGGGCCAGGGACAGACTAATTTGCATATAGCCAGGTTCTGAGCTGGGATGGGGCAGTGAGATAAATAACGGTGATGGATCAAGCCCTGATCTTTGGACTGGGTAAGAGTGGTCTGCTTAATTCAGACACTCTGTTCATCACCACCCCCTTTTCTGAATCGGCGAACTCATAATGACTAGTGTCCAGCCTAGGTACTTACTATGACTTCCCTGGTCACTTACAATATCCAGGAATCGACTAGGATATTGCAGGGGCATCAGGGGCATTTCATGCAGATATGCCCTCACAGGAGGGGGGATGTGGTGCAGCAGCCAGAGCTGCCGACTCAGAAACTGGGGATCAGGGTTCGAGTCTCTGCTTCAGCGCAACATCCTGTGATTCTGGCCAAATCACTTTATCACCCCGTGACCATAGACAGCGTCTGGAAACCATCACGGGTGATGAGTCGCACTATATACATCTGTGAACTTTAACTCCCTGCCTGAGATATGGGTAAGACACCCTTCTAGCAGTGTTCATGGGAATGGCACACAGGTTAGCTCTTCAGTTTTCTCTGCACCAAGACAGTTAGGCTGCTGTGCCAGTGTGCATGCGCTTGGTGAGGGGCACCTTAGGGTGGCATAATTTGTGCTGCAGCCCTTAGGGACCCTCTTTAACCACACGGCACTTGGTACCAGGGGTACCTTTTACTAGGCACTTATATGTGAGCTAAAGGGGTGCCAATGTGGAAATGACGGGAACAGTTCAGGGAATGAGATCTGGCACAGGAGGCCTGGTTGGCAGGGCCTCTGTGCACTTCCAGTCGAAACCACAATATTTCCAGGCAACACGTGGGGGCTTACTATGTCCAAAAGAGGCACGTGTATTCATGACACCCTCCCCCCACAAATGAAAGAGGATGAGACTAACCTTCCTCTACAGAGTCTTCATCGCCCGCTTAGTGGATAATGTGAGTAATGCAGGGATACAGGGCCTGGCCCTTAAGTGGCTTACATCTTTCCAAGAGGATCTCACTCAAGCTGTACGCTTTGCCCAATTCTCTATCTCTAAAGTCAAATTGACTTGTGGGCTGCCGTAGGGTTCCTCCCTGTCACCGCACCTTTTCAATCTGTATCTGTATCCTCTAATTCAATCCTTAGGCTAAAGAAAGGTATGCACTTTCAACTAAGCTGACGATCATCAACTGATCTTGGAAATCGACAAGCCTGCAGCCTCCGTTAGTAACTTTCAAACTACCATGTGACATATTGGTAGCTGGATGAACAGTAACCACCTGCATTTAAACCCAGACAAAACTGGCCCTGGAACGCTAATGTTTGTCCGACTGAGTTGAGAAACCCACCCCTACCATCTAGATCAACTAAAAGCCTTGGCATCACAATTGACTGCGTTCGATCTGTGAAATCCCAGATTGGGACGGTGGTCTCTACCTGCTTTTTTTCCGCTCCGGAAGATCAGGAAGATGAACATAAGTTACTTACCTGTAAACTGTGGTTCTCCAGTATTGGCATCTTTTATAGATTCACATGCTTGAATCATTCCCCGTCGTCGAAGTGGGAGTCCCACGGTACATAGAATAAATAGCAATATAGCAATAGCATAGCGAAAGCATAGCTGAAAGAGCAATAGGAAGTATTGTAACATAGAAGTTAACAGGAAAAAACTTGTCACTTTAATAACTTGTCCAAGTCCTTAGATATGGTCCAAACTCCAGCCAATCAGGCGACAGCACCCTCTGGAACCTTCTCCTCAGAGGCTCAGGCTCTCCGATTTTTGAGCACAAGTGTGGCATAAGAGCCAAGGAGAAGAGGGGAGCCTCTGAGCGGAGGAGGGTGGATCGCATGTGAATCTATGAAAGATACCAATACTGGACAGCCACAGTTTCCAGGTAAGTAACTTATGTTCTTCTCCGGTATTGGGGTATCTTTCATAGATTCACATGCTTGGATCAGAGTAGATAGCAGTAATTCGAGAATTGTCCATTAGTAAACCATAAGTAAATCGTAAACAGAGTACGAGAGAATACATATACGTATATTGCAATATAGCAGTAAACATGGGCACATCTGCAAAAGCAGATATATATACATACATACAATGTGTGCAGGAGGAGGTAAGAAACAGAGGCTCACCTTACTTAAAAAGATTACGTAGCACCGCTCGCCCCACAGCAGTGTCAGCATTGTTGGCAGCTTCCAGACAGTAGTGCTTGGTCGCAGCTCTGCAAATCTGAGGAAGAGGCACACCACCAAAGAGAGAAGTAGAAGAGGAGACTGCGCTAGTAGAGTGTGCTTTAATCGTTGCAGGAAGTGTCTTGCCTGCTTGCTGATTGCAAAAGGAAATTGCTCTAGATATCCAACGTGCAAGAGTCTGTTTAGCAACTGGGGGTTCTTTACGCATCCTGCCGTAGGCTATGAAGAGCTGAACAGTTTTACGGATACTGGTTGTTCTTTGCAAATAAAATGTCAAACATCTCTTAACATCTAGAGAATGTAAAGTCTTTTCTGCTGGCAACTGTGGATTAGTGGAAAAGTCTTTAAGATGACCGGCTCATTCAGGTGGAAATCAGATGGAACTTTAGGAATTAAGGCCGGATTAATGCTGAGCACCACAGCGTCTTTGGTGAATTGAAGAAAAGGTGGTTTGATAGTAAAAGTCTGTATCTCGCTGACTCGAAGTAAGAGCTAAAAGCAGTGATGTCTCCCAGGAGATGAATTTAAGATCAGCCCTACGAATGGGCTCAAATGGGGACTTCATGAGTTGTGCCAACACAATGTTCAGATGCCAAGGAGGAGGCGGGTGTCGAATTAGAGGGAACATCTGAAATAAGCCTTTGAAAAATTGTTGAATAATTCTTGAAGAATAAAGAGAATTGGAGCCATCCTGCCGGAATCTGTAGATTGCGGCCAGAAAAACCTTCAGGGTAGAGTGAGAGAGACCGGATTTTTCTAATTGTACGAAAAAAGCCAGAAGCTGCTCTGGCGTAGAGTGAACAGGGTGAACATTTATTTTATAATTATTTGTAAAGCGCAACTGACCCCCTACGGGTAACCTGGCGCTGTGATACAGGCGACTAGCTTAGGGCCGAGAGACAGTGTCCCCTGCCTGGAAGGAGTTAGCAGGATGCCAAGGAGCATACCCGAGGGTAGAGCCAGGTTTTTAACCTTTTTCTAAACTGCAGGATGTTGTCCATTTATCTTGTATCAAATGGAAGAGTATTCCAAAGGCAGGACGCTGCCGCACCGAAGGCCCTACCTCCTGATTTGACTTTCCTAACTCTAGGCACCCTCACCAGATTAGCCGATGAGGAGCGCAGTGCTCGTGGAGGGACATCCCATGTCAGTTTCTCCTGCAGAGATTTGGGCCCTTGACCATGTAGAGCCTTAAATACTATACATAGTGCCTTGAATCGTATCATCTGCGAGACTGGCAGCCAGTGTAAATCTGAGAGTGCCCGGGAGGTGGAGGAGCGGCGTGGTTGCACTAGTACCAGTTTGGCCACCATGGACTGTACTCTCTGCAATCTCTCAATCAGATATTGTTGGGATTCTAGTAACAGGGCAATACAATAGTCCAGCTGACTGAGGATGGTGCTCCGGACTATCAGCGCTCTGTTCTGTTAAGAGAACATCGGAAGGATTTTCCGAAATGCTCTGATCAGAGTAAAACAACTTCCAGCTGTTTTGTTGACAGTTTTCTAATGTCAATTTGTTGTCAACCATGACTCCCAGAATTCGTACCACGCTACTGGGAGCCATTGGAGTAGCAGGGGATGTTTGCCAAAACTCAAGCGGAAGTTTAGGAGAGATTATACCTACTGCACATTGTAGAATCTCTGTCTTCTAAGAGTTAAACTGAAGAATTTGAATTTGAAGCTTCACACCAAAGATAGAACCATTTCCACTTGAGGTTGTAAGTTTTGATAGTGGAGGGTGCTCTAGCGTTAGTGAGGACCTCCCTGCAGTCCAGAGGAATAATCAAATTAGCAAACTCATAGTGCTCAGGCGCCAGTTGGATTCAGGTGGCAGATCAGGCCGTGGTTTATAGTAAGAAGATTCGAAATTGGACGCAGCCAAATTGGATTGCACTCCGACAGAAGGAGGAGCTCCGTAAACCAGAACTGGCGAGGCCATCTGGAGGCTATGAGAAGAATGCCGCAGGGTTATTTCCGCATTTTCCAAAATACCCTTGGGACTAGAGGAATCGGTGGAAAAGCGTAAGCATATATTTTTGACCAGTTCATCAAAAACGCATTCTCGCACGATTATGAGTGAGGAAGCCAACTTTCATAGAACGGGCCTTTTGCGGTTCAGGTTGGTTGCGAATAAATCCAGATTGGGGTGTCCACAAAGCTGAAAGATGCGGTCCAGCGTCGGCTGATGAAGTTCCCACTAGTGGTTTGACGAGACCGACCTGCTCAGGGAATCCACTAGAAGGTTGGACACCCCCGGAACATGGACTGCTGTTAAAGTGATCTGATGTTGAATCACCCAATCCCAAATTTGCTGAACTTGTAGGGATAGCAAAGTGAATCTCGTGCCCCCTTGTTTGGTCACATAATGCATGCTTGTTGTGTTGTCCATTCGGATCAACACTGAAGCTCCTTGAATGAGGGTGCAAAAGGACTTCAGAGCCGGGAATATCGCCAGTAATTCCAAAAGGTTTATATGCCAAGTTCATAGGTGGGTGTCCCATTTCCCCTTGACTGTGAGGGCTTGAAGATGCGCTACCCACCATTCGAGGGAGGCATCTGTCGTGAGGATGAAACTTGGAGTGTCCACTACAAATGAACTGCTGAGATGTTTGGTATGCGAGTCCACCATAGCAATGCTCTTTGTATCAAGAGACGTGATGTTGATGACATCGTCGCAGGACCCTGAGACTTGTTGCAATTGGTTGTCAAGTTCCTCCAGTCGGGGTCCCATTTTGAGGCGACAGTTGGGAATTAGGGGAATACAGGAAGACAGCATCCCCAGAAGCAATTTGAACTGTCGAACAGAAACATACTTTTATGTGCGCAGGAGTGTTGCCAGTTTGGAAATCCGCTGTTGTCTTTCGTTTGAGACAAAAGCCCTTGTTTGCTGTGTGTCTATGATGGCCCCCAAGAAGGTCCTCACTTGAGAGGGGGTGAACTGAGACTTCTCCAGATTGATGGAAAGACACAGAGACAGGCATGATTGAGTGTGTCTGCTTGCGACTGCGAACGACTGTGCCTTTATAAGGCATTCGTCGAGGTAGCAAAATATTTGGACACCAGCTTGACCAAGATATGCTGCCACCGGTGCCAAGACCTTAGTGAACATTCGGGTGCAGAGCGAAGGCCAGTTGGAAGGACTTGGAATTGGAAATCTCTGCCAGCCACTCTGAAGCGCAGGATTTTTCTGTGTCTGGGTAGAATAGGGACATGAAAATAGGCATCTTGAAGGTCCAGTGTTGGCTTGTAATCCTCTTGAAACAGTAATTGAAGCACTTCTTGGAGAGACAACATCCGGAAAGTTTGCTTCTTGAGAATCTTTTTGAGGGAACGAAGGTCCAGAATGGGGCGCCACTCCCCCGATTTTTCCTTGATTTGGAAGAATCTTGAATAGAAGCCTGCATCCCTTTGAAGATTCGGTACACTTTGATCGCTCCTTTCCTTAACATGAGATTGATTTAGCATACAAGTTCCTTCAGACGGGCAGGAGGAGGACGTCTGGGGGGAGAATTTGGAGGGAATTTCACAAATTCCAGAGTGTAGTCTGTGGACACTATGTCCAAAACCCATCGATCTGTAGTTATTGCGGACCAATTGGAGAAGAAATGGGAGATCCTCCAAGTTTGGTCGGATTGATGGGAAAAGCGGTTGACAGTTGGCACTGCTTTTTTGTGGAATCTCTACTTCAGCAGGAGGATTTCCCTCTGTACTGCTTGTAAGAGGCAGACTCCGGCTGTCGTAACAACTGCTGTTGCAGGGAGGAGGAATAACGCGGTTGGCACGGATAGGGATGGTACTTCTGGTATTGGTTGTAACATCCCCGAAAGGAAGAGGAGGAGCCAGGACCCCTCGCACCCCTAAAGGGCTTCATTTTAAACTGTACAGTAGATACCACACACTACACACGGACTGATACATTATAATTTTCTGCGAAGAACCTACTTAACGCCACAAGACCTTTATCGAATGGTCATGTCTTGCCCAGATATATGGCTGCGCTGCAACACTGTGGGGGCTGATTTCTTACATTAACCATGGCCCTGCGATGCAATACACTCCTTCTGGCAACAAGCTGTCGAAGAAATGGTGCATGCCACACAACTAAGTATTGATCTGACACCCAAATGCTGCTTATTAAGCCTCTTTAGATGCCAGAAGGGCGCAAGATAACCTATAAATTTGGTCAGTCGCCTATGGTACTGGTATGACGTAAAAATGCAATCACATGGCTGTCCCAGCATGCCCCAACGATTGCGCTCTGGCATAGAGATGCGCTCGACTGGGCCCTAGCTGAGGAGACACATATGCGCCTTAGCAGAAAGGATGACATATTTAAGGATACACTAAACACTTGCCGTGCTCATACAGATAACTCCTAGCTCCTGCTTCCCGAGTGACAACAGACACAGACTCTGGCTCTGAAACTGACGAGGCAGAACACTACGACACTGGGGATGAGCAGGGAGGTATCTCCACATGATAATTATAAGGTACGTTCCCAATTAGGGGAATGGGACACATTGATCACCTGGAGAATGGGAAAGCAGATTAGTGCATGTGTAATTATTGACTGCTTCTTGATTAACCTACTTACGTAGAACATATTGGTATGATATGTCTCTGTATACTCTGACTGCCAGGTTGTATGTTGACAAAATTAAAATAAAGTTCTAAAAAAATATATATATAACAAAGCCATTACATTGTGGGTGGTAGAGGGTAGTGAACCGGTAATTCACGCCACACTCCTTCGACATGTGCTTCAAGTAGCCAGACATGAAGTTGGTACCTCTGTATGACACCACCTCCCTAGGGAAGCCCACCTTGGTAAAGATGCTAATGAGGGCCCTAGCCACTGCAGGGTCAGTGGTAGTCCTGAGGGGAATAGCCTCAGAATACCTGGAGGCATGATCTACTACCAGCAGAACTGTTCCCTGATGCTGTAGGGGGTCAAGGGACCAACAATGTCAATCATTGTCAATCATTGCCCTTTCAAAGGGAACACCAACAACTGGAAGCGGGATTAAGGGGGCCTTTGGGTGCCCACCTGTCGTGCCACTGGCTTGACAGATGGGACAAGAGTTACAAATCTCCTTCACCTTCTGGTGCATCCCTGGGCTTTAGTTCTGGTCTGGTCAAGGTGTCCAGCTACGGGGATGTCATAACCAGGTCCTCTAGGAAAGATACAAACAAGTTTTCCCCACTGAAGGGAAGATGGCTTAACAAGAGCTTCTGAGAGTTACTTACCTGATCTTAAAGCAGATGTGGCTGCACAGACGCCAAGCAATACGTCATATACAACTCTGACCCGAAGTTCTATCATGGAAAGCCGAGAAGCACAGTCCGTTTGTTCATAATCTCAAAGAGTCTGGACAGAATAAGTTGTATATGTGGCTGCTTATAATGCACAAATAGAGGCGCAGGAACTCCCCAAAAGCCCGAGGCTCTACCACTCTCCTAGTGGCACTAGGTTTGGGGTCTTTGGCCTCAGTGTAAAGGATTTCCTCCTCCCAATACGTCCTGTGGGCACCACTGCCATCACCTCCTTCCTGTGCTGCAGCTTGCCGTCACAGGTTTTCAAGAGTGGGACAGGTTTTCTGTCCCTGGCACAGATCTTCCCTAGAGGGTCGCCCCAGGGACAAAAGCTCATTCTGGTAAAACTTCAGCTCCAGAGGCTGAGTTGTCTCTGGGTGACCCTTCTTCCTCCTGAGGAGAACGGTCTGGTGTCTGACTAGAAGCTGGTTCTCCAGTTTTCCTGCCTTTTCTCATGGAGGACTGGGGGAGGACTGGAGGACTGGGTCATTATTCCAGACTTTAGCACCTCTTTTACAACCAGGCTCTGCTCTGTGCTATGATTTTCATACACACACCCAGTGAGAGGTTCCAAGCATTTCTGCATGGATCCTCAGTTCTGCCTCAGCCCAGGC
Organism: Lissotriton helveticus; assembly: GCF_964261635.1. Lineage (NCBI taxonomy): Eukaryota > Metazoa > Chordata > Amphibia > Caudata > Salamandridae > Lissotriton > Lissotriton helveticus. The sequence continues at coordinate 19,737 of NW_027611681.1, forward strand.
TAAGGGTTCCAAATCATTGCCAAGAAAACAATCAACTAGTATGGATGAAGAGACTGCTACCTCTTCGTTGCCAGCAACTTCTCCCAAATCAAAAGACACCCTCGCCTGCGGGATGGGTTTTTGTCACATTTTCAGTATTGATGACTGGAAAGGTCCTTCCAGGCAGATACTGTTCCAAGGAAACTATCTGCTCAGTCACCATGGTGATGCTGGCACCAGTGTCTCTCAAGGCCTCCACCCTAACCCCATGTGCATGTTAGTGGGCCAGGCAGCTAAGGTGGCTATGGCTAAGGAGATACCTGACTACACGCAGAGGTACACGGAAAGCCTGACCAACGGATCTCTGTGTATTGCATATTGAATGACTGAATATTCAGTAGAGCAGCAGCAGCATTTTTAATTTCTAGTTAGGGGGCACTGTATGGATGACTACTATCTCTGCAGTGGATATTTTAAAAACTTGAATCAAATGTGAGACAGTGTTTTGGGGAATTGAATCACTGTAACTTACTTTTAAAAATCGGCGCTTTCTCTCCCCGGTCCACCGCAGCTTGTGCTGATTGTGTGGAGGGAGGCTACAAGCGCGACACACGGGGAGCGAATTTGACACACTTCCGGGGGCACATCATTGGAGGCCATCTTTGGGCGAGGTGACGGTCTAGTCTTTTGGGCTAGGACCATATTCCTCCCCTCCACCCTATATCAAACACTGAGGACGTGGGCGCCAAAGGGAAGCCCGTCCGCGCCACGACCGAGCCCAGGGCCGGGGACCCTGTCCCTCCAGTTCTAACCACACGGCTCACGAGGGAATTTATAATGTCACTTAATACTGGCCCAAATACAAACACATGCACCCAGACTTTGACCATGGCAAATTGGATGGGACCTGTGAGCTGTAAACACTGTAGGGAAAGGTTCGGGTTTTGCGAAAAAGCAAAAGAAAATAGTTGGTCAAAAGATCTGCGAGGTGGACTCATCAATGTCAGATCAATGAGCAAACATGCGCTGCATATCTATGACCTTATAACTGAAGAGGATCTAGATTGTCTCTTTATAACTGAGACATGGCTGACACCAGAGAGTAATCCGGATGGCGTAAATACTCTTCCCCCTGGCTACCTTATTTTGAGGGAAGATAGACCAAACCAAAGGGGAGGGGGCCTTGCCATCATCTATCGGGATACCCTCCAGTGTCAAACCTTTGACATCTTAGACCTCAAAGGAGCAGTGAGCATGGGTTTCTCAATAAAGGCCCATGACTCATTTACCTTTGCCGGATCATTAATGTATCGACCACCAGGGAAGAATAAGGAGTTTCTGGAGAGTATTGGGGAAGTGCTTAGCAATCTAGTTCTTAGGTATGCGAACTTCACGCTCTTAGGGGACTTGAATGTACACCTGGACTCCCCTACAGACCCAGCGGCAATCTGCCTTAAGGACACAATGAGTGTATTGGGGCTAACTCAACTTACAACAGACACCACACATAAGGCAGGTCATATACTTGACTGCATCTGTTCCAACCTGGGTACTCTTAATGTGAAAAGGCCCCAAACACAAACATGGACAGATCAAAATTTTATCCCTTTTGAACTCCCAGTCAGGGTAGGCCCGGCGGCAAAGAATACAGGAAATGCGAAAGGGCTACCTCAAGGAAGGCCCTGTTGGAAGAACATTATAGGTCATCCAGAGTTCTTGAATGTAGCTCTAGAGAAGAGACCTATCCTGACAAGAGACCTGATTAGAAATAGCCAGCTATTTGGGGAATGGATAAATGTACTCAGTTCAGAGACAGGCCCCACTACCCTTAGGACAGTCCCCAGAAAGCAGGCGCAGAACAAGAGGACATCTGCACCTTGGTTCTCAACGACCCTAAAAGAAGAACAGGGGAAAGTGAGGGCTCTAGAACGGAGATGGCGCCGGAACTATGAGAGTAATGACCTCAACACGTATAAAGAGGCGCGTCGATAGTATCACTCCATGATAAAAATGGTGAAAATCGACTATTACACGAGAGCTATAAATAATAGTAACAACAAACAAAAATACATTTTTAAGACAGTCAGTGCATTTATGAACCCTAAAACCATGCAGAAAGACATTCCCCATTCCCAAAGTCTTTGCAACACGATAGCTGATTACTTCGATGAAAAGATCCAGATCCTCACCAAAGATTTTCCTCCCTTGCCGGTACAATATGAAATAGGCGGCATTAGGACAGATACAGGCCACGCCAGCATGACTATGTTCTCGCCGATTAGCCTAGAGGAAAGTCGGAAAACAATATTGGCTATCAAATCAGGCTGGATCAGAATTTTTTTTAGTAAACAGGCGACAGGTGATCATGTTAGGTCATTTTAGATCGGAGGAAAAGCGGCTTACATCAGGGGTACCGCAGGGCTCTTGTCTGAGTCCTACGCTCTTTAATGTATATATGGCCCCCCTGATTGCACTAATAGCATCCTTCAAGATTAACACCATTTCGTATGCGGATGACAGGCAGCTCATCCTGGTGTTAGATGACACTAGAGAGGCTGAAATGAATTTGAAAAACTGCCTCAAAGCCACCTTTGAATGGATGAGGAATAACCATGTAGGGTGCAATTCAGGCAAAACTGAAATCGTGCCATATGGACAAAACAACCTTTTTAGCCCCACCCAATGGTGGCCAGAAGATGCATCCGTCCCCCCAAATACCATTAAGACAGTCAGAAACCTTGGGATTAAATTCGACGCCACTCTATCTTTTAAACACCAAGCTTTGGCCGTGGCGGAAGCCTGTTTCAGCATCATTAAGGGCCTGAGAAACATTTTCGATCTGTTACCACTCTCAGCTCGGAAAATGGTGGCAGTAGTGCTAACAACATCGCGACTTGATTACTGCAACAGCCTATATACAGGGACAAACAGGATGGTCGGTTATAAATTACAGATGGTCCAGCATGCGGCTGCCAGATTGGTGCTGAGATGGCGTAAGAGAACATCTGCCACAGCAGCAATGGATGTCCTCCATTGGCTACCAATACATAAGAGGGTGCTTTTTAAAGTTCTTTTAATTACGTTCAGGGCCTACCACTCAAGAGGGCCCAGCTACATCCAGTCGATGTTTGAGCGTTATAAACCCTCACAAAATCTGAGATCCTGAAACGCCAATCTCTTTACCATCTCCACTTTTAGGCTAAAAACTAGGGGAGGAAAGGCACTGGCGGTCTTGGGCTCTAAGGCTTGGAATTAATTACCCCTGCCTCTTCGCCAAACAACCTCAGAAGTAGTCTTCAGAAAATCGTTAAAAACCTGGATATATAGCCTACCTGACACGCTATGCAAGAGTTTAATATGAAGCGACAAGATCCACCTGAGATATAGCTGACCTAGAGCCATTTTACCCCTGCCGGGTTTCTCGAAGCGCCAAGATGCACCTTGGAGTGATAGTCGCGCTATATAAAAAAACCCTTACGTTACGTTACGTTACAGCGTAGGGGACGTCCGAGGGCAGGATATTGCTTCAGGATATTAGTTGGCTGGTCGGAGCTTTAGCAAGCTGCGACCGCCAAGCTCGTCAGTTAGGCCACGCCCCCTTTTTAATGAGTTTTAGTAAAATAATTTTACCTTAATTGGGGCAGTGGAGGGTTTTAGAAGTGCATGCGTTTTATGATGGATTTTAGCGTATTTAATGATGTGTACTTTGTGTGTGTGGTTGTGGTTGTGTGTGTGTGTGTGTGGTTGTGTGTATCTGGTTGTGTGCGTGGTTGTGTGTGTGGTTGTGTGTGTGTGGTTGTATATGTGATTGAGTGTTTGTGTGTGTGGTTGTGTGTGTTGTGTTTGTGGTTGAGTGTCTGGTTGTGTGTGTGTGGTTGTGTGTGTGATTGTGTGTGTGCTTGTGGTTGTGTGTGTGTGTGTGTGGTTGTGTGTGTGTGTGTGGTTGTGTTGTGTTTGTGTGTGTGGTTGCGTGTGGTGTGTGTGTGGTTGCGTGTGTGGTTGTGTGTGTGGTTGAGTATGTGGTTGAGTGTGTGGTTGTGCGTGTGGTTGTGTGTGTGTGGTTATGTGTGTGGTTGGTTGTGTGAGATTGGATGTGTGTGTGGTTGTGTGTGTGATTGGTTGTGTGTGTGGTTGGTTGTGTGTGTGGTTGGTTGTGTGTGTGGTTGGTTGTGTGTGTGGTTGTGTGTGTGGTTGTGTGCGTTTGTATGTGTGGTTGTGTGTGTTGTGTTTATGTGTGTGTTTGTGTGTGTGTGTGTGGTTGTGGTGTGGTTGTGGGTGTGTGGGTGTGTGCGCGGTTGTGGTTGTGGTTGTGTGTGTGGTTGTGTGTTTGTATGTGTGGTTGTGTGTGTAGTTGTGTGTGTTGTGTTTATGTGTGTGTTTGTGTCTGTGTGTGATTGTGGTGTGGTTGTGTGTGTGTGGTTGTGTGTGTGCGTTCGGTTGTGGCTGTTGTGTGCATGGTTGTGTGTGTGGTTATGCGTGTGTTTGTGTGTGTGTGTGGTTGTGTGTGTGTGGTTGTGTGTGTGTGGTTGTGTGTGTGGCTGTGTGTTGTTGTGGGTGTGGTTGTGTGTGTGGTTGTGTGTGGTTGTGTGTGTGTGTGGTGGTGTGTGTGTGGTTGTGTGTGTCCGTGTGTGTGGTTGTGTGTATTGTGTGTATGTGTGGTTATGGGTGTGTGGTTGTGTGTGTGAGTTTGTGTGGTTGTGTGTGTGTTGTATGTGTGTGTTGTATGTGTAGTTGTGTGTGTGTGGTTGTGTGTGTGACAGTAATACTTAAAAGCATCTCAAAATAAAGGAACACAAACATCAAGTTTGTGAAAAGAGAAAGCATGTAAGTCAAAGGGCGCAGCAAAGGATTACCACAAAAACATGTTCTTTGATGTTTGATGTTCTGTGAACGAGAACATCAAAGGGGTGCCGTGAAAGTGATTGCGGGCGAAAGTGAGAGTTATCGCGGGCGCTTAATGAGCATAACGAGGTTTGGCATATGGCGCCTCTGTTCCTAAGGACGCGCCCGCGCACTGTAGCTCTAGGCTGGTCATGGTAGCATATTTTGAGCCCTCACTAAAAGTCTCGCCAGACCAGCACATACGCTGGGTCAGGCGAGACCTAAAAACTAAACAAAAAGCAACAAAACTAGAAAATGCATTTCCAAATGCTGCAAAAGAGAAACAGTTAAAAAATGAAAAATATTAAACGTTGTTGGTACCTTAGTATTGTGCTTACTTCTGGGCTTCACTCCATCTGCAGCAATAACGCTCTGAAAGGAGAAATTACTGCCGTGAGTCTCAAGAGTCTTCAGTGTTAATGGTCACAGTCATGAAACGCCAATCTCTTTACCATCTCCACTTTTAGGCTAAAAACTAGGGGAGGAAAGGCACTGGCGGTCTTGGGCTCTAAGGCTTGGAATTAATTACCCCTGCCTCTTCGCCAAACAACCTCAGAAGTAGTCTTCAGAAAATCGTTAAAAACCTGGATATATAGCCTACCTGACACGCTATGCAAGAGTTTAATATGAAGCGACAAGATCCACCTGAGATATAGCTGACCTAGAGCCATTTTACCCCTGCCGGGTTTCTCGAAGCGCCAAGATGCACCTTGGAGTGATAGTCGCGCTATATAAAAAAACCCTTACGTTACGTTATGTTACAGCGTAGGGGACGTCCGAGGGCAGGATATTGCTTCAGGATATTAGTTGGCTGCTCGGAGCTTTAGCAAGCTGCGACCGCCAAGCTCGTCAGTTAGGCCACGCCCCCTTTTTAATGAGTTTTAGTAAAATAATTTTACCTTAATTGGGGCAGTGGAGGGTTTTAGAAGTGCATGCGTTTTATGATGGATTTTAGCGTATTTAATGATGTGTACTTTGTGTGTGTGGTTGTGGTTGTGTGTGTGTGTGTGTGGTTGTGTGTATCTGGTTGTGTGCGTGGTTGTGTGTGTGGTTGTGTGTGTGTGGTTGTATATGTGATTGAGTGTTTGTGTGTGTGGTTGTGTGTGTTGTGTTTGTGGTTGAGTGTGTGGTTGTGTGTGTGTGGTTGTGTGTGTGATTGTGTGTGTGCTTGTGGTTGTGTGTGTGTGTGGTTGTGTGTGTGGTTGTGTTGTGTTTGTGTGTGTGGTTGCGTGTGGTGTGTGTGTGGTTGCGTGTGTGGTTGTGTGTGTGGTTGAGTATGTGGTTGAGTGTGTGGTTGTGCGTGTGGTTGTGTGTGTGTGGTTATGTGTGTGGTTGGTTGTGTGAGATTGGATGTGTGTGTGGTTATGTGTGTGATTGGTTGTGTGTGTGGTTGGTTGTGTGTGTGGTTGGTTGTGTGTGTGGTTGGTTGTGTGTGTGGTTGTGTGTGTGGTTGTGTGCGTTTGTATGTGTGGTTGTGTGTGTTGTGTTTATGTGTGTGTTTGTGTGTGTGTGTGTGGTTGTGGTGTGGTTGTGGGTGTGTGGGTGTGTGCGCGGTTGTGGTTGTGGTTGTGTGTGTGGTTGTGTGTTTGTATGTGTGGTTGTGTGTGTAGTTGTGTGTGTTGTGTTTATGTGTGTGTTTGTGTCTGTGTGTGATTGTGGTGTGGTTGTGTGTGTGTGGTTGTGTGTGTGTGTTCGGTTGTGGCTGTTGTGTGCGTGGTTGTGTGTGTGGTTATGCGTGTGTTTGTGTGTGTGTGTGGTTGTGTGTGTGTGGTTGTGTGTGTGTGGTTGTGTGTGTGGCTGTGTGTTGTTGTGGGTGTGGTTGTGTGTGTGGTTGTGTGTGGTTGTGTGTGTGTGTGGTGGTGTGTGTGTGGTTGTGTGTGTCCGTGTGTGTGGTTGTGTGTATTGTGTGTATGTGTGGTTATGGGTGTGTGGTTGTGTGTGTGAGTTTGTGTGGTTGTGTGTGTGTTGTATGTGTGTGTTGTATGTGTAGTTGTGTGTGTGTGGTTGTGTGTGTGACAGTAATACTTAAAAGCATCTCAAAATAAAGGAACACAAACATCAAGTTTGTGAAAAGAGAAAGCATGTAAGTCAAAGGGCGCAGCAAAGGATTACCACAAAAACATGTTCTTTGATGTTTGATGTTCTGTGAACGAGAACATCAAAGGGGTGCCGTGAAAGTGATTGCGGGCGAAAGTGAGAGTTATCGCGGGCGCTTAATGAGCATAACGAGGTTTGGCATATGGCGCCTCTGTTCCTAAGGACGCGCCCGCGCACTGTAGCTCTAGGCTGGTCATGGTAGCATATTTTGAGCCCTCACTAAAAGTCTCGCCAGACCAGCACATACGCTGGGTCAGGCGAGACCTAAAAACTAAACAAAAAGCAACAAAACTAGAAAATGCATTTCCAAATGCTGCAAAAGAGAAACAGTTAAAAAATGAAAAATATTAAACGTTGTTGGTACCTTAGTATTGTGCTTACTTCTGGGCTTCACTCCATCTGCAGCAATAACGCTCTGAAAGGAGAAATTACTGCCGTGAGTCTCAAGAGTCTTCAGTGTTAATGGTCACAGTCATGAAACGCCAATCTCTTTACCATCTCCACTTTTAGGCTAAAAACTAGGGGAGGAAAGGCACTGGCGGTCTTGGGCTCTAAGGCTTGGAATTAATTACCCCTGCCTCTTCGCCAAACAACCTCAGAAGTAGTCTTCAGAAAATCGTTAAAAACCTGGATATATAGCCTACCTGACACGCTATGCAAGAGTTTAATATGAAGCGACAAGATCCACCTGAGATATAGCTGACCTAGAGCCATTTTACCCCTGCCGGGTTTCTCGAAGCGCCAAGATGCACCTTGGAGTGATAGTCGCGCTATATAAAAAAACCCTTACGTTACGTTACGTTACAGCGTAGGGGACGTCCGAGGGCAGGATATTGCTTCAGGATATTAGTTGGCTGGTCGGAGCTTTAGCAAGCTGCGACCGCCAAGCTCGTCAGTTAGGCCACGCCCCCTTTTTAATGAGTTTTAGTAAAATAATTTTACCTTAATTGGGGCAGTGGAGGGTTTTAGAAGTGCATGCGTTTTATGATGGATTTTAGCGTATTTAATGATGTGTACTTTGTGTGTGTGGTTGTGGTTGTGTGTGTGTGTGTGTGGTTGTGTGTATCTGGTTGTGTGCGTGGTTGTGTGTGTGGTTGTGTGTGTGTGGTTGTATATGTGATTGAGTGTTTGTGTGTGTGGTTGTGTGTGTTGTGTTTGTGGTTGAGTGTGTGGTTGTGTGTGTGTGGTTGTGTGTGTGATTGTGTGTGTGCTTGTGGTTGTGTGTGTGTGTGGTTGTGTGTGTGGTTGTGTTGTGTTTGTGTGTGTGGTTGCGTGTGGTGTGTGTGTGGTTGCGTGTGTGGTTGTGTGTGTGGTTGAGTATGTGGTTGAGTGTGTGGTTGTGCGTGTGGTTGTGTGTGTGTGGTTATGTGTGTGGTTGGTTGTGTGAGATTGGATGTGTGTGTGGTTGTGTGTGTGATTGGTTGTGTGTGTGGTTGGTTGTGTGTGTGGTTGGTTGTGTGTGTGGTTGGTTGTGTGTGTGGTTGTGTGTGTGGTTGTGTGCGTTTGTATGTGTGGTTGTGTGTGTTGTGTTTATGTGTGTGTTTGTGTGTGTGTGTGTGGTTGTGGTGTGGTTGTGGGTGTGTGGGTGTGTGCGCGGTTGTGGTTGTGGTTGTGTGTGTGGTTGTGTGTTTGTATGTGTGGTTGTGTGTGTAGTTGTGTGTGTTGTGTTTATGTGTGTGTTTGTGTCTGTGTGTGATTGTGGTGTGGTTGTGTGTGTGTGGTTGTGTGTGTGTGTTCGGTTGTGGCTGTTGTGTGCGTGGTTGTGTGTGTGGTTATGCGTGTGTTTGTGTGTGTGTGTGGTTGTGTGTGTGTGGTTGTGTGTGTGTGGTTGTGTGTGTGGCTGTGTGTTGTTGTGGGTGTGGTTGTGTGTGTGGTTGTGTGTGGTTGTGTGTGTGTGTGGTGGTGTGTGTGTGGTTGTGTGTGTCCGTGTGTGTGGTTGTGTGTATTGTGTGTATGTGTGGTTATGGGTGTGTGGTTGTGTGTGTGAGTTTGTGTGGTTGTGTGTGTGTTGTATGTGTGTGTTGTATGTGTAGTTGTGTGTGTGTGGTTGTGTGTGTGACAGTAATACTTAAAAGCATCTCAAAATAAAGGAACACAAACATCAAGTTTGTGAAAAGAGAAAGCATGTAAGTCAAAGGGCGCAGCAAAGGATTACCACAAAAACATGTTCTTTGATGTTTGATGTTCTGTGAACGAGAACATCAAAGGGGTGCCGTGAAAGTGATTGCGGGCGAAAGTGAGAGTTATCGCGGGCGCTTAATGAGCATAACGAGGTTTGGCATATGGCGCCTCTGTTCCTAAGGACGCGCCCGCGCACTGTAGCTCTAGGCTGGTCATGGTAGCATATTTTGAGCCCTCACTAAAAGTCTCGCCAGACCAGCACATACGCTGGGTCAGGCGAGACCTAAAAACTAAACAAAAAGCAACAAAACTAGAAAATGCATTTCCAAATGCTGCAAAAGAGAAACAGTTAAAAAATGAAAAATATTAAACGTTGTTGGTACCTTAGTATTGTGCTTACTTCTGGGCTTCACTCCATCTGCAGCAATAACGCTCTGAAAGGAGAAATTACTGCCGTGAGTCTCAAGAGTCTTCAGTGTTAATGGTCACAGTCATGAAACGCCAATCTCTTTACCATCTCCACTTTTAGGCTAAAAACTAGGGGAGGAAAGGCACTGGCGGTCTTGGGCTCTAAGGCTTGGAATTAATTACCCCTGCCTCTTCGCCAAACAACCTCAGAAGTAGTCTTCAGAAAATCGTTAAAAACCTGGATATATAGCCTACCTGACACGCTATGCAAGAGTTTAATATGAAGCGACAAGATCCACCTGAGATATAGCTGACCTAGAGCCATTTTACCCCTGCCGGGTTTCTCGAAGCGCCAAGATGCACCTTGGAGTGATAGTCGCGCTATATAAAAAAAAACCTTACGTTACGTTACGTTACAGCGTAGGGGACGTCCGAGGGCAGGATATTGCTTCAGGATATTAGTTGGCTGGTCGGAGCTTTAGCAAGCTGCGACCGCCAAGCTCGTCAGTTAGGCCACGCCCCCTTTTCAATGAGTTTTAGTAAAATAATTTTACCTTAATTGGGGTAGTGGAGGGTTTTAGAAGTGCATGCGTTTTATGATGGATTTTAGCGTATTTAATGATGTGTACTTTGTGTGTGTGGTTGTGGTTGTGTGTGTGTGTGTGTGGTTGTGTGTATCTGGTTGTGTGCGTGGTTGTGTGTGTGGTTGTGTGTGTGTGGTTGTATATGTGATTGAGTGTTTGTGTGTGTGGTTGTGTGTGTTGTGTTTGTGGTTGAGTGTGTGGTTGTGTGTGTGTGGTTGTGTGTGTGATTGTGTGTGTGCTTGGGGTTGTGTGTGTGTGTGTGTGTGGTTGTGTGTGTGTGGTTGTGTTTGTGTGTGTGGTTGCGTGTGGTGTGTGTGTGGTTGCGTGTGTGGTTGTGTGTGTGGTTGAGTATGTGGTTGAGTGTGTGGTTGTGCGTGTGGTTGTGTGTGTGTGGTTATGTGTGTGGTTGGTTGTGTGAGATTGGATGTGTGTGTGGTTGTGTGTGTGATTGGTTGTGTGTGTGGTTGGTTGTGTGTGTGGTTGGTTGTGTGTGTGGTTGTGTGTGTGGTTGTGTGTGTGGTTGTGTGCGTTTGTATGTGTGGTTGTGTGTGTTGTGTTTATGTGTGTGTTTGTGTGTGTGTGTGTGGTTGTGGTGTGGTTGTGGGTGTGTGGGTGTGTGCGCGGTTGTGGTTGTGGTTGTGTGTGTGGTTGTGTGTTTGTATGTGTGGTTGTGTGTGTAGTTGTGTGTGTTGTGTTTATGTGTGTGTTTGTGTCTGTGTGTGATTGTGGTGTGGTTGTGTGTGTGTGGTTGTGTGTGTGAGTTCGGTTGTGGCTGTTGTGTGCGTGGTTGTGTGTGTGGTTATGCGTGTGTTTGTGTGTGTGTGTGGTTGTGTGTGTGTGGTTGTGTGTGTGTAGTTGTGTGTGTGGCTGTGTGTGGTTGTGGGTGTGGTTGTGTGTGTGGTTGTGTGTGGTTGTGTGTGTGTGTGGTGGTGTGTGTGTGGTTGTGTGTGTCCGTGTGTGTGGTTGTGTGTATTGTGTGTATGTGTGGTTGTGGGTGTGTGGTTGTGTGTGTGAGTTTGTGTGGTTGTGTGTGTGTTGTATGTGTGTGTTGTATGTGTAGTTGTGTGTGTGTGGTTGTGTGTGTGACAGTAATACTTAAAAGCATCTCAAAATAAAGGAACACAAACATCAAGTTTGTGAAAAGAGAAAGCATGTAAGTCAAAGGGCGCAGCAAAGGATTACCACAAAAACATGTTCTTTGATGTTTGATGTTCTGTGAACGAGAACATCAAAGGGGTGCCGTGAAAGTGATTGCGGGCGAAAGTGAGAGTTATCGCGGGCGCTTAATGAGCATAACGAGGTTTGGCATATGGCGCCTCTGTTCCTAAGGACGCGCCCGCGCACTGTAGCTCTAGGCTGGTCATGGTAGCATTTTTTGAGCCCTCACTAAAAGTCTCGCCAGACCAGCACATACGCTGGGTCAGGCGAGACCTAAAAACTAAACAAAAAGCAACAAAACTAGAAAATGCATTTCCAAATGCTGCAAAAGAGAAACAGTTAAAAAATGAAAAATATTAAACGTTGTTGGTACCTTAGTATTGTGCTTACTTCTGGGCTTCACTCCATCTGCAGCAATAACGCTCTGAAAGGAGAAATTACTGCCGTGAGTCTCAAGAGTCTTCAGTGTTAATGGTCACAGTCATGAAGACTGGTGTCGGAAGATAACTTTCTCTTATTTGTCTTTATAGTTCCACCAGTCACGCCATCGCTTTTAGCAGACACGCTACTGTTAGCATCATCACAACTTCAGACAGACCATCAATTCGGATATCATCACTCAAATTGGGTGAATATTTAACAAGTACGGTCTCGGCTTACCAAATAGAACAAAATAATCGGGTATCATAACCAAACCCATAGCCACAGTTAGCTCTGCCGCCACTTGAGCACACCCAAATACCTCAGCACTTAAGCACCAGTCCCAGGGGAGACCATCTGTGATGTCCTTGTTAACTTGCACCACTCCTGGGTCAGCACAAGCAGCATCATGGGCAGCATCTAATACCACTACCACAAACATTCATGAACATCCAAATCCTCGTCACCCAAACTACCCAAAAATGGCTTTCTAGATAAGCAACCAGCCCTGTAGTTTCTGTCTCTGTGTACTAATTTGATGCCAAAGTTGTAATTTTAAAAACAGACTTAGCAATCTTACAGGGGCCTTACTGACAACATTAAGGGTTCAAACCAAAGGGCTGTGGTCTGTGAACTTTAAAAGATGAATGCCCCCATATCTTTTCTGGACAATAAAAACTGGTGAAACCATTCGAAGGAATTGGTGACATCATAAATCCAGAGCGCAGTAAGCTCACTCCACTCCCTCTGGGTCGTTGGGTGCTGATTTTGGAGCGGGCAGGCCCGTCCGGCATCTCGGACCCTCCGAGTGGAAATCCTTAAGATGGCGGCAGCAGCCGCACGGAGTCCCAATCCTTTGCCAATCCACTGTCCGTGACCGGCCCCGCTTTCCTGTGGTGGAAGCTCCCTGTGTGGCGGGCTCCCCCCCGTCCTGATCGAATCGCCGCTTCCCCTGCGTGACCAACAGGCACCGAGTCTGCTGCCCTATACAGCGGGATGAGGCGGTGGAGGACTGGCGCTGTCGTCCTGGGCTGGCTGGCTCTCCCGAGGTGGAGCCAAGGTGTTTGCGACACCGCGGCTCCGCGAGGTGTTTCAGTGCTCGCTGGCCCACACTCAGGAGTTGCACCGTCGGGTAGAGGACGCTAGAAACAGGTCCCGACACAACAACCTCCGCCTGGTGGGCTTCCCGGAGGGAGTGGGGCAGGGTCGTGAAATGAGGTTTAATTACATGCTTGAGCATAATTCGTGAAGGAATCTAGTTATAACTGTATGCTCCTTTTCAGAATTTGACAATCCTAGTCAGGATAAGGCACAAGCAAACCCCAAATTAAACTTTGGTTTACCCCCTTGTAGCTTGGCACAGAGCAGTCGGGCTTAATTTAGAGGCACTGTGTGAATATTTGTGCAACACTTCAAACAGTAAAACAGCGTAAACAGCACACAAAATCAACACCAGGTTAGAAAAATAGAGCTTAGTTTAATTAACAAATTGAAACCCAAAAGACAAAAATCCAATAAGTAGGACCGGAGATATGAATTTTTAAAGAATAAACTTCTATATAGCACCTAAAAATATAAAGCGCCAACCAAGGCAATCTGGTCATGCTGAACCAGGTCAAAGTCAAAAGTTCAAGCTGATCGTGATGGAAGGTGAATTAGGAAGAGCCCCAGATTATTCCCGCTGAAGGTTTACCGTCTCAAGTTTTGAGCCAAGAGCCCCGTTCGCATTGAAGAGGGTCGCTGGGAGTAAGGAGAGTGTCGATGGCGGTGGTGGACATGGCACGAAGAGCAGGCCGAGTGTTGCAGACGGTAGGGCTGGAGCTTTGTGTTGGTGGTCATCCACATCGATTGATGCTTGCTGTGCAAGGAGATAAGCGACAGGGGCTCGCGCTGAAGTTCCGTGCGAGCAGTGGGATTCAGATGGGAACAGGCTAATTTGCAGTTTTGAAGAGTTCAAAAGCTTGATTTAGGAGCCCATTGAACCACATCAAGGGTCTAGGGCCTGAGAAGAACCATTTGAGAGCAAGGAATGCACTGAAGACTGGTCCAGGAGCTGCTTGGGAGCTTGTTTTGGCCCTCAGGCTCAGATCAGGAGGCCAAAAGACTAGCCATCTGAGTCACTCTGGGGTCCCGGGTTCAAGATAGAGTTGCAGGCCTAGATATTCTTCCCCAGACAAGTGTGCAGCATCCCAGTACAGTAGGGCGCAGTTCCTCATAGAGCAGCAGTCCAGCAAAGTGGCACTCCTTGTAGCGACACAGTAGTCCTTCTTCCTGGCAGTGTCCACAGATCCAGAAGTGTACTGAAGTGCTGGTGTCCAATTTCCTTCTTTCATGTGCCTTTGAAGTGGGCAGAAACATCTAGAGGCATACCTTTGAAGTGTACAGATGCCCTACCTTCCGTGCCCTTGTTCCGGACTAACTATAGTGGGTGTGCAGTTCTTTGTGTTGAGACACTACAGAGCCTATTCAGGCCCTCCCTCCTATCTTCGAACATGGCGGTTCGCTGCATCTCGTAATCTCCTCTGGAAGAGCACGAGGCCCACCATCTTGCAGAGTTGGCCTCAAGCGTTTTTAACGAATTTCCAGATTTGCGCAATATTTGCAGTACCGCTCAAAGTCTCATCTCCAAGGATACGTTAACTAGAAGCTTAAGACCAGAGTGGAGTGACCTTCCTTGTGCGACTTTACCTCGTTAAAACTGTGTAACTGTACGATCAGCACAGCGCACGGTCATCTAACCAGTGCAACACCTTCTACGCTCATTGTCCTCATATAAGTGACACTTTTGAGGTAGTAAAATCGGGTTCAGTGTTACTGTTATATCTGCAGTCCACTATTTGAAATTGATACACTAACAAATACAGAAAGAGTTGTGGCCCTCCTGATGAAGGCACTCACAGTGTCGAAACGCACGTTGAGAACATTCATCTTCTAGCCACCTCATACTATTTGTCTTTGTAAGACTGGTACAAATTATGTTTATGTATATGTATTAATGTGCTTTTCCAATTTTAGACCAAATTTTGGCTCTGTCATATCACATAACAATTGAATTGTCCTAAATCATGATGCACCACAATTTTGCTTCGTCTTTTCCGTGTGAATTTTTTAAAAAAATGAATAAAATAAATTTCCTATATGTTTTAATGTAGTTATATTACTTCCACAATGAGTTCCTGTTATCGTGTTGTCTGTGTTGATGAGTTATTGAATTACAGGGGGTTCTTGTTAGTTGCACTACCTCCCTCCTATTCTGCCAGTGATGTCTTGTAAAGTGGCAGGCTTGAGATATGTTTAAAGGGCTCCTTAACTGGGTGGCACAAGAAGTGACAAAGATCACTAGAGAACTCCTTGCTGCGTTTTTGCTCTGACCGCAGCACGCAGTACGACACAGGAGGCGCGAGGAGCACCGCGAGCAGCAGGAGGACGCCGAAAACTGCTCGCAACGGCCCGCGCCAGAGAGCGCCTGAGAGTGCCTGACAAATTCCATCACTGCTCCCGCTCCTACCTGCTCTACGGGGTGCGCCCTTCTTTCCCAGGTACTTGTTTGAAGCTGTATAGCGTTGCATCGCATCATCCGCCCGCCCAGCTCCCTTCGGCACATCCCTGCTCACTCCCCCTCCCCAGTCGGAGAAGGGCACAGAGTGCCCCAGCCGTGGGAGACGTGGGCCGGGACTCAGTACTTGGGTCCGGAGGCCGCCGAGTGCAGCGTGGCCCAGTGGGAAGGTGAGAGGATCCACTAGAGCACCTAGAGGCAACCCTCAGAGTAGCAGGTGATTGCGATTGTAATTACTATCGGACAACAGACAGTTTGACAGCTTTGCAGACTGCCACCAGATCATTTGATTAACAGGGCCTCATCAGGGCTTTTATCAGAGCACTCATTAGGGACCCTAAGGCAAAGAGAACAGTGAACAGTGAAGAGAATCAACATACTTCGAGTGCACTGGGCAAACCTTTGGAGATCCTTCTTATCGGCCCAGACTCAGTCCCAGATCCAGGCCCGCAACTTAAGGGATACTCACCCCGCCCAGTCTGGTCTGGTCTGGTCTTCAGGACAACAGTTACTGAGGCAGTGGGAGGCTGCGGGGCGGCTGCTCACAGGTTGAACTAAATCAGCCCTCCACCGCAGAGCCCAGTGTAAGGACCAACTATGCGGACCAGAAACTCAAACCTGGTCCAGCACCAGGACAACCACCATCCCCATAAAACTGCAAGGCGGCAAAAGTCCAAGATATTGCATCCCCTAGGTAGAGGATGCTCCAACCCCGGATTATTTCCAAGGAAGGGGCCAGGGACGGACGAATCAATAACAGCAACCACAATACCAACAACAACTGCAACCCCATCGGAAAAGACCACACACGCAGGCCACATTACGACAAATGGCAATGACAACAGCATCAGAAAGACCATGACCAAAACCAATGGTAACAGCGACATAAGAGCGTATCTCTACTATACAACTCTAGAAGACAAATTCGGGGAATTTGACAAAGTACTCCACACACCTCATGCAGAAAATACTGTCAGACCGTTGGGAGGCAGCTGCAAAAACACAGACAAGAGCCCAGGACCTCAACCAGCAGTGCCACTTTCTCCAAAAATAACCATTATTACGGGAAAAGGAGCCCCGGAAACCATAGCGGATCCAAGATCACCTAGTTTTAATAATTTAGCACTTCAAATTTTAGGGACTGCAAAAATAGACCATACAAATGAGGAAGCTAGTTTTCTCATTGCAAACGAACAACAGTTAACCCTGAGACCACTTCCTATTTACCTTTAAATTCCTGCACTTCCCAAATAGACTAAAGCCCTAATAATCAATCACACAGACAACAGTGGAGAACTTTTTAAGCAACCAAATTCACCACTCGGTCTCTCAATCCCAGAACCGATCAAGGGCTCTTCTTCAGAACCAAGCAACAACAAAAGCACATATAGAACCTCTTTAAGGATCCAAATGGAGCTTCATGAATCTTCTTCTGCCCCCGACAAGACCACAAGCCATTAAGTCTCTCCCAAACAGAGCCCTAATCCTTCAAACTGACAAAAACATCAAAGACAAACAGATACGTGCCAATACATAGGTGAAGAGACCAAATGTTTCCATACAGACCATGCTAGCACTACCTCCTATTAAAGGACACCACCGATGTGGAAATTGCATATCAAGCTTGGGTACCATCGAAGGAAATAAATTTGAATACAGAGGTAAATTCACAAATTGCAATACTACCAACATAATATATTGTGTAATATGCCCATGCCAGCTTGCAAATGTAGGTAAAACAACTCAGGCAGTAAAAAAGAGGATCACTCAACACAGATCAAGAATTAAATGCAAAGTCCAGAATGCACCCATGGTACGACATTGCGAAGAAATAAAGACATGGGACACAAGACATAAAAGGGAAAGTCCTAAAACATGTAAAAGGATGCTGCACTGATTCCATACTATCGCGCTTCGAAGCAAAAACTATCCTACGTCTGGGCACCACCGACAATGGACTCAACGAGAAGAGCGAAATAATTAATTGCATATAGCCAACTACATAACACACAGCACAATATGCAGTAACATACGAACTGATAGTTTTTCACTAGGTCCTGGTGAATTGCCACTGATCCTCCAGACTATGAGGCATCAAACAAGTCGACCCCTTAAGAGTAGAGCGCAGTTATGACGAACTATTAATTCAGATAGTCGCCACTCTTCCTTTTAACCAGGTGGGGAGCCAACCTGAATAAAAGTCAGTCTTTGGACTACCCAACCTGTTTTAATCACTTTCCATTACACCTCATCTACTCTTTATATGTCCCTTACCTCCACTGCACCAAACGGCATAGAACAAAAGATCACCACCTAAGAGGCCCTCTTTGGGTGCCTGTCAGGTCTTGCAGCGCCAACCAGATGACGAGCAGGCCCAAATGATGAAGCATGGCACCTAGCTGGCTGGGTGCGTGAGGGCCCTAGTTCCGAAAGGAGGAATTCCCCTCCCGCCGATTATTTTAGGACTGCCATTTCTCTTTGTGACAATACACATTGTTGACTTCTCTTTACTTCTCTTGACCCACCTAATCAATCAATCAATCATTTGTAAAGTGCACTGCATACATAGCAGAAGGTAAACATCACGCCAATGGAGCTTGGAAGCGGGGCCTGCTGCAGCCAGGCTCACGCGCCGTGCAGCTGAGCCTTGTTTTGTGGCACTCACGGGCTGGATGTGGCAGAACGGCCGGAGTGCGCGAGGCCAACACAAACACCAGGAATCAGACACCAGCCATCACCTCGGATCCCACTAACACGCACACGGGGAATGGGATCATATGGAATTGTTTGACTATGGCGAAGTCATTGTCTCTCTTTTGTTGTTCATAAATAACAATAAAAAAATATATTAAAAAACCATAAAATCCAAGAAAAATATTATTTAAAAAAAATAAACACACATGGTTGGGCGCTTTGAGGACGCCTCACCTCTGCTTCAGCATCGGTCAGTGGGGCTGCAGGGCCTGGAAGGGGGGGCACACCGGGGGCGGCCTGAGTCCGAATCACAAAGTTGGGACCTTGCGCGGAGCAGAGTGTGAACTGCCCTGACAGAGGACGCGCAGCCTCACTGCGCCTGCGCAGAGAGACACTCAGCCTCACTGCGCCTGCGCAGAGGAGAGACACCCCCCCACGTAGAGGAGCCGCACTGAGGGGCTCTGCACTGAAATACATCTCCGCGCGTGCTGCGGCGCACGCAGCTGAGGTATCTCATTCATTGTGCCCCCGCGCGGACACCGTCATTCCTGTGCTTCTTTCTGTCCCTGCTCGGACCCCGTCCCACCTGTGCTCCGTGCTGTCGGGGCCTGGGCTGTGAATCTTTCTTGCACCGACTTCTGGAGTCCGATTGTCTTAATGGTGTCTGTCCTCGGCGCATGCGCAGTTGTTCATCCATCGGCCGTCTTAATGAAAAATTTCCTAGCTTACGTAACGGAAAGTTTCGATTCTATTAAGGACTAGGAGGCGAGGATTATGCAGTCCTTTCTTCTCTTTATTATAATAGCAGATTCAAAGAAAAACATAAAATATTCTGGAACTACAACTCCCATGAGCACATGGGGCACAGTGTCCATAGTAACCGCCAGCCAATGGTGATGGAGTCCTTGGTATAACTGGCTGTGACGTCCCTTCCGCTTCCTCTTCTTCTCTGTGAGGAAAACTCCCGGGAACGTCCATCAATCCGACTGTTCTTGTCCTAAATCAACACAAGACAACCGTTATCCTGTTCTTCTTCCGTGGAAGAAAGCATATAAAGGCAGTCTACCGCACATCCAAGAATCCATCCTCCCCCATGGAGAACCAGGTCAGGGAGAACACAATCCATTTGAACAAACAGTAACTGTATGCCAACGTAGATCAGACAGCAGCACAACACATTAAAGTAACGTAGAGTTACTACTTTATAACACATTAAAGTAAACATTAAGGCACTACTTACATAGCATATTAAAGTAACGTTGAGTTACTACTTTATAATACATTAAAGTAAACATTAAGGCACTACTTACATAGCATACTAAAGTAACGTTGAGTTACTACTTTATAATACATTAAAGTAAACATTAAGGCACTACTTACCGAAATACGAGGATCACGGGTGGGTCGAGACCAGGAGTCTCGGGAGGGATAATCCTCGCCTCCTAGTCCTTAATAGAATCGAAACTTTCCGTTACGTAAGCTAGGAAATTTTTCATTCTATGTCAGGACGGAGGCGAGGATTATGCAGGTTTAAAGCTTATCCACCACCAGTTCCGCCGCACCAGACGGGCTTAAGTAAAGTACTGGAGTGTGGACTCGGAGGACTAGTCCGCCATAGACATAATATCCTCCCAACGGCCGCCCACCTGCACGGTCATGGAGGCCCTGCTCCTGTCACGGAGTGAACATCGAACCTGGTGACATCCGCCCCAGCCTCCGTCCTGGTCCAACAGACCCACCTGGCGATGGATGGAGCCGAGACGGCCCTAAAGGGTTCCGCAGAGCAATAAGGAGCTGACTCTCTCCCGGGGCGACATTCCGCCGTCATATCCACAGACGCCTGAGGCAACGCCCCACACACAGCCTGCGTCGGTGAATCCACCTAAGGTGAGAATACGTGCCATAGTAACCAGTGCCCTCACGTCCGAGAAGCGTGCACCCGAAACCAGACACAGCAGGATCGCCGGTTAGATCGCCGGCTCCTTCCTGGTAAGGTCTTGATTATCCCGCCAGTAGCAAGGAACCGTAGTACGGAATTGATGCCCCAAAGTGATTCGTACCCGGGTCCGGGGCTTAGAGGGTCTGGACCCCACCTAAGTGTGCATACCCAAGGGTGCTCCCCGCCGTTTAACCGTCGATGTGGGCATGTCCCACCGACATGGCGGACCTGACCAACTTAGTAGTCCGGTAGGCTAGTCCAGAGAAGGCCCATACGGCCAGAAAAAAGAAAGTGGCTAACGCCTGCCCCACAGGACCTGCGTGCCTACCCCGACCCCAATTACGCCACCGTTGCTAAGATTAGCGGCACCTCTTGACAGGTCCCGGAGCCCAGGCTCTGTCGACGAGGTCCACAGTCTCCGTCGAAAGGCGTCCGCCTTCCGAACGTCCCTCGAAAACCACCAAGTCAGGAGGTGCAAGAACATCAGAAGCACCCACGGGAGAGGCTCTTCAGAAGAGCCCGGAAGCAATAGAGGGAACAGGGCAGCGGAATCGGGCAGACTCGCGACAGTTCCAAACAGAGGGAACCGGGCCTGGGCCCGCCCGAAAAGGATCACTAGGATCCGGGATGCTTGTTGTCGGCGAACTGGAGCCGCCCCTCGAGAGACCATGAGAAAAGGGGGGACGCAGAAGTCCTGACCGGAGAACCGTCATGCAAGAACGCATGAACTGCTGCTGCCTCCGGATCTGGCCTCCAATGCACAAGCCTCGGGAGCCGACGGTTGAGGCGGGACGTGAAAGTCCGCCGGGCACGGCGACCGCCAGTCCATCAAGGCCTGGAATACTGCCTGAGCAGTCGCCAGGTGTTGAAGTCGCGGAAGTTCTGGGAATGCCAATCCGCAATCGAATTCTGAGTGCCCGGAATATACTCCGCCGACACCAAAATCCGCCTCTTCGAACAATAGTGTCCGAAGTCCTATGTCAGGTCCGCCAAGGCCCGAGGCCGAGGCTCGCCCTGGCGATGGATGTACAGTCCCTCTGACACCCAGTCTATGCGCAGCAAGAAGCAGCCCTATATCTGCTTCTGAGGCGGACGTCCTTGCGCGGAAACCCGTTAGGGATTCAAAGCGGGTGATGAGAAGCTGGAAGCGTCCAGTAGTAGACGTGAAGCTGGAATTCCTCCTCCGACCAGCGGCCCCCATCGTTGTATCGCCACAGCGAAAGAGCACTCACAGTCCCCTGAACTGCCAGTGAGCCATCTATCTTGCTACTGAAAAGAGCCTGGAAGGAGGCTACTGAGTCTGGCTAGCCGTCGAAGGGAGGTTCCGTCTTCCCGTAGGACCTGGGAGGGCTCCCGCGAGACCGCGCCCCTATGAGGAGGGAGGCTGACTCCGAGGTCATGTGGAACCCCAGAAAGAGAATTGTCTCATCGAAATTAGGACCGACTTCAGGGAAGTCACTACCCACCCAGCTCCTGGGGCGAGAAATAGACAAGGTGCAGCGCAATCGGTTCCGCAAATGATCGAGAAGTAGTATACCGGTGAAATGTACAATCCATTGTACGCCCCACTCGCGCAGTGTCCACACCACTGAACACAGGAGCTTGGTAAAGCAGTATACCGGTGAAATGTACAATCCATTGTACGCCCCACTCGCGCAGTGTCCACACCACTGAACACAGGAGCTTGGTAAAGCATCAAGGGGCCGAAGGGAGGCCGAAGGGGAGCGAAAAACGCAGATGAGGCGGGAGGAAGAGGATTGAGCGGTAGGCGTCTGTCTAGGTCCAGACGTATCCTCCACTCCCCCCTCCGAGGAAGGTACCGCTCGGGGAAATGAATCCCCTCCCTTGAAGTGGCGGTAGACCGGCCATTTGACGAAGTGCAGCAGGGTCAGAACCGGGCGAATTCCTTTGTCCTTCCGGACCAAAATGTAGTTTCGTTGTGGAGCAGAAACCCCGCCCTCGGAGGGAAACTAGAGGGCGAGGGATTGCACCCCGTCGGGGTGAACCGTAGAACTCTGTCCGGAAACCCGGGCTGCTTGGAGGCCTCCCCCCCCCCCCTCCCAGGGTGTCCGGAGGAAAAACAGGGGGGGGAACCTCCTGGTGCGTCTGCTCCGCCACGGAAGGCCCTACGTTGTACGACCCTGCTGGTATTGTTAGCATTAGGGCCTCTTACGGTCCCAGCAGAAACCCATCCGAGGATATCGTTGTAGCTGATGTCCGTGTTCTGACCAGAGCGGAGAAAGTGAGGACGGGTTTGTCCAATTCTATTAAAAAGGTTCGCCAGACAACTTGCCTCCTGCAAAAGGCCCTACAGTCGAGTAGGCCCGGTCCCCAAGCCTAGAATCTATTGTAATGAGGAGAGGCCTCCTCTGCGCCACCGCCAATGCACAGTTCGCCGTACCCAAGAAGCACAGGGCTCGCGCTGTCCAGCCTGCCACGACCTCCGTGGACATCGACGTCCCCGGTTCCCTGGCCCCCCACGGCCAACTGGATGATCTGAGTCCCGGGGCCCGCCGCGTCCCGGAGCTCATACTGACAGTCAAGCCAAAAGCGAACTATGCCCTTCTCAGGAGCCGCAAGGAACTCCGCAAAGAACGCGCAGAACATTTCGCCTTGCTGGTAAGATCCGGGGTGGCAGACAATCTGTCCCCCATTTTGGGCGAGGGCATGCGCCCCGCAGGCGTGTCTAAACCTCCCGGCCCAGAGGTTGGCGAACGTTACCCGCGACATACGTCGCCAGCTTAGGATCCAGGATCCATTCCTACACACGAGGGTGGTAAACTCATCCCCCTCTCTGGCCCCCAGAGGCCGTCGGAAAAGCTCCTCCGCATCCTCCGGGGAGTCCTCCTCTATAACACCCTCTCCCTCCAAGGGGAAACCATCCTCATGGTCCGTTTCCGGGGCGACCTCGTCGCCATCTTCTCCGGGGAAGAACCCCTCCCGGTAGGGTAAATGTGCTAGCGTCCGCGCACTCTTACTGGAGGAGTCCCGCAAGCGGTCAACTCCCCCCCCGGTGCCCCGCGTGACGTTTAGCAGACTCCTGCCCCCACCCTGCGCGCCTCTAGGTCCGCGAACGACATGCCCTGCGGTACCAGACACCCCGGGAAAAATAATGGTCAAGTGTCCACTCCTTCCCGCCAGGGCGCCAGCACCGTGACAGGGTCCGTGAAACGCGCGACCCACCGCCGGCGGCAAGGGTTGGAAGAATCATACATTGTTTGTCTCCTGAACGGGGTTTATTGCCTGCACTGAGGCTGTATATTGTGAGGGTGTGAGCACCAAACGCCCTTATCCTAAAATACACTAGGGCAGCCCCCTCGCCGATGCTCTTGCAGCCTATGTGCTCAAAATGCAGGTGCAGTACCTGCGTCCGCCACCAGATGGCGTCGCGCGCAACGCGCAGTCGAAGATCACCACAGAGGGTGTCAGGCGAGGGTTGGTGAGGCGAAAGGAAGACCGCCTCAGCACGCCGCAAGGATGGAAGAAGACCGCGAGCGCAGCTTCTCCGCACGCTACGGCGCCCCACAGAGCCGGGGAAAGCGCGAGGGCGCGCCTCACACGGTCCGCGATGGAAGCGGCAGGAACGGCGCAAGCAGCGCCTGGCGCGCGTCACTCTGCCGGCTCGACAGCGCTAATAAGCGCACTTCAAACATAGTATAAAGCCTATGACGATCGCCTAACTAATGTCAACAATAAAACAAAGTAAAAAAGCCTAGGACAATCGCCTAGCTAAACTCATCAAGAAAAAATACCACACAAGTCAGAACGATAGAGAAGCTCAACAGCGCTAGTAAGCACACATCAAGAAGCATAGCATAAAAGCTCAGGTCAGATCGCTTAAAGAATCTCAAACAACAAAAAATACCACACAAGTCAGAAAGGTATGAAAGTGACTTATCTGACGAGCAGAGAAGAAAGAGGAAGCGGAAGGGACGTCACAGCCAGTTATACCAAGGACTCCATCACCATTGGCTGGCGGTTACTATGGACACTGTGCCCCATGTGCTCATGGGAGTTGTAGTTCCAGAATATTTTATGTTTTTCTTTGAATCTGCTATTATAATAAAGAGAAGAAAGGACTGCATAATCCTCGCCTCCGTCCTGACATAGAATCCAAAGCTGCTTTAACCCGCACTGTGGGAAGCAGTGTCCATAGCTGCCAAGGTTTCAGATTGCCATGTGTGACATTTTAATATTTTCAGTGTCATTGTGAGTGACATTTCAATGAGTATGAGTGGCACTTTCTAGAGAGCAAAATGAGGCAATGAAGACAAGGGAAACATAAAAATATCACAAATTACAACCATTTGTGCAATGAGAATCTCTACTACAACTCAATGCAGAAAACGGTAGAAAGGCACAGGGAACCCACACTAAAATGTAGAGACACCGAAATGGGGCATAAAGGTATGGGTGAATTGGCACTTATAATTATAAACACAGAGCAGAAAGACAGAAACTGAACTTCGAGAAACAGAGACCGAAAAGCGGGTAAAATGCTTCATTTGAAAAAGTTCATTTGACCTTGTGTAATGTAACTTGTGCTCATGTCAAACGCACAAAGGCTCAATTCAAATGCACTGCTGCAATTAAAGGCAGCGTTCACCTGCAGAGACCTACGGCGGTTCGGTGAGGGCTTCGACTTGAGCTCTCACTCCACGCTCGGCTTGCAAGACACCCTTCAGTGCAGTACTCACACAACACTTTTGACATTTCCTTCTAGTTTGTCACGTGTTCAGCGACACATCAAGGCGCAACAACAAAGAGCGCAGAAGTGAAGGCTTTCAGAGATACTTAGGATATTTATGCAATGAACATGGTGCCTCAAGTGCTCTGCATTACTAGGACTTTTTAAGTGTGCCTAGACTGTGCTCTACCTATGCAGGCAATACATTACTCCAACATCAGTGTGTAACCATTCCTAAGGATATTGAAACGCGCCTGTCTCGGCCAAGCTCTATCTATGGTGCATTTTTTTCTGAATTCAGCTGTGGGCATTATCTTTTGCCCACGCTGAATAATTACTTCAATGACCTTTGACTTTCCGTGCAATGTGCCGGTGTGTGTGTGTTAGTCTGAAGTGAAGTCTGTGTGTGGCGGGGGTCGTAATGTGTGCGAGGAATTTGAAGAAAGCCAGGCAAGGCAAGCCAAAGCACATTCTGAACTTTAATTCCGATTTTAATTTATGCCTGTGACCTCAGGGCCAGGCGCGGACTTCCTTGAACTTATTTGCAGAGATGTCCCGCCTGTGGCCAGCAAGAGCCGCTCCATTTCCACACGTGCAAGAAGCCTAGTTTGCTTTTCTGTGCCGGCCGCCCACATCATGCTCGCTCGGGCGGCGGGGCTGTCTCTCCTGCAGTCAGGGATCATGGTTCTCCCTCTGAGCGATGATAGCAGGACGTGTGACGTCACATCCTTGGGGCGCTAGGGCCAGTCTGAGTCTGTCACTCAGCCCGCAGCACTGCGGATATGAGATAGATACAATGTAGCAGTGATAGAGCGCGCGAGGCCACCCGACCAATAGTTTTCGCCGTTTCCGGCTTCAGGGCCCATATACTTTCAAACCACCATATACATCGATCGGGTGACTTCACGAGCTCTACCAAGTTGATGTGTGTGTGTTCCCCGCTAATAATTTTCAGTGCACCCGACTTACCATCCACCGATGCGGGTACCTAATGACCACAATGAATCAGGGAGCTAGCTGTAAAAGAAAGGCAGCAAAATGCAAACCCAAACAATATCATTCAAATACTGTTTAAATGACCACGGACAACTGGAAGTTTTAAAATGTTTATCTAAATTCAATATTTCCTTGCATGAGGTACAGTAAAATAAGGCAATCAATAACCAAGATAACGTAAATTATATAGGCATAAAGAAATAATGACAGGGTAATCATTCAAATGTAATATGAAATGCAGATGGAAAATACTATAAAATCTCAGAAATGTTTAAGCATGGACAGTTTATGCATGAATAACTATGGGAGGGCCTATAAAGAGTAACACGCTTCACTTAAGGTGAATGGGCCTTTGAACAATCTAGGCAATGAAGTTCTAGACCATATCATAAAATTACAGACTGCAATGCAAAATATAATTTCTAACCAGTGAGAAGACATAGGAACAAAACCTTATGGAAACATGTAATTGACTTTCAATAGTTGCGGAAAGGCATGGAAAATATAACATATGCAATGATGAACTTTATTAAAGCAAAAGTCAGAAATTCAGAAGGTGCAAGATTTAAAGAGTTTTCAGAGCAATATTTACCTAGAAAGGTGTGGAAACCAAACCCTGGCCACGGGTTAGTTAAGGACAGGAAACCCTCAAGGAAGGATACCCCTCAAAGGACAGCAGGTGCAGAATGGACACCCAGGACAGGACAGGATACCCTCGGAATAGGAATCAGGACAGGACCCTCAGGACAGGACAGCAAACCCTCAGGACAGGACAGCAAACCCTCAGGACAGGACCCTCTTCAGGACAGGACCGGAACCCACAGTTCGGAAGCAACGCCTGCGCTCCACCCGTTCTGCAGCTATCGATCAAGACCCCGATTGGGTCAGCGAACTCCCAGCTAAGTGCTTGCCAGCACTTTAAGGTTCAGTAGAACCTCAGTCTATGGTCAAATTCGGACAGAGTGCTTCGCAGCGCTCTGTATCTTCAGTCACCTATTGAGTGCGTTGGGTCAGTGACAGGTCAGCTAAACCAGACAAGTCGGACGGTTCACTAGGTGAACCCAGGGTAGATATACAGTTTGGGGACAGTGTACCACCCCCCAATGTTGCAAAGGGTCAGAATCCCTCAATTTCGATTGGTCCTAAGGTAGGATTTGGGTAACACACCAATCACAATACAAGATTTTAAGCCTTCATTAGCATACTTGGGTACCGCCTAGCAGGTTTGGGGTTCCCAGGAGAAACTGTGCAGAAACACAATGACAATTTAACATTGTATCATATGAGGAGCAACATTCGCCGTTCTCGTAGCGCAGAGGTGGCTTTCCCAGGCGCATCTTGACTGTGGCTGCCAGCTGGCTGAGTTCCACTGTCCAAAGCGGCCACCTTTCAGTATTCTCTGGTCATGCGCAGAAGAGACCGTCAATATGGCTCCCAATCAGTTTGGACCCCCATTCCCCGCGGTACATGAAAAGTAAGCGAGAACAAATTAATACATAATAATGTCATCATGAAAACACATCACAGGATTTGTACTTTTGACTCATCATCAAGAAATAAAACTATTGCATTAAAATGTTAGCTACATTGACACAGTCACAAGAGCAGTGGCACGAGCAGTACCACATGATAAGCACAGCTATGAATTACGCATGCGCATAACTTTCCCTCCACTTTTGCAGACGCGTCAGGACACGTGAGTGTGGCTGACGCATGCGCAGTAACTAAATACAAGCGGCGGCCATTTTAGGTGACTTGGGTAAATTATTTTAGTAAAACACATGTGCAAGCTTCACTATCTATGTTCAAACTTAACATAAACGTTAGTAAAACATACATTTGTTACCTTATTACACATAAACGAGGTTCTTGACTTCGGCAAGCCGCAAAATATGCGAAGCTTTGCTTCATCAATCCCCTCTTTGATGATATTTACTATCATCACAAATTATAATGGAACCAGATGCCAACTTTCTTTCACACTTTATAAAGTTCTATTTCTTCCAGCAACCGTTCTAACTTTTCTCTCTCAGTTTTAGTAGGGTGAGAAGTCTTCACCTTTTTGTATATCTGATCATTCACTTCCTCTAATTCAATCTCATCCACACTTCGTTTCAGTCCTCTTGCATTTACCTCGTGCTTTTTGGTGCGCTTGCGGCATTTACAGCATAAGAAAATGGAAAGTATAATAAGACCTATAATACCAATTGGCATCAGAATTTTGAACAATAAGCTTTTACCTATGCTAGCAAGCCAATGACCTACATTTGAGAGACCATCTACCAGTCTCTTCCAGGCACTATCAACCTCGAGTGGTTTGAGTTCCTTTGCCAAATTAGTAATGTTTTTCACATATCTTTTGATCTGTACACTTTTATCCGGAATATAAGTGCAACAATGTTGCGCCTTCAACATCCGGCAGACTCCGCCCTCCTTCGCTAATAAGGTGTCAAGAGCAAGTCGATTCTGCAAAACCATTGATCTGATCGCAACCATTTCAGTATTGACCAGCAGAAATCCATGAGCTGTTTCAGTAGACAGTACATCTACTATAGTAGACAATTTGCAAATTCTGTGAGTGTTCAGAACCACTCCCACTCCAGGTATCAGTGCACTGAAAATACTACCCATAATTTCACCTATACTTTCTCTTTTACTACGCACTAAGCCATTAGTATCTTCATTGCTTCCAGCTTTCCCATTCACATGGTATATTTTCGGGAAGACAATGCCAAAGTAGCAGCTTCCATACCAGTGATCCGGCAATTTGAAATAAGCCTTGTGCCCACAAATATAATAAATTCCAGGAAACACAGGCTCTGACCCATTTTTGAAACCCCAACCTCCAATTACCTTGTAATTATGTTCGCATTCACTGGAACCAATGAAAACATTATTATAATAGCTAGTCTTCTCGCGGTGAAGACATAGCTTGCCTTTCTTTTCAAAATCCAGCAACAGAGCAGGACCCGCTCCACCAGATGAGGTGCCTTCCATGTTCTCTGCTCACTTTGGCTTTTTCTGACTTTCGTCATTAGCCTTCTTTTGAATTTTAATTCTTCTTTTCTCTGCCATGTTCAGGAACATCTTTTCCTGCTCACGCAAAGAACAAGTCAAGTTATCTCTGTGTGCGTCTGCTATGTCAATGTTACCTATAGTCAGAAAGTAGTCTCCCATATATCTTATGGTGTCACTTTTGGTATGTACAGGATTCAAGTTCCCACGTATAGGAAGTTCAGAAAAGATCACGTCATTGTTAGAGTAATAATACTGTAACGGTCCCCTTTTGTAAAATAAACTAGCTAAAATGCTACAGGAGATTCCATATGTCAATGGCAGGTGATGGTATGTCACGCCTTCAGCCACAGAAGTAGGTAGCTTCATGCAGACATAGCAATCTTCAATTTCCATAGTCTCTACATAGTGTATTAATAAGTTTGCGAAAACATTTAAGTGTGTCTTGTTCTTAACTCCATGATAATGTAGTCCTCCCTCATCTGCTGCTTCTAAGTTCTGTTTTGTTTGTCTCAGGGCTCTTTCATGTCGTGCTACACTCTGTGTTGTTAGCTCCTCACTGTCAGTATTTACAACTTCAGTAGGGACAATGTTAGTATCTTTACTTACAGCAAAGGGAATGAAAATTGTTAATCCTATCCAGATAACTATCAGTACTACTACACTACATATACACACCTTGCAACACGTCTTAAAACGGCTGCAATTAGGTCTACCATTCACTGTTGAATCAGACATTTTGGCTCAGAAGGAGTTTCTCGAACCCCTCTTTTTGGCTTTACACAACTAGCTTACTTTGTGCAAATTCACGGTGGTTCGTCTTCTTCTTCAGCTGAGTACTCAGGGACGGGCTCTCCGTCGCTCACGTCAGTTATATCAAGATCTTCAAGTTCTTCCAAAACCAGTGTCCATTCAGGAGACTTGTACTTTTTGTTTTGTCTTTTTATTCGTTCACTCCTTCTTTTGGAAGAGTCTTCTTCTTGCTCTGCTATCCGAGCACTTCTTCTTGCTTCTGCACGTTTTTCTTCCACTGTCTTTATCCTTAGTCTCAATCTTTTTACAAACCTAGGCTCAAGGTTGTTTCTTTTCTTTAGTCTCTTAGTCGGTACTTGGACTTCACTTTCTTCTCTTATTCTCTTGTTCTCTTTATCTTGTGGTAATTCTTCTCCACTTTCTTCTTCTATTTCCCCTATCTGGCTAGTTCCAGGGCTAGCATCAAATTCTTCTGCCTGGTTGCTAATCTGGCCTTGTTCAGGAATATTTTGTTTTTGGCTTTCGATTGTCTTTGTTTCTGTTTCTGTTTCCTGAACCCGTTCTTCTAACCCTCTCTGATCCTGTTCAAGCACTTCGATCTCTTGATTTTCTTCTGCTCGAACTATCACTCTATTTCTAGTCTCTCCTTTATCTGCATCAGGTGTTAGCGGTGGTGTATCGAACACCTGCTCTGTCCCTGTCTGACCTTCTCTTTCCTCAGTTTTGATGTGAATCTCAAGCGGCTGAGGTTCTTCGCCTGTGCCTTGCTTTTCCTGACTAGTCCACTCTCTACCTTCACTAAGTCGCTCTCTTGTTCTGATAGGATCTTCGGTCAGATCAATCATCGGTATCCATTCTTCTGGCCATATGCTTGGCAGCTCGTCTTCAGCTACTCCTGGCTCAGTTTCCTGGACCCCTTCAGCAGGCTGGATTCTTGGCAGTTCGTAGTCAACTACTCCTGGGCCAACGTCTGCTGTTCCTGCAACCTGACTGGTGCTGGGCTGCTCGTTGTCAGTTGCTTCTGGTCTGGCTCCTTCAGGGTCCTCTGCTGGTTGCCCTTCTTCTTCAAATCCTCTGTCTGGTAATACCTTCTGGGTGTGTCCAGCGTGGATCCACTGGGGAACACCTGCGACTTTCACTGCAGTGGTTGTTACCAGGATTACTTGGCGTTTCTTTCCCCACCTTGGTGCCAGACAGCTTGATCGAGTGTGCTTCTTTATTTTGACCCAATCTCCTGGAACCAAGCTGTGGAGAGGAGTCGTTGGATTGAGGATGCCGTCGTCTCCAATCTGGCGAGAGATAGAACGCACTTGATCACCCAATCTTCTGCAGTATTCAAGCACCAAATCATCAGTAATATTCAACAGTTTGCTTCCTGGCACCCATGCTTGTCTCATCACTCTTCCCATAATGATTTCATGGGGACTTAGGCCTGTCTTGCGGTCAGGAACACTTCTCAGTCCCATCAGGACCAGGGGCAGGGCCTTCACCCAGGTCATGCCAGTAGCATTTGTCAGCTTTGCTAGTCTGTTTTTGATAGTTCCATTTACTTGTTCCACTATTCCAGAAGCCTCTGGGTGGTATGCACAATGCAATTTTTGCCTTATTCCGAAGGCCTTACATAATACAGCCAGTATCTCATTCTGGAAATGTCCACCCTTATCTGATTCAATAATGTATGGTATGCCGAATCTAGGTATCAGTTCTTTTAGTAAACACTTCGCTACTGTCAGTGCGTCACTTTTGGGAGTAGGGTAAGCTTCTACCCATTTTGAAAATACACAAACAATGACAAGGACATATCGCTTTCCTTCACAATGGGGCATGGTGATGAAATCAATCTGTATTTTTATAAAGGGACCCCCTGATCTCCCAATCTTGCTCAGTTCAACCATTGTCCTCTTGCCTGGGTTCATCTGTTGACATGACAGGCACCTCTGGCAGAGGGACTCTGCTACCTTCCTGAACTTTTTACTGTACCAAGTCTGTTGAAATACCAGAATCATGGCATCCCTACCAATGTGTGATCCTTCGTGTATTAATCTTGCCATTGCGCCAAGCAAGTGTCGGGGTAACACAGGCATACCAGTTGGGCCCAAAATCACACCATCCACACGCCTCGGTCTACACCCATCCTCCTTCCATTTCTCTCTTTCTTGCCAAGGAGCCGATTCCTGCCACTCTCTCACTTCATCCCATGTAGGCACTTCTTCAAACACCTGAAGCTGGCAGCTGGTTCCTGGCCCCCCTCGTTTTGGATTTACAATATACCGATCTTTGGCACACCATTGGGCCACTCGATCAGCATAATCGTTTCCCAGTGATACTTTGTCCATGCTCTTTTTATGAGCAGCACATTTTACCACTGCCAGTTCTTTGGGCAACTGGATGGCCTCTAAAAGGTCATGAACAACCTTTGCATTCCGAATGGGAGTACCTGAGGAAGTCATGAATTCCCTCTGCAGCCACAATTGGCCAAAGTCATGCACAACTCCATAACAGTACTGTACACTGTTATGCGTAAGTCCTTCCCAATTTTGCAAGCTTTTATCATAGCTATTAATTCGGCTACTTGTGCAGACTTGATGTTATATAGGTAACCTGCTTCTTCAATTTTTGTGAAAGAGACTACTGCATAAGCAGCACTCAAGCCTTCGAGTTCATGTCTTAGACAGGAACCATCCACAAATAGTTCTTTATCATGTTCAGGCAATGGCACTTCTTTTATGTCTGGGCGTGGTTTAGTACTGAACTCTGTCAGGTCAATACAATCATGTTCATCATCATCCCCACCTTCTATTTCCAAGGGGTCGGGGAGTAAAGTGGCAGGGTTCAGAATACCGCACCTAACAATGCTTACATTTGCTGCACCCACAAGAATCCTCTCGTATTTAGTCAGCCGACTAGGGGTGAGATACTGTGTTTTAGTTCTGGTCAATAGAATTACCACTCCATGTGAAACATACACGGTCACAGGATGTCCCATGACAATGGACTCACTCTGTTCCAAACTTGCGCAGGTAGCAGCTACTGCTTTCAGACAGCCTGGTAACCCAGCAGCTACTGGGTCCAAAGTGGCAGAGAAATAGGCCACAGGCCTTCTGGTCGTGCCATGTTCTTGAGTCAGGACTGACAATGCACAATTATCGCGAGTGTCACAGAATAGGGCAAACTCTTTGGAATAATCTGGCATTCCCAACGCAGGGGCTGTACACAGACAGTTTTTCAGTTTTGTGAAAGCCATTAGGCTTTCATCGTCCCACTCTACAACATCTGGCATTCCTCTCGTGGTCATTTTTATCAAGGGCCTGGCTAAGGCTGCAAATCCCAGAATCCACTGCCTGCAGTACCCTAATACACCCAGGAACATTCTGACATCTTTTTGAGTACGGGGCAACTGCATCTTTTGAATTATTCTCACTCTCTCTGATGTGACTTTTCTGACACCCTTTTCTATTTGGTGTCCCAGATATTTCACTGATTTCGCACAGAACTGTAGTTTGTCAGGGGCCACTTTATGCCCTTTCTCACACAGATGATTTAAGAGGGCAATGGTGTCAACTACACAGTCCCTATGACTTTTAGACGCCAGTAGAAGGTCGTCTATGTATTGCACTAACACAGAGTTCCCAGGTAAGATCAAAGTCTCTAGACATTTTTTCAAGATCTGATTAAAGATAGAGGGGCTTTCTGTATACCCTTGAGGGACCCGGTTCCAACAATACACGTGACCTTCGAAGGCAAATGAGAAAAGAAATTTGCTGTCGGGGTGCAGGGGTATCGAAAAGAATGCATGACATAAATCAATCACAGTGAACCATTCAGCATCCCAAGGAATCTGGTACAATATCACTGCAGGGTTCGGGACAATAGGGCAGCAAGGAACTACAATTTTGTTAACCTTTCTCAGGTCCTGCACTACCCTATACTTGCCACTAGGCTTTTTGATGCCCATAATCGGTGAGTTGCATGGGCTGCTCATCACTTCCTGTATGATGTCTCCTTCTAATAATTTTTGTATTTCCAGAGTGACACCTGCTTTCACTTCAGCATTCATTCGGTAAGGCCTAGTGTTAGGATATACTGCATTGTCCTTGATGGCTATCTGTATGGGGTCCACATCTTTCATCAACCCCACATCTTTTCCAGTGAAATCCCACACCTCTGGCTTTACGGCTTCCTGAAGTTCTTGGGGCAAGTCCTGCAGGGTCAATCTTTTAATTTCTGAGTCAGGTCTAAGTAACAATAATTTATAAATGCCATCTTCATCTGGGGTCTGTATTTCAACACCTTTTGGTGTGCAAAAGATGGTACAGTTCATTTTGCACAGCAAATCACGACCCAGTAGATTCACTGGACTGGTGTCACAGACGACAAATCTATGCATCTGTTTAAAATTTCCAATTGAAATCTCCATTGGTTCGGTAACAGGAGTACTAATCAATTGATTAGATACACCCACTACTTGGATATTTTCTCCCGAGAGGGGTAGGTTTGGAACGTCCACTGTTCTTACAGTAGAACGGGTAGCGCCAGTGTCCAACAGAAAGGTGACATCATTTCCGTCAACCTTTCCTTCAATATATGGTCCAGACTGGTCTACCGGCAAGGAAGCGCCAAGTACGCACTCCTCGTCCTCCCCTCTCAGGCCCCATCAGTCCTGATCATTACAAAGGAAGGTATCATTTAGCAGATACTGCGAAGTTGCTGTATTTCTGTTCTCCCCGCTTTCCCAAACCTCTATCTCTTCATCTTCTGCCTGTCTTCCCCTGTATACCTGCTTGGGTGCTCGAGGCACCTGGACTGTTTTTACCTGGGGTTGAGTCTTTCTTGGTCTTTCTTTCTGCGTCTGTGGAGTTAAATCAGGAGTTTTTTCATTAGCATTTACTAATTGGGGACACTCGTTTCGCCAGTGTCCAATTTCGCCGCACTGATGGCAGGGAAATTTCTTCATAGCCTCTTCCCTGCTAAATTTGGGCCGGGGCTTTCCTCCACCCCCTCCCCCAGGACTTTTATTCTCAGCATTTTTAACCATGTTACTCAATTGTTTTTCCTGCTGTTCTGCGAGCTTCACCTGAGCCCACATCACCTTTTCCTTAAGGGCCTTTTTCTTTTCTGCCATCTCGTCCTCGCAGTACTTAGCGTACCGCAGGACCTCATCCATTTTCTTAGTATGCCAACAGATTTTATTATCTTTTATCCACTGACAAATTTCAGGTTTTAAACCATTTACAAACCTGTAAATAAAGTGCGTCATGTCCTTCAAATCGATGTTATCAATACCACTGTATGTTTTAAATACCTGCAATAGAAGGAGTGCACTGTCTCGTCCCTTTCCTGAGTTGTTCTATCTATTTTTGTCCAATCAGTTTCTTTTGCGGGCACCTTTTCTTTCAAATGCTGAATTACCTGCTCATATTTTCGCATGACATCCTTTGATGGCTCCCCAGTTTCCTTGTTTCTGGGATACTCCTCACTGGGCCAGTCTATGGCTATTTTACACTGGGTCCATAAATCTACTGGAACCACAATGTCGAAAAACCCATCCAGGTCTTTCCACAGACATTTCTGTACCTTCACGAACCTCTCCACCTGCCTGTACCAGTCAACTGGTTTCTCTCGTAATTTTGGAAAATCGTTCGTGAAGGACACAATATCCTGCCTAGACCAGGGGACATGCACATATTTCCCTCCTGGAACTTCGCGCATGGGGCATAACTGCTCAGGTTTTTCTACCTCCCTTAAAGCAAACTCAGGAGTCACTTGTCGGGAGCGAACCTCTTCCCTCTTTTTCGCCCACCTGCTTCTCCATCTTTCCACATCTCCCCATTTCTGCAGTACCCCCATTAATTCTTTAATCTGCAACTTCTTCCCTGCCACATTCAGGTGTTCTATATCTTTGTCTGAGAAGTCTGCTCTGTACGGTTTCTGTAAGGGCTTGGATTTTGAGATATCTACCCCCATACTAACTGCTGTTTCGGTCAGTTTTTCGTGGAGCACTCTGGTGTTCCTTGTAAAGCTTTTACATATGAACGACAATTCTTCTTCAGAGTAGGTATTCAATCGATCCAACCCCACATTTCCTGCCATTAATTCTTCTATTTCGACCCTCAGCTTGTAGAGGTCTAAAGGTTTTGTTTGCGGAGTCTGTTTCTCTAATTCACGACTCCAACTCTCAATTTCATCCGGAGTTACCAGAGAGACATTCCTAGTACCTGTTGCTGTCTCTAATTTAATTTCTTTTGTATTAAAAGGGTTATGCCTCTGCTGTATTCCCTTTCCAGTCTGTTCGTTTGGTAATTCCAAGAACGCAACTTCAGACTCGCACTCACTGGACTGATCATCTATGATGATCGGTTCCTGTCTCGGGGTTGCCATGACTGGGTTCATAACTGGAGTAATCGGATTTCCCTGACCATTTCCGTATAACGGGACCACCGGTCCAATAGTTACTGGAATAGTCAATGCCTCAGGACTGGTATTTAACTGGGAAATTTTCTGAATTATTTCTGTCCTTTGTCTAGCTAGAGCCTCTTGCTCCTTTTCCACTAGTACCCTTCTTGAAGTTGTGTCATGTAATATCTGTGGGGTCAACGGAGGAGTAAAACTCGGGGCAGTAGGATGCGTTTCACTTGGTCCTCCCCCATAATTTGGTTTCGGGAATAAAGTTCCAGTATTAAAGGACCTGCGCTCTTCCCCATATGGAGGTTGAACAAAAGGCAGTCCTGAATTCGATGGTTTCTCTTCGTTTTCATACAAGGGTCTGGGAAAAAAGATTTTCGTACGTGAATATTTTTCTTCCTGGCTCGCGGGCACTTTGGGATATATATCCCTTGTTTCCGTCGGTTCGGGTTTTTCAGGATAGGGCAATACTTGACCACCCCCTCCCAGTCCCAGGGACCTGTCTTCTTCCTTTAGGAAGTGGCGTCGGGGAACATCTCCTACACTGGAAGGTCGGGTTCCCTCATTGTAAGGTGGCGGACTTCTGGTACAGATGTCATCTATTAGTTCATCATCTGATTCCCCCAGGGCCCCCCAATGCTTACATTTTTCAGTACTTTTCTCACCCGCTCCAATGTTATGACATGCCGGCATCATGGGAAACAGACCCTCAACAATCATGCTCTGCCTCCACTGTTTCATCCTTTTGTCCCTGGACTCCTGTTTCTGCCTGGGGTACCACTTGGTCAAACCCTTGTCCATTCGGGGTCTTTCTCTTTCAAAAGCCTCAATCTCCCATTCCTCTAATGCCTCATACTGCGTTAGTCTCGGTCTGGGATGCAATTCGTTCATCCGAGTCCTTAAATTAAATAGGATCCTACCATTGAAAGTACCATCTAACGGAAAAGCCAATACTCCGTCATCTTTTGTGTATTTCACCCAATTCTCCAACCACACACAGGTATTGTACCCTCGGTCAAACATCATGAATGAGGCAGGAGTATTAGGTGGTGGGACAAGAACACCTTCCCTAGATTTAATCGGTTTGTCCGTTTTAAAATAATTTTTCACCTTACTTATAAGTGACATTTTTCTCTTTGTTCCGTACATAATATCGTATCTATTAGTCTTCCACTGATCCCTTTCAAACCCTAGGTGCCTTGGATCAGGTCGAGTTCCTGTAGTCTGCGAGTGCCACATACGACTTCTGCGCTAAACTTTGTTTACAAACTACCTCCAATCAGAACGCGCTTCAGAAATTCGTGCAACCAATGGGTGCGCGACACTAAATAAGCTCCGCCAATGGGTGCGCGGCCCCTTCGTGAGACAGTTCCCACGCTCCGGCGCTCACCCCTCCTTTACAATTCCAGCTCCGCTACCCGCCCGCTGCTTCTACCAATCCCAGCGCGGCACAGAGTGACGTCAGAGGCGCTTCGCGACTGACTCCCTCCCTTCACAAGGTAACGGAAACTTTCTTTCTTTTAAAGTGCTCAGTGCTTGGTTATTTTACAACAAATACACATTCGCCACAGTGCTCAAGTGTCTAGACAGAGAAAGAATTGTTTTACTGCAAGTAAACTACTTCCATTTACTTTTCACTCGCTGCGGGCAGATCTCTTCCGCCTACCCTTCACTCTAGCATCGGTGAACCTGTTATTCCCCTAAACTCATCCACTTCTTTCCGGGATATATTCCGAGTTTAAGGTTTCTCAGCGGACCCCTCTGCTTTCACGCTAGCTCCGAGGAACCTGCTACTCTTCCGATGTGACCCTTACTAGGTTACGCCACTATGGGAATTTTGCCAATGAACCCCGTTACTGTCATTTATTCACACATGTATTCAGAAAACCCTAGTTAGTGCTTCCCGGTTATCTTAACCTGCACCTAACTTTCCTCGAACCTGTGACCTCAGGACAATGGATTCTATTCACCACTTGCCCTTTCAATTCCCCGGGGAGTTCGGACAACATGAAACTAAACGATTGACAAATGCATGGATTAGTACATATAACAATATAAGAACAAGAATAATAAAATGCAAAAATTCATGAGTTTCAGCGGCGTATTCACAAGAGAATGATCAGGTCTCTTAGAACAGCCGCTCTTCTAGCAGCATCAATATAATAGCAGCTTCCGACTCAACTAGTCCAACTAATCCCTGCCTTACTCTCAACTAGTCCCTAACCATCCTCTAGCTACCAGAAAAACTGATAGAGCGCGCGAGGCCACCCGACCAATAGTTTTCGCCGTTTCCGGCTTCAGGGCCCATATACTTTCAAACCACCATATACATCGATCGGGTGACTTCACGAGCTCTACCAAGTTGATGTGTGTGTGTTCCCTGCTAATAATTTTCAGTGCACCCGACTTACCATCCACCGATGCGGGTACCTAATGACCACAATGAATCAGGGAGCTAGCTGTAAAAGAAAGGCAGCAAAATGCAAACCCAAACAATATCATTCAAATACTGTTTAAATGACCACGGACAACTGGAAGTTTTAAAATGTTTATCTAAATTCAATATTTCCTTGCATGAGGTACAGTAAAATAAGGCAATCAATAACCAAGATAACGTAAATTATATAGGCATAAAGAAATAATGACAGGGTAATCATTCAAATGTAATATGAAATGCAGATGGAAAATACTATAAAATCTCAGAAATGTTTAAGCATGGACAGTTTATGCATGAATAACTATGGGAGGGCCTATAAAGAGTAACACGCTTCACTTAAGGTGAATGGGCCTTTGAACAATCTAGGCAATGAAGTTCTAGACCATATCATAAAATTACAGACTGCAATGCAAAATATAATTTCTAACCAGTGAGAAGACATAGGAACAAAACCTTATGGAAACATGTAATTGACTTTCAATAGTTGCGGAAAGGCATGGAAAATATAACATATGCAATGATGAACTTTATTAAAGCAAAAGTCAGAAATTCAGAAGGTGCAAGATTTAAAGAGTTTTCAGAGCAATATTTACCTAGAAAGGTGTGGAAACCAAACCCTGGCCACGGGTTAGTTAAGGACAGGAAACCCTCAAGGAAGGATACCCCTCAAAGGACAGCAGGTGCAGAATGGACACCCAGGACAGGACAGGATACCCTCGGAATAGGAATCAGGACAGGACCCTCAGGACAGGACAGCAAACCCTCAGGACAGGACAGCAAACCCTCAGGACAGGACCCTCTTCAGGACAGGACCGGAACCCACAGTTCGGAAGCAACGCCTGCGCTCCACCCGTTCTGCAGCTATCGATCAAGACCCCGATTGGGTCAGCGAACTCCCAGCTAAGTGCTTGCCAGCACTTTAAGGTTCAGTAGAACCTCAGTCTATGGTCAAATTCGGACAGAGTGCTTCGCAGCGCTCTGTATCTTCAGTCACCTATTGAGTGCGTTGGGTCAGTGACAGGTCAGCTAAACCAGACAAGTCGGACGGTTCACTAGGTGAACCCAGGGTAGATATACAGTTTGGGGACAGTGTACCACCCCCCAATGTTGCAAAGGGTCAGAATCCCTCAATTTCGATTGGTCCTAAGGTAGGATTTGGGTAACACACCAATCACAATACAAGATTTTAAGCCTTCATTAGCATACTTGGGTACCGCCTAGCAGGTTTGGGGTTCCCAGGAGAAACTGTGCAGAAACACAATGACAATTTAACATTGTATCATATGAGGAGCAACATTCGCCGTTCTCGTAGCGCAGAGGTGGCTTTCCCAGGCGCATCTTGACTGTGGCTGCCAGCTGGCTGAGTTCCACTGTCCAAAGCGGCCACCTTTCAGTATTCTCTGGTCATGCGCAGAAGAGACCGTCAATATGGCTCCCAATCAGTTTGGACCCCATTCCCCGCGGTACATGAAAAGTAAGCGAGAACAAATTAATACATAATAATGTCATCATGAAAACACATCACAGGATTTGTACTTTTGACTCATCATCAAGAAATAAAACTATTGCATTAAAATGTTAGCTACATTGACACAGTCACAAGAGCAGTGGCACGAGCAGTACCACATGATAAGCACAGCTATGAATTACGCATGCGCATAACTTTCCCTCCACTTCTGCAGACGCGTCAGGACACGTGAGTGTGGCTGACGCATGCGCAGTAACTAAATACAAGCGGCGGCCATTTTAGGTGACTTGGGTAAATTATTTTAGTAAAACACATGTGCAAGCTTCACTATCTATGTTCAAACTTAACATAAACGTTAGTAAAACATACATTTGTTACCTTATTACACATAAACGAGGTTCTTGACTTCGGCAAGCCGCAAAATATGCGAAGCTTTGCTTCATCAGCAGCACTGACTGACTGCCAGTGTGAGGCTGAGAGAGCCTGCTCAGCTGCTGGAACTGCCCGAATCGTGTGGGAGCAGGCAATGCAGCATGCAGCGACTTCTGTTTGTAATGTACTTTCTGTGACAGCTGAGACTACGGCATTATGCGTGACAACGCATTTCAGTGCGGTGATGCGGAGCACCACACCGAAATGTGTTAGCGTCACACCTGATGCGTGATACTTGGCAGGACTGTAAATAAACATTTATTTGAAAAAAAACACATTCCAGACAACCCAACATCTCTCAGACCTACCACAAATCCAGAACTCATGGTGGTTGCATGAGGGAGTGGCAGTACACAATACCTGTCCACAATAAGGATTACAACTTATTTCTGAAGACTTCCAAGTGGTAAAAACATTCAACAAAAATAGGCAATAAATTGATATCAAGATGGGGGCTGATGTAACGGCAGGTGAGGGAGCGACTGTTTGGTGAGAAACTGTCTGTTGCAGGCGCCTTTAACATAAGCTAGAGGCAGTATATTTAGCTGATACCGGAAACGAGCAGATCTATAGGGTAATGCTTGAAATACCTCATTGGTGTTTCCTAAAACTTTGCTGCTCTGACTTTTTTTGTATTTTTCTACAACTGGAGGGGTTTGACTCTACAAGTCATTCACCACAGAAGCACACCTTGAGCTAGACACATAAAATAACTTACTGGAGTAACACAAACTGCTACCAAACAACAACAGATAAACATGGACGTCAATTCACCCTATACCAGGGGTAGTGGCAGTGACATCACACACCCTTTGATGCCCACTTTCACTCACACACTCATAGTTACACATTAGTGGAATAAAGAATTGACAGAAAATAAAGAGTGTGACGCCCCAGCTGCCCCTGCGTTCCTGCCACTGAATTTGCCACCTCTGAGGCCAGGGGTCGCCAAGGCAGTGCCAGGGGTAGCAGAGGGCAA
Organism: Lissotriton helveticus; assembly: GCF_964261635.1. NCBI lineage: Eukaryota > Metazoa > Chordata > Amphibia > Caudata > Salamandridae > Lissotriton > Lissotriton helveticus. The sequence goes on from NW_027611681.1 coordinate 60,743, forward strand.
GCCAGGGGTCGCAGCTTCGACCCTTAAATGACGTCCATGATCAGGGCCGGCTCTAGGGCGGTGCCACCGGTGCCACCGCACCGGGTGCTGACTTTGCATGAGGGCGCCTGTTGCTATACTATATTGTTTTTAAAGGCACCCGTAGCAGTGTTCCTGACCTCCAGCAATTTCCAGTCAACAATAAAAATGTCAAGCCTACTCCGGGGATCGATGTGATGTTCTTCCTGAAGAGAAAGACGTTTTGTCTAGTTTGAGTTTTGACTGGGGATGTTTTGATTCATCATAAGTTAGCGCAGAGGGTCAATATGCCTGCTGCAAAGAATGTGCATTGCGCAAATCCCGAAGGGAACATAACGTAAACAGGTCAGGGGGTTACTGCTTTGTCAGAAACTTTCTTTTGTTACCTGTAGTTTATTAGATAAAAAACTAATAACAATCTGTGAGCTATTAACTGTCATCAAAGAACTGAAATGCAGACTTCAAGAATAGTTTAGAGCGAATTCATTTTTCCCTAGACTTTCAATATTCAAATGTTGTACAAAGTATTGATTTGGGTAGAAATCGATTCCAATTAATAAAGATAATCCCCAATCATGGTCTTACGTTTTAAATTCTGAGTTTGTGCTTCTCCAGATCAAGCTCACCTAAACTTTACTGCCTACCAGAATGGATGACATATAAATCCTACCACTCTATCTCATGAAACGTTTCCTATACATTGATTTACGCACATATGATTGAGTAATGTGTGTGTAATTTAAAGTGCTCTGACATCCTTCACTTTTATGAGTGACACTATAAATCGAATTAAATTCATCTGAGTGAGAGTGGTTATGGAGACTGTTACGGAGTGGTGGTAGTGCGGGAATTTGTTGCGCAGGTGGTCATGGGGGGGAGGGGGCACCAAAAAACATTGTCGCACTGGGCGCCACCAGTGCTAAAGCCGGCCCTGTCCATGATGATACACAGCTCAATGGTGCATTGTGGGTGATTTTGGTCCAAGAAACGTTACCTCTTTTCTGGCACGTCTGGTGACTGCTGCCCCTGGACTGAAGGCCTGGAGGCCTGCAGGATACACGCGGCCCTGCTGGTGGGACATGTGTAGTGCCTGCTCTGGCTGTCAAGGTGCATTATCACCCTGGCAACACATTCCATGTGTCCCTAAGTTCAGGAAACAGGAGAAAAAAACTGGGCAAAAGTACCCACGAAAGACCCTGTGTTCAATAGGAGAGATGCAGAGAGACACATAAAGAAGGGTACTGCTTTCATAAGATCGAAAGAATATTGAAAGCCTCGCACCTGTCCATGGAGGTGACAATCTCTGGGTGGAGCTTCTCTGCACTGCAAGGACTGTAACCATAAAAAGAGGACTGGGCAGTAAACCGTGGAGCAGTGAACTAGGAGTATTCCCTTGAGTGAGAATAATTGGGAGAAGCCCAAACGGGGTCAGGGGAAAACAATACCACAATACAAATATATATAAAGAATTCTTACAATTTATTGGAAGTATACAAATGTTAAAAGGAGAGTGAACCAAAAATGGAACTCACTCAGCATTAATAAAACAATAAAAACAATTAATAAAAAGGTTTCAATTTTGACCAGCAAGATTGAATCACAAAAGACAGAAAAAACAGTAAGACATGAAATTAGTGCAATACTTCTTGTATATTCGGACTCTATTGTGAACACCTAAGCTATATGTATTATAATACAATATTTCAGCAAAGATGTCGAGATCCTGAATTATACTGGTATGAAGCGTCGACGCGTTTCGGTGGTTTTCCAAATTATTGTCCACCTTTATCAAGACACCTTTTGGTTTCTGTCGTGGTGTTGGGGTCTATATAATTGCCCTTGAAGTCAGTATGTTTAAATTTAATTTCTATATTGTTCCATTTTTAAATGCCGAATGTATAGGGCTATGTCTCTGGGTTGTGTATCCAGTATGGTACTCCTGTAGATATAGGTACCTAGGCGTATAATCAATTCAGAGTTGTTGTGCCTAAAATATATATTGCTGGTCTTCTTTACTTGGTTAAAATCCAGAGGCGCCTAAGTCTTGTCCTTGCAGGATTTGGTTCTGTTTCTCCAGTGCTCCGCAAAGGACTGCTCACTTCTCTGGTTATAGATAGTCTTAAAAATATAGAACCAGGGGCATTACTATCATGTCCTCAAGTTGTGTGGTTCTGTTGTTTCACAACGGACTGCCTGCTTCTCTGGTTCTGCCATGGAGCTACACCCCCACCCACAACCCCAATTCCTCCCCACGGATCAAATTACCCACGTGGTCAATTAAGGTGATAATTGGGAGAAAAATCTCTCTGGATCTATAGATATCCATTTGCAGTAAAGAGCCTGGTCATTTCATGTCCACATCTTTCTCCATTCTGGGGGGGCACACGCTCGTCATTGCATGCTGCAGGGGTGCCATAACCAGCTGGAATCTGTAATTTTACTAAGCAACTCATACCCAGGCACATGGTCTACCGTGAAGCTCATCTTGAGAATACACTGATGCATTTTACAATTTTAGACTCACTGATGCCTATTCTAGCTTGAGGGCCATTAATGCCTATTATAGAATGAAGGCGATTGTTACCTGTTACTAGTTGAGACCCATTAATGCTGATTACAGCTTGAATCACATTAATGTCTGTTACTACTTGAGGCTGATTGATGCCCAGAGCTGCATAAGGCCTAGGAGGCCTTTGAGCGTGTCACAGCTCGGGGCCTAATAAAGGCAATTACATCTTCAGGCCTACTGCAGCCTGTTACAGCTCGCTGCCCATTTGATTCATATTACAGCTTCATACCCATTGCGGCCTGTTACAGCTCACCTACCCTTGATATATGTTACTGCTCGGGACCCATTGCGGCCGGTAACAGCTCGGTGTCTATTGATTCATGTTACAGCTCGGGATCCACTGAGACCTGTTACAGCTCGCTGCCCATTGATATATATATATATATTAAAGTTTAGGACATTCTGCAGCCAGTTCCTGGTCGCTGCCCATTGATACATGTTACAGCTTGGGATGCACTGAGATCCAGGGCGTAACACAGGGCGCCGCAGCCCAGCGTTGCGGGGGGACCCGAGCAGCAGTGGGCCCCCTCAGCGCAGACTGAGCTACAAATTTCTGCCATCGAACGCAGCCCCTGTAGGCTGCCAATCAATGCTGACAACAGCAGTTTTCCTTAAAAAGTGGTGTTTCACCAGTTTAAATGACTGGTAAAGTGAAACTTGGATTTTTGTAGATTTTTACAATATGTGATCAACTAATCCCTTTTCTCAAATTAACGATAAGCTTTTAGAGAAGCCAAAAGCATATTTGCAATAACAAGTGAGCAAAAACTGTTCCTCCTCAGACATTAGTAAGCTTTATAGCACACTATCAAATTCATGGTTTTAAAAGTAAGCCTATATAAAAAAATGTCTCTTAGAGGAAACTGAGCAAATTTACCTTAGCCATATTTTGTTAAAATTCGTCCTGCACCTCTTGTTCTGCCATCATCTCTGCAAAATCCGCACAGTCTCCGCATCTCATCCACTTACACTCAGCTACAGCGCAAGCGTTATTTCACCAAACTGATAGAATCCACAAGCAGGCTCATGTTTACAAACCAAGCTACCCCATTTCAATTGGTTCGATCGAAGGTAGATGGGTCACCCAAAAAGACACTTGGGGCCCAATTACAAGTAGGACACAGTCCGGGTTTTAAAATTGCTTGAGGCGTTGGTTGCAAGGGCAGCGAAGACTGTGCCCTTGTCCCTGCTTTTGTCAGCAGGTAATATTCCCCCCCAACTAGAACACATTTTAATCCTTCCCTTCCAAGCAATATTTTAGGAGTCTGTGAGAGAAAGCATTGGGACGGCCAATAAGTCAGACATTTACTTGAAAGTGCATCGATTGGCAAATTTGTCTCTGTGGTGTTGTATATTGGTGAGTGACAAATGAAAAAAATAGTCAATGTGTGATTAAATGAATGCAAAGATGAGTGACCATGTTAATGGGTGAGTAGTAATTGAGTGGGTGGCATCATACATCCATTCAACCATTCAACCATTGACTCATTTCGTGCAATCACCTATTCATCCATCCACAATACTCATACACTCACTTTTTTGTAAAGCAGCACTTTCACTTAGAAGCCAAATCAATTTCCTTAAACAAGGCTTGTTCTTGCTATTTCACAGTTAGCCTGGTCAAATCAGCTTTCACTTGTAAATGTTTCAGAATAGCAATTGGATAATCAGTCACCCATACTGAAAGTTAGTGGGATATTTTTAATGCAACATCACACAACAAAACAATGATGCATTTCAAATCACACACGCGATGTTATTAGAATTAATATGTTAGTCGAAGTGACTTTAGAGGCCCACCTAAGTTTGGAGTAAGAAGCAAGATAAAAGTATTTATAGAAAGTGGCTTGTGAATTAGGCCTAGAGAGATATATAGAAATAGAAAGATATAACAAGAGAGGGAAGGAGAGAGATTGATCAGAAAATTGAGAGACAGCGACTGATGAATGGATATATGGATGAATGCATGGATGGATGAATGAATTTGAATGGGTGAGTGATTGTGCGGATGGATGATGCAGGGGCTGTTAGAGTATTAGACACAAGAATGCACAAAAAAGATTGAAAGATAGACAGAAGAACAGGCAGAGGCACATAGAGAAAGATGATTTATCAGAAAGACAGACAAACAGAGGGACAGATCGAAAGACTGACTGACAGAAAACAGACCAATGAACGGAAAACCACGTAAAAAGAAAGTAATGCAAAAAGATGAATAGATAGAAAATCAAATATATAGAGGGAAAAAGACAAATTCAGACAGATACAACAGAATGCCCAAAAGACAGAAATGCCAATGATATGATCGATAGCGGACAGGCATGTTTGGGTGTAAACAGGTAGACGGGCATATACGTATTCCTGAAATGCCTATTCATATAGAACTCTAATATTATCCTCTTATAAACAATTATAAAAGCTCACGATAGCTGAGTAAGAATGTGTTCCTTCTATATTTCGAAAGCCGCTTCCTTTCAGAAAATATCTGCAGACAATGAAGCCTTTAACACTGACCTGTTGACTGATGCCAATAGGTAGAGCATGCTCCTGCATGTTTCTCAATCAGTGGGTTTTTAGCGGACAGAATGAATGTATACACCTTTAAGGGCCAGATGTACGACCATTCAGGTTAGTGAGTCGCAAATAGCGCAGAATTGCGACTCGCAATTTGCGACTCGCTAAACTGAATGTACAACAGTGTCTCAGACACTGTTTGCTATTCCCAATGGGGTCACAAATTGCATGCCTCGTCAATATTCATGAGGCAATCGTAATTTGCGACCCCATAGGAATGGCTAGCACTCTCAGGGACGGTGGCCTGTGGGGTCAGCAGACCACCATGTCTGTGACTGCTTTTTCAATAAAGCAGGTGTTTTTTTTTCCTTAAAGATAAACGCAATGCATTTAAAAAAGAAAAATGAAACTTTGCTGTTTAATTTTTTTAGGGCAGGTAGTGGTCCCTGGGACCACTGCCTGCTCTTAAATAATGTTTTCACAACCATTCATAAAGGGGATGGGGTCCCGTGGGGACCCCTTTTTGCTTGCGGGTGGCTTACCACCTACTTGAAGTAGGTGGTAAACTGCAATTGTTTTGCCACCGCAAATGCAGTCACAAAACAATCATACATTGGTGTTAGACTCGATATTAGGAAGGGACGCCCTTGGCACTCCCCTTCCTAATAGGGAGTCACAAGCCTAATAGGTTAGCGACTCGCAAAATATGATTTGTGCATGGGGCAGACCAATTCTGCGGTCGCAAACTGTCCGAATTCCCATTTGTGACAGCAAAAAGCGGTCATACATCTACTCATAAGTGTTTTGCTTCCAGTGGTTCATCCCATAGTACTCTTGGAGCCAGATGTACGACGTATTTTTGCATGCGCAAATGGGTTTGCGACCCGTTTACGCATGCAGAAATACCTAAGGGCTCACTGATTAGTATTTGCAACTCGCTGTTAGGAAGGGGCGTTTCAAGGGCATCCCTTCCTAATAGCGAGTCTGAGCCCTAGGTATGACTGTTTTACAATTTTGCACCTACTTCAAGCAGGTGGTAGAGCATTCGCAAACGGGAAGGGGTCCCCAGGGGATCTGTTACCCTTTGAGAATGCATGGGAAAATATTTTGTAAGGGCAGGCAGAGGTCCCAGGAACACTGCCTGCCCTTGAAAAATTAACTGGAAACGTGTCATTTAAAAAAAAAAATGCAGCCCGTTTTCCTTTATGGGAGGGCCAGCGATTCATAATGGGGTCGCAAATTACGAGTGCCTCATGAATATGCATGAGGCATGCAATTTGCGACCCCATTAGGCATCGCTAACAGTGTCTCAGACACTGTTGTACATTTGCATTAGGGACTCGCAAATTGCAACTAGCAAATGGTCATACATCTGGCCCTTGGGGAGTGGCGAGTGGCATGGGTGGGTGAAAGGCAACGCTTTGAGTAACGTACTCATCAGTGGTGGTTCCTCCGCTAAGGCAGAGGATCATCGCCCCACTGCTTTATGCAGTGTAAAAAAAGAAAATGATAATAACTTGAGGGTATTATCATAGTATTTGTTCCTGTTGCGGCGTCTTTGTGGGGCGGGCTGCTCTCGGAGCAGGGGGAGGAGTGGTTTGCACTCCCTATGTGAGCATGAGTGTTTGACCGGTCCTCACGGGCCCTCCAAACAGTCATGCACACATAGCATGTTCTCCATGCAGGCTGCATTACAGCCTGCGTGGAGAAAATGCCAACCTCTCCAGACCCTGGATGAGCGCAGTGTCACGGCACTCAGACTAATCACAACACTGCATTACAGCCTTGTGATTGACTGCGGGGAGCGTGAGAGCACTGGTGCTACCTGCTTCCTGTTTCCCCCAAGAAGCCATGAAGAAGACACAAGAGAGGCGGCGGCCAGCCAGCCAGGAGGTGAGTGATAATTGTTTTAACTCGATCCCCCCACCCCGCACCACTACTGCTTCCAGGTATTAGCTGCCACTGGTACTCATCTGGTGCGACCTAGACCCATATGTACTAACATGTTTTCCCATTGATGCTGAATGGGAAACCCTTTCATACATCCAGCCCGTTGTGACATTAGCAGAGGGTGAGACGGCGGCTTCTGTATGTAAGTTGGGTGTGCTGTTTCAAAAGGTCTGGGGTCTAGCTTGCCTATAGGTTGTTTGGCAGTGCCCGAGAGGCTGGTTTCACAGGTCTCATAGATCAGTGTGTGGGCTTGTGTTTTTGCAGTTTGTGGGTTTTGGCTCGGCAGAATGGTTTTCACTGTTGATTTCCCACCACAAACACAAATACATACTGTCTCTCATGACTTGCAAAATTCCCATAGAGCGTGTTTTTACAAGTTCAAAACGGGCCTGATTTACTAATGTGGGCCACTTTTATCGCCATCTGGTTTGCTAAAGGGGGACCGTTTTTATTTTGGAGCCCAGGGCAATTTTTTTGTCCCAGTCCGAACCCACAATTCCGATGCCACCGAAGGTGGATTTGACACTGAATCCCACTTCCTCTTCCTTTTTTGATAGCAGGTGATACTTTTTAAAAACTTTTTTCTCGCACGTCTAGTGGTGATTTAAATCAGTGTTGAAACCTTTTATGGTAGATACCCTGGCTCCTGATTCAAGTATGAGCGGAGCCGCATGTTTTGTTCCTTTTACTGAGAGGCGAGGATCGCTCTATAATTCCTATCAGTCTGAGCTTTGTCGTTGGCGTGTCATCCTCCCACATCCCACTAGTCATTGCATTTAGAGTAGACGGGTGTTGCACAGTACTGAGACCTGAGAGCTCTGGATTAAATCTGGAGTGGGGGGCCCTCTGTGTACCTTGCAGGGGGGCCCCTTCAACTTTTGTTATGCCACTGCTGAGATCTGTTACAGCTTGCTACCCATTGATACATGTTACAATTCAGGATCCACGGAGACCTGATACAGCTCACTGCCCATTGATACATATTACATATCGGACCCACTGTGACGTGTAACAGTTCTCTGCCATTGATACATATTACATCTCAGGATCTACTGCAGGTTGCTGCAGCTTGCTGCCCATTGCCACAGTCCAGAGACAGAATATTGAATCAAAAATATCAACTTGCACAAATATCGAGTAGCAAATATTGTGGGTCAGAAATATCAACATACAGATTCTCGGGGTCAAGAATATCGATTTCCCTACTATTGCACCCACTGGAGTGAGAATAGTAATTTTTACCCCTCCGCTATCCAACACTTTCCCTACTGTTGCACTCACTGGAGTGGGAATATAATTTTTTACTCTTACGCTATCCAATACTTTCCCTACTGTTGCCTTCTTTGTAGTGGGAATAGTAGTTTTTACCCCTCCGCTATCCAACACTTTCCCTACTGTTGAACTCACAGGAGTGAGAATAGTAATTTTTACCTCACAGTTATCGAATACTTTCCGGAGTGGGAATAGTTAACTTTATCCCTCTGCTATCTAACACTTTCCCAACAGTTGCACTCACTGGAGTGGGAATACTAACTTCCCTCTCCGATATCCAACAGTTATTCCACTGTTGCATTCAGTGGAGTGGGAATAGTAATTTTTACCCCTCCACTATCCAACACTTTCCCTACTGTTGCTCTCACTGGAGTGGGAATAGTGGTGCTAACTCAGTGAATCATGCAGAGGGTGAATCATGTACCATGTGTGGTGGTAACCAACAAGAAAATGAGCTACATATCCTCTTCTTCTGCCCAATATATGCCAAAGCGAGGAGAAGATGGATCAAGCCCATATGTCTAACACTAGGTGTAAGAACATGCTCTCAGGCCCTAAGGATCCTTTTGACTGATAGTAGCCAGCCTATCGTATTTAGTGTCAGTAGATTCTTGCACAGTATCTTCTTCCAAAGGAAAAAATTGGGTTATAAACTGTAAAACGTTATGTACCTAAAATGTCGTTGACATGTTACAATTGTTTTCTGTATTATTTGAGGGGCAATTGATGAATTCCTATTTCTGTCGCCTGCACTTGATGTAACCTATTTCTGTCACCCACACCTGTTCCTATTGAATTAGAACAACTATCATGACCTTCAGACTTCTTAATCTTTGATTTTAGATTCGACATGAAAACTGAATGAATTTTACAGTATGCTATGTATTTTAAAGAAATGTTATATTGTTGTAATGCATTGTTCTTTTATGGTATTCATGCCGAAATAAAGATAAAATTGAATTGAATTGAATTGAGTGGGAATAGTAATTTTTACCCCTCCGCTATCCAACACTTACCCTACTTTTGCACTCTTTGGAGTGGAAATAGTCATTTTTACCCCTCCAATATTTAATACTTTCCCTACTGTTGAATTCTTTGGAGTGGGAATAGTAATTTTTACCCATCCTCTATCCAACACCTTCCCTACTGTTGTACTCACTGGAGTGAGAATAGTCATTTTTACCTCATAGCTATCGAACACTTTCCCTACTGTTGCTCTCACTGGAGTGTGAATACTAATTTTTACCCCTCCACTTTCCCTACTGTTGCACTCTTTGGAGTAGGAATGGTAATTTTTACCCCACCGCTATTCAATACTTTCCCTACTGTTGCATTCTTTGGAGTGGGAATAGTAAATTATTTCCCATTCCCTCTCCAACACTTTCTCTACTTTTGCTCTCACTGGAGTGGGAATAGTAATTTTTACCCCTCAGCTATGCAACACTTCCCCTACTGTTGCACTTTTTGGAATGGGAATAGTAATTTTCTCTCCTGCTATCCAACACTTTCCCTACTATTGCTTTCACTGGAGTGGGAATAGTATTTTTACCCCTCCGCTATCCAACACTTTCCCTACTGTTGCACTCACTGGAGTTGGAATAATAATTTAAATATTTTGCAATCCAAATCTTTCCCTACTGTTGCACTGATTGAATCGGGAAGTTTATTTGTTATCTTTTGTTAAAATGTATATTTAATGTCATTAATTGTGTTAAAACTAATATTAATATTTAATACATTTAATATATATTTTATATTTTATATATATATATTTAAATCTATATTTTTTTAATCAATATTTTTACATCGATATTTTTAAACTTCTTTTTACTAAACAGCAGTCAGCTTTAACATACATAATCATAGGCTTACAATAGGTTCCGCACAATATCATTAGAGTATAAATTTTATTAATCAAGACCCACTCAGATAATAGTAGTCAGAATCACCCAATCCCGGAGCCCAGCCCCACCTAGCTGATAAAAACCCACCCCAATCCCCCTGTAATCTTCCAATTGTTGCCAAACTTTTTCCCATTTACTGGGACATCCCCTGCTCTCTTAAATAGTTTTTTCCATGCACAACACCAGTCCATACCCCGTTTCCGCTAAGATACCCTACGCGGCTGAGTCTCCCCCATGCGCCAGCAACATTTCTTTTAGCAGCCATAGCTGCCACTTGCAGCCAGAGTTTTTGATATTTGGGCCACGTCAGTTCTCCAGACACACACAGTACATGCCATCTGGTATCTAACGAGATTTCCGGTTCCAAAACTTCTGACATGATGCGAACCACCTTTTTCCAATATATCTGTATGACTGGGCACTCCCATGGTAGAATGTTCCTTTCTGGGTACACCCCCTCTGGCATTACTCAGTAGAAATACGCCCCAATCTAAACATATGTTTTTACATTGATATTTTTGATTTGATATTTTTCTACTTATCTGTGTAGGTATGGGAGTCGATATTTTTGTATTTTATATTTTTTTCTGATATTTTTGACATTCATGTTTTTGTCATCGATATTCTATCTTTGAATCTATTGGCACATATAACTGCTTCTGACCAGCTCACTGCCTATCGATACATATTATAGCTTGGGATCGATTGAGACCTGTTACAGCTTGCTGCCCATTGATACATACGAAAGCTTCGTACCCAGTGGGGCCTGTTACAGCTTGCTGCCCATTAATACATACATAAAGCTTCGTACCCACTGGTGCCTGTTACAGCTTGCTGCCCATTGATACATGGTATATCTTGAGATCCACAGTGACCTGTTACAGCTTGCTGCCCATTGATACATATGAAAGATTCGTACCCACTGGGGCCTGTTACAGCTTGCTGCCCATTGATACATACGAAAGCTTCGTACCCAGTGGGGCCTGTTACAGCTTGCTGCCCATTGATACATACTAAATCTTCGTACCCACTGATGCCTGTTACAGCTTGCTGCCCATTAATAAATAATAAAGCTTGGGACCCACTGCAACCCGTTATACCTCGATGCCCAGTTAAAAATACTACAGCTTGGGTCACACTGAGAACAGTTACTGCTCGCTGCCCTTTGATACATGGTATATCTTGAGACTCACAGTAACCTGTTACAGCTCGCTGCACAGTTCTACATACTACAGCTTGGGCCCAACTGCAGCCTGTTACAGCATGCTGCCCCTTGATTGACATTAGAGCATGATATATAATAAAGCTTTGTACCCACTGCGGCGTGTTACAGCTTACTGCCCATTGATACAGAATAATGTTTGGGACACACTGAGAACAGCTACAGCTCGCAGCCCATTGACACATTTTACAGTTTCAGACTCACTTAGAGCTGTGACAGCCCACTGCCTTATTTTCAGCATGCACTCTCTGGTTTGACTCCTGCCTGCCCCTACACAACCTTTCAATCTTAGTGTTTTTGTCTTTGACCCCTGCAAGATCCCCAAGAACAGAGATGCATATTTTGTCACTTTCTACAATTTTTCTTGGTGCTCCTTCATGTAAGTTTCCATTCTATACTCCTGCAAATCTTCTTATTGGCATACATACAGACACACACAGGCTGAGCAGCTAGGACATGGTAACATAGAGAAAGAATCATAGCGCAGGAATAGTACACCGTTAGATCAGAAACTCCAGTTTCTGCGCAAATTCAAATTTACAAACTTTAAATGAAGGTGTTTGTGGTGTCACAATGAAGGTATGATGTAATGTCCAGGCCTTGCTCAAATGAAATTTGAGTTCTAAGATTGACAGTTCTATTTTGTAAAGGACGTTCTAAGTTTGGAATGAGAGTTCTAATTTGGTATTGAAAGAATTCTTTTAGGTAGGTAGGTAAGTTTATTATGCATAGTTAATTAAAACCAGTGCAAAAACATTATAAGAAACAGTAAAAAAAGACTTTAAAATATCATAAAATGTGTACATTGTAATCATCAGTAATGAGCATGCACTAAAGAACCCAGTCTGATTGACCAGAAACATTTATCTTAGGCCGGGGCAGCATGTTCCCTTAAATCCTGTAGGCCGCCTGCTTGTTGCCTATGTCAATGATCGAAGGTTTTTGTTTTGACAGTTTTTGCTCGATCATTGCAAGGAACTTAACATATCTACAGTTCAGTTTCGTGTTCAAAGGGTTCAGGCAGGCGAGCGCCGCTTGCCTTCTCGTGCAAGTCCCTAGCTGCTTGAACTGGTCCTTTAAGAGCTGTTGGCGGGCTGGCTATAGCTCTTCACAAAGACAGGTCAGATGGAGTATGTCGCCCTTATCTATGTTGCAAAACGGACAAACCTCGTGGCCATTACTCCTGAGCCATGGTGGAAAATGCTCTCTGCTTGGCAAGACCCCTAGTCTGTCAGTTTTGTGGTCTTAGGATAACCCTGACTGAAGTATGGTTGTGGTGTCAACGATTTATACGAATTTAATGTCATCCAGGCATGTTTTCTTTTGGCAAATGTGGCCTTATCCTCTAGTAAGGATAGAGTTTTGACAGTTTTCCAGATTAGTTTTTTAAATGGGTTGTGCCCAAGTTGCATGTCCCAGATCGCATTTAGATTGGTGGCCCCCAGGGCTTCCTGCAGGTAGGATCTTGCCTGAGATGTGTCCCTGTTTTGAATATCTTGCCATAGCAGAGAGTTTAGAGTGTTGGTGGTAGCCGAACAAAGTTTGTGGCAGCAGATGATGCATGCTCCCTGTCTGGCAAGAACTTGCTTTTGCAAACCAAATTCCAGCCTGAGTTGGGCAGCCGATGTATAGGACGGGAGCGAAAACATTATTCTATAGGCTTTTGTCTGGATTGTGTCCAGGTTCTTGGAGTCTCTCCCATGAAGCGCCTCGCTGCCGTAGCAGATAGAAGGGAGTAGCTTAGCCTGAATAGCTCTCAGATAAGGGGTTGGAATTGGCCCTATCAGTTGATTGGCTATGTTTTTTAGTGTGACGGCAATGCACGCCCCTCTCCTTTTTGCTTCCTGCTTATGCTGTGCAAAGGTGCCATCTCTATCAAAGAGGACTCCCAGGTATTTGTAGACAATTGCAGACTCTATTTTTTGGCCGCCTAGGGCCCATGATTTCTGAAGCTTCTTCTTGGTGTTGATCGACATGGTGCGTGTCTTGCTCAGATTTATTTTAAGTTTGTTTTCCGTAGCGTAGCTGTTCATTTGGGTCAGAAGATGCTGGAGGCCGATGTAAGTGTGGCTGAGTAACACAACATCATCCGCGTACAACAGGTTACTCAAGGTTTTCCCTCCCAACCTCGGGGAATGGGAGTTGAATGAGTAAAGTAAACCTGATAGATCCGCCATAAACAGATTAAACAGTATCGGGGCAAGCACGCACCCTTGCTTGAGGCCTTTGGTGGTGCGAACTTTCGATGACAGATGTGTGCCGCCTCCAAGCTTCACCTGCACCCAGGTATCAGAGTGTAGAAGCTTCAGCATGCTTAGAATCGGCTGCGGTAATCCCCACTGAGCCAGTTTCCCCCAAAGTCTGCCTCCCTCAATGTTGTCAAACGCTGCACTAAAATCAATGTAGCACATGTGCAGCGGCAGGTTTTTTATTTTTGCTGCATCGATCATTAGAGAGATGGTCAGAATGTTGGTAGCTGTTCCGGTATTTTTCCGGAAACCGGTCTGGTTCAATGGTATGATCTGATTTGAATCCGCCCAAAGCACAATCTCCTCCTCTAAATAGCAATAAATGCAGCTGCCAGGCTTTTGGGAGGAGTCCCCAAATATCATTCGGTGTCAAAAACTATCAGAGAACTTCACTGGCTTTCCATCAAAAATAGAATAAAATGTAAAACCCTCTGTATCATTTATAAAGCCTTGCATAACCAGGGACCAGCCTTTTTAATCCAAAACCTTATTCCCTACCGCCCCTCCAGATCTTTACGATCCTCCAATCTACATAAGCTAGTGGTACCTCGTACCAAACTTGTGTCATGGGGTGACAGAAGATTTCTTGTGTCAGCACCTAAACTTTGGAACACTTTGCCACATGCCATCAAAACTAGCCCTTCTCTCTGGTCTTTTCGTAAACAACTCAAGACCTGGCTTTTTAATCAGTAATCTCTTCTTCCCCCTCTATGGCTGAATACGGCAGATATTCTAGCGCCGAGATGCCCAAGGGCCTTCGTTCGCGCTCTATAAATGTTGTAAATTAAATAAATAAATAAGAGGGTTCCCGCAAAGTATTATATATTACTAGTCGGTAGTTGTTAGGGTCCATTTTGTCACCTTTTTAGAATATAGGGACAATCGTTGACCCTCTATAAGATTCTGGGATTTTGTTTAAGAGTCTGACTTCCGAGATTAACAGTTGCATGTTGATGGCCCATTCTGTGATCTTTTCCTTAAATAGGGTTGGCGGAATGCCGTTTGGTCCCGGAGCACCTTCCTTCCTGCCCTTACGGATCTGCTTTTTTATTAATGCTATTTGCTGGCCGGCTGTTGTATCCGGTATGTTTTTGGGTAGGCCTTGCTCTCACTGGGTCGGGGTCTTCAGCGTGAACATTTTGGAGTTGGGCTCTGTGATGTTCATTTTTTGCACTCCTGCGTATTCCGGTAAGTCATTGAAGTGGCTAGAGAGGTAATTAATCCATAACTCTTCCACAATGTGCGAGCCTAGGTCTTTATGCTGTGGTCGTAGGATCCTGTTTACTGATTGCCAGAAGCATGAGCTGTTACTACTTTTGATGTCATGTAATAATTTTTCCCATGTCTCATTTTCAGCGTTTTTTTTATGTTCCATTTTATGCATTTGAGCTCAGTTCTTTGTTTCTTCAGCACTGTCCGAAGCTGTGCGTTGTCGGGGGCTGATCTTAGCTTTCGTAGGGTCGAGTTTACTAATCTTTTGTGCTGCCTTAATTCTGCTCTCGGTCCTTTTTTTAAGTTGGTTTTACTGCTCTCTTTATGCAAGTAAATTTTTGGGGGGATCTTGGTTGCCAGTTCTTTTAGCAAAGATCCTGTATATTGCTCCGAGTGGGGGATATGCTCAGCTGCATTTGGTTTTTGTGTGTTATATCGTTGAAGGGCAGTATCGGCCAAAATTGTTAAGTTGGTTGGCGTGCATTTGATCCTTTTTTGATTGATGGAATAGATCGCCCCTAGCGTTTTGTCTGACCTGATTGCAATAGGCGTCTTTGATGTCAGATAGCATTCCTGGGGACGGTGGTTGCTTTCGCCCTTATCCCCCATTCTAAATTCCAAGATGTGGGGTAAAAGTGCCAGACTGACGAATGTATAGTCCAAGATGGAGCTAGCTGTTTGTGAGTAGAATGTTTCTGCTGGAGGACGATCTGTCGTGAATCTTCCATTTAATGCCCGAAGATTTAAGTGTTCTAAGTCATTAAGTAGGGCATTATGTGGCTGCTTTGTCCTGTGTCGCGGGGAGCTTTGTGGTGGTATCGTATAAATTATATTTAGAGCCAGGACCTCTTCTTCTGCTGATGAACCAAGCAGGTTTTGGTTAAAGTCCCCTGAGAGGAGGAAGAGTGGCTTTTCCATCTGAGTCATATACTCTGCAAGTTGTTTGGTAATTATTTTGGAGTCGTTACCTCTGTGTTTAGGGTGGACATATGCATTGACAAGGCATATCTCTTCTTCTTTATTACAGAGTTTTAATTTTATTTTTACTGTTAAGGTTGAGGATGTGGAGGAGTTCATGAGATCTGCCGAGGATATTGTTGTGTTGGATATGTATGTAGCCAAGCCTCCTGACTGGTGGCCAAATCTGTTGGTTCTGACTGCTGATGTTGAATAGCAGGTGAAACCCGTAATATGTTGAGTGGAAGTGAGCCAGGTTTCCTGCAGCATTACTATGTCAAATAGAGAGATGTACTTCTGAAAGTCTGGGTCGTCCATTCTTGAAGTTAGGCCATTTATATTCCAAGAGCAAATGCCTATGGTTTGCACCCTACCCTTTATGTCTCTCATTTGTTGATGGCATCAGTCCTCTTCAGGACGTATGAAGATTGTTCGAGGGAGAGTTTCTCTTGTTAATGCTCGATTTCGATGTGGCGCTCCCCCTTATGCTCGCTTCTGTCAGTCCCCGGGGGCTGCGTGTGTTTTTGTTTGGCGGATTTCCTTTCAGGGACTTGGTAGTGGTAAGCGTGAGGATCTGATGGTCCTTTAGCACTGGGCTTCTCCCACTTAATGTGGGCGCTAATTCGAAACCAGCTGCCACCCTCAGCCTGTCTTCCGGACGTTGCCAGGGTATATTCTCTCTTTTTTTGGGCGAACTTCCCAAGGCACCTTTGAAAAAGCAAAAGGTGTTTGCCTGTCTAGCCTCTGATTTTGAGATTGTCCTCCTCTGAAGGGGAGAGGGGTAAGCTGGTTTTAATATGGGGGCTAGCTTGATGCCCCAGATCTTAAATTGCTCTGCTTCTGCTGCAATAGAATCTGCAACATTATTAGAAGACCAGGTGGTCTTGGTCCCCTCCGGGCTGTTTGGGTTTGCGGCAGGCAAGAATTCAACCGAGATTAAGTCCTTAGTGCTTATCCCCTCCAGGCTGGGAATATGTTTCATTAGTTTGAGAATATTGCCACGATTCAGCGTGTCGTGCTGCCCCTGTGACTTGTATTCCGGGAGAACGACCAGCATCTCTGTTGATTGTTTAGTACTTCCTGCCTCATTATATTTTTTTGATAAGTGATATACTTGAGCTGATGAGCCATGACCTGTAAGAGCTTAATGAGATGCCAGGGTAGAGCCTTCACCTGGCATATTGGCGATGAGTGACGAAAAAGAAGGTGTTTGCTTTGATGTTGTTCGTGGTTCAAATGGCCGTTTAGCTTGGGGACGGTCAGTTTAACTAGAAACATGGTGGATAGTAAAGTCCAATGTGTCAGTGACATGGGCTTCATGAGTTTGGCTTAGCATTGAGCCAAATTTTCCAGTCCTGTTTCCTGCCTCAGAGTTTGACCTGGGTGAATGGTTGCTTGCATCTATTGATGGTATATCTTGGTTGGTAGTTGGTTCTGATGTTACCCTTTCCATTTGGAGAGGGGGCTCCTTGTTTTGCAGTGTTGAGTCTCCCAGTTGATCCTCAGAGGCCCTTACAGTCTTGATCTTGGCACAGTTTGGCAGTATAAGATGTTTGATCTTTACTGCCACCTCTCTATCTCCGTCTGTTTGTTCCGTTCGGTCTCTTGCCTGTAGTCCTTGGGGCCCTTGCCCTTCTTGATTCGACTGGCTGCTATTTGTTTTGTGCTGCTGCGAATTTGAGCCTAAGGGCAGGTGGTTTTCGCTATCTGTGGGGTTAGCATTGTTAGTATTATCCAAGAAGTTCTCCTTTATGTCATAGAAGATGGGGAAATATTTAGACGTAGATGTTTCAGATTTTTGCTTATGCCCTTTTCTTTTTTGTTGACGCCGTTGTTTGGCGTTGAGTTTTTGCGAGTGCTCCTGTCCCCCATGTGGCTTGTCTCTTCGTTTGTGGGTATAAGATGGACGGTTGGCTCTGTTGTAGTTCCGGATGCTTCGCTCCTGATGTCTCCTTCTTCAGGGTTGGTAGGGCCCATTTCTTTAGTTGCGTATCCTCTGTGTAGAGTCTTTATTTCTCCTATTAGATCAGTTAGCATTGAAGGCAATGTGGCTACTTTGTCTAATGCCTGGCTGCAGTTGCAGCTCAAATAGGTGTTTTATTGTGCTCTCAGTATCAGGTTGTTTAGGTTGCCTAGCTTGTCGTCAATGCCAGCTGTGAAGACTGCCAATGTATTGAGAAGATTAAGTTGAAGCTCCATTTTCTCTGATTGGTATTGCACGGTATCTGCTGCTAGTTGGATTGTATTTAGCAGTGAATTCCACGGTCCGATGTTTTGTTCCTTTCTCCGCTCATTCTCTTTAAAGTCGTTGACGGGCATGTTTATATTTTTGGCTGCCAAAGGTGAGTCAGGGACGTGGGTCTCTTTTTGATCAGGTGTATGAGTGGCTAACATGTCTTCCCATTCTTGTGTGTTGAGGTAGGACACTAATGCCCCTGCTTCGGCTTTGCTGCTACTGGAGTCGTGGGGACTTGCTGCCTCCCTGCCAAAGGTGCTTCTTGCTAAATCATGAGTTTCCTGGTCTATAGGTGGTGGAGTGCGTTCATCAGTTAGTTGAGACTTGATGGGTGTGCTATAAGTGTGGCTCATTGGTTGCAAGACCAGCGCCGGACTGGGTGCTGTTTCTTTTGTTAAAGCCGGCGTTGGTGTCTCTAGGCCTGCCCCAGAAGCCCGTTCAATTGGGCAACTGTCTGGTTTATCAGCTGATTTTTGCACTGAGATGAGTTTCACGTTCACATTGGCTTTAAGATCTTCCAGTGGGGGTGATAAGATGTTTTCCCAGCTGCAAAAGGCCAAGCCAGCTGGATGGGCAGGTAAAGGGTTCTGGTTAAAGACAACGGTGTTAGAAGGTTTCCCTCTTATGCTTGAGGCCTCCAGAGGAATGCTCGTGTTCCCATGCCCCGAGGTGCTGCTCTGCGTAGAATCCGAAGTAAAGGCCCCTAGGGGCGACGGGCTTACGGATGTATGCAGAGGTGGTGAAGAGCGAGCTGGTCCCGAGACAGCGGGAAGCAGTGGTGTTTGCAGACCGGGCAGGTGACCGAAAATATAGCTGCGCCCGCGTCCTTTAGGAATTCAAACTTTGTGTATATTTTAGGCTGATAGAGTTTTTTAACAGTTTGTGGTGCGCTTGCTACAGTCTCTGGTATCAAGGCCGTTAGAGATCCCTGCTCTGTTGTATTATAGCTCAGCCCCAGATCCTGCTCTGATGTAGAGAGATTTGGCTCCGTGCCGGTGGTCGAGTTTGCGCTCATTTTCCTTTTCTTTTTCTTGTGCCCTTTCCCATTTCCCAGTTTTACGTCCGTTTTCGCTGTGGGCTTTGGTTTATTTCAGGGGTCCCCTGACCTTTTCTGACCTCATGTCGTTAGTAGCGACACTTCTAATTTGGAACGTCAGAACTATATATGGAATGCAAATTCTACATTTGGAATGCCTCTTGCACAAAACATAAAGGTTTTTTAAAGTTGAAGCAGCATCTATGTGTGATATCTTAATATTTTTGGTAGGAAACAGTAGATTCCAAGACTACGGACTCCATGGGTACCTTGACCCCCCAGGGTATCCTGAACTACCTTCTATTGATGGATGTGTGCAATGCCCTTGAAGCTGTGTATAGTCACACAAGAAGGAGTCTATGGCAGTCTTCACACAGATAAAGACTCAGAGCCCAGCCATAAGACCGCTGCCAGGCTCTGCTAGTTAGTGCAGTAGAATAATGTAAGGCGTCTTCTAATGCTTAGATCCCGCCCTGACATTTGAATACCTGAATCACACCTGTGAAGTGGGCAGAGCAGATAGGAAGAAACAGAATGAAAAGCTGTGCATTCCTGCGCGGCACACTCGGCCCGTCTCACCAGCGTCTTTACAGATTCTGTTAACATGGGTATGAAGGACATTCTTTTTGGCAGCAACTTTGAAAGGAGATGACTTTTGTGAATTATTGACCTTCGGTACTGTGACGCTCATCTTCATCTCCACTAATACATTTTACAAATTTAAGCTCACTGATGCCTATTCCTGACCCCCCTAATGCTTCACATCCTTGCTGTGCTCTTCCCTGGCCTGGATTTGCAGTCGGGAGCCGGACAGCAGCTGAGAGGGGTTGAATATGTGCCTATTCATACAACATATTGACCCCGGCATGCGTATCTTGGCTTGTGGGCCCTTTTTCTGGTGTAAGACACACCAAACCCCAGTTCAGTATTAAAAGATGCATCTGCACAAGGATAAGTAGATGCGTGGGTATGCCCCTTTCACCCGGTACACGTGAGGATACAATGGTCAGGCTATTGACAGTTGTGCCATACAATTGTAATCTGAACGCATGACAGCAACATGTGCCTGGAGATAACCTTCTTTACTATTGTATGAGCGCAACATGTGTCAGCACTTTGAGAAATGTCTGGACTGTTCTCTGTGTGGTCACGGCAAGTCTGTGAAGTATGTTGATGGTGAAGCACTCGACTGTGAAATCCCATGCTAAACATCTAGGTAGCAGGTAAAGTCTTCGTTCAGGGCTTGGTTAGTACTGATAGGTGGATGCGCCAAAGTCTGGTCCCGGCACTGGTGCCCAATGAATCCCAAGAGCACATTACTGCTTTGGTAAATCGTGTCACCTGTCACACTGGCCTTTCACGTGATTGGGTGTCTGATTTCATCCTCTCCATTCTAAAGTGTGAGTCCATGTTTCAGGCTCTGTAATAGTGACAACACATGCCATTTAGTGGCTAACAAAGTAGGCCACTGATAGAAACAGGGGTTTGATTGTAAGGGATGATGTCAGATACACATTCACAATGGTTCTCATGTGTGTAAATGCTCTCGACTGGTCATGCTGTGATTGTAGAGTTGTATAGTGCCTAGGATTGTAATGTACATCTCATTCTCGCCTAATGCCACAGTTGGAGTGTGAGAGTCTGTAGAAATGTACACACCTATTACGCTATTGATTTTGTTTTATTTATGTATGGTGTCTTAGGCATGTGTTTTCTGTTTTTAGGTACATACAGTTTGGTGGATAACCGCCACTAAGTGGTGCCATTCAGATTGAGATTGGCACACCTATTTCTAATTGTGCAAACCATCGCCGATATTGGACAATTGCTTTGATTGGCTTCACTGTTTAGATTGTTACTCTAGTTTCATACAGGTAGGCCCCAAACTCGTGGTCTAGATTTTGTAGGAAAACATGCACCTTTCGCTATGATTTGCATTGTCACAAGCCTTGTGTCTTTTTACTTATAGACGCCGAACATTGGCACACTTATTGAAAAGTGCCCTTTGATATTGGGTACACTAAATTAAATCTGAATAGACGATTTACATCTCTATTGGTACGTTACTCATCTATATGATTTATTTATTATATGCACATAGGTCCTTCTTGCCTTCTTCATCTTTTCTATTTATATTAGGCCAGATAGGGAACTCTTGCTAGTCTGGGTTTTGGACAGAATTTTTTGAAATTTCAATAGTAGGAGCATGTACATCTATTATTCTTTGATGACTTGCTCATTAGATCTTTTTATTGTCATGGTTATATGATACTGATTTGGAGAATGCACGTTTCTTGGAATTTGGTTGAGGGAATCTATTGACACTTGTGCGTGCCCTGTGTCACTTTCTTTGCCATTGACTCACTGGGGCATTTTATAAGGTCTCTTTTACATAACTCATGATTTTAATCAAGTTTTTCACTTTTCTGTTACACTTACATAGTTTTTTCCTCCATACATTTATTGATTATGTTTATTCTACAATGTTTCGTTTTTTTCTAAATGTGGGTCTTTTATTCTGATATGTTTGTGATGGCCTTATATAGTATGGCCTTTCATCTGTGGAAATGGGATGTCTTGGGTATATCTTTTTATCTGTTAATCACTATTTAGGTGTTATCGAACCTAGTTGCATATATTTGTTTATATGTGTGTATTGTTAGTACTGAATGGTCTGTTTACAATATATGTGTATCTCATTTTAACTTACAGCCCTGAAGAAGTCCAATGTTTTAATGGACGAAACGCTTTGGCTGATGGTTTTTGGAAATTCACAATAAATAAAGGAAGAGAAAAATATATGGATTGTATAGAGACTGTCAATTACAAACAAAAGTTGTATCTGATTATGAAATGTTGACGCTCTCTTTTACTCACGTTTGCCCTCTTTTTGTGGTGCAGCTCCCATTGCGTTTGGTTGTATTGTATTCCCTTGGTAAGGGAGGCACCCTTGGGGAGGGGGTGCATACGGTGAAGTGCACACAGGGATACATAATATTATCCACTACAAAAAAACATAGGTGACTAGCGGTGTGGGTGCTGTATTTGCTGTTTGGTCCACTATCCACGGTCAAGCATTTAAATGTTAGTTGCAGTGTATTATCCAACTTTTCAATGAGTATTTATTTGAAATTAAGTGTGTCTACATGGCCAGAAAAGATGTGTGACAAAGAGTATGTGTCTACCTTTTCCACGCAACTCAGCAACTTGCTAGTGCATTTCGGGGGGCGCTAGAGGGCGCACTGCGGAATGGTTGACTGGTAAGTCAGCTCCGCCGGACGGGTGCCGAAAACGCGGCCTTTCGACCCCTGAAACCCCTGCTAATGCGCAGACAAAGGCATAATTGTGAATCGGAAGATGCGACTTGAACTACTCTGGTGAAGAGATATTGCAAAGTCCGGCATAACGAGCTAAAACGACGGAACACGGTTAGGAGGCGAGTGGCGATCCAAGATGGCCGCACCTGTCGCTCGGAGCCGCGGTTGTTTCGGACTGGCGCCCGCCCTGATGTGGCTTACAACTGGCAAGTAAACCATCCAGGCACTGTAGTGGCCGTTTTTACTCAAGGCAGAATACTTGATGGCATATGTGGACTGTCGGGGCGCTCTTGATGAGCTTGCGTGTCACTGATGACAAAATGGCGGCGGCGGTGGAACGCACAGACTGCGCATCGGTGCGGGGACAGACTGTGAACGTACGGAGACAAAGTGCGAGCGGACCGGAGAGCGGGGACATCGGAGGTTGCGGCTGCGAGGTAGTGTGACGAGAGAGCGAAAGCGGATCCTCCGCTGATCCTTGTGCTGAGATCGGGGCTTGTGACAGTGCGTGGCTCCCCAGATTGAATGGAGGTGCGGAATGAGCGTTATGTACGAGCTGGCAGAGGTGCCTAATGTAATCTATCGACTTTGGGAGCATGAAGTAGCCGTGTAAACGGGTCGCTACTGTGACTAACGTGTACAACAGTGCGCAGAAGACAAGGAGGGAAAAGTAGTCCCCCTTGTGCACACTGCACGGAACAGTGCGAACAGCCCAATTAGCAGAGCGAACAGGAGCTGCAGGAGTGTTAGCTTGTCAACGGGTAGCCATCGCTGGCCAGGTGGCAGTGGCAGACGTCCTAACAGGGAGTGCTGAGGTGAAGAGGGGGAGACAGCGCGTTTCTGACGGCGCCTTATCCCAGCCACAACAAAACAACGAGAGGACCATGCAACCCTGCGGACCTTTCAGATGAATACCACTGGCACACGGAGGGCATCCAGGACACCCCAACGTCGAAATACAACGTCAACGCCGGGCCCGGGAACGCCGCGACATAGCCCTCTCACGTGTGCTGTCACTATGGGGAAAACAGATAAACAGCAGACCAAATTGCCTTTCGAAGCCAGGAGACAGACCAAAGGCACTTCGGCAACATCGGACGCGGAAGGAGACCAAGAAGCGTCTGACGGGACCGGCATGGAGTCAGTCCTAAGGGCGATTCAGCAAAGTCTGCAAGACATGAACGGCAAGCTGGACAGCGTAATGCAGCGTGTGGACAACATGGCAGCAAAAATTGAAAAGCACGATGAAAGGATAGTGGAGGCAGAAAGGCGGATCTCCACTGTGGAAGATGAGTCCAGAATCACATCGAAGTCATGCGGCGGCATTGAAAAGACGCTGGAGGTCCTGCGTGCCAAGGTGGAGGACCAAGAAGCGAGATCTAGACGGAATAACGTCCGCATAGCAGGTCTGCCGGAGACCACCAACACGGGTAAAATGGAAAGCTACATAGAGAAGATGCTGAAGGAATTGTTTGGGGCTGAGAGTCTGTCAGAGGTTTTCCTGGTCGAACGAGCGCACCGCTCCTTGGCGCCTGTCCCGAAGCCGGGAGCCACCCCGCGCATGGTAATTGCCCGCTTGCTCAACTATAGGGATAGAGACACGGTTTTAAGACTCGCTAGAGAAATGGGCACGGTAACGTATCAAGGCAGCACACTGGAGTTCTACCCAGATCACACCATGGCTGTACAGTTGGCAAGGAAAGAATTTGCGCAAGTAAAAAAGAAGCTACGAGAGCTAGGTCTTGAATACGAAATGCTGTATCCTGCAAAACTCAAAATAAGTAATGCGGAAAAACCTGTGATACTACCGACAGTGCAAGCAGCTCAAGAATATATCAAGAAATTTAGTAAGCGGAGAAAGACACAAGGCCGAGAGAACCGGACAAGCGATAACGACTGAGGACCTGTTGGATTGCAGATCTCAAGTTTCACCACAATATCCTGCAAAAGACGATTTCCAGAGATCTCGACTGCTCATGTTAATGGAGGGGCACAGATGAAGCGAATATACTACTCGAAGAAGTTTTCTTTTTTGCATATAGACCGACAGATGAGGCCATGAATGCATCGTGTAAGAAACTGCAACTGGCAGACTGGACACGAACTGTTGTCCTGCGCAGTGAGTACCCTGGCAGCCACGTGCTCCGAACTGCGGATATGTCAAATGTGGCAGTGGAGTACGAGACTATTGTAAGACTGCGGCGGGGAGTGGGAGAGGGAAGAAGGGTTATTGTGATCATTAAAAACGACAAAAGCACCTGTCCACATTCACCATGTGGATGGAGATGTGTGCACCTGGCGACACCCCCAAGCGGGTGTACCCCAGATCAAGTTCTATTTTTAAATTGGTTGTTGCAAGGGGATGGCTTTGGCAAAGTTTGGGTGCTAAAGTGGGTGGGGGGAGGGAAGGGGTGCAAGGGATTGTTCCTATAGTTTCACTGTGGCTGAGAAGCATTGCGACCTCTCTATTTTGCAACTGTACTATTACCACAAATGTACTCATCACTAGACGTTATGTACGCATACTAATGATGACACGAACTGTGAACGTGCTATGTAGAAGAATAAGTCACGCAATGCCATGGCAGCACCCATAATTAATGGTCTAGCACGACCTGACACTCTAAAATTCATAACATGGAATGTCAGAGGCTTGGGTAATCCGAAGAAAATTAGACAAATGTTTGCTTATTTCGATAGATTACACATAGATGTGGCCTTCCTGCAGTAAAAGCACACAGCGGTAAACAATACATCTACATGGGGGAACAGATGGGCAGAGTCAGTCACTAGTTCCAACTACTCGTCATATTCCCGAGGGGTTAGCATACTAATACGGAAGGGTATACACTTTCAGATTTCAGACACTCACAAGGATACGGAAGGTAGAAGTGTGATGGTAGTGGGTACGGTGAGACAGCACAAGGTTGCATTGGGTTTTTTTGAGACACTCTGGCACAAAATAGCTGATATCCAGGTAGATAATCTCATATGGGGTGGCGATTTCAATATAGCACTGAAGGAGGGACTTGACAGATCACTTCACACAGCGGAACCACATGTAAGGGCAAGAGCGAGGCTCCAAGATGCTATGGAAGATTTACGGCTGGTTGACATGTGGAGGGTTCATCACACAGGGGAATTAGTTGCAACGCACATAAACGCGGCACACAAAAGTTGGTCTAGGCTAGACTACTGGCTAGGCACACAGAATATGCTAACGTGGACACACAATATCACGCATCTCCCTAGAACACTTTCGGATCACAGTCCAGTACTACTGGAAATGAGGATTCCGCATTATGAACCTCCGCCTTTCACATGGCGATTTAATGCAGCCGCACTACGTGATCCATTGTACGTAGACACCATCCATAAAGCAATTATCGATTATTTTGACCTAAACAGCCCCACGGTAGAAGACCCTAGCTTACTATGGGAAGCTTTCAAGGCCACACTGCGAGGGGTTTGCATTGGCACGACCACAGGAATACTGAGGGACATCAGGCAACAGCTAAAAAACCGTGAAAACGCCATACAGGCACTAGAGCGCAATTATACAGCTACGGGGGACACGACGCTGCTGGGAAACATACATGAACTACTAACGGAGCATAAACAGTTTGCAGTGGATGAGCTCAAATATATCTTTAAACGCAAAACTGCCAGAATGTATGGGGAGGGGGGCAGGCCAGGAAGGGCCCTAGCCGAAAAAATATGCACAGGGCGAGCATCACAGCACATTACGGCAGTCAAAACCCGATTAGGTACGGTGACTCATGACATTAAAGGCATAATGAGCGAATTTATGGACACATACGGTAAATTATATGAGGCACGTCCGTCGATGCCACAGCGGGACCTATTGACCTACATGGAGGATGTAGAAATAGCGTGGTTATCTGCGGGTCACAGAGCATACCTGGCTCGCCCTATAACGATAGAGGAGGTGATAGACACTATTAAGCGGCAACCAAATGGCAAAGCACCAGGGACAGACGGCTTCGGGATAGAATTTTATAAAACATTTCCTGACTTACTTGCCCCACACCTAGTGCGTTTATACGGCGCAGCACACGAGGCCCAAACATTGACACCATCCATGAGGGAAGCATTACTCATCGCGCTGTTGAAACCAGGCAAGGACGAAGAACAATGTGACTCATACCGCCCCCTGTCGCTCATAAATGTGGACACTAAAATAATCGCCAGCTTACTGGCAGAACGTCTAAAACCACTAATGCCCCTCCTGATACGGCCCGACCAATCCGGCTTCATACCGGACAGATCAACGACGCACAATACACGCACGTTATTTGCACTAGCCCATTATCTGGCGCCGGACATAAAGGCAGTGGCGGTATTACTAGATGCGGCTAAAGCATTTGACACTATAGATTGGCCCTTCCTTCACGCAGTACTAACACGCATGGGGTTTCCGCCGATTTTCATTGGGTGGATCACGATGCTCTACACAAATCTAACTGCACGCATTCGGATAAACAAACATGTTTCAGACCCGATTAAAATATGTCGGGGCACCAGACAGGGTTGTCCACTCTCCCCGATGCTTTTTGCCCTCATTCTGGAACCCTTAGCGTGCAAAATTAGACAACATCACCACTACTCGGCCATACAGATGCCGTCACGCCCCATACATATATCGCTCTATGCGGATGATATGGTCCTTTACGTAAAAAACCCTGAACAACACCTTAACCCACTACTGCGCGAATATTTAAAATTTGGCCAACATTCTGGACTGCAGATCAACTGGGCCAAGTCCCTTGTTCTGGCACTGACGGATAGCACAAGCCCGACGACACTGGACTATCCCCTAGAATGTCAGAATGAACCAACGCGGTAGCTGGGAGTGTGGTTCCACAGGGATCCAGAATTAGTCATCCGCACTAATTACGGTAGAGTGATATCGACTCTGGAAGAGAAGGTCAAGAGATGGAATAAACTGCCGTTATCACTGGCGGACAGGGCTGCCATCGTAAAGATGGTGCTTTTACCCAAGTTTCTCTACCTGTTCAATAATATACCGATCAAGCCTCCTGCGGAGGTATTCCGTAATATAAATAAATTAATGCTGAATTTGTTATGGGCAGGAAAGCAAGCCAGGTTGGAGCTAAAAACACTGCATCTCCCGTATGCTAAAGGAGGTTTCAAGGTCCCAGATCTATATCTATATTACTTATGCGCTCAGGCACAATTTGCACATCACTGGTTCCACGAAGTACCTTTTCTGACACATGTGGCGGTGGAAGCGGGAGACACAGACCCGATTCCATTGACAAGCATACTACCATATAAACGGGTAAAATTACATGACCGGGACATTAACCCGGTTAACACCACCACGGAAGCGTGGAGATTACTGGGCAAGTTAACGAACAGTCTACCACTATATGCACCTGCACTCCCACTAGCTCATCATCCTGCACTTTCAGTGACGCAGGAACAGGTTGGAATGGACATATTGAGAAACGCGGGTATTGACAAGCTGGGTGACCTATACAAAGAGGGGAGCTTTCAAACATTAGGCGATCTAGACTATATCAGTAATCCCACACTGCTGTTTAGGTTTACCTACTATCGACTGCAGAGGGCGGTGAAAGAGCATTTTCCTGAGTTCCCGGAGGAACCACGTACACTGGCGCCACTAACGCTGATACTCACGACACACACGGCCTCACACTTGGTATCTAAGTTGTACACAAGCGCGCAAGCAGACATTGGAGGGAACGCCGCTAAGGCGAGAGATAAATGGGGCGAAGTGCTAGATGATACGCTGTCAGAGGAGGAATGGGAATCCACTTGCCTGCTCACCGGCATGCTAACATCTAATGGAAACCTGAGAATCATCCACTACAAATATCTCCATCAAATGTACTATACGCCTATGAGGCTGCACAGATACGGACTGAGGGATGACTCTAACTGTGTCCGCTGCAGGCAAGAGAACGCAGACTTCATGCATCTAGCGTGGCACTGTCGCCCAGTGGCGAGATTCTGGGAACAAGTGACTCAAGCCTTGAATGACATGCTGGGGGCATCAATTGAATGCAAAGCCAAGGTTTGTTTGTTGGGTACTGTACCCCACCTAAGAGCGCAGAGACGTAAATTTTGTATGATAGCGCTCTTAATGGCAAAGCGGAGAGTGTCACTACATTGGAATAGTAAACTGAGACCACAGATGAAAAACTGGCTGGAAGATTTAACGTATTGCTGTGACACACTTAACACTTATGAGGAGGAATTGCCAGCTGGCTCACGCCCTAGGGACTATTGGGTGTATCTCAGGCAATATCTACTAACACATGCAGCGGCGCAAAATGAGTCACAGTAACGAGACAGATCACGGAGTAACAAATGGTGATGTGTACGGATAAACGATTTATAATGGGGGGGAAGAATGCTGTGCCACAGTGACCTGAGTTATATGAGGGTTTCGTATTTGGTTTAGTTGTTGGTTGATATAAGTACAAAATGTAAGAATCTCAACGTGTTTAAAAGCGATAATGGCACTGATATGTAATACACATGCTTCTACATGCAACGCCGCCGGTCTTAATGATGTCGGCTGATGGGCTGTGTACAACGCGTGACATGATATCTACGACATGAATGTATCTAACCGGCCTCTTCTGGTTGAAGGCGTGGAAAATGTATTATGTTTCCTATATGTGTGAAAAGTGCAATAAACATCTTACACAATAAAAAATAAAAAAAAAATAAAAAAAAAAACTTGCTAGTGCATTTCACATTTGGGCACTAGTTTTAAATGTTGTCGTCTCAGGTATATGATGATTCTGAAATGGGATATGACACACCTAACATTGTACCTAAGATGGCATACAGTTTGTATTTGTCAAAGGCTGTGATACTCATTTCAACGGTCTCTTACTGCTGGCTAGACTACCGAATCATGCCTACAGCTGTTTTATAATCTTTTGCTCAAACTGTGCACATGAAACTTTCACTGAATGTATTTGCTGCTTTGACGCTCTTTTAAAAACGATGTTGGGTTTTTAAAATAATATTTTACTATTATTTCCTATTTGCTGCTAACTTTTGCCATTTTGCACATCTACCTTGCTTAGTTCTGAGGCTTCCCCGGTCCGCCACGGCTTTGCCGATCGTTGTGGAGGGAAGACCTCATTCAACTTCACTTCCGGGCGCCTTCTTCCGCCCAGGTCAGCATTCTAGTGGCCAGGTGTGCCTATTTAGAGCCACGCTGGACAGGACGCGCGCAGCGGGTGCGCCTAAGGCAAGCCCGTCTGCGCCCGTCCGCGCCTCGACCGTGCCCGTTCCGATCTGGGTGTTGAGGGACGACGCACTTACAATCTTTCAGTACTACTATCTTTGGATCCGGGCACCCATGCAGGTCAGAAACGCTGTGATACCATCTTTGACCCTGCCCGGTGGTGCCCTGGGTGTAGCTTTCACTTTGACATTAACCATGCCAGGGTGTTCACTACAGTTGAGAAGGAGTCTGCTGTGCTGGCAGCCCTCATTAATGCACGGTCGATGGTCAAACACGCTGTAAATATTTTTGAGTTAATTGTGGACAACAATCTTGATGTTCTGTTCATTACGGAAACTTGGCTCAGGGAGTCATGCGAGCCGGTTGTCGAGCTCGCTGTCCCACGAGGTTACCGCTTAGCACGGGTGGATCGCAAGACTGGGAGAGCGGGTGGCACTGCTGTAGTGTTCAGGGAATCCTGGGCCTTTGTATGTGAAACCTCTGCAGATGTGCTAGAGGGTGAGGCTCTTGATTTTTCCTTCACCTTATCGCCTCATTTAACGCTTTATCGCCCCCCCGGTCAGCTTGGGGCCTTCCTAAAGTCCCTGGGCGAGTCCATGGCCGTGCGGGTTTTGCTCTTTCCCAAATTCCTCCTTCTAGGTGATTTTAATATTCATTTAGATACCCCGGAGGCCCCAACTCAACGGCTCTACTGGATCTTCTGGGCCTGACTCAGTTGACTCAGTGGGTCTCTAAGCCTGATTGATTTGGTGTGTTCTAATTTTGAATTACATGTCAAAGATTGTCTGCCGGTGACTTGGTCTGATCATGCTTTGATAATTTTTTCTTGGCACTTAGAAAACTCTTCCCGGCGGCCATCTTTGTCGCCGGGTCCTGCAGCCAGCAAGATTAATATTCCTGGTCTAATAGAGGCCCTTAACCACTCGCAGGTAGCTCCTGCTGTTGATCTGGAGGGCGCGGTTGACCAGTTTAACACCTGGGTTAGCCGGGCAGTTGAATCCACATGCAAACCTTTGCCTAGCACGGTCCATAGATCGCTGCCCTCTCAGCCCTGGTATTCCCTTGCATTGAAGGAATTGAAACTGGGCTGTAAGAAGTTGGAACGCCAATGGAGGGTTGCCTACTGCCCATTGGCTAAATCCGAATTGTGCTCCACACTGAGAATTTATTATTCAGCTGTCAGAAAAGCCAAAAGTGAGTACTATGCGGCTAGAAAAATAATGAAAGCTAATAACAACAGTAAAGAGATTTTTACTATTGTTCAAAGCTTTATGTCGCCCCGAGCAGAGCATAAGTCCATCCCTGCTTCCCTGGGGTGGTGCGAGGAGCTGTCAGCATTCTTCATTAATAAAAATCCAATTAATCCAAGAACGCTTCGCCCCGTCAGTGACTCCTCAGAAGCCTCTCCTAACACCCACTATTTGTACCCCTCCCAAACTACTATGTTCTTAGTTTGCCTTGGTGGAGAAGTCAGACATTCTCGCTATTCTCAAATCGCTTAAATCGGGCTCTCCCTCGGATCCATGCCCGGCCAGAGTTCTGGCCGGGGTGGCCGATGCTGTATGTACAGAAGTTACGCCCATTGTTAACTGGTCACTTCAGTCGGCGAGGGTGCCAATACAATGGAAACAAGCTAAGCTTCTTCCACTTTTAAGAAAACCGACAGCGGACCCTTTGACACCTGCCAATTACCGCCCCATTTCCCTACTTCCAGCATTGGCCAAAGTCTGTGAGAAGGTGGCTTTTCGCCAACTGGATGCCTTTGTGGAAACCTCCGGGGCTCTGCACCCGGCACAGTCAGGCTTCAGAGATGACGGAGGCAATTAGGGAATGCCTGGATGGGGGCGGTAGAGCGGCTCTGATTCTATTGGACCTCTCTGCCGCCTTCGACACAGTACCTCACCAGCTCCTTCTCTCCCGCCTTTCTGCCATCTGCCTCTCTGGTGCAGTGTGGACCTGACTGGAATCTTTTCTGAACACCCGCTCCCAGCAGGTCTAGATGCCTCCCTTCTCATCCTCGGCCAGGGAGGTCTTGACTGGAGTCCCTCAGGGTTCGACCCTGAGCCTGCTGCTTTTTAGCATCTATTTGACTCCACTGATCTCCCTGGCCGAAGAGCTGGGCGCCAAAATTATGGCCTACGCTGACGACACCCAGCTTCTGTTTACCTGGAATGGCCCTGTTCTATGTACGGAGATTGCACAAAGATGCCTAGCTGCCATGTTTACATGACTTGGACAGGCAAAACTAAAATGTAACGAGGGGAAATCAGAAATCTTATTATACAGCAAATTTCCCCCTTTCTTTACAGAAGCCTTGTGGTCCTCTGATTTCCCCCGTCCACTCTTCGAGGGTGGCCTGGGTAAGAACCTGGGAATCTGGTTTAGGGAGGATCTCAGGTTTTCGGAACACATTAGGAGACTAACGGGTGTCTGCTTCGGAACTCTTAAATCCTTAAGCAGATTTTTCCCTCTGCTCCCTCAGCCGGCCAAGGAAATGGTGGCTCGGGCGCTTATCATATCCCGCCTGGATTATGCCAATGCGCTCTTTCTTGGCAACCCTGGATTACTGGTCAATAAACTGCAATTAATCCAGAACGCGGCGGCCAGACCACCCCCCACTTCCGTCGCTCTAGGATGGGCTGAAGACGGCTGGAATGCCAGAAAACCGGTCCTTGGAAGCTTGTTTCCGGTCCAGGGAAGGCATGGCTTGGCAGTTTAGTCTGGACTGTTCCCATGAGGCACAGGGTCAGACTGATTTGCATATAGCCATGTCTGAACTGGGGTGGCAGAGTGGGCTAAAGAACGGTGATGGATTAAAGCCTGATCTTTTGACTGGGTGTGAGTGTTTGATTTATTCAGATGCTCCGTCCATCACCACCCCCTTTTGTACCGCTTTTGGCCGCCATAAGTGTGGCACGGTATGCTCAGATGTGAGTCCCTTGCTCACTTTGCCACTGGATTCAAGCAAGCCGGGCTGAAGACGGCTGGAATGCCAGAAACCGGTCCTCGGAAGCTTGTTTCGGGTCCAGGGAAGACATGGCTTGGCAGTTCGGGCTGGACTGTTCCCATGAGGCACAGGGTCAGACTGATTTGCATATAGCCATATCTGAACTGGGGTGGCAGAGTGGGCTAAAGAACGGTGATGGATTAAACCCTGATCTTTTGACTGGGTGTGAGTGTTTGATTGATTCAGATGCTCCGTCCATCACCACCCCCTTTTGTACCACTGATTAGAGGGCTACAGCCCCCCAGGTTAAATCTCCAAGATGTGTGTTGGTGGTCCACCTGGGGGCAGGCTACTCCAGAAATGCCTCCCCACACTTCCCAGTACACTACATACACATGGGTACTCAAGGCATTTTGACTTTTAATACCAGAGGTATAGGGTCACCAAGGGAGATACATGCATAGTGATGCTTTCTCTGAATGCGAAGGGAAAAAACATTGCACTGTTACAAGAGACACATCTGACACCGGAATATTAGACCCAGTTCCAAAAGTGTTTGCATTGCCAATATGTTTGCATCCTCTACTCTGGTTTGGCAATGGTAGCCCTTGTGTGGGTCCATACGGGAGTCCCATTTAGCCCATTAGACACTGCCATGGAGCCTGAAGGCAATATTTCCTTGTAGAGGGTCTCCTTGATGTTTTACAAGGTTAGGGGGCAGTGTTTCAGTGATGAATGTGAACAAACCATACTTCATTCTGCACCTATCCCTCATCCTCACAAGGTGTATCCATATCCTCTGGCTTGAGGACGGCAATGTCAATTGTGTCCAAGAGCCACAGATGAACTCCACTCGGGCATCCTCGCCAGTGCTTGCAGCATGCCTTAAACAATGGGCTGCGCACTGGTCCCTCCCACACTGCTGGAGGATCCTACGTCCTTTGGCCCATGTGTACTCCTACTACTGTGCAGTACACAATATGCACATTCGAAATGGAATTATTTGCTAGCAGCTCACACTACAACCTGAGGAGCCAGATGCTGAATATCTGTGAACAACATTCTCAGAACATAAGCCAATACACATACACATTGGGGGTAGGGTGCAACACCCCCCAGTCCACACATGGTGACTGCATCCTACGTTGCTGTCGGCCCATGAATTTACTCATTGCTGAGAGATTCAGTCTCCATATATTTCACTGACAACTGGGACACAACCACTTCTAGGTTGTTGGAGTGAGAAGCACTGAAAGCAGTACTGAGTGGCAGGTGCTTGGGGCTTGGGTGGTGGCTAGGTCAAATATTCACAGGGCTTTCCTGACAGAGGCACCACTAGGTCAGCAATAGACTGCGGTCCTGGTGCAGGCTGGGATGTTACCCACACTGACAGATGCCCAATCACACCACATCCATCTAACTGAGCAACTGCGTTGCTTTTACTTTGCAACAGGACAAGCTGGAATGAACAGAGAGAGAGATAAGTCAGAGTAACTCCTGTCCTGCCTCGTCCGTTGCTTAACAACCTAGCCGATGTCGATGATTATGTATCACCTTCTACAGATCCACAACAGTCAGACAGCCATCCATGAATCCTTCACGGTATATTGGTATGTCCTTTACATTCCCCCATAGTCTGAACACAAGGTAGATGTTTCCTAATTCCTGACTGAATTGAATCTACCTGAACTTGATCTGGCAGCACGTGCAGTGATCAACAACCTGTTGGCTAGTACAAGAGACCCAGAGTGATTATGCGCACTGCCACATTGAGAACTCATATGTTGGACTACCTCCTGCCCAGCCTTAACAAGGCCTATGAGATTGTAATTGCCCACAGGTGACTGAAGCTCTCCGGCCACCTTGAGCGATAGGATGTCCTGATGAAATTCCACTCATCCTACTGGAGAACCCAGGCACAAAATATGTCGACCATTTGACCACTTCCACCATTCAGTAATCACCTCGAGCTGTAGCAGGTTTAATCCTCTTCACCAGCCACGACTCCTACAGTCGGTTGTTTTTAACCATTGCATCAGTATCCAGCGAATAAAATAATTTTTGGACACATAGCTATTTTAAGACAAACTCTCACTCCCATTCTACTCATCGCCCATTCACTCCGCCCCCCCCATCTTCTAGGGACACAGGGCTAACAACAAAGAAGACCTCCAACAAAGAGTCCCCCTGCGGGGCCCATTGGGCATGGCAGTGCCGGCCAAATGATGTGCTTGGCTATGATGAAGCATGACACCTCTAGGGGTGTGTGAGGGCCCTTGCTCCTCATAGTAGGTATCCCATTCCCTCCTTTCTTACCCTACCTGGAGTCTTCTAGCACGACCATCGGCCCCACTCCCTTCCCCCACTGGACTCCCAGTCTACTCTCCATAGGAACTGCATACCTCTTGTTCCACTTCTGTGCTTAGGGGCTTGTATGCTGGACCTACCAAGCCCTGTCCCTCTTTGTGTGAATGCGAGCATGTGAAGCGCATGGAGGCCCTGCTGAGTTACAGTGAGATTAAGGATGTATGAGTTGGTCATGTTGACCTTAAAGCTCGACACACCTTCAAAGGCAGAGAGGCAGCTGACCACCTCAGGCAAGGAACGTACAGGTTGTGTGAGTTTCAGCAAAAGATCGTCCTGGAAGAGACTTATGTTGTAGGATTACCCTCCAATGGGTATGTCCCCCACTGCTCCGACTTCCAGATAGTGATAGCTAAGGGCTCGACTACTAGAGCGAAGAGTATGGATGATAGTGGACACCCCTGGTGGGTGCCCTGCAAAAGATGAATGGAGTTCGTATTGTGTCCATTAATGAGGATGGAGGCTGTCAGGGTTAAATATGATGCCATGATGTTGGTGCTCATGCCTGGCTCCAGACCAGTCTTGCCCAGACTGCACGCAGGAAAGCCCAGCTCATCCTGCAAAGGCCTTCTCCCCTTCAGACGAGAGAAGGCAGGCTAGGCTATTGTGACACTAGGATTTCTGAACCAGGTCCACAACCTGTCGAATGATATCCACTCCCTGCCGATTACTACAAAAACCAACCTGATTAGGGTCTATGAGGGCAGGGAAGTATTGCCCTAGTCTATTGGCGAGGATCTTTGTAAAGATCTCGGCATCTATGTTCAGGAGGGCCATTGGGTGGTAAGTGGAACACAGCTGGGGTTCCTTCCCTGGCTTGAGTATGAAGGTGCTTTCAACAGCAGCCTTAGTAGGCATAAGATGTGCGTCATGGGTAAAGGAGTTGAACAGTGTCAATAGCCAATCCTGTAAGTTAGGGAGGAATATTCTGTAGAAGTTAATGGGGAGCCCGTCAAGGCCTGGCGCTTTCCCACCTGGGGAGCTCCTGGAGGGCCCAGTCAAGCTCCGTGAGTATAATTTTAGAGTGCAGGAGGTCAGCGTGAAGAAGGTTAATTGGTCCCAGACACAGTCCTGTAAGTAAGCGTTCATCGTGCCCTGGGGGTGTCATCTCGTCTATATAGGGCTTGGTAGTAGTATAGTCATAAAATGCTTGTTGCTTAGCCCTCTCAGTGGTTGCCCAGGGAGAATCCATGGCTGGATTTTAGAAATATGGGTCTTGTCTTGTTGATGGTATAGTTTGCGGGCTAGAAATGAGCAAACCATGTTCCTCCCCTCATAGTACTTCTTTTTTAAGGCCAGTGGAGAGCGTTCAGCCTTGTTGGTCCTATGCACTCTCAACTGTCCCTACAGGATTGCAAGTTGTCCTTTGATGTGTCTGGTGAGGGTGATTTGCTCAAGCATCTCAAGGGCCTTAACGTCTGCTGATATGTCCATTTCTACCAGTCCGGCCTCCCTCACTCTGGATTTGGTAATAGAAGAAATAACCCTCCTAATGGGAGCCTTGTACATGTTCCAAAGCATCTCATGCAGTGTGTCCAGGAGGGCATTGAGATCAAAGGACTTTATAATCCCTTTTTGGATCTTTTCTGTGTCTACCGGGTCAGTAAGTAGATGCGGGGGAAGCTCCATTATGACGGTCACCCATGGGAGCTCGAGCCACTAGTCCATACCAGCTCCACTTGACCATAATCTGAGATTGAGATGTATGAGATGGTTGCGTCGAGATCTCGGAGTAAGGAGTATGTATGAAAGACATAATCAATAGGGGTGTAGGGGGCATGTACATGAGAGTAAAATGAGTAATCTTGCAAGACAGGATATCTATAACGCCAAGCGTCTACTAACACCAGAGACTGCTGCTATCGACCCCTAAGGCGTGAGCCGGGTGGTTGTTATTAATTTTAGCTTGATCTTAAAAAGTTTGCACTGTGTGATTTTCCCTCTGTGCCCTCTCCCCCCCCGGCAGCAACGCCTCGCGCATGAAGACCATTGCGCAGTGCTGATTCACTCACCGATATTAGGGCGAAGGATTCAGCTCCTTTTTAAAATAAAAATAATAAATCTTCAAAGCACTCAGTTTAGTGCCGGCAGACTACTTGCCTTCCCCCTGCAATGATTGGCCGATTGTAGGCCGTCATCTCCTAGGGCCCGGGCTGAGAATTCAGCGGCGGCCATCTTTGATAGGGTTATCCTCTTCTGGCGCTCGGGTCGCCGGTATAAAAACAGAGGATGTACTTGGAACAGGAGACTGCTGCTATCGACCCCTGAGGCGTGAGCCGGGTGGTTGTTATTAATTTTAGCTTGATCTTAAAAACTTTGCACTGTATGATTTTCCCTCTGTGTCCTCTCCCCCCCCGGCAGTAACGTCTCACGCCTGAAGACCATTGCGCGCTGCTGATTCACTTGCCGATATTAGGGCGAAGGATCAGCTCCTTTTTAAAATAAAAATAATAAATCTTCAAAGCACTCAGTTTAGTGCCGGCAGACTACTTGCCTTCCCCCTGCAACAATTGGCCGATTGTAGGCCGTCATCTCCTAGGGCCCGGGCTGAGAATTCAGCGGCGGCCATCTTTGATAGGGTTATCCTCTTCTGGCGCTCGGGTCGCCGGTATAAAAACATACGGCCATGGCTCCGCGCAATACTCGCGCCGGAGTCAAGCCAGAGTCCTGCCCGTCTGCGCCCATCCGCGATCGACCGGGGCGCGGGGCAGGACCCCCTGGTCTCTCTGAGCCTTCTGGTCCAATGGGTACGCATAGGGATCGGCTATATTACTATATTACTCTAAACAAGATTTACTATCTTTGTGTCAGAGGCCGGAAAACAGCTGCTACCACACTCTACAGCCGAGTCATTACCCCCTCACTGTGAGATGTGCGACCAGATCATTCCACTAATCAGAAGGGAGGTGAGGGAAGAAGCAAAGTTAAATATGTTATTAATTAATTGTAGATCTATGAAGAGACATATAACTGAGATACACGATCTGCTAACAATTAGCGGCCCGGATGCCCTGTTCCTCACTGAGACATGGATGGACGAAGCTTTATCTCCAGACGCTCTGGAAGCCATCCCCCCTGGCTATAGTTTACTTAGACTAGACAGACAAAAACAGCGAGGAGGGGGGTTAGCCCTCATTTATAGAATGCGCTCTACTAAAGGCTACACTACCTAATAGTGAGAGTGGCTTCTTCACTATAAAAATTGGACCCAAGAACGTTGTTAACGGATTGCTGATATACCGCCCACCAGGTGGTGCAGCACAGTGTGGGGACCAAATTCTGGAACTAATAACTCAATCGGCGATTAGATATAAAAGGTATCTCATATTGGGGGATCTTAACCTTCACTTTGATGACATAGAGCGTAGAGAGGCACAAGCTGTGATTGCAGTACTGAAATCCTTGGGGGTCAATCTGTTATCTACAGCCCCCACGCACAAACTGGGCCACCTCTTGGACCCTGTTTTTGCCAACTGGGAGGGTATCAAGGTTTCATCTCCGATACCAACGATTTGGTCGGATCATAGCATCGTCCCGTTTGAAGTAGAAAACGTCGCTTCGGGAACTAGATTGAGGAAACCCCCACTGCAGAAGCGTAGGGAATGGAAGAAATTTACTCAAGAATCATTTGAAAGCGCCCTATTAGAACACCCCCTGCCCCTAGGCAATACTTTACAGGAGGCGTGGAATGGCTATGAGAATTGGATGTCCAACGCTCTAGACGAGGTGGCGCCTTGGACACTCAAACCTCCTACAAGGCGATCTAGAACTGCTCCCTTATTCTCAGAAAAACTTAAATTAGCCAAAGGCAAATGTAAAACAATGGAACGGAGCTGGAGGAAGAATTACGCCCCAGAAGACAAAGCACGTTACAGAACGGAATTAAAAAAATACCAGAAACTAGTGAGATCAGAGAAAAGCATCTATCTTAAAAGCAGAATCGAGCTAGCGGATAATCCCACCAGAGAACTCTTCAGTATTTATAAGGAGCTTACGGTGCCATCCAGACTCGAAGCTCAAGATACTTATTCTGGAGAGATATGTGATTCTGTAGCTGACTTTTTTGTAGACAAGGTCGACAAAATTCATGCCACCTTTAAGAATAGCGTTGATCTCTCATGTAACCATGTGGACGTAAGAGATAGTTCTATAAGGAAACCCCATCTCACATGCTTCAAAACACCTGAAAGACATGAACTATTACATATTGTCAATAGTATACAATCTGGCTCTCCCTGCGATGCGTGCCCGCCTGCACGTTGCAAAGGAGTCATGGAGAGCACGTTAATTGACCATATTAGCCACATGGTGACACTGTCCTTCCAGGAATGCCACGTACTCGATGCGTGGAAAACAGCCCAGGTGTTTCCTCTAAAAAAGAAACCCAATATCCATATCTCTCAACTCCAAAATCTCCGCCCCATCTCCCTTCTTCCCTTTTGTTCAAAAATCATAGAAAAGGTAGTTAACAGGCAGCTCATGGAATATCTTGAGGAGGAAGCCCTCCTCCATCCCTCACAATCGGGATTTAGAACTGGCTACTCCACCGAATCAGCCGTTCTCTAATCCACTGAGTGCCTTAGACAGATAGTGGATGAAGGTGAGACAACAGCGTTGGCTGTATTAGATCTGAGTGCAGCTTTTGACACAGTGCTGCACACAACGCTGCTGTCTCGTCTTTCTGAGATGGGGGTGGTAGGATCAGCTCATGCATGGCTACGATCCTTCTTGGCCAACAGAAGCTTTCAGATGCACTGCCCACCCTTCAAATCTTCCCTCCGGAAAGTGAGCCACGGGGTTCCCCAGAGCTCAAGCCTGAGCCCTACCTTGTTCAATATCTATATGGAACCCCTGGCTCACGTAGTGGAAGTATTTGGGGTGGGCATCGTTAGCTATGCTGACGACACCCAACTGATGTTTAAGCTTATGCCCGACCACAGAGAAGATGCCACTAACTTTTCCAACTGATTATCATCAGTGGCATCTTGGATGAACAAAAACTGCCTGCGCCTTAATGGCGAAAAAACTGAACTGCTGGTGGTTGGGAAAGCAGCATCAGCATGGTCTCGTATGTGGTGGCCCACTGAATTGGGCAATCCTCCCATTCCCGTGGATTCGGTAAGAAACCTTGGTGTAGTGCTGGACTCAGACCTCTCTTACAAGGCCCATGTCAGTAAGGTGACTGGCAGGTGCTTCGACATATTGAGGGTTCTTCGGAAGGTATTAGATCTACTCCCTACAGGAGCCAGAAAAACTATTGTTCATGCCCTAGTGACTCCGCACCTTGATTATGGGAACGCTCTGCTAATAGGGCTGAGTAAGAAATGCCTTCACCAACTTCAGTGTATTCAGAATGCCGCCGCACGCCTTGTGCTCGGACTTTCGTGCAGAGCTTCTGGTAAGACCGCTCTGGCCAAGCTCCACTGGCTCCCAGTCAGGGAGCGGATCAAATTCAAAGCCCTTTGTTTTGCGCACCGCATCGCCCAGGGCAAGGGCCCAGATTACCTAAAGAAGCTCCTCATTGTACATCACCCCACTCGAAATTTAAGATTGTCCGGTGCGATGCTGTTTAAACTTCCCCGTATCACCAGGGCAGGAATGGGTGGCCGTTCTTTTAGGTACCTAGCCTCTAAACAGTGGAACGAACTCCCGCTCCATCTCCGAATGGAACCCTCCGAATCTAGATTCCGGGGGAAACTCAAAACACTTCTGTTCCCTATCACGTAATCCTTCCTTCCCCTCGGCTTGTTTAACATCTGCCTCCTGAAATCTAGCAGCAGTTAGCGTGGGGACACATTGTTCTTTTGTGTAGCCAGGCGCTTTACAAATGGCTTATTATTATTATTATTGTTATTATTATCTGCTATGTAACGTTTCAGCTTAGCAGACTTTGTGATGGTGCCATGCTACACACCAAGCTACAGACCAAGATAAGTCTCTTCCCACTATTACGTCAACGACCACATCTGCTACTTGATTCCAAAGGATGCTCCAAATGTAATTGTCGAACATTTGATTGGGGGAGTAAATGTTAGGCTGGGTGAGAGGACGTGTGCCCCTTAAGATACTCAACTTTAAAAGGCGTCCTTCCTTATCCTTGACACCCTTGAAGATTGTGGAGCTGGATCACCCCTTGCACAGTGTGTCCACTCACCACTCCCAGCGTTTCAGTAGGGGCATGTGCCCAGTAACAAAGGAGATATTTTGGGTGTGACATTTGGTGATTGTCCTCCCTCAGGAGATGTGTCTCTTGGAGAAGGATGATGTCCAGATCATGTCTCAGGAGGTATCGCCAAACCTGCTTACATTTGTTAGGCGACTTTAAGGCGCAAATGTTTCGGGAGAGCAGTTTATTGTGTGGGACTGTCCCCATGGCAGTGGTTAGTGCCCACAGCCACTAGAACAGAAGGTGGGCCCCTGTTATGGCTTGACAGGGGTAGGGCAAGGTGGCACAGGCAAGGGAATGCCATAGCCCAGGGGTCAAATAACCAAGATGCTGCTGGTCTCGTGAGAATTGTGTCGGTGGGAGGAGGGAATGGGACAGGGAATCAAGGAGTGAATCACATACCGAAGTGTGGTTGTGTATAATTCAGACAATTAGAGAACTGAACATAGGCTCAGCAGAGGGCACGTGACCTAAGAAAGTAGGAAACAAACAGAGAAAACAAATAACAGAGGTCCAACAGGCCCCAACATCTCCAGCAAAGATCGGCGTGTAAGCGCACAGATCCCACTAGAGGTGTCAGGGATATTTTATTATAAGGGCAAACTCAGGTGATTTTCTACAACCTGCTTCTTCAAGGGTGTTTCTCAATGGTCACAAGAGCAGACGCCAGGTGTCTCCCAGGTGCACGCGGGTGTTGAAGGTGGTTTGGGTGGAAGGACGGAGGGGATTGCAGTTCAAGCAACAGTCCAGGTATTGCGCCGGCTCCTCAAGCTCAAGGTGCGACTCTACACACACTGAAGGAGTCTTGTTACCAGCAGTCCTCCCAGCATCGGAGGCAGGTGAGGACCAGTTCAAGGCTGGAAGAGGCGACCTCCAGGGGCCCTAACGTGGGTGGTCCCGTGCAGGTGGGGCTGGTGATGCTGATTCTTGGCACTAGGTCAGATGCTTTCCAGTTGCTACAGGGGGCCAATGCAAAACGTGACACAGACCACAAGAATTAAGAGGGGGGCCTCAGAAGTTTACAGGTCCCAGAGTTGCCCACAGGCCTGTCACAGTTTCACGGGCCAGCAAGCACTGTTGTTGCAACATGCGGGTGGGCAGCAACTGCTTCTCTCCTCTCAGGGCTTGCAGACGTAACCCTATGTCAGGGCCTTGATGTTGGCATTTACCAGCACCCTCTGTGTCGGCACAGCTACTCACTGTTGGGGTGGTCAGCAATTGATGCCTCACACTTTCCACTGGGTTTTATGCTGCAGGTCCAAGCCACCCACAGGCACGCCCCCGGGATCAAACAGAGACCAGGGGCACCCAATTCCATGCAGGTCTGTATCCGCCCAGCCCCCACATGGCGTAGCCATGTCGGATGAGCCCTGATGATCAGGCAATCACTCCCAGCAGGGCCTGAGGTGTCTCGCACAGCCCAGTCGCTCCCGCAAGATGGCAGACCTTGATAAACCCACCAGCTTCCAGGATCCGCGATCACCCACGGGGGATCCCCTCTCGTCTGGCCCACAGAGCTGCCCCGCCTATGGAGGTGTCCAGGAAGATGCCCATGGGGAACTGCACAAACAAGCAGGTCCCGGTGCTTCAATACTGCATGAAAGGCCCACGGGGATCCAGAGCAGAGACAAAACATGTCACACTCCATTTCCGTCTTCGCCACGGCCCCTGGGAGGCTTCTTTTAGTGGTTGTCTCAGGACTCGGGTGTGAATTGTTACCACCACCAATGCCGCTATCATTTGTACTACACCCACAACCATTACTTCTCCTGTTACCATCTCCACCAACATCACCGTTACCAACCACGATTACAATCATCAAAATATTAACCACTTGAAAGCCAGGCCTATTCTCTTTGCATTGATTGTTTGGTTTCTATTCAAAATATTTGGTAACTGTATTGATTGTTCTTCTTTATTGTTGCCCTTTTTCAACATGTTCCCTCTGGTTTTGCTCCTGCCTGCCCCTATGCATCTTTTCAGTCTTTGTGCTTTTGTCTTCGCCCCCAGGAAGATCCCCATTTTTTGTTGATTTCTACAGTTTTTCTCAGAGTTCCTTCATGTAAGTTTCCATTCTATACTCCTGCAAATCTTCTTATTAGCAGGATTATTGCCCTCTGTGAGAACCTATCATGAGCATATGGATTTTCGTCTAAAAATCCTTAGGGTTTCAACAAATAGAGGAGCAGGGATTCAGATTACACCCTACTGCACAGGGTAATTGAGGTGTTTGGCGACTCTGTACCTCTTTCCAAAGTTGTGCCTCAGGGGGGCACACTGATTGTACCTCACCTCATGTGTGTTGTCCTATCACTGCACCTACCAATGGCTTATCTGTCCTTGCTCCCACCTTTGTAATATCCCTTGGAGTACATGCAATAGGTTCCTTCTATTTCATGGGTCACATGCAGTTCAAATGAGGGAAAACCTGCTAGTGACGGCACCAGCAGAAGACATGCACCAGCGCAATTCATATTAAAGGGTCTGCCCAAGTGTCTCTGGCTCCTTCTGTAATACCATATTTCGCTGCGCACAAAGGCGTGCAGCATCATAAAGCACTATCTAAAACAAGACCACTGGATGAATTAAAAGTGCCAGGAAAGGACTAGTCATTCTACAGAGACAGATTTCTCTTTTATCATTCACATTACTTTGCCAGTTATACCCCTTCTCTAGAAATGACATTTCCATTTTGATAAATGCCAATTCTCCAAACCTAAAGCCTGAACCAACTTACTTGCACTTTGGGAAAAATCTGATAATTGTGGGAAATGTTGCCATTTTTCTCAAGTGAAGAGCACTCTGCGATGGTTGCTGGGATGA
Source organism: Lissotriton helveticus (assembly GCF_964261635.1). Lineage (NCBI taxonomy): Eukaryota > Metazoa > Chordata > Amphibia > Caudata > Salamandridae > Lissotriton > Lissotriton helveticus. Next base: position 104,772 of record NW_027611681.1, read on the forward strand.
ATAAGAGAATTGGGTCTGCCCGAAGATTACTCTAACTTGCGCTTCCATCATGTGTTGGTTTTCTGGTCCAGCCTTCTACAACTCTAATTTCTACTCTGATAATTAACAAACTTTCATTTCCTTTGCATTCTTTTCTCAAATACTTCAGTCTGAAACAACAGTTCTTAACCTGTCGTCTGCAAACCCTACTCAGGGGAATTGTGGCTATTTTGAAAATTAAATTAGATTAAAATACCAGATTAATAAAGTGCATTAACATAAAAAAGAAAAATGTAAAATCTTTTTTTTTTTAAATGGTATATAGATGTGAAGAAATTTGAAAAAGAGGGCTAATATTTGAGATGGTACCCACAGTCCCTATATCATTCTGTCCCCCAGGTAGCATCCCATTCTCCCTTGCCCCTCCTATGGATCAGTTAATGGTCCTGGATCTGTCCATCCTCTTCTTGGGTGGAGCAGTTGACTGGGAGAACATTGTGATTGTGTGCTGGTTCATTGACTGGCTAATGCTATAATGTGCACGAACACTCATGTGACAGCCGTGCTCTTGCACCATGTCGCTGATCTCATAATGACCAGTGCTGTGCCGATACCGCATCAGAAATTTCATAACTTCAATCGACGATACTATAGTGTTTAAACATTCTACGATGCAGAATATTGCACTGCTAGGCACTTTCCTCTCAGCACGGGAGAATTATAGCTGATGTCCACCTTTCTGCCCAGATTTTGTTGGGTTTTTCCCAAGCACAGAGCTGTTTTCCATGGACAAGTTCCATAAAGTTTTACCTGACCAAATGTGTCCATGAGAAACCCACAAAGTGCAGTACTGTTACTCTTTTTGCAACACCCCTTAGATCAGAAACTCCAGTTTCTGCGCAAAATCGAATTTACAAACTTGTAATGAAGGTGTTTTTGGTGTCACAATGAAGGCATGATGTAATGTCAAGGCTTTCTGCTCAAATAACATTTGAGTTCTAAGATTGACAGTTCTATTTTGTAAAGGATGTTCTAAGTTTGGAATGAGAGTTCTAATTGGGAATTGAAAGAATTCCTTTAGAATGTAGATTGGAACAACGCTTCTAATTTGGAACGTTCGAACTATGTATGGAATGCAAATTCTACATTTGGAATGCTTCTTGCACAAAACATTCATTTTTTTTAAGGTTGAAGCAGCCAGCAGCTATGTGTGATATCTTAATTTTGGGAGTAGAAAACAGTACATCCCAAGACTACAGATTCCTTGGGCACCTTGACGCCCCAGGGTATCCAGAACTACCTTCTATTGAATGCATGTGTGTGTGCAATGCTCTTGAAGCCGTGCATAGTTACACAAGAAGGAGTCTATGGGAGGCCAGGCCAGCAGACAGGCTAACACAGACGAAGACTCAGAGCCCAGCCATAAGACCGCTGCCAGGCTCTGCTAGTCTGTGCAGAAGACTGATGTAAGGTGTCTTCTAACCCTTAGATCCCACCCTGCCATTTGAATACCTGAATCACACCTGTGAAATGGGCAGAGCAGATAGGAAGAAACAGAATGACAAGCTGTGCATTCCTGTGCAGTACACTAGGCCCATCTCACCATCGCCTTTACAGATTCTGTTAACATGTATGCAATAAAGAGAAAACAGGAAACCTTAATAATAAGATTATTGTAACTGACTTCCTTCGCTCAATCTTCTGCTTCCGTGATGTTATGCGAAAGATGGACCTATATCTACCAACATAATGTATCACTGGTCCCCAAAGGCAGCCTTGAGTGTTATCAGCATTTCCCATCAATCGGTTGTGATGTCATCTCCTACACCACACCCCTGACCCTGGCAGGTTTGTGACATCATGTACTACATCACACCCCTGGGTCTGGCAGGCTTTATGACATCATTCACCTCTTTGGTATATATAGAGTTAATGAAGGTGTTTTTGGTGTCACAATGAAGGCATGATGTAATGTCAAGGCTTTTTGCTCAAATAACATTTGAGTTCTAAGATTGACAGTTCTATTTTGTAAAGGATGTTCTAAGTTTGGAATGAGAGTTCTAATTTGGAATTGAAAGAATTCCTTTAGAATGTAGATTGGAACAGCGCTTCTAATTTGGAACGTTCGAACTATGTATGGAATGCAAATTCTACATTTGGAATGCCTCTTGCACAAAACATTCATTTTTTTAAGGTTGAAGCAGCCAGCAGCTTTGTGTGGTATCTTGATTTTGGGAGTAGAAAACAGTACATCCCAAGACTACATATTCCTTGTGCACCTTGACCCCCCAGGGTATCCAGAACTACCTTCTATTGAATGCATGTGTGTGTGCAATGCTCTTGAAGCCGTGCATAGTTACACAAGAAGGAGTCTATGGGAGGCCAGGCCAGCAGACAGGCTAACACAGACGAAGACTCAGAGCCCAGCCATAAGACCGCTGCCAGGCTCTGCTAGTCAGTGCAGAAGACTGATGTAAGGTGTCTTCTAACCCTTAGATGCCACCCTGCCATTTGAATACCTGAATCACACCTGTGAAATGGGCAGAGCAGATAGGAAGAAACAGAATGACAAGCTGTGCATTCCTGTGCAGTACACTAGGCCCATCTCACCATCGATTTTACAGATTCTGTTAACATGTATGCAATAAAGAGAAAACAGGAAACCTTAATAATAAGATTATTGTAACTGACTTCCTTCGCTCAATCTTCTGCTTCCGTGATGTTATGCGAAAGATGGACCTATATCTACCAACATAATGTATCACTGGTCCCCAAAGGCAGCCTTGAGTGTTATCAGCATTTCCCATCAATCGGTTGTGATGTCATCTCCTACACCACACCCCTGACCCTGGCAGGTTTGTGACATCATGTACTACATCACACCCCTGGGTCTCGCAGGCTTTATGACATCATTCACCTCTTTGCTATATATAGAGGCATAGTCGGGGATGCCTGCAGTGTGTGTGCAGTCTGTGGACTGGGCTATGAATGGTGTGAAAGAGGGGTGAATGGGGGACTTGGGGGCACCGAGCTAACATCAGACTCACAGGATGGGCGCGGCAGTTTTGCTTCTCGTGGCCTCTGCCATGTGTTGTTTGGTCGTTCAGTGGGAGAAAACAGGCAGCACCTCGCAGACCGCCAGAGAGATGCACTTTGAGGTGGGGGCGGAGCCTTCCATAAGGTGTGGTAAGGGCTTATGAGGTTCCTTGTCGTTGCAGTAAACAGCTTTTAATAGCAATTCCTGGGGTTCTCTTTGCAGGTGAATTGAATTTTGCCTTGAGCGCCAGGAACTTTGGCACCGCCCCTATCTGGAGCTGGGTGCGGAATGTCTGTGGGTCTAATGGGAAGCACGGTAGTATGAATGAAGGTGTGAATGGGGGACTTGGGGGCACTGAGCTAACATCAGACTCACAGGATGGCCGCGGCAGTTCTGCCTCTCAAGGCCTCTGCCATGTGTTGTTTGGTTGTTCAGTGGGAGAAAACAGGCAGCACCTCGCAGACCACCAGAGAGATGCACTTTGAGGTGGGGGGGGACGGAGCTTTCCATAAGGTGTGGGAAGGCCTTATGAGGTTCCGTGTAGTTGCAGTAAACAACTTTTAATAGCAATTCCTGGGGTTCTCTTTGCAGGCAAATTGAATTTTGCCTTTCGCTCCAAGAACTCTGGCACCGCCCCTATCTGGAGCGGGGTGCGGAATGTCTGTGAGTCTAATGGGAAGCACGGTAGTATGAATGAAGGTGTGAATGGGGGACTTGACCAGATCAGATGCAATTTGTTTCCCTGACATAATTTTAGATTGAGTACAAAGAAATCAAATATTTCCCAAAAAACAATCATCCATGTTGTGTTTCATTATTTCATGATCACCAGGACCTCCCAGGGGCAAGGCGACGGCGACAGAGACTCCGGTGGCAGAAGGTGAACAGGAGCAGTCCCTTGCAGGCTCTTCTGCTGGCCCCAGTAAGTTGTTCTATTGTTATATTAATACTTATACTTCCCTAACTTTTACAGCTCCTATTCATTACAAACTGGTTCCTAATAATTCTATGTTTTACAAAATAGTCTTTGATCTTCTTCTAATGTGGACTACTTTCTACATTCTTATCCTGCCTCTACCATCACTCTCTGTGCTACTACTATTTACAATTATGAGTCGGTCTGTGTAGGTAGCTAAGCTTGTCCATTCGGCAAACGGTGTGAAACAAAACTCTGATACAGCAATAGCTCTAGGCACTGAGTGCAGTCCTCTGGGTTGCCCTTGCTGTCTATTCCAGTCTTCTTAATGTAAGTGCTTTGACAATTTCCAACAACAAAATGTCATTGTTTACACCAAGTAAAAGGTAGCAGTTGCCTTTTTGATTTGAGAGGAGCACATCCCATACCGCTACTGTTTCAGGGACTATTCTTCACACAAAGAAGTATGAACAAGATAAATAGGACATTGTTGATGATAGGTGCAGTTCGACTTTCGACATACCTCAGTCCGAACAGAAGTTGAACCCCCATTCCCCTGACCGACTATCTAGAATGTCTGACCAATGATTTTACGACCCAGAAGAACAGAAGAAGAGAGACTACCTCCGAGTCCTGGCCTATCTGAGTTACTGAAACATGACTGCCAAGTGCAGTAGTTCAAACCATTCCGCTCACTCACTCGTGAACAAAAACCACACAGTGTTTGTTAGTTTTTAATTTTTATTTTCAATTGAGAAATGAAAACATTATTTCTTTATTTTTAATAGCGTAGTATTCTTATGGATGAAGATGACGTTAAAGTTTACTTTAAACAACATTCCCATGAATGAAATTAGTATGACTCAAACTTAAAAATAGTTAACACTAACAGACACAGGAAATTAGTAGAATAACTGTGTGTGAGCCCCCACCTTCTTTAAAGTACTTAAGTACTGCTGGTGGTGACTCAGTAGTAGTTGGTGAATCGTCTGGCTGAAGGGCAATGGAATCTTCTTTCTGTAATGAGAAAAATGGTGCACGTTAAGCAAGCATTAATCAGTTGTCAAAAGAAGAAGTGTAGCATTTAATGGAATAAGCATCTAAAAGGTTAACACCCTCCCCAAAACCGTAACATTTTTTCAATCCCAGTAATACAAAATGTGTTATGTAACATTTCCTTCCATTACGAGACAAAATAGGGGGTTGTGTATGGCATCTGAAAATATGACATGTTTTTCCTAGACGTCACAACATCTGATGCGGCACAGATGACCATCCGTGCTGGGGCCAGCAGTGCGGAGGGGTCCACTCTGGATGCGGCGGTGCCAACAGGAGGGGCTGGGGGGGAAGGCTCAGCGGCGGCGGATGGTGGTAAGTTATTATACTACTTACTTATTATATTTTTTTGGAGTAGGCTCGTAAAGGAGTGTATGATGTACTGTACAGTAGTACACAGTACACTAGTATAAGTACACTGTACTGTCAAGAACATTTACTAATTTATAACTACTTTTTGGGCTATCACGGAGAAGACAGTCAACCTTGACTTGTAATAGCATTAGTGGCTGTACTTCTCTGGTAACCAATGGTCCCCTCTATTTCACTTGAACTCAGCTGGCCAATTTTTATTTTAAAGCCAAGTCATATCAGATCAGATGTAGTTTAGGGATGTGAAGAACGAAAAGCTAAAGAAGAGTGAAACGAAGGACGAGCGAGTCTTAATATTTATTTATGACTGTAAAAAATGGTTTTGTTGAATGCAATTCAACATAAGAAAGAATACAGCGGTTTCCAAAATATAATGAAAAGGGTGTAAGTTGGTTGTTAACAAAAAGAAATTTTGGTACATTTGAGACATTAAGAAGAATCATAGACGTACTTTGTAAGCCTGGATGTTATCTTCTTTATCCTCCTCGTCGATAGCAGAGGTGTATGATGTAGTAGCGCAGACGCTGAGTGGATGAAGTATGGCCAGTGGCAGTGCCACCCCTATAGAAAAGTAAGACATTCCTATTCCCACCTGCATGTACTGCTTAAAGTACTGCGAGTCTGCATCATCATGGCCTGTGTCTGTATTTCTTGGGTTAAAGCTGAGTGAGCTGCCATTATGGCGGCTACCACAAGTTCACGTACCAGTAATTTCTTTTGCAAAACAAGATAAAAAAGTAAAAAGGCATTTTTTAGTACTATCTGACTATGTATGTACTAGTAGTGAGTCCACCTATAGTGCTGCTTGTGGAATTCCTGAAACTCACAGTGTCACAGGCTTACAAAGACGGCGGAAAGATACAGGCCAAAATGTTTTACTGTGTTTGCTACTTGCTGGTGTTACTGAGTGTCACAGGCTCTGTAGAAATGACTGTCCCCTTTTTGGAGCCTCGCTGGGCTCTGAATAAACAAATGGCCCCTGAGAATCTCTGGGCTCTCAAAGATAGTTGTGGCGCCTGAGCCCCTCGTGGGCTCTCAGTAAATCAAAATGCCCCCTTGAGCCTTTCAGGCTCATACACAAAATACGGCCGTTGGAGTCCCTCCGGGACTCAAGAGAACAAATGGCTCTGGGCGTTGGAGTCCCTCTTCGGGGGACTCGAAAGGAAATGATGCCACCCAGAGCCTCTCGCGGCCCTGAAGAAATGCCCCAGTAACGTAGGAGCCCGCCCGGGGCTCAAATCTGCAGGGAGGCCCCCCCGGGGCCTCTCAGGCTCTTTGACAACAAAGCCCTGGTACTGGAGGGGAGGGCGGGCGCCGGCAATGTGCCCCGACGCCCTCCTCCCTAGACGGGAACACCGAGCCCCACTTACCCGGTTTCTGGTGGGCGCTCCCAGGGTCTCCAGGCTCCTTCTATTCCTCGGCAGCTGCGGGGCTCTCCCCACACCACGGTTGCCCCGCTGCTGGACAGAAGGCTTCTCTCTCTCCTGGGTGAGTGCACCGGATCCCAGGGTCGGCTCCCGGTAGCTTCCGGCTCCCTCCTTCCTGTCCCGGGCTGGCAGCCAATCAGAGCGCGGCCTGGGGAATGAGGTCACGGCCTGCCTGACTTCCTGTACGGCCGGGCGGCGACGGGGAAAACTTCACAGGGCAATGCCGGGTGGGCACCGGCCTTAAGCTCAATAAAGCGCTCCCAAAGCGCTCGTGACAGGGTAAAGCACAAGGTCCTTGGCAGGGTGGGCACCTGCCAGGGGACTGTCAAATCGGCAAAAAGTGGCGTGGGCAGCCACGAAAAGGGAAAGTAAAGCGCTCCCAGCGCTCAAAGACGATTCGCAGCGCTCTCAGCGCTAGGGGTGCAGGCACAGCGCTCCCAAGCGCTAGGGGCACAGCAAAGTTCCTTAAAGCAGGCAGGGGGCAAGGCTGGGCCCAGAGCCAGCTCACTGGGTCTCCAGGCAGGGAGATAATCCAAGTGGCGGTCTTCCTGGCCCCAGCAACAGCAGCAGCCCCCTCAGGCAGGATCCTGGCAGAGAACAGTTTGTGTGGCGACACAGCCCCATTTTTATGCACCACATTCCTTTGTCTGTAGGTGCAGGGTGGGGGAGAAAACAGTCACAGCTGGTTTTGGAGCACCCTTGATGTGCTCATCACCTCACTCTATTCACTGGCAGGGCTAGGGTCGTTAGACGCACCACAGGGGGCGGGGCCAGCATTGTGTGGGGAAAGCCCAGCCCCATCAGGAACCAGGTGCAGCCCTCCCTTCACATCAGCATGCTGATCTGAGCACTCACCACTGGGCAGACCCATCCAGACATCCTGGATCCTGGTATCCCAGCCAACTCCAGCCAATCACACACCAGCACCCTCACAGCCATCTACCACTTCGCCGCTCTGGCGCTGCTACTAGCGCTGCTACTAGCGCCGAGTACTTTTTAAAACTTCCTGTTTTGCATTTGGGTTCGTTTTTCTGTTTCATTCTTCCCTGATTTTAGCCTGCCTGCTTGCTGCCAGCGCCCCCTTCTCCCCTTACCTGCACCTTAAAAACGGCATTTTCTGCCTGCCAAGCACCACCACTTTGGTGGGTCCGGGTCCTGGGGGTCATTTTGGGCGCCATCTTTGTTTGGGCTACTTCAGCCAGCGGCGGCCGCCATCTTGGAGCGGACTCGCACGCTCAGGCTTGATTGGAGCGCCTACTGAAGGCGGGCTCTAGCGTGGTGCTGGTTAGACCATCTACCACTTCGCCGCGCTCGCGCTGCTACTAGCGCCGAGTACTTTTTAAAACTTCCTGTTTTGCATTTGGGTTCGTTTTTCTGTTTCATTCTTCCCTGATTTTAGCCTGCCTGCTTGCTGCCAGCGCCCCCTTCTCCCCTTACCTGCACCTTAAAAACGGCATTTTCTGCCTGCCAAGCACCACCACTTTGGTGGGTCCGGGTCCTGGGGGTCATTTTGGGCGCCATATTTGTTTGGGCTACTTCAGCCAGCGGCGGCCGCCATCTTGGAGCGGACTCGCACGCTCAGGCTTGATTGGAGCGCCTACTTAAGGCAGGCTCTAGCATGGTGCTGGTTAGACCATCTACCACTTCGCCGCGCTCGCGCTGCTACTAGCGCCGAGTACTTTTTAAAACATCCTGTTTTGCATTTGGGTTCGTTTTTCTGTTTCATTCTTCCCTGATTTTAGCCTGCCTGCTTGCTGCCAGCGCCCCCTTCTCCCCTTACCTGCACCTTAAAAACGGCATTTTCTGCCTGCCAAGCACCACCACTTTGGTGGGTCCGGGTCCTGGGGGTCATTTTGGGCGCCATCTTTGTTTGGGCTACTTCAGCCAGCGGCGGCCGCCATCTTGGAGCGGACTCGCACGCTCAGGCTTGATTGGAGCGCCTACTTAAAGTCGCTCCCTCACGCGCAGCGTGACGCGCAGGTGGACGCCCTCGCTTAGCCTGAGTCGTGCCGGAGTCCTGCCCGTCTGCGCCCGTCAGCATCCCGGAGGCGTCGGGGCGGCGGGGGACCCCGGTCCGGCAATACTCTGGCTGAGATGATTTGCTATTCCTCTGCGTCATTGCGGGACATGCGGGGCCATTCTAGCTCTTGCCGCTCCATTTTCCCGGGGCGGTTTAGGGGCAAACGACGCTGTCCGGGCTGTGGTTGGACGCCTTCCTGGATTTGTGCTACGGTTCCTCACCCGGCAACAGCTGGCGTGAAGCATCTTTGCCTGCTGCTGAACACGAGGTCGGTAGGGCGCCACGCCCTGCACATTTACGATCTTCTGGTCAGGGAAAATCCCCTGTGCTTGCTACTGACCGAAACTTGGCTGGGAGAGGCTTCCAATCCGGACGTCTTCTCAGCCATTCCTCCTGCGTACAATATCTTCCGGCAGGACAGAGTTAAGGGCAGGGGAGGGGGAGTGGCGGTTGTGGTGAAAAAGAGCGTCTCCTGCTCGGTGCTTCCCCTGAACTCCATTGGGAATGCCGAGTCGCTCGCCTTCACGCTCAGACTGTCCCCAGGTCAGGCCTTGAAGGGGTTGTTGGTTTATAGACCACCAGGCCCGGTGGGTTCCTTTTTGGAGGATCTGCAGACAGCCGTCTCTGAGCTGGCGCTGACCACACAGCATTGTGTTGTGGCCGGTGATTTCAACTTCCACCTTGACACGGCGGACGACCCTGTTGCGGCCAAATTGCTGGATGTAGCCGTACGCTATATAAAAGCTACTTAACATAACAACATAACATAACATAACAGCACACGTACAGCCATGTCTAGAAGTGGTACTTCCCCACTAGACACTGTAGGAAGGTGGCTACCTGACTATGGTTACCCCAGATTTGTTGCCTGTGTTTAGCTGGTTTTTTGACTTAGTTGACCTGGTTCCCTGCTAATCAGGGCCCCAGGCCATCTGCTCTCTCTGTAAAATGGATTCCATGTACCCTAGGTACATACCACAATTGAAAATGGACTCCTTGTCAGCCCCTGTATAATGCACTATAGGTGCCCAGGGCATAGGAGCCACCAAGGCCTACCAGGGGCTGCAGCATATCTTTTGCCACCCCTGGCTGGTTCTTAAATTTACACAACTGGCTGATCACTCAGCTGGGGTAAGGTGGTGTAATCACCCCTTACTTAGATATAGTATACCTATATCTAAACCTATATCTGGACACATATAAACCTGTGAGCCACTCCTATGGAAGGCCTCATCAATCCTGGAGGCAGAGTGCGTGGTTTAATGTGAGATGGAGCTCTAGCATGAGCTGAGCCTGTCTGCAGCTGTCGGGAACAACTCCCTAAGCTGTTTCAGGATAATGCCATACCATATACTCTTAAGTGCCTTATAATCCTCGCGGTTATATAGCAACTCTGGTTTGGCTTTATCAAAACATGTTGTGTAAGGTGTTCTGGCGACGGGGATAGCATTCCACCCCTCTAGAGGGGTAAGACATGTTACTTTACTTAAATGCGGTTAATTTCTAAAAGGACCTTAGATCCACAAAATGGATGCCTCTGCCACAGACAAGAGTCTGACCCCCTGCAGCTGACCGAAACTCAGCCAAATGGGGCCTGGACAAAGGGTTTCCTGTCGCAGGGGGGTGTTACCACCCTCCAGACAGGAGATAGTGGATTGTAGCAGGGAGGTTTGAAAGAAACCAGACACTGCTTGGGGCGCACAAGGCTGCCCCTTGCATAATCCGGTCAAACCAGTTCTGGGGCACTCCAGCCCTCGTGCCAGGGCGGCCTGGATCAAAGGAAGGGGGTGTATCCACCCACTTCCTGGGTCCCACCCATAGGAGGGGACCTAGCAGGTAATCCAGCCCCCCAAATTAGTATAAGACTGGGAGCAGTGCCAATGCACTTTAGATTTCCTGATGAAACATAAGAAACGAAACTCTGGACCCTTCGACATCCTACTCAACGTAGAAGACTGAAGAATCTCCCTTGTGGTCAAGGAGTGACCACCCTGTGCAAACAGGCACCATCCAGCCATCGACATCTGCTTTGTCGCAGTTCCCGCCGGAACCCGAGCGACAGAGATCGACGAGATCAAGCTTGCCTGCCTTCCAACAGCCCGATCCACAGTCCCTGCAGAGCAGAGACCCGTGGAGGCGACCGGAAGCGTGGGGCACACCATCTTTAATTGACCACGAGACGCTGACCGTGCAGCCCGTGAGTGACCCTCGAAGCTGTACACCGGGGTTTGAGAAGCCCCAACCCTGAGCCACTCTTGCACTGAAGTTCAGCCCTCCACACTCGACGAGTGCTGCGTGGGGCCCTTCTGCTCCATTTGGCTCAACGCGTTGGCCCGGTCACTTGCCAGCCGGCTAGTGGCCCCTGTACCGACGAACTTTGAAATTCGACCTGCAAATCTGGTTGCTCCAGATCTGCACCAGCTCCCCTGAAAAGGAGCCCCCACTCTGACCCTCCTGGTTCAAGTGAGAAGCAATCTCCCGGTTCCGCATGGATTGCTCTTGCCAAGTGTTGTTTGCTCCAAACTTGAAGCCGACTGCGCCGACGGTGAGAGCCCTTGTGGGACAGATCGTGACCCGCTCCTGGACGTCGCAGATGCCCCAGAGCCCACGTGACAGGGGAGAGAAGCTCCTCGACGACCACCTGATTGCGCCCGACATTGCCTGGTTCCGTCCTGGTTCCACCCTGGTCACTGCTGAGTGACCCAGACTCTGTCCCCTCTGCTTTCAGGTACTTTTCGACTCGAGTCCACCCTTGGACTCCACCGGACACTTCTCTTTCACCCCGCCTGCAGCCCTTTCAGCTCCAAGCACCAAGAGCCTGCGTGACGAAACCCGACTCAACTTCGACCCTGTGCACCCGCTTCCTGTGGGTGAGGTAACTTTGCTCCGCCGGTGTTCCCACACTGGTACACATCTCTAGGGTCTGTGTCTTAAGTTTTGTTCCTCTAGGTTCAGCGGAAGTGTCCTTAAACTTTAACTTTACAACTTTTACGCACCATTGGTTAACATTGGTGCACGCGTGCGCTTTCCGCACTGCTCCCGAATCCCGTGGGCCTCTCCCGACTTCAGCATTGCTTGTCTCGACTGCTCCCAGCGATTCCCTAGGCCCTAGGCCTAACCACTGTTCGATTGGTATCTCTTATACCACTTGTTTAGTATATGGTTAGAGTGGCCCCCCGCCCTCATCCATAATTGTGCAACTTTGTATGTTTAAACTGTGCTTTTGATTTAACGCTTGTGCCCCTTTATTCATAAAGAATACTGGGGATTGTTTTTAGTAATAAATACATATATTTTTATAATATATACTTGTGTGGTGTCCTTTCATTTGATATTACAGGATTGTATGTGGTAAAACAGCTCGCTTAACACGACCTCTTAAGTTAAGCCTTTAGGCTGCTTAGTCCATGCTACCCCTAGGATAGCTTGTCTAACAAGGTTGACTTACAACCAGACACCATAAGGGATTGTTTGGTCTGATAACCGGTGGTTCCAGAATTGGAAACATCACCTATCAGGCCAACTTCTCACATTGGTGGCAGCGGTGGGATTTGAGCTTGCTGTTGTTTTACCATTGCAATCTTTTATCAAATTGAAAGATCACATCAAGTACCTCAAGGTACATATAAATCAAAAGCTTAGCATATTTAAGTTCTACTGAACTTAGTAGTTGTAGATTAAAGGGATTAGCACACCCTGACTACAACTCACTAGCAAGGTACAGTAGGAAAACACTTAGTGTAGGTAAGTGCACCACTTACACCTCACTAGTAGTCATGTCTGACACAGGAAAAGCCTCAGGGTCTGCTCCTGTGACAGTTGACCTTACCAAGGCAACTTCCAGCTATGACAAATTAACCCGAAAGGACTTGATTGCCTTGTGCATATCAAGAGGGTTAAAAAGGGGCAGAAGTCCCACATGTCCTATCCTGATAGCCATTCTAGAACAGGATGACTTAGAGAAGGCGAATGAAGTTCCCTTAGAGTCAGGAGATGGAGTGAACCCCCCTGTAACTGATACCCCTCCAGAGGAAGGAGAAGAGGAGGAAGAAGAGGAGGAGGAGGACTCAGATGTAGAGGACCCAGAAGATCAGGATCAGAGGGGTAGCCAGGTCCTAGTTGCCAGGCTTAACCAGGCCAACTTAGACCTACTGGGAAATGGAGAGGGCCAGCACCTCCCCAGATCCCACCATATCATTCTCCCAGGCAACAGAAGAGTGAGATCTCCCTCAGGGGACTCTCATATTTCTAGTGCCTCAAGAGAATCTCAGAGAGGTATGACTGCCTCTCAGAAGATAGAGCATAGGTCCAGAATGAGGGCTGTCAAACTCCAAATAGAGAGGGAGGAGGTAGCCTTGGCTCAAGCTAGACTTGCCTTGGCAAGAGAGCAAAAATTGTGTGGCTTAGATGCCACTGGTGGCAGCAATATTCCTAAAGAGAAACCCAGGTCCTATGATAGTAGCAACCTGACAAAGATTGTGCCCCCCTACAAGGAAGGGGATGACATCCACAAGTGGATAACTGCTCTTGAGAGAGCCTGCATGGTACAGCAGGTTCCTGAGGAACAGTGGGCAGCAATCTTATGGTACTCCTTTTCAGAGAAAGGGAGAGATAAGCTCCTCACTGTTAGACATGAGGATGCAAACAATTACAAAGTCCTTGTAGGAAGGTGGCTACCTGACTATGGTTACCCCAGATTTTTTGCCTGTGTTTAGCTGGTTTTTTGACTTAGTTGACCTGGTTCCCTGCTAATCAGGGCCCCAGGCCATCTGCTCTCTCTGTAAAATGGATTCCATGTACCCTAGGTACATACCACAATTGGAAATTGACTCCTTGTCAGCCCCTGTATAATGCACTATAGGTGCCCAGGGCATAGGGGCCACCAAGGCCTACCAGGGGCTGCAGCATATATTTTGCCACCCCTGGCTGGTTCTTAAATTGACACAACTGGCTGATCACTCAGCTGGGGTAAGGTGGTGTAATCACCCCTTACTTAGATATAGTATACCTATATCTAAACCTATATCTGGACACATATAAACCTGTGAGCCACTCCTATGGAAGGCCTCATCAATCCTGGAGGCAGAGTGCGTGGTTTAATGTGAGATGGAGCTCTAGCATGAGCTGAGCCTGTCTGCAGCTGTCGGGAACAACTCCCTAAGCTGTTTCAGGATAATGCCATACCATATACTCTTAAGTGCATTATAATCCTTGCGGTTATATAGCAACTCTGGTTTGGCTTTATCAAAACATGTCGTGTAAGGTGTAATACGATTTGGAATACTATCCCCTCGCCAGTTCTGGCGATGGGGATAGCATTCCACCCCTCTAGAGGGGTAAGACATGTTACTTTACTTAAATGCGGTTAATTTCTAAAAGGACCTTAGATCCACAAAATGGATGCCTCTGCCACAGACAAGAGTCTGACCCCCTGAAGCTGACCGAAACTCAGCCAAATGGGGCCTGGACAAAGGGTTTCCTGTCGCAGGGGGGTGTTACCACCCTCCAGACAGGAGATAGTGGATTGTAGCAGGGAGGTCTGAAAGAAACCAGACACTGCCTGGGGCGCACAAGGCTGCCCCTTGTATAATCAGGCCAAACCGGTTCTGGGGCACTCCAGCCCTCATGCCAGGGCGGCCTGGATCAAAGGAAGGGGGTGTATCCACCCACTTCCTGGGTCCCACCCATAGGAGGGGACCTAGCAGGTAATCCAGCCCCCAAAATTAGTATAAGACTGGGAGCAGTGCCAATGCACTTCAGATTTCCTGATGAAACATAAGAAACGAAACTCTGGACCCTTCGACATCCTACTCAACGTAGAAGACTGAAGAATCTCCCTTGTGGTCAAGGAGTGACCACCCTGTGCAAACAGGCACCATCCAGCCATCGACGTCTGCTTTGTCGCAGTTCCTGCCAGAACTCAAGCGACAGAGATCAACGAGATCAAGCTTGCCTGCCTTCCAACAGCCCGATCCACAGTCCCTGCAGAGCTGAGACCCGTGGAGGCGACCAGAAGCGTGGGGCATGCCATCTTGAATTGACCACAAGACGCTGACCGTGCAGCCCACGAGTGACCCTCGAAGCTGTACACCGGGGTTTGAGAAGCCCCAACCCTGAGCCACTCTTGCACCGAAGTTCAGCCCTCCACACTCGACGAGTGCTGCGTGGGGCCCTTCTGCTCCATTTGGCTCAACACGTTGGCCCGGTCACTTGCCAGCCGGCTAGTGGCCCCTGTACCGACGAACTTTGAAATTCGACCTGCAACTCTGGTTGCTCCAGATCTGCACCAGCTCCCCTGAAAAGGAGCCCCCACTCTGACCCTCCTGGTTCGAGTGAGAAGCAATCTCCCGGTTCCGCGTGGATTGCTCTTGCCAAGTGTTGTTTGCTCCAAACTTGAAGCCGACTGCGCCGACGGTGAGAGCCCTCGTGGGACAGATCGTGACCCGCTCCTGGACGTCGCAGATGCCCCAGAGCCCACGTGACAGCGGAGAGAAGCTCCTCGACGACCACCTGATTGCGCCCGACATTGCCTGGTTCCGTCCTGGTTCCACCCTGGTCACTGCTGAGTGACCCAGACACGGTCCCCTCTGCTTTCAGGTACTTTTCGACTCGAGTCCACCCTTGGACTCCACCGGACACTTCTCTTTCACCCCGCCTGCAGCCCTTTCAGCTTCAAGCACCAAGAGCCTGCGTGACGAAACCCGACTCAACTTCGACCCTGTGCACCCGCTTCCTGTGGGTGAGGTAACTTTGCTCCGCCGGTGTTCCCACACTGGTACACATCTCTAGGGTCTGTGTCTTAAGTATTGTTCCTCTAGGTTCAGCGGAAGTGTCCTTAAACTTTAACTCTACAACTTTTACGCACCATTGGTTAACATTGGTGCATGCGTGCGCTTTCCGCACTGCACCCGAATCCCGCGGGCTTTTCCCGACTTCAGCACTGCTTGTCCCGACTGCTCCCAGCGATTCCCTAGGCCCTAGGCCTAACCACTGTTCGATTGGTATCTCTTATACCACTTGTTTAGTATATGGTTTGAGTGGCCCCCCGCCCTCATCCATAATTGTCAACTTTGTATGTTTAAACTGTGCTTTTGATTTAACGCTTGTGCCCCTTTATTCATAAAGAATACTGGGGATTGTTTTTAGTAATAAATACATATATTTTTATAATATATACTTGTGTGGTGTCCTTTCATTTGATATTACAGGATTGTATGTGGTAAAACAGCTCGCTTAACACGACCTCTTAAGTTAAGCCTTTAGGCTGCTTAGTCCATGCTACCCCTAGGATAGCTTGTCTAATAAGGTTGACTTGCAACCAGACACCATAAGGGATTGTTTGGTCTGATAACCGGTGGTTCCAGAATTGGAAACATCACCTATCAGGCCAACTTCTCACAGTCCTGAAGAGTGTCCTAATAGATGGGTTTGGCTTAACCACTGAACAGTACAGGTTGAAGTTCAGAGACACCCAGAAGACACAGACTCAGGACTGGACTGATTTTGTTGATTGTGCAACTAAGGCTCTGGAGGGTTGGCTACATGGCAGCAAAGAACATGACTTTACAGGATTGTATAATTTGATTATGAGGGAGCAGATCCTAAGTAATTGTCAGAACCAGCTCTTACACCAGCACCTGGTGGACTCTGATCTGACCTCTCCCCAAGAATTGGGAAAGAAGGCAGACAAGTGGGTCAGAACCAGGATTAGGCATAAGAATCAGGACAGTAACCAGAAGAAGGAGTCTACCAAGCCTCAAGATAAGGGTGGGGATAAAAATAAAGAAAAGACTTCCACAGGGCCCCAAAACTCCAAGAATGGGGGTGGGTCCCAAGACACTTCTTCAACAGAGAAAAAGCCTTATTGTCATGTCTGTAAACAGGTTCAACAAGTTCAAAAGGGCTGTAGCCAACCCCCTTCTGTGGGACCTCTCTGTAAGCAAAGAGCAGGCAGGGTAAAAGAATGTCCCATTTCCGCCTGAGCTTCTCTGGTAATCCTTTTATCATGCCTTTTAGGGTCTTGTTAAATCTCTCCACAAGCCCATTGCATTGTGGATGATATGGGGTGGTAAACTTATAGTTTACTCCACATTCCTTCCACATTGCTTTCAGATAGCTAGACATAAAATTCGTGCCTCTATCTGATAGTACCTCCTTAGGAAAGCCCACTCTTGAGAAAACTGCAATGAGGGCCTTTGCCACCACAGGGGCTGTGGTGGTCCTTAGGGGAATAGCCTCTGGATACCTGGTGGCATGATCCACTACCACCAGTATGAATCTGTTCCCAGATGCTGTTTGGGGGTCCATTGGACCCACAATATCAATTCCAACTCTTTCAAAGGGAACTCCCACCACAGGTAGTGGTATTAGGGGGGCCTTTGTTGTGCCACCTGACTTACCACTGGCTTGGCAAGTGACACAGGAGCGACAAAACTCCTTGACATCCTCTGACATGTGAGGCCAGTGAAAGTGTGAAACAAGCCTGTCCCACGTCTTGTTCTGGCCTAAGTGTCCTGCAAGGGGAATATCATGGGCCAAGGTAAGGAGGAACCCCCTAAACTGCAGAGGTATAACCAACCTCCTGGTCATGCCAGGCTTGGGGGCTCTAGCCTCTGAGTAAAGGAGTCCATCATCCCAATACACAGTATGGGTACCTTGGGCATCCCCAGCAGCCTCAGCAGCAGCCTGCTGTCTGAGGGGTTCAAGGGAAGGGCAATCTAATTGAGCCTGCCTCAGGTCTGCCCTTGAGGGTCCCCCTGTCCCCAGAAACTCAACCTGGTCAGGTTCAAGCTCCTCAGAGACAGTCTCCTCTTGGACTGCAGAATCAGTTTCCTCTGAAACCTGATCCTCAACCTGGGGCAAGGTGGAAGGCTGAGCCTTTCCTCTCTTGCTCCTTCTCTTGGGTTGTGGCTGGTCTATTGTTTCAAGATCCACCACTGGTTCAGGAAGGCACTTCTTAGCCTGAGCCCTTGTCATGGCAAGGACATGCTCTGAAATCCCTAGCATTTCTGCATGAGTCCTGTACTCCACTTCTGACCATGCTGAGCTTTCAAGGTCATTTCCTAACAGACAGTCTACTGGTAGGTCTGCACTCACCACAACCTTCTTTAGGCCATCAACCCCTCCCCAGGAGAAGTTCACAACTGCCACACTATGGGAAGTAGTGGAGTTGCTTGCATTGGTTACTAGGTAGCTCTCACCTAGTACAATCTGTCCAGGGTCCACAAAGTCAGGTGTCACCATTGTGACACTGGCACATGTGTCCCTGTAAGCTTGAGCCAGTTTCTCATTAATTAAGGGAGTCTGTCTGTATTTGCCCAGGTTACTGGGGCTTACTGCAGTGGGCAACTCAATGTCCACATCATACAGGAGAACTGCCTGTGTAGGGATTCTGACTAGGCCAGATCCTACTTCAATACCCAGGGTCAACCCAGCTACACCCTTGGACTGTGTTCCACCACTGCTTACTGTACTTGGGGTTGCAGTTGCTTTAGGAGCTGGAGTGGTGGGGACTGGATTTGCCTTGGTGCATTCACTGCCCCAGTGTGAAACTGATTTGCAGGTATTACACCAAGGTGTCTTTGGACCTTTGTTCTTCTTCTTCTTGTTTCCATTTTGGGAACCACCCTCCTTACTATTAGTTTGGGGGCCTGAAGACTTCTGGTCTTTTTCTTTATCTTTCTGATTACCACCCTTCTGGTCTGTTTTCTTCTGGTCACCACCTTGGTTCTGGGGTTTCTGCTTAATCCTTGTTCTGACCCATTTGTCCGCCTTCTTTCCCAATTCTTGGGGAGAGGTCAGATCAGAGTCAATAAGGTATTGATGCAACAGCTGGTTTGTACAGTTATTAAGGATCTGTTCTCTCATTATAAGATTGTACAATCCTGTATAGTCTGAAACTTTACTTCCCTGCAACCAACCCTCCAAAGCCTTAGTGGCACACTCAACGAAATCAGTCCAGTCTTGAGTCTGTGCTTTTTGGGTGTCTCTGAACAACAACCTGTATTGCTCAGTGGTTAGGCCAAACCCTTCAATAAGAGCACTCTTCAAAACAGAGTTGTTTTTGTCATCCTCAGGTCTAACTGTGAGGAGCCTGTCCCTCCCTTTCTCAGAAAAGGAGTACCATAAAATTGCAGCCCACTGATCTTGAGGAACCTGCTGTACCATGCAGGCTCTCTCCAGAGCAGTCATCCATTTGTGGATGTCATCCCCTTCTTTTAAGGGGGGCACAATTTTTGTCAGGTTTCTATTGTCATAGCCCCTGTCTTTTTCTCTTGGAAAATTGCTGCCACCAGTGGCATCTAAGCCACTTAATTTCTGCTCTCTTGCCAAGGTAAATCTAGCTTGAGCCAAGGTAAGTTTAGCTTGAGCCAGGGCTACCTCCTCCCTCTCTATTTGGAGTCTGACAGCCCTCATTCTGGCCCTATGCTCAGTCTTTTGAGAGGCAGTCATACCTCTCTCAGATTCTCTGGAGGCACTAGAAATATGAGAGTCCCCTGAGGGAGATCTCACTCTTCTGTTGCCTGGGAGAATAAGACTGTGGGATCTGGGGAGGTGCTGGCCCTCTCCATTTCCCAGTAGGTCTAAGTTGGCCTGGTTAAGCCTGGCAACTAGGACCTGGCTACCCCTCTGATCCTGATCTTCGGTGTCCTCAACATCTGAGTCCTCCTCCCCCTCCTCTCCATCTTCCTCCTGAGGGGTGTCAGTTACAGGGGGTTTCTCTCCACTTCCTGACTGTAAGGGAATTCCATTCACCTTCTCTAAGTCATCCTGTTCTAGGATGTCTATCAGGATTTGGCAGGTGGGACTTCTGCCCCTTTTTAACCCTCTTGATTTGCACAAGGCAATCAAGTCCCTTCGGGTTAGTTTGTCATAGCTAGAAGTTGCCTGGGTAAGGTCAACTGTCACAGGAGCAGACCCTGAGGCTTTTCCTGTGTCAGAAATGACTCTAGTGTGGTGTAAGTGATGCACCTACCTACACTAAGTGTTTTCCTACTGTACCTTACTAGTGAGTTGTAGTCAGGGTGTGCTAATCCCTTCAACCTACAACTACTAAGTTCAGTAGAACTTAATATGCTAAGCTTTTGATTTTATATGTACCTAGAGGTACTTGATGTGATCTTTCAATTTGATACAAATATTGCAATGGTAAAACAACAGCAAGCTCAAATCCGCACCGCTGCTCACCAATGTGAGAAGTTGGCCTGGTAGGGGATGTTTCCAATTCTGGAACCACCTACTACCTGACCAAACAATCCCTTATGGTGTCTGGTTGTAAGTCAACCTTATTAGACAAGCTATCCTAGGGGTAGCATGGACTAAGCAGCCTAAAGGCTTAACTTAAGAGGTCGTGTTAAGCGAGCTGTTTTACCACATACAATCCTGTAATATCAAATGAAAGGACACCACACAAGTATATATTATAAAAATATATGTGTTTATTACTAAAAACAATCCCCAGTATTCTTTATGAATAAAGGGGCACAAGCGTTAAATCAAAAGCACTGTTTAAACATACAAAGTTGCACAATTATGGATGAGGGCAGGGGGCCACTCAAACCATATACTAAACAAGTGGTATAAGAGAGGCCACTCGAGCAGTGGTTAGGCCTAGGGCCTAGGGAATCGCTGGGAGCAGTCAGGACAAGCAATGCTGAAGTCGGGAATGGCCCTCGGGATTCGGGAGAGGTGCGGGAAGCGCACGCACGCACCAATGTTAACCAATGGTGCATAAAAGTTGTAAAGTTAAAGTTAAAGGACACTTCCGCTGAACCTAGAGGAACAAAACTTAACACACAGACCCTAGAGGTGTGCACCAGTGTGGGAACACCGGCGGAGCAAAGTTACCTCACCCACAGGAAGTGGGTGCACAGGGTCGAAGTGGCGTCGGGTTCTGACACGCAGGCTCTTGGTGCTTGGAGCTGAAAGGGCTGCAGGCGGGTTAAAGATGAAGTGTCCGGTGGAGTCCAAGGGTGGACTCAAGTCGAAGAGTACCTGAAAGCAGAGGGGACAGAGTCTGGGTCACTCAGCAGTGACCAGGGTGGAACCAGGATGGAACCAGGCAATGTCGGGCGCAATCAGGTGGTCGTCGAGGAGCTTCTCTCCGCTGTCACGTGGGCTCTGGGGCATCTGCGACGTCCAGGAGCAGGTCACGATCTGTCCCACGCAGGCTCTCACCGTCGGTGCAGTCGGCTTCAAGTTTGGAGCAAACAAGCCTTGGCAAGAGCGATCCACGCGGGATCAGAAGATTGCTTCTCACTCGGACCAGGAAGGTCAGAGTCGGGGCTCCTTTTCAGGGGAGCTGGTGTGGATCTGGAGCAACCAGATTCACGAGTCTTCTTAGTTGTTTCGTCGGCACAGGGACCACTAGCCAGCTGGCAAGTGACCGGGCCAACGCGTTGAGCCAAATAGAGCCAAAGGGCCCCACGCAGCACTCGTCGAGTGTGGAGGGCTGAACTTCGGCTCAGGAGCAGCTCAGGGTGGGGGCTTCTCAAACCCCGGTGCACAGCTTCGAGGATCACTCGTGGGCTGCACGGTCAGCGTCTCGTGGTCAATTCAAGATGGCGTGCCCCACGCTTCCGGTCGCCTCCACGGGTCTCAGCTTTGCAGGGTGTAGGAAGGTGGCTACCTGACTATGGTTACCCCAGATTTTTTGCCTGTGTTTAGCTGGTTTTTTGACTTAGTTGACCTGGTTCCCTGCTAATCAGGGCCCCAGGCCATCTGCTCTCTCTGTAACATGGATTCCATGTACCCTAGGTACATACCAATTGGAAATGGACTCCTTGTCAGCCCCTGTAGAATGCACTATAGGTGCACAGGGCACAGGAGCCACTAAGGCCTACCAGGGGCTGCAGCATATCTTTTGCCACCCCTGGCTGGTTCTTAAATTGACACAACTGGCTGATCACTCAGCTGGGGTAAGGTGGTGTACACACCCCTTGCTTAGATATAGTATACCTATGTCTAAACCTATATCTGGACACATGTAAACCTGTGAGCCACTCCTATAGTCAGGCCTCCTCAATCCTGGAGGCTGAGTGCGTGGTTTTATGTGAGATGGAGCTCTAGCATGAGCTGAGCCTGTCTGCAGCCGTCGGGAACAAATCCCTAAGCTGTTTCAGGATAATGCCATACCATATACTATTAAGTGCCTTATAATCCTCGCGGTTATTTAGCAACTCTGGTTTGGCTTTATCAAAACATGTCGTGTAAGGTGTCATACGCTTTGGAATACCATCCCCTCGCCAGTTCTGGCGACGGGGATGGCATTCCACCCCTCTAGAGGGGTAAGACATGTTACTTTACTTTAATGCGGTTGATTTCTCCAAAGGCCTTAAGATCCACAAAATGGATGCCTCTGCCACAGACAAATGTCTGGACCCCTGCAGTCGACCGAAACTCGACCAAATGGGTCCTGGACAAAGGGTTTCCTGTCACAGGAGGGTGTCACCGCCCTCCAGACAGGAGATAGTGTATTGTAGCAGGGAGGTTTGAAAGAAACCAGACACTGCTTGGGTAGCACAAGGCTGCCCCTTGCATAATCCGGCCAAACCGGTTCTGGGGCACTCCAGCCCTCGTGCCAGGGCGGCCTGGATCAAAGGAAGGGGGTGTATCCACCCACTTCCTGGGTCCCACCCATAGGAGGGGACCTAGCAGGTAATCACGCCCACCAGATTCGAATAAGAGTGGGAGCAGTGCCAATGCACATCAGATTTCCTGGAAGAAACATTTGAAACGATATTCTGGACCCTTCGCCTCCATTTCAACGTGGAAGCCCGAAGGATCTCCCTTGTGGTCAAGGAGTGACCACCCTGCAGCAGCAGGCACCATCCAGCCCTCGACGTCTACTTAGTTGCAGTTCCCGCCGGAACTCGAGCGACTGAGATCGACGAGATCAAACCTGCCCAGCTTCTAACAGCCCGATCCACAGTCCCTGCAAAGCTGAGACCCGTGGAGGCGACCGGAAGCGTGGGGCACGCCATCTTGAATTGACCATGAGACGCTGACCGTGCAGCCCACGAGTGATCCTCGAAGCTGTGCACCGGGGTTTGAGAAGCCCCCACCCTGAGCTACTCCTGAGTCGAAGTTCAGCCCTCCACACTCGACGAGTGCTGCGTGGGGCCCTTTGGCACAATTTGGCTCAACGCGTTGGCCCGGTCACTTGCCAGCTGGATTGTGGTCCCTGTGCCGACGAACTACCTAAGAAGACTCGTGAATCTGGTTTCTCCAGATCCACACCAGCTCCCCTGAAAAGGAGCCCCGACTCTGACCTTCCTGGTCCGAGTGAGAAGCAATCTTCCGATCCTGCGTGGATTGCTCTTGCCAAGGCTTGTTTGCTCCAAACTTGAAGCCGACTGCACCGACGGTGAGAGGCTGCGTGGGACAGATCGTGACCTGCTCCTGGACGTCGCAGATGCCCCAGAGAGTCTACGTGACAGCGGAGAGAAGCTCCTCGACGACCACCTGATTGCGCCCGACATTGCCTGGTTCCGTCCTGGTTCCACCCTGGTCACTGCTGAGTGACCCAGACTCTGTCCCCTCTGCTTTCAGGTACTCTACAACTTGAGTCCACCCTTGGACTCCACCGGACACTTCATCTTTAACCCGCCTGCAGCCCTTTCAGCTTCAAGCACCAAGAGCCTGCGAGTCAAAACCCGACGCCACTTCGACCCTGTGCACCCACTTCCTGTGGGTGAGGTAACTTTGCTCCGCCGGTGTTCCCACACTGGTGCACACCTCTAGGGTCTGTGTGTTAAGTTTTGTTCCTCTAGGTTCAGCGGAAGTGTCCTTTAACTTTAACTTTACAACTTTTACGCACCATTGGTTAACATTGGTGCATGCGTGCGCTTTCCGCACATCTCCCGAATCCCGAGGGCCATTCCCGACTTCAGCATTGCTTGTCCTGACTGCTCCCAGCGATTCCCTAGGCCCTAGGCCTAACCACTGTTCGAGTGGCCTCTCTTATACCACTTGTTTAGTATATGGTTCGAGTGGCCCCCTGCCCTCATCCATAATTGTGCAACTTTGTATGTTTAAACAGTGCTTTTGATTTAACGCTTGTGCCCCTTTATTCATAAAGAATACTGGGGATTGTTTTTAGAAATAAACACATATATTTTTATAATATATACTTGTGTGGTGTCCTTTCATTTGGTATTACAGGATTGTATGTGGTAAAACAGCTCGCTTAACACGACCTCTTAAGTTAAGCCTTTAGGCTGCTTAGTCCATGCTACCCCTAGGATAGCTTGTCTAATAAGGTTGACTTACAACCAGACACCATAAGGGATTGTTTGGTCAGGTAGTAGGTGGTTCCAGAATTGGAAACATCCCCTACCAGGCCAACTTCTCACATTGGTGAGCAGCGGTGCGGATTTGAGCTTGCTGTTGTTTTACCATTGCAATCTTTATATCAAATTGAAAGATCACATCAAGTACCTCTAGGTACATATAAAATCAAAAGCTTAGCATATTAAGTTCTACTGAACTTAGTAGTTGTAGGTTGAAGGGAGTAGCACACCCCTGACTACAACTCACTAGCAAGGTCCAGTAGGAAAACACTTAGTGTAGGTAAGTGCACCACTTACACCTCACTAGTAACCATGTCTGACACAGGAAAGGCCTCAGGGTCTAGTCCTGCGACAGTTGACCTTACCCAGGCAACTTTTGGATATGACAAGTTAACCCGCAGAGACTTGATTGCCTTGTGCAAAGCAAGAGGGTTAAAAAGGGGCAGAAGCCCCACCTGCCTAATCCTGGTAGAAATCCTAGAACAGGATGACTTAGAGAAGGCAAAAGCAGCTTCCCTAGACACAGGAACTGGAGGGAACCCCCCAGTAACTGATCCCCCTGAAGAGGAGGATGATGATGACTTAGATGAGGACTCAGATGTTGAGGACTTAGAAGTACAGGATCAGGGTAGCCAGGTTCCAGTTGGTAGGCTTAGCCAGGCCAACTTGGACCTACTGGGGAATGGAGAGGGCCAGCACCTCCCCAGAACCCAACATGTGATTCTCCCAGGCAACAGAAGAGTGAGATCTCCCTCAGGGGACTCTCATATTTCTAGTGCCTCCAGAGAATCAGAGAGAGGCATGAGTGCTTCTCAGAAAGCTGAGCATAGGGCCAGAATGAGGGCTGTCGAACTCCAAATAGAGAGGGAGAAGGTAGCCTTGGCTCAAGCTAAACTTACCATGGCCCAAGCTAAACTTGCCTTGGCAAGAGAGCAGAAATTGTGTGGCTTAGATGCCACTGGTGGCAGCAATATTCCAAAAGAGAAACCCAGGTCCTATGATAGTAGAAACCTGACAAAGATTGTGCCCCCCTACAAGGAAGGGGATGACATCCACAAGTGGATGACTGCTCTTGAGAGAGCCTGCATGGTACAGCAGGTTCCTGAGGAACAGTGGGCAGCAATCTTATGGTACTCCTTTTCAGAGAAAGGGAGAGATAAGCTCCTCACTGTTAGACATGAGGATGCAAACAATTACAAAGTCCTGAAGAGTGTTCTGATAGATGGGGTTGGCTTAACCACTGAACAGTACAGGTTGAAGTTCAGAGACACCCAGAAGACACAGACTCAGGACTGGACTGATTTTGTAGATTGTGCTACTAAGGCTCTGGAGGGTTGGCTACATGGCAGCAAAGTACATGACTTTACAGGATTGTATAATTTGATTATGAGGGAGCAGATCCTAAGTAATTGTCAGAACCAGCTCTTACACCAGCACCTGGTAGACTCTGATCTGACCTCTCCCCAAGAATTGGGAAAGAAGGCAGACAAGTGGGTCAGAACCAGGATTAGGCCTAAGAATCAGGACAGTAACCAGAAGAAGGAGTCTACCAAGCCTCAAGATAAGGGTGGGGATAAAAATAAAGAAAAGACTTCCCCAGGGCCCCAAAACTCCAAGGATGGGGGTGGGTCCCAAGACACTTCTTCAACTGAGAAAAAGCCTTATTGTTATGCCTGTAAACAGGTGGGGCATTACAAAACAGACAACTGTTGTCCCAAGAATAACAATAAAGAAAATATACCTCCAAAGCCAGCTTCCACACCTCCTGTTACTGTCAGCAGTAATCCCCCAGGAAGTGGAAGCACACCCAGGAATCTGGGTGGGTTTACTGTGGGAGCTCAGGTGGACCCTGGCCTATCCAGGTCCCCATCACCCAATGATCTTGTTTATGAAACTGGCATGGGGTTTGCCAACTTCTCTGCTTGCCCAAATACTTTGAGCAAGTATAGACAAGAACCCATCATCAATGGTTTGAAAGTTGAGGCTTTTAGAGACACAGGGGCTAGCATCACCATGGTGGCTGATGGCATAGTCCCCTCTAAGCAACTTTTACCTGGTGCCACATACCAGGTTACAAACATTGATGGAATCCAAACCAATCATCCCATGGCAGTAGTAAGTCTCAGCTGGGGAGGTGTCATTGGCCCAAAGAGAGTGGCAGTGTCACCAAACTTGCCTGTAGACTGCCTACTTGGTAATGATTTGGAGATCTCAGCCTGGGCTGAGGTTGAACAGGAAACCCATTCTAGAATGGTGAATTCCAATGGAAAGGTTAGTGGGGCTGTAATGGCTACAGCCCCAATTCAAGATGTCCTTCCTGAAAAGGTTGGTAGGGCTGAGAAACTCTCTGCCCCATCTTTAGCAAAAGCTCTTCCTGAACAGAATAGCAAAGCTGTTATGATAACAGCAGAAACCCAAACTGAGTCCCCTCCTGAAAAGGTTGGTGGGGCTGTGATGGCCACAGCCCAAACTCAAACTGACACGTGTGTTGTGAAACCTGAAATGATGGATAACTCCACACAAACTGAGAGCATGGAGGAGGAAGAGAAATCTCCCCCTCACCAGACTTTAGGACAGGATCAGCCTCCCCAGGGAACTGATCTTACCCCTGATGAAGGAACTGCCCCAGAGGTGGTTGGGCCTAGCCTGACAGAACCTCTGATGTCAGTGGACCCTTCTCAAGTGGGACCCAGTCTGGAGCAGGTAACCTGCCCCTCTCTACCTTGCCTTAGCCAGCCCAGGGCTGCAGAGGACAAGAAGGACAGTGAGACCCAGAGGGCCCCCTGTCAAATAAAGCACCCCCATCAAAAGATTAGGTGCACCAAAACTAGTAGCCCTAGTAAGGTGAAAACTTTAAAAACTCCTGAGGGAGCCCCCTTAAAAACAGTTAGGGACCTCCCACAGATGGATTCTGTTGGGCACAGCCAAACCTGGGACCCAAGGGGCCCAAACCTGAACTGTCCCTCCAGCAAGCCAAACAGAGGGACCCAGCCTCCAGCTTTAGGTAGCCAGAGGTTGACCCTGAGAGCACAGTGCAACTCAGTTAAAGAGAGAAAGGCACACATGGTGGAAGATAATTGGAGGAAGCTAAGCCCTAAATTAGTAGAGCCTCGCTTCAATACTCCATATCCAAACCAGCCTTTAACTTTGCATAAACACACCCAAGGTAGTGATTCCCTATGGTGGAGACCCTCTAATACCCAAAGGGTGAGGGACTGCTTAGTGGACCATGAGACAGGGGGTACCCATGCTAGTGCAGGTACTTCCTTATATGGCCACTCAGGCAATATAGGCTTACCTGGCCAAGGATAGCCTTATCTCCTTTCGTTTGGGGGGGGTTATGTAGGAAGGTGGCTACCTGACTATGGTTACCCCAGATTTTTTGCCTGTGTTTAGCTGGTTTTTTGACTTAGTTGACCTGGTTCCCTGCTAATCAGGGCCCCAGGCCATCTGCTCTCTCTGTAACATGGATTCCATGTACCCTAGGTACATACCAATTGGAAATGGACTCCTTGTCAGCCCCTGTAGAATGCACTATAGGTGCACAGGGCACAGGAGCCACTAAGGCCTACCAGGGGCTGCAGCATATCTTTTGCCACCCCTGGCTGGTTCTTAAATTGACACAACTGGCTGATCACTCAGCTGGGGTAAGGTGGTGTACACACCCCTTGCTTAGATATAGTATACCTATGTCTAAACCTATATC
Source organism: Lissotriton helveticus (assembly GCF_964261635.1). Lineage (NCBI taxonomy): Eukaryota > Metazoa > Chordata > Amphibia > Caudata > Salamandridae > Lissotriton > Lissotriton helveticus. Next base: position 132,575 of record NW_027611681.1, read on the forward strand.
TGGACACATGTAAACCTGTGAGCCACTCCTATAGTCAGGCCTCATCAATCCTGGAGGCTGAGTGCGTGGTTTTATGTGAGATGGAGCTCTAGCATGAGCTGAGCCTGTCTGCAGCCGTCGGGAACAAATCCCTAAGCTGTTTCAGGATAATGCCATACCATATACTATTAAGTGCCTTATAATCCTCGCGGTTATTTAGCTACTCTGGTTTGGCTTTATCAAAACATGTCGTGTAAGGTGTCATACGCTTTGGAATACCATCCCCTCGCCAGTTCTGGCGACGGGGATGGCATTCCACCCCTCTAGAGGGGTAAGACATGTTACTTTACTTTAATGCGGTTGATTTCTCCAAAGGCCTTAAGATCCACAAAATGGATGCCTCTGCCACAGACAAATGTCTGGACCCCTGCAGTCGACCGAAACTCGACCAAATGGGTCCTGGACAAAGGGTTTCCTGTCACAGGAGGGTGTCACCGCCCTCCAGACAGGAGATAGTGTATTGTAGCAGGGAGGTTTGAAAGAAACCAGACACTGCTTGGGTAGCACAAGGCTGCCCCTTGCATAATCCGGCCAAACCGGTTCTTGGGCACTCCAGCCCTCGTGCCAGGGCGGCCTGGATCAAAGGAAGGGGGTGTATCCACCCACTTCCTGGGTCTCACCCATAGGAGGGGACCTAGCAGGTAATCACGCCCACCAGATTCGAATAAGAGTGGGAGCAGTGCCAATGCACATCAGATTTCCTGGAAGAAACATTTGAAATGATATTCTGGACCCTTCGCCTCCATTTCAACGTGGAAGCCCGAAGAATCTCCCTTGTGGTCAAGGAGTGACCACCCTGCAGCAGCAGGCACCATCCAGCCCTCGACGTCTACTTAGTTGCAGTTCCCGCCGGAACTCAAGCGACTGAGATCGACGAGATCAAGCCTGCCCAGCTTCTAACAGCCCGATCCACAGTCCCTGCAAAGCTGAGACCCGTGGAGGCGACCGGAAGCGTGGGGCACGCCATCTTGAATTGACCACGAGACGCTGACCGTGCAGCTCACGAGTGATCCTCGAAGCTGTGCACCGGGGTTTGAGAAGCACCCACCCTGAGCTACTCCTGAGCCGAAGTTCAGCCCTCCACACTCGACGAGTGCTGCGTGGGGCCCTTTGGCACAATTTGGCTCAACGCGTTGGCCCGGTCACTTGCCAGCTGGCTTGTGGTCCCTGTGCCGACGAACTACCTAAGAAGACTCGTGAATCTGGTTGCTCCAGATCCACACCAGCTCCCCTGAAAAGGAGCCCCGACTCTGACCTTCCTGGTCCGAGTGAGAAGCAATCTTCCGATCCCGCGTGGATTGCTCTTGCCAAGGCTTGTTTGCTCCAAACTTGAAGCCGACTGCACCGACGGTGAGAGCCTGCGTGGGACAGATCGTGACCTGCTCCTGGACGTCGCAGATGCCCCAGAGCCCACGTGACAGCGGAGAGAAGCTCCTCGACGACCACCTGATTGCACCCGACATTGCCTGGTTCCGTCCTGGTTCCACCCTGGTCACTGCTGAGTGACCCAGACTCTGTCCCCTCTGCTTTCAGGTACTCTACAACTTGAGTCCACCCTTGGACTCCACCGGACACTTCATCTTTAACCCGCCTGCAGCCCTTTCAGCTTCAAGCACCAAGAGCCTGCGAGTCAAAACCCGACGCCACTTCGACCCTGTGCACCCACTTCCTGTGGGTGAGGTAACTTTGCTCCGCTGGTGTTCCCACACTGGTGCACACCTCTAGGGTCTGTTTGTTAAGTTTTGTTCCTCTAGGTTCAGCGGAAGTGTCCTTTAACTTTAACTTTACAACTTTTACGCACCATTGGTTAACATTGGTGCATGCGTGCGCTTTCCGCACATCTCCCGAATCCCGAGGGCCATTCCCGACTTCAGCATTGCTTGTCCTGACTGCTCCCAGCGATTCCCTAGGCCCTAGGCCTAACCACTGTTCGAGTGGCCTCTCTTATACCACTTGTTTAGTATATGGTTCGAGTGGCCCCCTGCCCTCATCCATAATTGTGCAACTTTGTATGTTTAAACAGTGCTTTTGATTTAACGCTTGTGCCACTTTATTCATAAAGAATACTGGGGATTGTTTTTAGAAATAAACACATATATTTTTATAATATATACTTGTGTGGTGTCCTTTCATTTGGTATTACAGGATTGTATGTGGTAAAACAGCTCGCTTAACACGACCTCTTAAGTTAAGCCTTTAGGCTGCTTAGTCCATGCTACCCCTAGGATAGCTTGTCTAATAAGGTTGACTTACAACCAGACACCATAAGGGATTGTTTGGTCAGGTAGTAGGTGGTTCCAGAATTGGAAACATCCCCTACCAGGCCAACTTCTCACACAGGGACTGTGGATCGGGCTGTTAGAAGGCAGGCAGGCTTGATCTCGTCAATCTCAGTCGCTCGAGTTCCGGCGGGAACTGCAACTAAGTAGACGTCGAGGGCTGGATGGTGCCTGCTGCTGCAGGGTGGTCACTCCTTGACCACAAGGGAGATTCTTCGGGCTTCCACGTTGAGATGGAGGGCGAAGGGTCCAGAATTTCGTTTCAAATGTTTCTTCCAGGAAATCTGATGTGCATTGGCACTGCTCCCACTCTTATTCGAATCTGGGGGGCGTGATTACCTGCTAGGTCCCCTCCTATGGGTGGGACCCAGGAAGTGGGTGGATACACCCCCTTCCTTTGATCCAGGCCGCCCTGGTACGAGGGCTGGAGTGCCCCAGAACCGGTTTGGCCGGATTATGCAAGGGGCAGCCTTGTGCGCCCCAAGCAGTGTCTGGTTTCTTTCAAACCTCCCTGCTACAATCCACTATCTCCTGTCTGGAGGGCGGTGACACCCTCCTGTGACAGGAAACCCTTTGTCCAGGACCCATTTGGTTGAGTTTCGGTCAACTGCAGGGGTCCAGACATTTGTCTGTGGCAGAGGCATCCATTTTGTGGATCTTAAGGTCTTTGGAGAAATTAACCGCATTTAAGTGAAGTAACATGTCTTACCCCTCTAGAGGGGTGGAATGCCATCCCCGTCGCCAGAACTGGCGAGGGGATGGTATTCCAAATCGTATGACACCTTACACGACATGTTTTGATAAAGCCAAACCAAAGTTGCTATTTAACCGCGAGGATTATAAGGCACTTAAGAGTATATGGTATGGCATTATCCTGAAACAGCTTAGGGAGTTGTTCCCGACAGCTGCAGACAGGCTCAGCTCATGCTAGAGCTCCATCTCACATAAAACCACGCACTCTGCCTCCAGGATTGATGAGGCCTTCCATAGGAGTGGCTCACAGGTTTACATGTGTCCAGATATAGGTTTAGACATAGGTATACTATATCTAAGCAAGGGGTGTGTACACCACCTTACCCCAGCTGAGTGATCAGCCAGTTGTGTCAATTTAAGAACCAGCCAGGGGTGGCAAAAGATAGGCTGCAGCCCCTGGTAGGCCTTGGTGGCCCCTATGCCCTGGGCACCTATAGTGCATTATACAGGGGCTGACAAGGAGTCCATTTCCAATTGGTATGTGCCTATAGCACATGTGTCAGTAATTTAGTGAGAGAACAGCAGGCTGGGGGTCTGATCAGCAGGCCCACAGCCTCAGTAGTCGAAAACCAGTGAAGCAAAAAGCAAAAATTTGGGGTGACCATAGGATAGCAGACCCTACTCTCCTACACCTGCCTTCTGCAGGGCCTCCAAAACTTTCTTCAGGTGGATCAGGTGATCCTCCCAGGTGGAGCTAAAGACAGCAATATCATCTAGATATGCTGCGCAAAAGTCATCCAACCCAGTAAGGACTTGGTTCACCAACCTTTGGAAAGTGGCAGGTGCGTTCTTCAAACCAAAGGGCATTACCACAAACTGATAATGACCACTAGGGGTAGAGAATGCTGTTTTGGCTTTTGACTCCTCAGCTAGTCTGATTTGCCAGTAGCCAGCTGTCAGATCGAATGTGCTCAGAAACTTGGCAGAAGCCAATCTGTCAATGAGCTCATCTGCTCTTGGAATGGGGTGAGCATCTGTCCTAGTGACAGCATTGAGACCCCTGTAATCCACGCAAAACCTCATTTCTCTCTTTCCATCTTGGGTATGAGGTTTTGGCACCAGGACTACTGGGCTGGCCCATGGGCTCTCTGATGGCTCAATCACTCCAAGCTCCAACATCTTTTGCACCTCAGCCTTGATGCAATCCCTGACATGGTCAGGTTGCCTGTAGATCTTATTCTTGACAGGCAGACTGTCACCAGTGTCCACTACATGGGTACACCAGTCAGTCTGGCTGGGTGTGAGTGAAAACAAATGCCTGTGGGCCTGCAAAACTTGTCTGCAGTCCATCTGTTGCTGGTCAGTGAGGCTGCCTGCCAAGGCTACTCCATCCACTGAACCATCATCAGGGTTCTGAGAAAGCAGGTCTGGGAGAGGGTCACTCTCTTCCTCCTGTTCCCCATCTGTGGCCATGAGCAAGCTCATGTCCTCCCTGTCCACAAATGCTTTCAAGCGATTCACATGGATTACCCTGTGAGGGCTCCTGGGTGTTCCAAAGTCCACCAAGTAGGTGACTTCCCCCTTCTTCTCAATAATAGGATAGGGTCCACTCCATTTGTCTTGGAGTGCTGCTGGAGCCACTGGCTCCAGTACCCACACCTTCTGTCCTGGTTGGAACTCTACCAGCACAGCCTTTTGGTCATGCCAAGCTTTCTGTAATTCTTGGCTGGCCTCCAGGTTTTTGGATGCTCTTTCCATGTACTCAGCCATCCTGGAGCGGAGACCAAGTACATAGTCCACTATGTCTAGTTTGGGCTTTTTGAGAGGTAACTCCCATCCTTCCTTCACCAAACACAATGGACCCCTCACAGGGTGGCCAAACAAAAGTTCAAAAGGGCTGTAGCCAACCCCCTTCTGTGGGACCTCTCTGTAAGCAAAGAGCAGGCAGGGTAAAAGAATGTCCCATTTCCGCCTGAGCTTCTCTGGTAATCCTTTTATCATGCCTTTTAGGGTCTTGTTAAATCTCTCCACAAGCCCATTGCATTGGGGATGATATGGGGTGGTAAACTTATAGTTTACTCCACATTCCTTCCACATTGCTTTCAGATAGCTAGACATAAAATTCGTGCCTCTATCTGATAGTACCTCCTTAGGAAAGCCCACTCTTGAGAAAACTGCAATGAGGGCCTTTGCCACCACAGGGGCTGTGGTGGTCCTTAGGGGAATAGCCTCTGGATACCTGGTGGCATGATCCACTACCACCAGTATGAATCTGTTCCCAGATGCTGTTTGGGGGTCCATTGGACCCACAATATCAATTCCAACTCTTTCAAAGGGAACTCCCACCACAGGTAGTGGTATTAGGGGGGCCTTTGTTGTGCCACCTGACTTACCACTGGCTTGGCAAGTGACACAGGAGCGACAAAACTCCTTGACATCCTCTGACATGTGAGGCCAGTGAAAGTGTGAAACAAGCCTGTCCCACGTCTTGTTCTGGCCTAAGTGTCCTGCAAGGGGAATATCATGGGCCAAGGTAAGGAGGAACCCCCTAAACTGCAGAGGTATAACCAACCTCCTGGTCATGCCAGGCTTGTGGGCTCTAGCCTCTGAGTAAAGGAGTCCATCATCCCAATACACAGTATGGGTACCTTGGGCATCCCCAGCAGCCTCAGCAGCAGCCTGCTGTCTGAGGGGTTCAAGGGAAGGGCAATCTAATTGAGCCTGCCTCAGGTCTGCCCTTGAGGGTCCCTCTGTCCCCAGAAACTCAACCTGGTCAGGTTCAAGCTCCTCAGAGACAGTCTCCTCTTGGACTGCAGAATCAGTTTCCTCTGAAACCTGATCCTCAACCTGGGGCAAGGTGGAAGGCTGAGCCTTTCCTCTCTTGCTCCTTCTCTTGGGTTGTGGCTGGTCTATTGTTTCAAGATCCACCACTGGTTCAGGAAGGCACTTCTTAGCCTGAGCCCTTGTCATGGCAAGGACATGCTCTGAAATCCCTAGCATTTCTGCATGAGTCCTGTACTCCACTTCTGACCATGCTGAGCTTTCAAGGTCATTGCCTAACAGACAGTCTACTGGTAGGTCTGCACTCACCACAACCTTCTTTAGGCCATCAACCCCTCCCCAGGAGAAGTTCACAACTGCCACACTATGGGAAGTAGTGGAGTTGCTTGCATTGGTTACTAGGTAGCTCTCACCTAGTACAATCTGTCCAGGGTCCACAAAGTCAGGTGTCACCATTGTGACACTGGCACATGTGTCCCTGTAAGCTTGAGCCAGTTTCTCATTAATTAAGGGAGTCTGTCTGTATTTGCCCAGGTTACTGGGGCTTACTGCAGTGGGCAACTCAATGTCCACATCATACAGGAGAACTGCCTGTGTAGCATTGCTTGTCCTGACTGCTCCCAGCGATTCCCTAGGCCCTAGGCCTAACCACTGCTCGAGTGGCATCTCTTATACCACTTGTTTAGTATATGGTTTGAGTGGCCACCCGCCCTCATCCATAATTGTGCAACTTGTATGTTTAAACAGTGCTTTTGATTTAACGCTTGTGCCCCTTTATTCATAAAGAATACTGGGGATTGTTTTTAGTAATAAACACATATATTTTTATAATATATACTTGTGTGGTGTCCTTTCATTTGATATTACAGGATTGTATGTGGTAAAACAGCTCGCTTAACACGACCTCTTAAGTTAAGCCTTTAGGCTGCTTAGTCCATGCTACCCCTAGGATAGCTTGTCTAATAAGGTTGACTTACAACCAGACACCATAAGGGATTGTTTGGTCTGATAATAGGTGGTTCCAGAATTGGAAACATCACCTATCAGGCCAACTTCTCACACACAGCCTGGGGGACCAAGAGCAACCAGGGGGACCAAGCACAGCCTGGGGGACCAAGCACAGCCTGGTGGACCAAGAGCAACCAGGGGGACCAAGCACAGCCAGGGGTACCATGCACAGCCAGGGGGACCAAGAGCAACCAGGGGGACCAAGCACAGCCTGGGGGACCAAGCACAGCCCGGGGGACCAAGCACAGCCTGGGGGACCAAGCACAGCCTGAGGGACCAAGAGCAACCAGGGGGACCAAGCAGAGCCTGGGGGACCAAGCAGAGCCTGGGGGACCAAGCACAGCCTGGGGTACCAAGCACAGCCTGGGGGACCAAGAGCAACCAGGGGGACCAAGCACAGCCTGGGGGACCAAGCACAGCCGGGGGTACCAAGAGCAACCAGGGGGACCAAGCACAGCCAGGGGTACCAAGCACAGCCAGGGGGACCAAGAGCAACCAGGGGGACCAAGCACAGCCTGGGGGACCAAGAGCAACCAGGGGGACCAAGCACAGCCTGGGGGACCAAGCACAGCCTGGGGGACCAAGCACAGCCTGGGGGACCAAGAGCAACTGGAGGGACCAAGCACAGCCTGGGGGACCAAGCACAGCCTGGGGGACCAAGAACAGCCTGGGGGACCAAGCACAGCCTGGGGGACCAAGAGCAACCAGGAGGACCAAGCACAGCCTGGGGTACCAAGCACAGCCTGGGGGACCAATGTAGGAAGGTGGCTACCTGACTATGGTTACCCCAGATTTTTTGCCTGTGTTTAGCTGGTTTTTTGACTTAGTTGACCTGGTTCCCTGCTAATCAGGGCCCCAGGCCATCTGCTCTCTCTGTAAAATGGATTCCATGTACCCTAGGTACATACCACAATTGGAAATGGACTCCTTGTCAGCCCCTGTAGAATGCACTATAGGTGCACAGGGCATAGGAGCCACTAAGGCCTACCAGGGGCTGCAGCATATCTTTTGCCACCCCTGGCTAGTTCTTAAATTGACACAACTGGCTGATCACTCAGCTGGGGTAAGGTGGTGTACACACCCCTTGCTTAGATATAGTATACCTATGTCTAAACCTATATCTGGACACATGTAAACCTGTGAGCCACTCCTATAGTCAGGCCTCATCAATCCTGGAGGCTGAGTGCGTGGTTTTATGTGAGATGGAGCTCTAGCATGAGCTGAGCCTGTCTGCAGCCATCGGGAACAAATCCCTAAGCTGTTTCAGGATAATGCCATACCATATACTATTAAGTGCCTTATAATCCTCGCGGTTATTTAGCAACTTTGGTTTGGCTTTATCAAAACATGTCGTGTAAGGTGTCATACGCTTTGGAATACCATCCCCTCGCCAGTTCTGGCGACGGGGATGGCATTCCACCCCTCTAGAGGGGTAAGACATGTTACTTTGCTTTAATGCGGTTGATTTCTCCAAAGACCTTAAGATCCACAAAATGGATGCCTCTGCCACAGACAAATGTCTGGACCCCTGCAGTTGACTGAAACTCGACCAAATGGGTCCTGGACAAAGGGTTTCCTGTCACAGGAGGGTGTCACCGCCCTCCAGACAGGAGATAGTGTATTGTAGCAGGGAGGTTTGAAAGAAACCAGACAGTGCCTGGGGAGCACAAGGCTTCCCCTTGCATAATCCGGTCAAACCGGTTCTGGGGCAGCCCAGCCCCAGCTCCAGTGAGACCTGGACAAAGGAAAGGGGGTGTAACCACCCCCCTTCCTGGTCCCACCCATAGGGAGGGACCTAGCAGGAGATCCACCCCTCAGATTGGAATAAGAGTGGGAGCAGTGCCCTAGCACAGCAGATCATCCTGAAATCACCTTTAAACTAAGAAGACGACTGGACTTCGACATTCTGATGATAGAAGACTGAAGAGAATCTCCCTTGTGGCCTAGGAGGGGCCACCCTGTGAACACAGGCACCACCCAGCACCTCGACGTCTGCTTTGCCACCGCCTCCCGCCGGAGCCCGAGTGCAGAGCCTGACGAGACCCAGCTTCCCAGACTTCTCCCAGCCCGATCCACAGTCCCTACAAAGAAGGGACCCGTGGACGCACCGAGAGACGTGGGAGCGGACATCTTAAAAGACCCCCGAGACGCTGACTGCGCAGCACCCAAGGCACCCTCGACTCTGTGCTTTGGGGTTTGAGAAGCCCTACAATGGAGCAGCATTTGCACCAAAGATCAGCCCTCCAGCATCTCCACGATCTGCGTGGGGCCCTTTTGCTTTGTGCCACTCGACTCGCCATCCCGGCCGCTTGTCACGTGGTCAGCGGCCATCTTGGCGACGAAACCTACGATTTACACTGTGAGTCTGGTTGCTCCAGACCTGCCCTCGCTCCTGTAGAAAGGAGTACCCGCTCTGACCTTGCTGGTCCGAGTAATAAGCCTTTTTTGCACTTTCCCCGTGGCTTGCATTAGCCAAGGCTTGTTTGCTTCAATCGAGTTGCCGACACCGCCATCAGCTAGAGCCTTCGAGGGACAGCTCGTGATCGACTCCTGGACATCCTTGACCTCTTCGTGTCCACGTGGCTGCAGAGAGAAGCAACACCTCATCACCTGTTTGCACCCGACTTTACCTGGTTCCAATCTGGTTCCACGGTGGTCACTGGCCAGTGACTTTGAACACTGTCCCCTCTGCTTTCAGGTCTTCACCACTTCAGATCCACCCTTGGATCCACCGGACACTTCTCCTTCACATCGCCTGCAGCGTCTTCAGCTTCAAGCGCCAAGAACCTGCGTGTCAAAACCCGACGCCACTTCGACCCTGTGCACCCGCTTCCTGTGGGTGAGGTAACTTTGCTCCGCCGGTGTTCCCACACTGGTGCACATCTCTAGGGTCTGTGTGTTAAGTTTTGTTCCTCTAGGTTCAGCGGAAGTGTCCTTTAACTTTAACTTTACAACTTTTACGCACCATTGGTTAACATTGGTGCGTGCGTGCGCTTTCCGCACATCTCCCGAATCCCGAGGGCCATTCCCGACTTCAGCATTGCTTGTCCTGACTGCTCCCAGCGATTCCCTAGGCCCTAGGCCTAACCACTGCTCGAGTGGCCTTTCTTATACCACTTGTTTAGTATATGGTTTGAGTGGCCCCCTGCCCTCATCCATAATTGTGCAACTTTGTATGTTTAAACAGTGCTTTTGATTTAACGCTTGTGCCCCTTTATTCATAAAGAATACTGGGGATTGTTTTTAGTAATAAACACATTTATTTTTATAATATATACTTGTGTGGTGTCCTTTCATTTGGTATTACAGGATTGTATGTGGTAAAACAGCTTGCTTAACACGACCTCTTAAGTTAAGCCTTTAGGCTGCTTAGTCCATGCTACCCCTAGGATAGCTTGTCTAATAAGGTTGACTTACAACCAGACACCATAAGGGATTGTTTGGTCAGGTAGTAGGTGGTTCCAGAATTGGAAACATCCCCTACCAGGCCAACTTCTCACATTGGTGAGCAGCGGTGCGGATTTGAGCTTGCTGTTGTTTTACCATTGCAATCTTTATATCAAATTGAAAGATCACATCAAGTACCTCTAGGTACATATAAAATCAAAAGCTTAGCATATTAAGTTCTACTGAACTTAGTAGTTGTAGGTTGAAGGGATTAGCACACCCTGACTACAACTAACTAGCAAGGTACAGTAGGAAAACACTTAGTGTAGGTAAGTGCACCACTTACACCTCACTAGTAACCATGTCTGACACAGGAAAAGCCTCAGGGTCTGCTCCTGTGACAGTTGACCCTACCCAGGCAACTTTTGGATATGACAAACTAACCCGCAGAGACTTGATTGCCTTGTGCAAAGCAAGAGGGTTAAAAAGGGGCAGAAGCCCCACCTGCCTAATCCTGGTAGAAATCCTAGAACAGGATGACTTAGAGAAGGCAAAAGCAGCTTCCCTAGACACAGGAAATGGAGGGAACCCCCCTGTAGTTGATCCCCCTGAAGAGGAGGATGATGATGACTTAGATGAGGACTCAGATGTTGAGGACTTAGAAGTACAGGATCAGGGTAGCCAGGTCCCAGTTGGTAGGCTTAGCCAGGCCAACTTGGATCTACTGGGGAATGGAGAGGGCCAGCACCTCCCCAGAACCCAACATGTGATTCTCCCAGGCAACAGAAGAGTGAGATCTCCCTCAGGGGACTCTCATATTTCTAGTGCCTCCAGAGAATCAGAGAGAGGCATGAGTGCTTCTCAGAAAGCTGAGCATAGGGCCAGAATGAGGGCTGTCGAAATCCAGATAGAGAGGGAAAAGGTAGCCTTGGCTCAAGCTAAACTTACCATGGCCCAAGCTAAACTTGCCTTGGCAAGAGAGCAGAAATTGTGTGGCTTAGATGCCACTGGTGGCAGCAATATTCCAAAAGAGAAACCCAGGTCCTATGATAGTAGAAACCTGACAAAGATTGTGCCCCCCTTCAAAGAAGGGGATGACATCCACAAATGGATGACTGCTCTTGAGAGAGCCTGCATGGTACAGCAGGTTCCTGAGGAACAGTGGGCAGCAATCTTATGGTACTCCTTTTCAGAGAAAGGGAGAGATAAGCTCCTCACTGTTAGACATGAGGATGCAAACAATTACAAAGTCCTGAAGAGTGTTCTGATAGATGGGTTTGGCTTAACCACTGAACAGTACAGGTTGAAGTTCAGAGATACCCAGAAGACACAGACTCAGGACTGGACTGATTTTGTAGATTGTGCTACTAAGGCTCTGGAGGGTTGGCTACATGGCAGCAAAGTACATGACTTTACAGGATTGTATAATTTGATTATGAGGGAGCAGATCCTAAGTAATTGTCAGAACCAGCTCTTACACCAGCACCTGGTGGACTCTGATCTGACCTCTCCCCAAGAATTGGGAAAGAAGGCAGACAAGTGGGTCAGAACCAGGATTAGGCCTAAGAATCAGGACAGTAACCAGAAGAAGGAGTCTACCAAGCCTCAAGATAAGGGTGGGGATAAAAATAAAGAAAAGACTTCCCCAGGGCCCCAAAACTCCAAGAAGGGGGGTGGGTCCCAAGACACTTCTTCAACTGAGAAAAAGCCTTATTGTTATCCCTGTAAACAGGTTGGGCATTACAAAACAGACAACTGTTGTCCCAAGAATAACAATAAAGAAAATATACCTCCAAAGCCAGCTTCAACACCTCCTGTTACTGTCAGCAGTAATCCCCCAGGAAGTGGAAGCACACCCAGGAATCTGGGTGGGTTTACTATTGGAGCTCAGGTGGACCCTGGCCTATCCAGGTCCCCATCACCCAATGATCTTGTTTATGAGACTGGCATGGGGTTTGCCAACTTCTCTGCTTGCCCAAATACTCTGAGCAAGTATAGACAAGAACCCATCATCAATGGTTTGAAAGTTGGAGCTTTTAGAGACACAGGGGCTAGCATCACCATGGTGGCTGATGGCATAGTCCCCTCTAAGCAACTTTTACCTGGTGCCACATACCAGGTTACAAACATTGATGGAATCCAAACAAATCATCCCATGGCAGTAGTAAGTCTCAGCTGGGGAGGTGTCATTGGCCCAAAGAGAGTGGCAGTGTCACCAAACTTGCCTGTAGACTGCCTACTTGGTAATGATTTGGAGATCTCAGCCTGGGCTGAGGTTGAACAGGAAACCCATTCTAGAATGGTGAATTCCAATGGAAAGGTTAGTGGGGCTGTAATGGCTACAGCCCCAATTCAAGATGTCCTTCCTGAAAAGGTTGGTAGGGCTGAGAAACTCTCTGCCCCATCTTTAGCAAAAGCTCTTCCTGAACAGAATAGCAAAGCTGTTATGATAACAGCAGAAACCCAGACTGAGTCTCCTCCTGAAAAGGTTGGTGGGGCTGTGATGGCCACAGCCCAAACTCAAACTGACATGTGTGTTGTGAAACCTGAAATGATGGATAACTCCACACAAACTGAGAGCATGGAGGAGGAAGAGAAATCTCCCCCTCGCCAGACTTTAGGACAGGATCAGCCTCCTCAGGGAACTGATCTCACCCCTGATGAAGGAACTGCCCCAGAGGTTGTTAGGCCTGGCCTGACAGAGCCTCTGATGGCGGTGGACCCTTCTCAGGTGGGACCCAGTCTGGAGCAGGTAACCTGCCCCTCTCTCCCTTGCCTTAGCCAGCCCAGGGCTGCAGAGGACAAGAAGGACAGTGAGACCCAGAGGGCCCCCTGTCAAATAAAGCTCCCCCATCAACAGATTAGGGGCACCAAAACTAGTAGCCCTAGTGAGGTGAAAACTTTAAAAACTCCTGAGGGAGCCCCCTTAAAAACAGTTAGGGACCTCCCACAGATGGATTCTGTTGGGCACAGCCAAACCTGGGACCCAAAGGGCCCAAACCTGAACTGTCCCTCCAGCAAGCCAAACAGAGGGACCCAGCCTCCAGCTTTAGGTAGCCAGAGTGTGAGAAGTTGGCCTGGTAGGGGATGTTTCCAATTCTGGAACCACCTACTACCTGACCAAACATTCCCCTTATGGTGTCTGGTTGTAAATCAACCTTATTAGACAAGCTATCCTAGGGGTAGCATGGACTAAGCAGCCTAAAGGCTTAACTTAAGAGGTCGTGTTAAGCGAGCTGTTTTACCACATACAATCCTGTAATACCAAATGAAAGGACACCACACAAGTACATATTATAAAAATATATGTGTTTATTACTAAAAACAATCCCCAGTATTCTTTATGAATAAAGGGGCACAAGCGTTAAATCAAAAGCACTGTTTAAACATACAAGTTGCACAATTATGGATGAGGGCGGGTGGCCACTCAAACCATATACTAAACAAGTGGTATAAGAGATGCCACTCGAGCAGTGGTTAGGCCTAGGGCCTAGGGAATCGCTGGGAGCAGTCAGGACAAGCAATGCTGAAGTCGGGAATGGCCCTCGGGATTCGGGAGATGTGCGGAAAGCGCACGCATGCACCAATGTTAACCAATGGTGCGTAAAAGTCAAAGAGTTAAAGTTTAAGGACACTTCCGCTGAATCTAGAGGAATAAAACTTAACACACAGACCCTAGAGGTGTGCACCAGTGTGGGAACACCGGCGGAGCAAAGTTACCTCACCCACAGGAAGTGGGTGCACAGGGTCGAAGTGGCGTCGGGTTTTGACACGCAGGCTCTTGGTGCTTGGAGCTGAAAGGGCTGCAGGCAGGGTGAAGACGAAGTGTCCGGTGGAGTCCAAGGGTGGACTCAAGTTGTAGAGTACCTGAAAGCAGAGGGGACAGAGTCTGGGTCACTCAGCAGTGACCAGGGTGGAACCAGGACGGAACCAGGCAATGTCGGGCGCAATCAGGTGGTCGTCGAGGAGCTTCTCTCCGCTGTCACGTGGGCTCTGGGGCATCTGCGACGTCCAGGAGCAGGTCACGATCTGTCCCACGCAGGCTCTCACCGTCGGTGCAGTCGGCTTCAAGTTTGGAGCAAACAAGCCTTGGTAAGAGCAATCCACGCAGGATCGGAAGATTGCTTCTCACTCGGACCAGGAAGGTCAGAGTCGGGGTTCCTTTTCAGGGGAGCTGGTGTGGATCTGGAGCAACCAGATTCACGAGTCTTCTTAGGTAGTTCGTCGGCACAGGGACCACAAGCCAGCTGGCAAGTGACCGGGCCAACGCGTTGAGCCAAATCGTGCCAAAGGGCCCCACGCAGCACTCGTCGAGTGTGGAGGGCTGAACTTCGGCTCAGGAGTAGCTCAGGGTGGGGGCTTCTCAAACCCCGGTGTACAGCTTCGAGGGTCACTCGTGGGCTGCACGGTCAGCGTCTCGTGGTCACTTCAAGATGGCGTGCCCCACGCTTCCGGTCGCCTCCACGGGTCTCAGCTTTGCAGGGACTGTGGATCGGGCTGTTAGAAGCTGGGCAGGCTTGATCTCGTCGATCTCAGTCGCTCGAGTTCCGGCGGGAACTGCAACTAAGTAGATGTCGAGGGCTGGATGGTGCCTGCTGCTGCAGGGTGGTCACTCCTTGACCACAAGGGAGATTCTTCGGGCTTCCACGTTGAGATGGAGGGCGAAGGGTCCAGAATATCGTTTCAAATGTTTCTTCCAGGAAATCTGATGTGCATTGGCACTGCTCCCACTCTTATTCGAATCTGGTGGGCGTGATTACCTGCTAGGTCCCCTCCTATGGGTGGGACCCAGGAAGTGGGTGGATACACCCCCTTCCTTTGATCCAGGCCGCCCTGGCACGAGGGCTGGAGTGCCCCAGAACCGGTTTGGCCGGATTATGCAAGGGGCAGCCTTGTGCGCCCCAGGCAGTGTCTGGTTTCTTTCAAACCTCCCTGCTACAATACACTATCTCCTGTCTGGAGGGCGGTGACACCCTCCTGTGACAGGAAACCCTTTGTCCAGGACCCCCTTGACTGAGTTTCGGTCAGCTCCAGGGGTCCAGACATTTGTCTGTGGCAGAGGCATCCATTTTGTGGATCTTAAGGCCTTTGGAGAAATCAACCGCATTAAAGTAAAGTAACATGTCTTACCCCTCTAGAGGGGTGGAATGCCATCCCCGTCGCCAGAACTGGCGAGGGGATGGTATTCCAAAGCGTATGACACCTTACACGACATGTTTTGATAAAGCCAAACCAAAGTTGCTAAATAACCGCGAGGATTATAAGGCACTTAATAGTATATGGTATGGCATTATCCTGAAACAGCTTAGGGATTTGTTCCCGACGGCTGCAGACAGGCTCAGCTCATGCTAGAGCTCCATCTCACATAAAAACCATGCACCCAGCCTCCAGGATTGGGGAGGCCTGCCTATAGGAGTGGCTCACAGGTTTACATGTGTAGGAGAGTAGGGTCTGCTATCCTATGGTCACCCCAAATTTTTGCTTTTTGCTTCACTGGTTTTCGACTACTGAGGCTGTGGGCCTGCTGATCAGACCCCCAGCCTGCTGTTCTCTCACTAAATTAATGACACATGTGCTATAGGCACATACCAATTGGAAATGGACTCCTTGTCAGCCCCTGTAGAATGCACTATAGGTGCACAGGGCACAGGAGCCACTAAGGCCTACCAGGGGCTGCAGCATATCTTTTGCCACCCCTGGCTGGTTCTTAAATTGACACAACTGGCTGATCACTCAGCTGGGGTAAGGTGGTGTACACACCCCTTGCTTAGATATAGTATACCTATGTCTAAACCTATATCTGGACACATGTAAACCTGTGAGCCACTCCTATAGACAGGCCTCACCAATCCTGGAGGCTGGGTGCATGGTTTTTATGTGAGATGGATCTCTAGCATGAGCTGAGCCTGTCTGCAGCCGTCGGGAACAAATCCCTAAGCTGTTTCAGGATAATGCCATACCATATACTATTAAGTGCCTTATAATCCTCGCGGTTATTTAGCAACTCTGGTTTGGCTTTATCAAAACATGTCGTGTAAGGTGTCATACGCTTTGGAATACCATCCCCTCGCCAGTTCTGGCGACGGGGATGGCATTCCACCCCTCTAGAGGGGTAAGACATGTTACTTCACTTTAATGCGGTTGATTTCTCCAAAGGCCTTAAGATCCACAAAATGGATGCCTCTGCCACAGACAAATGTCTGGACCCCTGGAGCTGACCGAAACCCAGTCAAGGGGGTCCTGGACAAAGGGTTTCCTGTCACAGGAGGGTGTCACCGCCCTCCAGACAGGAGATAGTGTATTGTAGCAGGGAGGTTTGAAAGAAACCAGACACTGCCTGGGGCGCACAAGGCTGCCCCTTGCATAATCCGGCCAAACCGGTTCTGGGGCACTCCAGCCCTCGTGCCAGGGCGGCCTGGATCAAAGGAAGGGGGTGTATCCACCCACTTCCTGGGTCCCACCCATAGGAGGGGACCTAGCAGGTAATCACGCCCACCAGATTCGAATAAGAGTGGGAGCAGTGCCAATGCACATCAGATTTCCTGGAAGAAACATTTGAAACGATATTCTGGACCCTTCGCCCTCCATCTCAACGTGGAAGCCCGAAGAATCTCCCTTGTGGTCAAGGAGTGACCACCCTGCAGCAGCAGGCACCATCCAGCCCTCGACGTCTACTTAGTTGCAGTTCCCGCCGGAACTCGAGCGACTGAGATCGACGAGATCAAGCCTGCCCAGCTTCTAACAGCCCGATCCACAGTCCATGCAAAGCTGAGACCCGTGGAGGCGACCGGAAGCGTGGGGCACGCCATCTTGAAGTGACCACGAGACGCTGACCGTGCAGCCCACGAGTGACCCTCGAAGCTGTACACCGGGGTTTGAGAAGCCCCCACCCTGAGCTACTCCTGAGCCGAAGTTCAGCCCTCCACACTCGACGAGTGCTGCGTGGGGCCCTTTGGCACGATTTGGCTCAACGCGTTGGCCCGGTCACTTGCCAGCTGGCTTGTGGTCCCTGTGCCAACGAACTACCAAAGAAGACTCGTGAATCTGGTTGCTCCAGATCCACACCAGCTCCCCTGAAAAGGAGCCCCGACTCTGACCTTCCTGGTCCGAGTGAGAAGCAATCTTCCGATCCTGCGTGGATTGCTCTTACCAAGGCTTGTTTGCTCCAAACCTGAAGCCGACTGCACCGACGGTGAGAGCCTGCGTGGGACAGATCGTGACCTGCTCCTGGACGTCGCAGATGCCCCAGAGCCCACGTGACAGCGGAGAGAAGCTCCTCGACGACCACCTGATTGCGCCCGACATTGCCTGGTTCCGTCCTGGTTCCACCCTGGTCACTGCTGAGTGACCCAGACTCTGTCCCCTCTGCTTTCAGGTACTCTACAACTTGAGTCCACCCTTGGACTCCACCGGACACTTCGTCTTCACCCTGCCTGCAGCCCTTTCAGCTTCAAGCACCAAGAGCCTGCGTGTCAAAACCCGACGCCACTTCGACCCTGTGCACCCACTTCCTGTGGGTGAGGTAACTTTGCTCCGCCGGTGTTCCCACACTGGTGCACACCTCTAGGGTCTGTGTGTTAAGTTTTGTTCCTCTAGGTTCAGCGGAAGTGTCCTTAAACTTTAACTCTTTGACTTTTACGCACCATTGGTTAACATTGGTGCATGCGTGCGCTTTCCGCACATCTCCCGAATCCCGAGGGCCATTCCCGACTTCAGCATTGCTTGTCCTGACTGCTCCCAGCGATTCCCTAGGCCCTAGGCCTAACCACTGCTCGAGTGGCCCTTCTTATACCACTTGTTTAGTATATGGTTTGAGTGGCCACCCGCCCTCATCCATAATTGTGCAACTTGTATGTTTAAACAGTGCTTTTGATTTAACGCTTGTGCCCCTTTATTCATAAAGAATACTGGGGATTGTTTTTAGTAATAAACACATATATTTTTATAATATATACTTGTGTGGTGTCCTTTCATTTGGTATTACAGGATTGTATGTGGTAAAACAGCTCGCTTAACACGACCTCTTAAGTTAAGCCTTTAGGCTGCTTAGTCCATGCTACCCCTAGGATAGCTTGTCTAATAAGGTTGACTTACAACCAGACACCATAAGGGATTGTTTGGTCAGGTAGTAGGTGGTTCCAGAATTGGAAACATCCCCTACCAGGCCAACTTCTCACATTGGTGAGCAGCGGTGCGGATTTGAGCTTGCTGTTGTTTTACCATTGCAATCTTTATATCAAATTGAAAGATCACATCAAGTACCTCTAGGTACATATAAAATCAAAAGCTTAGCATATTAAGTTCTACTGAACTTAGTAGTTGTAGGTTGAAGGGATTAGCACACCCTGACTACAACTAACTAGCAAGGTACAGTAGGAAAACACTTAGTGTAGGTAAGTGCACCACTTACACCTCACTAGTAACCATGTCTGACACAGGAAAAGCCTCAGGGTCTGCTCCTGTGACAGTTGACCCTACCCAGGCAACTTTTGGATATGACAAACTAACCCGCAGAGACTTGATTGCCTTGTGCAAAGCAAGAGGGTTAAAAAGGGGCAGAAGCCCCACCTGCCTAACCCTGGTAGAAATCCTAGAACAGGATGACTTAGAGAAGGCTAAAGCAGCTTCCCTAGACACAGGAAATGGAGAGAACCCCCCTGTAGTTGATCCCCCTGAAGAGGAGGATGATGATGACTTGGATGAGGACTCAGATGTTGGGGACTTAGAAGTACAGGATCAGGGTAGCCAGGTTCCAGTTGGTAGGCTTAGCCAGGCCAACTTGGACCTACTGGGGAATGGAGAGGGCCAGCACCTCCCCAGAACCCAACATGTGATTCTCCCAGGCAACAGAAGAGTGAGATCTCCCTCAGGGGACTCTCATCTTTCTAGTGCCTCCAGAGAATCAGAGAGAGGCATGAGTGCTTCTCAGAAAGCTGAGCATAGGGCTAGAATGAGGGCTGTCAGACTCCAGATAGAGAGAGAGGAGGTAGCCCTGAGTCAAGCTAAGCTTACCTTAGCTCAAGCTAAACTTGCCTTGGCAAGAGAGCAGAAATTAAGTGGCTTAGATGTCACTGGTGGCAGCAATTTTCCAAGAGAAAAAGACAGGGCCTATGATAATAGAAACCTGACCAAAATTGTGCCCCCCTTTAAAGAAGGGGATGACATCCACAAATGGATGACTGCTCTTGAGAGAGCCTGCATGGTACAGCAGGTTCCTGAGAATCAGTGGGCTGCAATTTTGTGGTACTCCTTTTCTGAGAAAGGGAGGGACAGGCTCCTCACAGTTAGACCTGAGGATGCCAAAAACTACTCTGTTTTGAAGAGTGCTCTCATTGAAGGGTATGGCCTAACCACTGAGCAATACAGGTTGTTGTTCAGAGACACCCAGAAAGCACAGACTCAAGACTGGACTGATTTTGTGGAGTGTGCCACTAAGGCTTTGGAGGGTTGGTTACAGGGAAGTAAAGTTTCAGACTATACATGATTGTACAATCTTATGATGAGAGAACAGATCCTTAATAACTGTACAAACCAGCTGTTGCATCAATACCTTATTGACTCTGATCTGACCTCTCCCCAAGAATTGGGAAAGAAGGCAGACAAATGGGTCAGAACAAGGATTAAGCAGAAACCCCAGAACCAAGGTGGTGACCAGAAGAAAACAGACCAGAAGGGTGGTAATCAGAATCAGAAAGATAAAGAAAAAGACCAGAAGTCTTCAGGCCCCCAAACTAATAGTAAGGAGGGTGGTTCCCAAAATGGTAACAAGAAGAAGAAGAACAAAGGTCCAAAGACACCTTGGTGTAATACCTGCAAATCAGTTTCACACTGGGGCAGTGAGTGCACCAAGGCAAATCCAGTTCCCACCACTACAGCTCCTAAAGCAACTGCAACCCCAAGTACAGTAAGCAGTGGTGGAACACAGTCCAAGGGTGTAGCTGGGTTGACCCTGGGTATTGAAGTAGGATCTGGCCTAGTCAGAGTCCCTACACAGGCAGTTCTCCTGTATGATGTGGACATTGAGTTGCCCACTGCAGTAAGCCCCACTAACCTGGGCAAATACAGGCAGACTCCCTTAATAAATGAGAAACTGGCTCAAGCTTACAGGGACACATGTGCTAGTGTCACCATGGTGACCCCTGGCTTTGTGGACCCTGGACAGATTGTACTAGGAGAGAGCTACCTAGTAACCAATGCAAGCAACTCCACTACCTCCCATAGTGTGGCAGTTGTGAACTTCTCCTGGGGAGGGGTTGATGGCCTAAAGAAAGTTGTGGTGAGTGCAGACCTACCAGTAGACTGTCTGTTAGGCAATGACCTTGAAAGCTCAGCATGGTCAGAAGTGGAGTACAGGACTCATGCAGAAATGCTAGGGATTTCAGAGCATGTCCTTGCCATGACAAGGGCTCAGGCTAAGAAGTGCCTTCCTGAACCAGTGGTGGATCTTGAGACAATAGACCAGCCACAACCCAAGAGAAGGAGCAAGAGAGGAAAGGCCTCGCCTTCCACCTTGCCCCAGGTTGAGGATCAGGTTTCAGAGGAAACTGATTCTGCAGTCCAAGAGGAGACTGTCTCTGAGGAGCTTGAACCTGACCAGGTTGAGTTTCTGGGGACAGGGGGACCCTCAAGGGCAGACCTGAGGCAGGCTCAATTAGATTGCCCTTCCCTTGAACCCCTCAGACAGCAGGCTGCTGCTGAGGCTGCTGGGGATGCCCAAGGTACCCATACTGTGTATTGGGATGAGGGACTCCTTTACTCAGAGGCTAGAGACCCCAAGCCTGGCATGACCAGGAGGTTGGTCATACCTCTGCAGTTTAGGGGGTTCCTTCTTACCTTGGCCCATGATATTCCCCTTGCAGGACACTTAGGCCAGAACAAGACGTGGGACAGGCTTGTTCCACACTTTCACTGGCCTCACATGTCAGAGGATGTCAAGGAGTTTTGTCGCTCCTGTGTCACTTGCCAAGCCAGTGGTAAGTCAGGTGGCACAACAAAGGCCCCCCTAATACCACTACCTGTGGTGGGGGTCCCCTTTGAGAGAGTTGGAATTGATATTGTGGGTCCAATGGACCCCCAAACAGCATCTGGGAACAGATTCATACTGGTGGTAGTGGATCATGCCACCAGGTACCCAGAGGCTATTCCCCTAAGGACCACCACAGCACCTGTGGTGGCAAAAGCCCTCATTGCAGTTTTCTCAAGAGTGGGCTTTCCTAAGGAGGTACTATCAGATAGAGGGACAAATTTTATGTCCAGCTATCTAAAAGCAATGTGGAAGGAATGTGGAGTAAACTATAAGTTTACCACCCCATATCATCCACAATGCAATGGGCTTGTGGAGAGATTTAACAAGACCCTTAAAGGCATGATAAAAGGATTACCAGAGAAGCTCAGGCGGAAATGGGACATTCTTTTACCCTGCCTGCTCTTTGCTTACAGAGAGGTCCCACAGAAGGGGGTTGGCTACAGCCCTTTTGAACTTTTGTTTGGCCACCCTGTGAGAGGTCCATTGTGTTTGGTGAAGGAAGGATGGGAGTTACCTCTCAAAAAGCCCAAACTAGACATAGTGGACTATGTACTTGGTCTCCGCTCCAGGATGGCTGAGTACATGGAAAGAGCATCCAAAAACCTGGAGGCCAGCCAAGAACTGCAGAAAGCTTGGCATGACCAAAAGGCTGTACTGGTAGAGTTCCAACCAGGACAGAAGGTATGGGTACTGGAGCCAGTGGCTCCAGCAGCACTCCAAGACAAATGGAGTGGACCCTATCCTATTATTGATAAGAAAGGGGAAGTCACCTACTTGGTAGACTTTGGAACACCCAGGAGCCCTCACAGGGTAATCCATGTGAATCGCTTGAAAGCATTTGTAGACAGGGAGGACATGAGCTTGCTCATGGCCACAGATGGGGAACAGGAGGAAGAGAGTGACCCTCTCCCAGACCTGCTTTCCCAGAACCCTGATGATGGTTCAGTTGATGGAGTAGCCTTGGCAGGCAGCCTCACTGACCAGCAACAGAGGGACTGCAGACAAGTTTTGCAGGCTCACAGGCAAATGTTTTCACTCACACCCAGCCAAACTGACTGGTGTACCCATGTTGTGGACACTGGTGACAGTCTGCCTGTCAAGAATAAGATCTACAGGCAACCTGATCATGTCAGGGATTGCATCAAGGCTGAGGTGCAAAAGATGTTGGAGCTTGGAGTGATTGAGCCATCAGAGAGCCCATGGGCCAGCCCAGTAGTCCTGGTGCCAAAACCTCATACCCAAGATGGTAAGAGAGAAATGAGGTTTTGCGTGGATTACAGGGGTCTCAATGCTGTCACTAGGACAGATGCTCACCCCATTCCAAGAGCAGATGAGCTCATTGACAGATTGGCTTCTGCCAAGTTTCTGAGCACATTTGATCTGACAGCTGGCTACTGGCAAATCAGACTAGCTGAGGAGTCAAAAGCCAAAACAGCATTCTCTACCCCTAGTGGACATTATCAGTTTGTGGTAATGCCCTTTGGTTTGAAGAATGCACCTGCCACTTTCCAAAGGTTGGTGAACCAAGTCCTTACTGGGTTGGATGACTTTTGTGCAGCTTATCTGGATGACATTGCTGTCTTTAGCTCCACCTGGGAGGATCACCTGATCCACCTGAAGAAAGTTTTGGAGGCCCTGCAAAAGGCAGGCCTAACTATCAAGGCCACAAAGTGCCAGATAGGGCAGAGTAAGGTTGTATACCTGGGCCACCTAGTAGGTGGAGGCCAGGTTCAGCCACTGGAAAGCAAAATCCAGGCCATACAGGACTGGGCTCCTCCAGTTACCCAGACACAAGTCAGAGCCTTCTTGGGCCTGACTGGGTATTACAGAAAGTTTGTGAAAAACTATGGGTCTATAGTGACACCATTAAATGACTTGACATCCAAGAAGATGCCAAAAAAGGTTCAGTGGACAGTTAGCTGTCAGAAGGCATTTGAAGACCTGAAGAAGGCCATGTGCTCTGCACCTATCCTAAAGAGTCCTGACTACTCCAAACAGTTCATTGTTCAGACAGATGCTTCTGAGTTGGGGGTGGGAGCTGTACTCTCACAACTTAATCAAGATGGTCAAGACCAGCCAATTGCTTTCATTAGCAGGAGGCTAACCCCAAGAGAAAAACGTTGGTCAGCCATTGAGAGGGAGGCCTTTGCTGTGGTTTGGGCATTAAAGAAGTTGAGGTCCTACTTGTTTGGAACTCACTTCCTGGTGCAAACAGACCATAAGCCCCTCTTATGGCTTAATCAGATGAAGGGTGAAAATCCCAAACTGCTCAGGTGGTCCATTTCCCTACAGGGGATGGACTTTACAGTGGAGCACCGCCCAGGGACTGACCATGGTAATGCAGATGGTCTCTCCAGGTACTTCCACTTAGAACATGAAGACTTATCTGGTCAAGGTTAGTTTAATGTCCCTGCGTTTGGGGGGGGGTTGTGTAGGAGAGTAGGGTCTGCTATCCTATGGTCACCCCAAATTTTTGCTTTTTGCTTCACTGGTTTTCGACTACTGAGGCTGTGGGCCTGCTGATCAGACCCCCAGCCTGCTGTTCTCTCACTAAATTAATGACACATGTGCTATAGGCACATACCAATTGGAAATGGACTCCTTGTCAGCCCCTGTAGAATGCACTATAGGTGCACAGGGCACAGGAGCCACTAAGGCCTACCAGGGGCTGCAGCATATCTTTTGCCACCCCTGGCTGGTTCTTAAATTGACACAACTGGCTGATCACTCAGCTGGGGTAAGGTGGTGTACACACCCCTTGCTTAGATATAGTATACCTATGTCTAAACCTATATCTGGACACATGTAAACCTGTGAGCCACTCCTATAGACAGGCCTCACCAATCCTGGAGGCTGGGTGCATGGTTTTTATGTGAGATGGAGCTCTAGCATGAGCTGAGCCTGTCTGCAGCCGTCGGGAACAAATCCCTAAGCTGTTTCAGGATAATGCCATACCATATACTATTAAGTGCCTTATAATCCTCGCGGTTATTTAGCAACTCTGGTTTGGCTTTATCAAAACATGTCGTGTAAGGTGTCATACGCTTTGGAATACCATCCCCTCGCCAGTTCTGGCGACGGGGATGGCATTCCACCCCTCTAGAGGGGTAAGACATGTTACTTCACTTTAATGCGGTTGATTTCTCCAAAGGCCTTAAGATCCACAAAATGGATGCCTCTGCCACAGACAAATGTCTGGACCCCTGGAGCTGACCGAAACCCAGTCAAGGGGGTCCTGGACAAAGGGTTTCCTGTCACAGGAGGGTGTCACCGCCCTCCAGACAGGAGATAGTGTATTGTAGCAGGGAGGTTTGAAAGAAACCAGACACTGCCTGGGGCGCACAAGGCTGCCCCTTGCATAATCCGGCCAAACCGGTTCTGGGGCACTCCAGCCCTCGTGCCAGGGCGGCCTGGATCAAAGGAAGGGGGTGTATCCACCCACTTCCTGGGTCCCACCCATAGGAGGGGACCTAGCAGGTAATCACGCCCACCAGATTCGAATAAGAGTGGGAGCAGTGCCAATGCACATCAGATTTCCTGGAAGAAACATTTGAAACGATATTCTGGACCCTTCGCCCTCCATCTCAATGTGGAAGCCCGAAGAATCTCCCTTGTGGTCAAGGAGTGACCACCCTGCAGCAGCAGGCACCATCCAGCCCTCGACGTCTACTTAGTTGCAGTTCCCGCCGGAACTCGAGCGACTGAGATTGACGAGATCAAGCCTGCCCAGCTTCTAACAGCCCGATCCACAGTCCATGCAAAGCTGAGACCCGTGGAGGCGACCGGAAGCGTGGGGCACGCCATCTTGAAGTGACCACGAGACGCTGACCGTGCAGCCCACGAGTGACCCTCGAAGCTGTACACCGGGGTTTGAGAAGCCCCCACCCTGAGCTACTCCTGAGCCGAAGTTCAGCCCTCCACACTCGACGAGTGCTGCGTGGGGCCCTTTGGCACGATTTGGCTCAACGCGTTGGCCCGGTCACTTGCCAGCTGGCTTGTGGTCCCTGTGCCAACGAACTACCAAAGAAGACTCGTGAATCTGGTTGCTCCAGATCCACACCAGCTCCCCTGAAAAGGAGCCCCGACTCTGACCTTCCTGGTCCGAGTGAGAAGCAATCTTCCGATCCTGCGTGGATTGCTCTTACCAAGGCTTGTTTGCTCCAAACCTGAAGCCGACTGCACCGACGGTGAGAGCCTGCGTGGGACAGATCGTGACCTGCTCCTGGACGTCGCAAATGCCCCAGAGCCCACGTGACAGCGGAGAGAAGCTCCTTGACGACCACCTGATTGCGCCCGACATTGCCTGGTTCCGTCCTGGTTCCACCCTGGTCACTGCTGAGTGACCCAGACTCTGTCCCCTCTGCTTTCAGGTACTCTACAACTTGAGTCCACCCTTGGACTCCACCGGACACTTCGTCTTCACCCTGCCTGCAGCCCTTTCAGCTTCAAGCACCAAGAGCCTGCGTGTCAAAACCCGACGCCACTTCGACCCTGTGCACCCACTTCCTGTGGGTGAGGTAACTTTGCTCCGCCGGTGTTCCCACACTGGTGCACACCTCTAGGGTCTGTGTGTTAAGTTTTGTTCCTCTAGGTTCAGCGGAAGTGTCCTTAAACTTTAACTCTTTGACTTTTACGCACCATTGGTTAACATTGGTGCATGCGTGCACTTTCCGCACATCTCCCGAATCCCGAGGGCCATTCCCGACTTCAGCATTGCTTGTCCTGACTGCTCCCAGCGATTCCCTAGGCCCTAGGCCTAACCACTGCTCGAGTGGCCCTTCTTATACCACTTGTTTAGTATATGGTTTGAGTGGCCACCCGCCCTCATCCATAATTGTGCAACTTGTATGTTTAAACAGTGCTTTTGATTTAACGCTTGTGCCCCTTTATTCATAAAGAATACTGGGGATTGTTTTTAGTAATAAACACATATATTTTTATAATATATACTTGTGTGGTGTCCTTTCATTTGGTATTACAGGATTGTATGTGGTAAAACAGCTCGCTTAACACGACCTCTTAAGTTAAGCCTTTAGGCTGCTTAGTCCATGCTACCCCTAGGATAGCTTGTCTAATAAGGTTGACTTACAACCAGACACCATAAGGGATTGTTTGGTCAGGTAGTAGGTGGTTCCAGAATTGGAAACATCCCCTACCAGGCCAACTTCTCACAACATGTGTCCAGATATAGGTTTAGACATAGGTATATGTAGGAGAGTAGGGTCTGCTATCCTATGGTCACCCCAAATTTTTGCTTTTTGCTTCACTGGTTTTCGACTACTGAGGCTGTGGGCCTGCTGATCAGACCCCCAGCCTGCTGTTCTCTCACTAAATTAATGACACATGTGCTATAGGCACATACCAATTGGAAATGGACTCCTTGTCAGCCCCTGTAGAATGCACTATAGGTGCACAGGGCACAGGAGCCACTAAGGCCTACCAGGGGCTGCAGCATATCTTTTGCCACCCCTGGCTGGTTCTTAAATTGACACAACTGGCTGATCACTCAGCTGGGGCAAGGTGGTGTACACACCCCTTGCTTAGATATAGTATACCTATGTCTAAACCTATATCTGGACACATGTAAACCTGTGAGCCACTCCTATAGACAGGCCTCACCAATCCTGGAGGCTGGGTGCATGGTTTTTATGTGAGATGGAGCTCTAGCATGAGCTGAGCCTGTCTGCAGCCGTCGGGAACAAATCCCTAAGCTGTTTCAGGATAATGCCATACCATATACTATTAAGTGCCTTATAATCCTCGCGGTTATTTAGCAACTTTGGTTTGGCTTTATCAAAACATGTCGTGTAAGGTGTCATACGCTTTGGAATACCATCCCCTCGCCAGTTCTGGCGACGGGGATGGCATTCCACCCCTCTAGAGGGGTAAGACATGTTACTTCACTTTAATGCGGTTGATTTCTCCAAAGGCCTTAAGATCCACAAAATGGATGCCTCTGCCACAGACAAATGTCTGGACCCCTGGAGCTGACCGAAACCCAGTCAAGGGGGTCCTGGACAAAGAGTTTCCTGTCACAGGAGGGTGTCACCGCCCTCCAGACAGGAGATAGTGTATTGTAGCAGGGAGGTTTGAAAGAAACCAGACACTGCCTGGGGCGCACAAGGCTGCCCCTTGCATAATCCGGCCAAACCGGTTCTGGGGCACTCCAGCCCTCGTGCCAGGGCGGCCTGGATCAAAGGAAGGGGGTGTATCCACCCACTTCCTGGGTCCCACCCATAGGAGGGGACCTAGCAGGTAATCACGCCCACCAGATTCGAATAAGAGTGGGAGCAGTGCCAATGCACATCAGATTTCCTGGAAGAAACATTTGAAATGATATTCTGGACCCTTCGCCCTCCATCTCAACGTGGAAGCCCGAAGAATCTCCCTTGTGGTCAAGGAGTGACCACCCTGCAGCAGCAGGCACCATCCAGCCCTCGACGTCTACTTAGTTGCAGTTCCCGCCGGAACTCGAGCGACTGAGATCGACGAGATCAAGCCTGCCCAGCTTCTAACAGCCCGATCCACAGTCCCTGCAAAGCTGAGACCCGTGGAGGCGACCGGAAGCGTGGGGCACGCCATCTTGAAGTGACCACGAGACGCTGACCGTGCAGCCCACGAGTGACCCTCGAAGCTGTACACCGGGGTTTGAGAAGCCCCCACCCTGAGCTACTCCTGAGCCGAAGTTCAGCCCTCCACACTCGACGAGTGCTGCGTGGGGCCCTTTGGCACGATTTGGCTCAACGCGTTGGCCCGGTCACTTGCCAGCTGGCTTGTGGTCCCTGTGCCGACGAACTACCTAAGAAGACTTGTGATTCTGGTTGCTCCAGATCCACACCAGCTCCCCTGAAAAGGAGCCCCGTCTCTGACCTTCCTGGTCCGAGTGAGAAGCAATCTTCCGATCCTGCGTGGATTGCTCTTACCAAGGCTTGTTTGCTCCAAACTTGAAGCCGACTGCACCGACGGTGAGAGCCTGCGTGGGACAGATCGTGACCTGCTCCTGGACGTCGCAGATGCCCCAGAGCCCACGTGACAGCGGAGAGAAGCTCCTCGACGACCACCTGATTGCGCCCGACATTGCCTGGTTCCGTCCTGGTTCCACCCTGGTCACTGCTGAGTGACCCAGACTCTGTCCCCTCTGCTTTCAGGTACTCTACAACTTGAGTCCACCCTTGGACTCCACCGGACACTTCGTCTTCACCCTGCCTGCAGCCCTTTCAGCTTCAAGCACCAAGAGCCTGCGTGTCAAAACCCGACGCCACTTCGACCCTGTGCACCCACTTCCTGTGGGTGAGGTAACTTTGCTCCGCCGGTGTTCCCACACTGGTGCACACCTCTAGGGTCTGTGTGTTAAGTTTTGTTCCTCTAGGTTCAGCGGAAGTGTCCTTAAACTTTAACTCTTTGACTTTTACGCACCATTGGTTAACATTGGTGCATGCGTGCGCTTTCCGCACATCTCCCGAATCCCGAGGGCCATTCCCGACTTCAGCATTGCTTGTCCTGACTGCTCCCAGCGATTCCCTAGGCCCTAGGCCTAACCACTGCTCGAGTGGCCTTTCTTATACCACTTGTTTAGTATATGGTTTGAGTGGCCACCCGCCCTCATCCATAATTGTGCAACTTGTATGTTTAAACAGTGCTTTTGATTTAACGCTTGTGCCCCTTTATTCATAAAGAATACTGGGGATTGTTTTTAGTAATAAACACATATATTTTTATAATATATACTTGTGTGGTGTCCTTTCATTTGGTATTACAGGATTGTATGTGGTAAAACAGCTCGCTTAACACGACCTCTTAAGTTAAGCCTTTAGGCTGCTTAGTCCATGCTACCCCTAGGATAGCTTGTCTAATAAGGTTGACTTACAACCAGACACCATAAGGGATTGTTTGGTCAGGTAGTAGGTGGTTCCAGAATTGGAAACATCCCCTACCAGGCCAACTTCTCACAGTATACTATATCTAAGCAAGGGGTGTGTACACCACCTTACCCCAGCTGAGTGATCAGCCAGTTGTGTCAATTTAAGAACCAGCCAGGGGTGGCAAAAGATATGCTGCAGCCCCTGGTAGGCCTTAGTGGCTCCTGTGCCCTGTGCACCTATAGTGCATTCTACAGGGGCTGACAAGGAGTCCATTTCCAATTGGTATGTGCCTATAGCACATGTGTCATTAATTTAGTGAGAGAACAGCAGGCTGGGGGTCTGATCAGCAGGCCCACAGCCTCAGTAGTCGAAAACCAGTGAAGCAAAAAGCAAAAATTTGGGGTGACCATAGGATAGCAGACCCTACTCTCCTACACAACCCCCCCCAAACGCAGGGACATTAAACTAACCTTGACCAGATAAGTCTTCATGTTCTAAGTGGAAGTACCTGGAGAGACCATCTGCATTACCATGGTCAGTCCCTGGGCGGTGCTCCACTGTAAAGTCCATCCCCTGTAGGGAAATGGACCACCTGAGCAGTTTGGGATTTTCACCCTTCATCTGATTAAGCCATAAGAGGGGCTTATGGTCTGTTTGCACCAGGAAGTGAGTTCCAAACAAGTAGGACCTCAACTTCTTTAATGCCCAAACCACAGCAAAGGCCTCCCTCTCAATGGCTGACCAACGTTTTTCTCTTGGGGTTAGCCTCCTGCTAATGAAAGCAATTGGCTGGTCTTGACCATCTTGATTAAGTTGTGAGAGTACAGCTCCCACCCCCAACTCAGAAGCATCTGTCTGAACAATGAACTGTTTGGAGTAGTCAGGACTCTTTAGGATAGGTGCAGAGCACATGGCCTTCTTCAGGTCTTCAAATGCCTTCTGACAGCTAACTGTCCACTGAACCTTTTTTGGCATCTTCTTGGATGTCAAGTCATTTAATGGTGTCACTATAGACCCATAGTTTTTCACAAACTTTCTGTAATACCCAGTCAGGCCCAAGAAGGCTCTGACTTGTGTCTGGGTAACTGGAGGAGCCCAGTCCTGTATGGCCTGGATTTTGCTTTCCAGTGGCTGAACCTGGCCTCCACCTACTAGGTGGCCCAGGTATACAACCTTACTCTGCCCTATCTGGCACTTTGTGGCCTTGATAGTTAGGCCTGCCTTTTGCAGGGCCTCCAAAACTTTCTTCAGGTGGATCAGGTGATCCTCCCAGGTGGAGCTAAAGACAGCAATATCATCCAGATAAGCTGCACAAAAGTCATCCAACCCAGTAGGGACTTGATTCACCAACCTTTGGAAAGTGGCAGGTGCATTCTTTAAACCAAAGGGCATTACCACAAACTGATAATGTCCACTAGGGGTAGAGAATGCTGTCTTGGCTTTTGACTCCTCAGCTAGTCTGATTTGCCAGTAGCCAGCTGTCAGATCAAATGTGCTCAGAAACTTGGCAGAAGCCAATCTGTCAATGAGCTCATCTGCTCTTGGAATGGGGTGAGCATCTGTCCTAGTGACAGCATTGAGACCCCTGTAATCCACGCAAAACCTCATTTCTCTCTTACCATCTTGGGTATGAGGTTTTGGCACCAGGACTACTGGGCTGGCCCATGGGCTCTCTGATGGCTCAATCACTCCAAGCTCCAACATCTTTTGCACCTCAGCCCTGATGCAATCCCTGACATGATCAGGTTGCCTGTAGATCTTATTCTTGACAGGCAGACTGTCACCAGTGTCCACAACATGGGTACACCAGTCAGTTTGGCTGGGTGTGAGTGAAAACATTTGCCTGTGAGCCTGCAAAACTTGTCTGCAGTCCCTCTGTTGCTGGTCAGTGAGGCTGCCTGCCAAGGCTACTCCATCAACTGAACCATCATCAGGGTTCTGAGAAAGCAGGTCTGGGAGAGGGTCACTCTCTTCCTCCTGTTCCCCATCTGTGGCCATGAGCAAGCTCATGTCCTCCCTGTCTACAAATGCTTTCAAGCGATTCACATGGATTACCCTGTGAGGGCTCCTGGGTGTTCCAAAGTCTACCAAGTAGGTGACTTCCCCTTTCTTCTCAATAATAGGATAGGGTCCACTCCATTTGTCTTGGAGTGCTGCTGGAGCCACTGGCTCCAGTACCCATACCTTCTGTCCTGGTTGGAACTCTACCAGCACAGCCTTTTGGTCATGCCAAGCTTTCTGCAATTCTTGGCTGGCCTCCAGGTTTTTGGATGCTCTTTCCATGTACTCAGCCATCCTGGAGCGGAGACCAAGTACATAGTCCACTATGTCTAGTTTGGGCTTTTTGAGAGGTAACTCCCATCCTTCCTTCACCAAACACAATGGACCTCTCACAGGGTGGCCAAACAAAAGTTCAAAAGGGCTGTAGCCAACCCCCTTCTGTGGGACCTCTCTGTAAGCAAAGAGCAGGCAGGGTAAAAGAATGTCCCATTTCCGCCTGAGCTTCTCTGGTAATCCTTTTGTCATGCCTTTAAGGGTCTTGTTAAATCTCTCCACAAGCCCATTGCATTGTGGATGATATGGGGTGGTAAACTTATAGTTTACTCCACATTCCTTCCACATTGCTTTTAGATAGCTGGACATAAAATTTGTCCCTCTATCTGATAGTACCTCCTTAGGAAAGCCCACTCTTGAGAAAACTGCAATGAGGGCTTTTGCCACCACAGGTGCTGTGGTGGTCCTTAGGGGAATAGCCTCTGGGTACCTGGTGGCATGATCCACTACCACCAGTATGAATCTGTTCCCAGATGCTGTTTGGGGGTCCATTGGACCCACAATATCAATTCCAACTCTCTCAAAGGGGACCCCCACCACAGGTAGTGGTATTAGGGGGGCCTTTGTTGTGCCACCTGACTTACCACTGGCTTGGCAAGTGACACAGGAGCGACAAAACTCCTTGACATCCTCTGACATGTGAGGCCAGTGAAAGTGTGGAACAAGCCTGTCCCACGTCTTGTTCTGGCCTAAGTGTCCTGCAAGGGGAATATCATGGGCCAAGGTAAGGAGGAATCCCCTAAACTGCAGAGGTATCACCAACCTCCTGGTCATGCCAGGCTTGGGGGCTCTAGCCTCTGAGTAAAGGAGTCCCTCATCCCAATACACAGTATGGGTACCTTGGGCATCCCCAGCAGCCTCAGCAGCAGCCTGCTGTCTGAGGGGTTCAAGGGAAGGGCAATCTAATTGAGCCTGCCTCGGGTCTGCCCTTGAGGGTCCCCCTGTCCCCAGAAACTCAACCTGGTCAGGTTCAAGCTCCTCAGAGACAGTCTCCTCTTGGACTGCAGAATCAGTTTCCTCTGAAACTTGATCCTCAACCTGGGGCAAGGTGGAAGGCGAGGCCTTTCCTCTCTTGCTCCTTCTCTTGGGTTGTGGCTGGTCTATTGTCTCAAGATCCACCACTGGTTCAGGAAGGCACTTCTTAGCCTGAGCCCTTGTCATGGCAAGGACATGCTCTGAAATCCCTAGCATTTCTGCATGAGTCCTGTACTCCACTTCTGACCATGCTGAGCTTTCAAGGTCATTGCCTAACAGACAGTCTACTGGTAGGTCTGCACTCACCACAACTTTCTTTAGGCCATCAACCCCTCCCCAGGAGAAGTTCACAACTGCCACACTATGGGAGGTAGTGGAGTTGCTTGCATTGGTTACTAGGTAGCTCTCTCCTAGTACAATCTGCCCAGGGTCCACAAAGCCAGGGGTCACCATGGTGACACTAGCACATGTGTCCCTGTAAGCTTGAGCCAGTTTCTCATTTATTAAGGGAGTCTGCCTGTATTTGCCCAGGTTAGTGGGGCTTACTGCAGTGGGCAACTCAATGTCCACATCATACAGGAGAACTGCCTGTGTAGGGACTCTGACTAGGCCAGATCCTACTTCAATACCCAGGGTCAACCCAGCTACACCCTTGGACTGTGTTCCACCACTGCTTACTGTACTTGGGGTTGCAGTTGCTTTAGGAGCTGTAGTGGTGGGAACTGGATTTGCCTTGGTACACTCACTGCCCCAGTGTGAAACTGATTTGCAGGTATTGCACCAAGGTGTCTTTGGACCTTTGTTCTTCTTCTTCTTGTTACCGGTTTGGGAACCACCCTCCTTACTATTAGTTTGGGGGCCTGAAGACTTCTGGTCTTTTTCTTTATCTTTCTGATTCTGATTACCACCCTTCTGGTCTGTTTTCTTCTGGTCACCACCTTGGTTCTGGGGTTTCTGCTTAATCCTTGTTCTGACCCATTTGTCTGCCTTCTTTCCCAATTCTTGGGGAGAGGTCAGATCAGAGTCAATAAGGTATTGATGCAACAGCTGGTTTGTACAGTTATTAAGGATCTGTTCTCTCATCATAAGATTGTACAATCCTGTATAGTCTGAAACTTTACTTCCCTGCAACCAACCCTACAAAGCCTTAGTGGCACACTCCACAAAATCAGTCCAGTCTTGAGTCTGTGCTTTCTGGGTGTCTCTGAACAACAACCTGTATTGCTCAGTGGTTAGGCCATACCCTTCAATGAGAGCACTCTTCAAAACAGAGTAGTTTTTGGCATCCTCAGGTCTAACTGTGAGGAGCCTGTCTCTCCCTTTCTCAGAAAAGGAGTACCACAAAATTGCAGCCCACTGATTCTCAGGAACCTGCTGTACCATGCAGGCTCTCTCAAGAGCAGTCATCCATTTGTGGATGTCATCCCCTTCTTTAAAGGGGGGCACAATTTTGGTCAGGTTTCTATTGTCATAGGCCCTGTCTTTTTCTCTTGGAAAATTGCTGCCACCAGTGACATCTAAGCCACTTAATTTCTGCTCTCTTGCCAAGGCAAGTCTAGCTTGAGCCAAGGCTACCTCATCCCTCTCTATCTGGAGTTTGACAGCCCTCATTCTGGCCCTATGCTCTAACTTTTGAGAAGCATTCATGCCTCTCTGTGATTCTCTGGAGGCACTAGAAAGATGAGAGTCCCCTGAGGGAGATCTCACTCTTCTGTTGCCTGGGGGAATCATATGTTGGGTTCTGGGGAGGTGCTGGCCCTCTCCATTCCCCAGTAGGTCCAAGTTGGCCTGGCTAAGCCTACCAACTGGAACCTGGCTACCCTGATCCTGTACTCCTAAGTCCTCAACATCTGAGTCCTCATCCAAGTCATCATCATCCTCCTCTTCAAGGGGATCAACTGCAGGGGGGTTCCCTCCAGTTCCTGTATCTAGGGAAGCTGCTTTTGCCTTCTCTAAGTCATCCTGTTCTAGGATTTCTACCAGGATTAGGCAGGTGGGGCTTCTGCCCCTTTTTAACCCTCTTGCTTTGCACAAGGCAATCAAGTCTCTGCGGGTTAGTTTGTCATATCCAAAAGTTGCCTGGGTAGGGTCAACTGTCACAGGACTAGACCCTGAGGCCTTTCCTGTGTCAGACATGGTTACTAGTGAGGTGTAAGTGGTGCACTTACCTACACTAAGTGTTTTCCTACTGGACCTTGCTAGTGAGTTGTTGTCAGGGGTGTGCTACTCCCTTCAACCTACAACTACTAAGTTCAGTAGAACTTAATATGCTAAGCTTTTGATTTTATATGTACCTAGAGGTACTTGATGTGATCTTTCAATTTGATATAAAGATTGCAATGGTAAAACAACAGCAAGCTCAAATCCGCACCGCTGCTCACCAATGTGAGAAGTTGGCCTGGTAGGGGATGTTTCCAATTCTGGAACCACCTACTACCTGACCAAACAATCCCCTTATGGTGTCTGGTTGTAAGTCAACCTTATTAGACAAGCTATCCTAGGGGTAGCATGGACTAAGCAGCCTAAAGGCTTAACTTAAGAGGTCGTGTTAAGCGAGCTGTTTTACCACATACAATCCTGTAATACCAAATGAAAGGACACCACACAAGAATATATTATAAAAATATATGTGTTTATTACTAAAAACAATCCCCAGTATTCTTTATGAATAAAGGGGCACAAGCGTTAAATCAAAAGCACTGTTTAAACATACAAGTTGCACAATTATGGATGAGGGCGGGTGGCCACTCAAACCATATACTAAACAAGTGGTATAAGAGATGCCACTCGAGCAGTGGTTAGGCCTAGGGCCTAGGGAATCGCTGGGAGCAGTCAGGACAAGCAATGCTGAAGTCGGGAATGGCCCTCGGGATTCGGGAGATATGCGGAAAGCGCACGCATGCACCAATGTTAACCAATGGTGCGTAAAAGTCAAAGAGTTAAAGTTTAAGGACACTTCCGCTGAATCTAGAGGAACAAAACTTAACACACAGACCCTAGAGGTGTGCACCAGTGTGGGAACACCGGCGGAGCAAAGTTACCTCACCCACAGGAAGTGGGTGCACAGGGTCGAAGTGGCGTCGGGTTTTGACACGCAGGCTCTTGGTGCTTGGAGCTGAAAGGGCTGCAGGCAGGGTGAAGACGAAGTGTCCGGTGGAGTCCAAGGGTGGACTCAAGTTGTAGAGTACCTGAAAGCAGAGGGGACAGAGTCTGGGTCACTCAGCAGTGACCAGGGTGGAACCAGGACGGAACCAGGCAATGTCGGGCGCAATCAGGTGGTCGTCGAGGAGCTTATCTCCGCTGTCACGTGGGCTCTGGGGCATCTGCGACGTCCAGGAGCAGGTCACGATCTGTCCCATGCAGGCTCTCACCGTCGGTGCAGTCGGCTTCAAGTTTGGAGCAAACAAGCCTTGGTAAGAGCAATCCACGCAGGATCGGAAGATTGCTTCTCACTCGGACCAGGAAGGTCAGAGTCGGGGCTCCTTTTCAGGGGAGCTGGTGTGGATCTGGAGCAACCAGATTCACGAGTCTTCTTAGGTAGTTCGTCGGCACAGGGACCACAAGCCAGCTGGCAAGTGACCGGGCCAACGCATTGAGCCAAATCGTGCCAAAGGGCCCCACGCAGCACTCGTCGAGTGTGGAGGGCTGAACTTCGGCTCAGGAGTAGCTCAGGGTGGGGGCTTCTTAAACCCCGGTGTACAGCTTCGAGGGTCACTCGTGGGCTGCACGGTCAGCGTCTAGTGGTCACTTCAAGATGGCGTGCCCCACGCTTCCGGTCGCCTCCACGGGTCTCAGCTTTGCAGGGACTGTGGATCGGGCTGTTAGAAGCTGGGCAGGCTTAATCTCGTCGATCTCAGTCGCTCGAGTTCCGGCGGGAACTGCAACTAAGTAGACGTCGAGGGCTGGATGGTGCCTGCTGCTGCAGGGTGGTCACTCCTTGACCACAAGGGAGATTCTTCGGGCTTCCACGTTGAGATGGAGGGCGAAGGGTCCAGAATATCATTTCAAATGTTTCTTCCAGGAAATCTGATGTGCATTGGCACTGCTCCCACTCTTATTCGAATCTGGTGGGCGTGATTACCTGCTAGGTCCCCTCCTATGGGTGGGACCCAGGAAGTGGGTGGATACACCCCCTTCCTTTGATCCAGGCCGCCCTGGCACGAGGGCTGGAGTGCCCCAGAACCGGTTTGGCCGGATTATGCAAGGGGCAGCCTTGTGCGCCCCAGGCAGTGTCTGGTTTCTTTCAAACCTCCCTGCTACAATACACTATCTCCTGTCTGGAGGGCGGTGACACCCTCCTGTGACAGGAAACCCTTTGTCCAGGACCCCCTTGACTGAGTTTCGGTCAGCTCCAGGGGTCCAGACATTTGTCTGTGGCAGAGGCATCCATTTTGTGGATCTTAAGGCCTTTGGAGAAATCAACCGCATTAAAGTGAAGTAACATGTCTTACCCCTCTAGAGGGGTGGAATGCCATCCCCGTCGCCAGAACTGGCGAGGGGATGGTATTCCAAAGCGTATGACACCTTACACGACATGTTTTGATAAAGCCAAACCAAAGTTGCTAAATAACCGCGAGGATTATAAGGCACTTAATAGTATATGGTATGGCATTATCCTGAAACAGCTTAGGGATTTGTTCCCGACGGCTGCAGACAGGCTCAGCTCATGCTAGAGCTCCATCTCACATAAAAACCATGCACCCAGCCTCCAGGATTGGGGAGGCCTGCCTATAGGAGTGGCTCACAGGTTTACATGTGTCCAGATATAGGTTTAGACATAGGTATACTATATCTAAGCAAGGGGTGTGTACACCACCTTACCCCAGCTGAGTGATCAGCCAGTTGTGTCAATTTAAGAACCAGCCAGGGGTGGCAAAAGATATGCTGCAGCCCCTGGTAGGCCTTAGTGGCTACTGTGCCCTGTGCACCTATAGTGCATTCTACAGGGGCTGACAAGGAGTCCATTTCCAATTGGTGTAGGAGAGTAGGGTCTGCTATCCTATGGTCACCCCAAATTTTTGCTTTTTGCTTCACTGGTTTTCGACTACTGAGGCTGTGGGCCTGCTGATCAGACCCCCAGCCTGCTGTTCTCTCACTAAATTAATGACACATGTGCTATAGGCACATACCAATTGGAACTGGACTCCTTGTCAGCCCCTGTAGAATGCACTATAGGTGCACAGGGCACAGGAGCCACTAAGGCCTACCCGGGGCTGCAGCATATCTTTTGCCACCCCTGGCTGGTTCTTAAATTGACACAACTGGCTGATCACTCAGCTGGGGTAAGGTGGTGTACACACCCCTTGCTTAGATATAGTATACCTATGTCTAAACCTATATCTGGACACATGTAAACCTGTGAGCCACTCCTATAGACAGGCCTCACCAATCCTGGAGGCTGGGTGCATGGTTTTTATGTGAGATGGAGCTCTAGCATGAGCTGAGCCTGTCTGCAGCCGTCGGGAACAAATCCCTAAGCTGTTTCAGGATAATGCCATACCATATACTATTAAGTGCCTTATAATCCTCGCGGTTATTTAGCAACTCTGGTTTGGCTTTATCAAAACATGTCGTGTAAGGTGTCATACGCTTTGGAATACCATCCCCTCGCCAGTTCTGGCGACGGGGATGGCATTCCACCCCTCTAGAGGGGTAAGACATGTTACTTCACTTTAATGCGGTTGATTTCTCCAAAGGCCTTAAGATCCCCAAAATGGATGCCTCTGCCACAGACAAATGTCTGGACCCCTGGAGCTGACCGAAACCCAGTCAAGGGGGTCCTGGACAAAGGGTTTCCTGTCACAGGAGGGTGTCACCGCCCTCCAGACAGGAGATAGTGTATTGTAGCAGGGAGGTTTGAAAGAAACCAGACACTGCCTGGGGCGCACAAGGCTGCCCCTTGCATAATCCGGCCAAACCGGTTCTGGGGCACTCCAGCCCTCGTGCCAGGGCGGCCTGGATCAAAGGAAGGGGGTGTATCCACCCACTTCCTGGGTCCCACCCATAGGAGGGGACCTAGCAGGTAATCACGCCCACCAGATTCGAATAAGAGTGGGAGCAGTGCCAATGCACATCAGATTTCCTGGAAGAAACATTTTGAAACGATATTCTGGACCCTTCGCCCTCCATCTCAACGTGGAAGCCCGAAGAATCTCCCTTGTGGTCAAGGAGTGACCACCCTGCAGCAGCAGGCACCATCCAGCCCTCGACGTCTACTTAGTTGCAGTTCCCGCCGGAACTCGAGCGACTGAGATCGACGAGATCAAGCCTGCCCAGCTTCTAACAGCCCGATCCACAGTCCCTGCAAAGCTGAGACCCGTGGAGGCGACCGGAAGCGTGGGGCACGCCATCTTGAAGTGACCACGAGACGCTGACCGTGCAGCCCACGAGTGACCCTCGAAGCTGTACACCGGGGTTTGAGAAGCCCCCACCCTGAGCTACTCCTGAGCCGAAGTTCAGCCCTCCACACTCGACGAGTGCTGCGTGGGGCCCTTTGGCACGATTTGGCTCAACGCGTTGGCCCGGTCACTTGCCAGCTGGCTTGTGGTCCCTGTGCCGACGAACTACAAAGAAAGACTCGTGATTCTGGTTGCTCCAGATCCACACCAGCTCCCCTGAAAGGGAGCCCCGACTCTGACCTTCCTGGTCCGAGTGAGACGCCATCTTCCAATCCCGCGTGGATTGCTCTTACCAAGGCTTGTTTGCTCCAAACCGGAAGCCGACTGCACCGACGGTGAGAGCCTGCGTGGGACAGATCGTGACCTGCTCCTGGACGTCGCAGATGCCCCAGAGCCCACGTGACAGCGAAGAGAAGCGCCTCGACGACCACCTGATTGCGCCCGACATTGCCTGGTTCCGTCCTGGTTCCACCCTGGTCACTGCTGAGTGACCCAGACTCTGTCCCCTCTGCTTTCAGGTACTCTACAACTTGAGTCCACCCTTGGACTCCACCGGACACTTCGTCTTCACCCTGCCTGCAGCCCTTTCAGCTTCAAGCACCAAGAGCCTGCGTGTCAAAACCCGACGCCACTTCGACCCTGTGCACCCACTTCCTGTGGGTGAGGTAACTTTGCTCCGCCGGTGTTCCCACACTGGTGCACACCTCTAGGGTCTGTGTGTTAAGTTTTGTTCCTCTAGGTTCAGCGGAAGTGTCCTTAAACTTTAACTATTTGACTTTTACGCACCATTGGTTAACATTGGTGCATGCGTGCGCTTTCCGCACATCTCCCGAATCCCGAGGGCCATTCCCGACTTCAGCATTGCTTGTCCTGACTGCTCCCAGCGATTCCCTAGGCCCTAGGCCTAACCACTGTTCGAGTGGCCTCTCTTATACCACTTGTTTAGTATATGGTTTGAGTGGCCCCCTGCCCTCATCCATAATTGTGCAACTTTGTATGTTTAAACAGTGCTTTTGATTTAACGCTTGTGCCCCTTTATTCATAAAGAATACTGGGGATTGTTTTTAGTAATAAACACATATATTTTTATAATATATACTTGTGTGGTGTCCTTTCATTTGGTATTACAGGATTGTATGTGGTAAAACAGCTCGCTTAACACGACCTCTTAAGTTAAGCCTTTAGGCTGCTTAGTCCATGCTACCACTAGGATAGCTTGTCTAATAAGGTTGACTTACAACCAGACACCATAAGGGGATTGTTTGGTCAGGTAGTAGGTGGTTCCAGAATTGGAAACATCCCCTACCAGGCCAACTTCTCACATTGGTGAGCAGCGGTGCGGATTTGAGCTTGCTGTTGTTTTACCATTGCAATCTTTATATCAAATTGAAAGATCACATCAAGTACCTCTAGGTACATATAAAATCAAAAGCTTAGCATATTAAGTTCTACTGAACTTAGTAGTTGTAGGTTGAAGGGAGTAGCACACCCCTGACTACAACTCACTAGCAAGGTCCAGTAGGAAAACACTTAGTGTAGGTAAGTGCACCACTTACACCTCACTAGTAACCATGTCCGACACAGGAAAGGCCTCAGGGTCTAGTCCTGTGACAGTTGACCCTACCCAGGCAACTTCTGGATATGACAAACTAACCCGCAGAGACTTGATTGTCTTGTGCAAAGCAAGAGGGTTAAAAAGGGGCAGAAGCCCCACCTGCCTAATTCTGGTAGAACTCCTAGAACAGGATGACTTAGAGAAGGCAAAAGCAGCTTCCCTAGATACAGGAACTGGAGGGAACCCCCCTGCAGTTGATCCCCCTGAAGAGGAGGATGATGATGACTTGGATGAGGACTCAGATGCTGGGGACTTAGAAGTACAGGATCAGGGTAGCCAGGTTCCAGTTGGTAGGCTTAGCCAGGCCAACTTGGACCTACTGGGAAATGGAGAGGGCCAGCACCTCCCCAGATCCCAACAAATGATTCTCCCAGGCAACAGAAGAGTGAGATCTCCCTCAGGGGACTCTCATCTTTCTAGTGCCTCCAGAGAATCAGAGAGAGGCATGAGTGCTTCTCAGAAAGCTGAGCATAGGGCTAGAATGAGGGCTGTCAGACTCCAGATAGAGAGAGAGGAGGTAGCCCTGAGTCAAGCTAAGCTTACCTTAGCTCAAGCTAAACTTGCCTTGGCAAGAGAGCAGAAATTAAGTGGCTTAGATGTCACTGGTGGCAGCAATTTTCCAAGAGAAAAAGACAGGGCCTATGATAATAGAAACCTGACCAAAATTGTGCCCCCCTTTAAAGAAGGGGATGACATCCACAAATGGATGACTGCTCTTGAGAGAGCCTGCATGGTACAGCAGGTTCCTGAGAATCAGTGGGCTGCAATTTTGTGGTACTCCTTTTCTGAGAAAGGGAGAGACAGGCTCCTCACAGTTAGACCTGAGGATGCCAAAAACTACTCTGTTTTGAAGAGTGCTCTCATTGAAGGGTATGGCCTAACCACTGAGCAATACAGGTTGTTGTTCAGAGACACCCAGAAAGCACAGACTCAAGACTGGACTGATTTTGTGGAGTGTGCCACTAAGGCTTTGGAGGGTTGGTTACAGGGAAGTAAAGTTTCAGACTATACAGGATTGTACAATCTTATGATGAGAGAACAGATCCTTAATAACTGTACAAACCAGCTGTTGCATCAATACCTTATTGACTCTGATCTGACCTCTCCCCAAGAATTGGGAAAGAAGGCAGACAAATGGGTCAGAACAAGGATTAAGCAGAAACCCCAGAACCAAGGTGGTGACCAGAAGAAAACAGACCAGAAGGGTGGTAATCAGAATCAGAAAGATAAAGAAAAGGACCAGAAGTCTTCAGGCCCCCAAACTAATAGTAAGGAGGGTGGTTCCCAAAATGGTAACAAGAAGAAGAAGAACAAAGGTCCAAAGACACCTTGGTGTAATACCTGCAAATCAGTTTCACACTGGGGCAGTGAGTGCACCAAGGCAAATCCAGTTCCCACCACTACAGCTCCTAAAGCAACTGCAACCCCAAGTACAGTAAGCAGTGGTGGAACACAGTCCAAGGGTGTAGCTGGGTTGACCCTGGGTATTGAAGTAGGATCTGGCCTAGTCAGAGTCCCTACACAGGCAGTTCTCCTGTATGATGTGGACATTGAGTTGCCCACTGCAGTAAGCCCCACTAACCTGGGCAAATACAGGCAGACTCCCTTAATAAATGAGAAACTGGCTCAAGCTTACAGGGACACATGTGCTAGTGTCACCATGGTGACCCCTGGCTTTGTGGACCCTGGACAGATTGTACTAGGAGAGAGCTACCTAGTAACCAATGCAAGCAACTCCACTACCTCCCATAGTGTGGCAGTTGTGAACTTCTCCTGGGGAGGGGTTGATGGCCTAAAGAAAGTTGTGGTGAGTGCAGACCTACCAGTAGACTGTCTGTTAGGCAATGACCTTGAAAGCTCAGCATGGTCAGAAGTGGAGTACAGGACTCATGCAGAAATGCTAGGGATTTCAGAGCATGTCCTTGCCATGACAAGGGCTCAGGCTAAGAAGTGCCTTCCTGAACCAGTGGTGGATCTTGAGACAATAGACCAGCCACAACCCAAGAGAAGGAGCAAGAGAGGAAAGGCCTCGCCTTCCACCTTGCCCCAGGTTGAGGATCAGGTTTCAGAGGAAACTGATTCTGCAGTCCAAGAGGAGACTGTCTCTGAGGAGCTTGAACCTGACCAGGTTGAGTTTCTGGGGACAGGGGGACCCTCAAGGGCAGACCTGAGGCAGGCTCAATTAGATTGCCCTTCCCTTGAACCCCTCAGACAGCAGGCTGCTGCTGAGGCTGCTGGGGATGCCCAAGGTACCCATACTGTGTATTGGGATGAGGGACTCCTTTACTCAGAGGCTAGAGCCCCCAAGCCTGGCATGACCAGGAGGTTGGTGATACCTCTGCAGTTTAGGGGATTCCTCCTTACCTTGGCCCATGATATTCCCCTTGCAGGACACTTAGGCCAGAACAAGACGTGGGACAGGCTTGTTCCACACTTTCACTGGCCTCACATGTCAGAGGATGTCAAGGAGTTTTGTCGCTCCTGTGTCACTTGCCAAGCCAGTGGTAAGTCAGGTGGCACAACAAAGGCCCCCCTAATACCACTACCTGTGGTGGGGGTCCCCTTTGAGAGAGTTGGAATTGATATTGTGGGTCCAATGGACCCCCAAACAGCATCTGGGAACAGATTCATACTGGTGGTAGTGGATCATGCCACCAGGTACCCAGA
Organism: Lissotriton helveticus; assembly: GCF_964261635.1. NCBI lineage: Eukaryota > Metazoa > Chordata > Amphibia > Caudata > Salamandridae > Lissotriton > Lissotriton helveticus. Next base: position 175,639 of record NW_027611681.1, read on the forward strand.
GGCTATTCCCCTAAGGACCACCACAGCACCTGTGGTGGCAAAAGCCCTCATTGCAGTTTTCTCAAGAGTGGGCTTTCCTAAGGAGGTACTATCAGATAGAGGGACAAATTTTATGTCCAGCTATCTAAAAGCAATGTGGAAGGAATGTGGAGTAAACTACAAGTTTACCACCCCATATCATCCACAATGCAATGGGCTTGTGGAGAGATTTAACAAGACCCTTAAAGGCATGATAAAAGGATTACCAGAGAAGCTCAGGCGGAAATGGGACATTCTTTTACCCTGCCTGCTCTTTGCTTACAGAGAGGTCCCACAGAAGGGGGTTGGCTACAGCCCTTTTGAACTTTTGTTTGGCCACCCTGTGAGAGGTCCATTGTGTTTGGTGAAGGAAGGATGGGAGTTACCTCTCAAAAAGCCCAAACTAGACATAGTGGACTATGTACTTGGTCTCCGCTCCAGGATGGCTGAGTACATGGAAAGAGCATCCAAAAACCTGGAGGCCAGCCAAGAATTGCAGAAAGCTTGGCATGACCAAAAGGCTGTGCTGGTAGAGTTCCAACCAGGACAGAAGGTATGGGTACTGGAGCCAGTGGCTCCAGCAGCACTCCAAGACAAATGGAGTGGACCCTATCCTATTATTGAGAAGAAAGGGGAAGTCACCTACTTGGTAGACTTTGGAACACCCAGGAGCCCCCACAGGGTAATCCATGTGAATCGCTTGAAAGCATTTGTAGACAGGGAGGACATGAGCTTGCTCATGGCCACAGATGGGGAACAGGAGGAAGAGAGTGACCCTCTCCCAGACCTGCTTTCCCAGAACCCTGATGATGGTTCAGTTGATGGAGTAGCCTTGGCAGGCAGCCTCACTGACCAGCAACAGAGGGACTGCAGACAAGTTTTGCAGGCTCACAGGCAAATGTTTTCACTCACACCCAGCCAAACTGACTGGTGTACCCATGTTGTGGACACTGGTGACAGTCTGCCTGTCAAGAATAAGATCTACAGGCAACCTGATCATGTCAGGGATTGCATCAAGGCTGAGGTGCAAAAGATGTTGGAGCTTGGAGTGATTGAGCCATCAGAGAGCCCATGGGCCAGCCCAGTAGTCCTGGTGCCAAAACCTCATACCCAAGATGGTAAGAGAGAAATGAGGTTTTGCGTGGATTACAGGGGTCTCAATGCTGTCACTAGGACAGATGCTCACCCCATTCCAAGAGCAGATGAGCTCATTGACAGATTGGCTTCTGCCAAGTTTCTGAGCACATTTGATCTGACAGCTGGCTACTGGCAAATCAGACTAGCTGAGGAGTCAAAAGCCAAAACAGCATTCTCTACCCCTAGTGGACATTATCAGTTTGTGGTAATGCCCTTTGGTTTGAAGAATGCACCTGCCACTTTTCAAAGGTTGGTGAACCAAGTCCTTACTGGGTTGGATGACTTTTGTGCAGCTTATCTGGATGATATTGCTGTCTTTAGCTCCACCTGGGAGGATCACCTGATCCACCTGAAGAAAGTTTTGGAGGCCCTGCAAAAGGCAGGCCTAACTATCAAGGCCACAAAGTGCCAGATAGGGCAGAGTAAGGTTGTATACCTGGGCCACCTAGTAGGTGGAGGCCAGGTTCAGCCACTGGAAAGCAAAATCCAGGCCATACAGGACTGGGCTCCTCCAGTTACCCAGACACAAGTCAGAGCCTTCTTGGGCCTGACTGGGTATTACAGAAAGTTTGTGAAAAACTATGGGTCTATAGTGACACCATTAAATGACTTGACATCCAAGAAGATGCCAAAAAAGGTTCAGTGGACAGTTAGCTGTCAGAAGGCATTTGAAGACCTGAAGAAGGCCATGTGCTCTGCACCTATCCTAAAGAGTCCTGACTACTCCAAACAGTTCATTGTTCAGACAGATGCTTCTGAGTTGGGGGTGGGAGCTGTACTCTCACAACTTAATCAAGATGGTCAAGACCAGCCAATTGCTTTCATTAGCAGGAGGCTAACCCCAAGAGAAAAACGTTGGTCAGCCATTGAGAGGGAGGCCTTTGCTGTGGTTTGGGCATTAAAGAAGTTGAGGTCCTACTTGTTTGGAACTCACTTCCTGGTGCAAACAGACCATAAGCCCCTCTTATGGCTTAATCAGATGAAGGGTGCAAATCCCAAACTGCTCAGGTGGTCCATTTCCCTACAGGGGATGGACTTTACAGTGGAGCACCGCCCAGGGACTGACCATGGTAATGCAGATGGTCTCTCCAGGTACTTCCACTTAGAACATGAAGACTTATCTGGTCAAGGTTAGTTTAATGTCCCTGCGTTTGGGGGGGGGTTGTGTAGGAGAGTAGGGTCTGCTATCCTATGGTCACCCCAAATTTTTGCTTTTTGCTTCACTGGTTTTCGACTACTGAGGCTGTGGGCCTGCTGATCAGACCCCCAGCCTGCTGTTCTCTCACTAAATTAATGACACATGTGCTATAGGCACATACCAATTGGAACTGGACTCCTTGTCAGCCCCTGTAGAATGCACTATAGGTGCACAGGGCACAGGAGCCACTAAGGCCTACCCGGGGCTGCAGCATATCTTTTGCCACCCCTGGCTGGTTCTTAAATTGACACAACTGGCTGATCACTCAGCTGGGGTAAGGTGGTGTACACACCCCTTGCTTAGATATAGTATACCTATGTCTAAACCTATATCTGGACACATGTAAACCTGTGAGCCACTCCTATAGACAGGCCTCACCAATCCTGGAGGCTGGGTGCATGGTTTTTATGTGAGATGGAGCTCTAGCATGAGCTGAGCCTGTCTGCAGCCGTCGGGAACAAATCCCTAAGCTGTTTCAGGATAATGCCATACCATATACTATTAAGTGCCTTATAATCCTCGCGGTTATTTAGCAACTCTGGTTTGGCTTTATCAAAACATGTCGTGTAAGGTGTCATACGCTTTGGAATACCATCCCCTCGCCAGTTCTGGCGACGGGGATGGCATTCCACCCCTCTAGAGGGGTAAGACATGTTACTTCACTTTAATGCGGTTGATTTCTCCAAAGGCCTTAAGATCCCCAAAATGGATGCCTCTGCCACAGACAAATGTCTGGACCCCTGGAGCTGACCGAAACCCAGTCAAGGGGGTCCTGGACAAAGGGTTTCCTGTCACAGGAGGGTGTCACCGCCCTCCAGACAGGAGATAGTGTATTGTAGCAGGGAGGTTTGAAAGAAACCAGACACTGCCTGGGGCGCACAAGGCTGCCCCTTGCATAATCCGGCCAAACCGGTTCTGGGGCACTCCAGCCCTCGTGCCAGGGCGGCCTGGATCAAAGGAAGGGGGTGTATCCACCCACTTCCTGGGTCCCACCCATAGGAGGGGACCTAGCAGGTAATCACGCCCACCAGATTCGAATAAGAGTGGGAGCAGTGCCAATGCACATCAGATTTCCTGGAAGAAACATTTTGAAACGATATTCTGGACCCTTCGCCCTCCATCTCAACGTGGAAGCCCGAAGAATCTCCCTTGTGGTCAAGGAGTGACCACCCTGCAGCAGCAGGCACCATCCAGCCCTCGACGTCTACTTAGTTGCAGTTCCCGCCGGAACTCGAGCGACTGAGATCGACGAGATCAAGCCTGCCCAGCTTCTAACAGCCCGATCCACAGTCCCTGCAAAGCTGAGACCCGTGGAGGCGACCGGAAGCGTGGGGCACGCCATCTTGAAGTGACCACGAGACGCTGACCGTGCAGCCCACGAGTGACCCTCGAAGCTGTACACCGGGGTTTGAGAAGCCCCCACCCTGAGCTACTCCTGAGCCGAAGTTCAGCCCTCCACACTCGACGAGTGCTGCGTGGGGCCCTTTGGCACGATTTGGCTCAACGCGTTGGCCCGGTCACTTGCCAGCTGGCTTGTGGTCCCTGTGCCGACGAACTACAAAGAAAGACTCGTGATTCTGGTTGCTCCAGATCCACACCAGCTCCCCTGAAAGGGAGCCCCGACTCTGACCTTCCTGGTCCGAGTGAGACGCCATCTTCCAATCCCGCGTGGATTGCTCTTACCAAGGCTTGTTTGCTCCAAACCGGAAGCCGACTGCACCGACGGTGAGAGCCTGCGTGGGACAGATCGTGACCTGCTCCTGGACGTCGCAGATGCCCCAGAGCCCACGTGACAGCGAAGAGAAGCGCCTCGACGACCACCTGATTGCGCCCGACATTGCCTGGTTCCGTCCTGGTTCCACCCTGGTCACTGCTGAGTGACCCAGACTCTGTCCCCTCTGCTTTCAGGTACTCTACAACTTGAGTCCACCCTTGGACTCCACCGGACACTTCGTCTTCACCCTGCCTGCAGCCCTTTCAGCTTCAAGCACCAAGAGCCTGCGTGTCAAAACCCGACGCCACTTCGACCCTGTGCACCCACTTCCTGTGGGTGAGGTAACTTTGCTCCGCCGGTGTTCCCACACTGGTGCACACCTCTAGGGTCTGTGTGTTAAGTTTTGTTCCTCTAGGTTCAGCGGAAGTGTCCTTAAACTTTAACTATTTGACTTTTACGCACCATTGGTTAACATTGGTGCATGCGTGCGCTTTCCGCACATCTCCCGAATCCCGAGGGCCATTCCCGACTTCAGCATTGCTTGTCCTGACTGCTCCCAGCGATTCCCTAGGCCCTAGGCCTAACCACTGTTCGAGTGGCCTCTCTTATACCACTTGTTTAGTATATGGTTTGAGTGGCCCCCTGCCCTCATCCATAATTGTGCAACTTTGTATGTTTAAACAGTGCTTTTGATTTAACGCTTGTGCCCCTTTATTCATAAAGAATACTGGGGATTGTTTTTAGTAATAAACACATATATTTTTATAATATATACTTGTGTGGTGTCCTTTCATTTGGTATTACAGGATTGTATGTGGTAAAACAGCTCGCTTAACACGACCTCTTAAGTTAAGCCTTTAGGCTGCTTAGTCCATGCTACCACTAGGATAGCTTGTCTAATAAGGTTGACTTACAACCAGACACCATAAGGGGATTGTTTGGTCAGGTAGTAGGTGGTTCCAGAATTGGAAACATCCCCTACCAGGCCAACTTCTCACAATTGGTATGTGCCTATAGCACATGTGTCATTAATTTAGTGAGAGAACAGCAGGCTGGGGGTCTGATCAGCAGGCCCATAGCCTCAGTAGTCGAAAACCAGTGAAGCAAAAAGCAAAAATTTGGGGTGACCATAGGATAGCAGACCCTACTCTCCTACACAGAGGTTGACCCTGAGAGCACAGTGCAACTCAGTTAAAGAAAGAAAGGCACACATGGTGGAAGATAATTGGAGGAAGCCAAGCCCTAACTTAGTAGAGCCTCACTTCAAAACTCCATATCCAAACCAGCCTTTAACTTTGCATAAACACACCCAAGGTAGGGATTCCCTATGGTGGAGACCCTCTAATACCCAAAGGGTGAGGGACTGCTTAGTGGACCATGAGACAGGGGGTACCCATGCTAGTGCAGGTACTTCCTTATATGGCCACTCAGGCAATATAGGCTTACCTGGCCAAGGATAGCCTTATCTCCTTTCGTTTGGGGGGGGTTATGTAGGAAGGTGGCTACCTGACTATGGTTACCCCAGATTTTTTGCCTGTGTTTAGCTGGTTTTTTGACTTAGTTGACCTGGTTCCCTGCTAATCAGGGCCCCAGGCCATCTGCTCTCTCTGTAAAATGGATTCCATGTACCCTAGGTACATACCACAATTGGAAATGGACTCCTTGTCAGCCCCTGTAGAATGCACTATAGGTGCACAGGGCATAGGTGCCACTAAGGCCTACCAGGGGCTGCAGCATATCTTTTGCCACCCCTGGCTAGTTCTTAAATTGACACAACTGGCTGATCACTCAGCTGGGGTAAGGTGGTGTTGTGAGAAGTTGGCCTGGTAGGGGATGTTTCCAATTCTGGAACCACCTACTACCTGACCAAACAATCCCCTTATGGTGTCTGGTTGTAAGTCAACCTTATTAGACAAGCTATCCTAGTGGTAGCATGGACTAAGCAGCCTAAAGGCTTAACTTAAGAGGTCGTGTTAAGCGAGCTGTTTTACCACATACAATCCTGTAATACCTAATGAAAGGACACCACACAAGTATATATTATAAAAATATATGTGTTTATTACTAAAAACAATCCCCAGTATTCTTTATGAATAAAGGGGCACAAGCGTTAAATCAAAAGCACTGTTTAAACATACAAAGTTGCACAATTATGGATGAGGGCGGGGGGCCACTCAAACCATATACTAAACAAGTGGTATAAGAGAGGCCACTCGAACAGTGGTTAGGCCTAGGGCCTAGGGAATCGCTGGGAGCAGTCAGGACAAGCAATGCTGAAGTCGGGAATGGCCCTCGGGATTCGGGAGATGTGCGGAAAGCGCACGCATGCACCAATGTTAACCAATGGTGCGTAAAAGTCAAATAGTTAAAGTTTAAGGACACTTCCGCTGAACCTAGAGGAACAAAACTTAACACACAGACCCTAGAGGTGTGCACCAGTGTGGGAACACCGGCGGAGCAAAGTTACCTCACCCACAGGAAGTGGGTGCACAGGGTCGAAGTGGCGTCGGGTTTTGACACGCAGGCTCTTGGTGCTTGGAGCTGAAAGGGCTGCAGGCAGGGTGAAGACGAAGTGTCCGGTGGAGTCCAAGGGTGGACTCAAGTTGTAGAGTACCTGAAAGCAGAGGGGACAGAGTCTGGGTCACTCAGCAGTGACCAGGGTGGAACCAGGACGGAACCAGGCAATGTCGGGCGCAATCAGGTGGTCGTCGAGGCGCTTCTCTTCGCTGTCACGTGGGCTCTGGGGCATCTGCGACGTCCAGGAGCAGGTCACGATCTGTCCCACGCAGGCTCTCACCGTCGGTGCAGTCGGCTTCCGGTTTGGAGCAAACAAGCCTTGGTAAGAGCAATCCACGCGGGATTGGAAGATGGCGTCTCACTCGGACCAGGAAGGTCAGAGTCGGGGCTCCCTTTCAGGGGAGCTGGTGTGGATCTGGAGCAACCAGAATCACGAGTCTTCTTTTGTAGTTCGTCGGCACAGGGACCACAAGCCAGCTGGCAAGTGACCGGGCCAACGCGTTGAGCCAAATCGTGCCAAAGGGCCCCACGCAGCACTCGTCGAGTGTGGAGGGCTGAACTTCGGCTCAGGAGTAGCTCAGGGTGGGGGCTTCTCAAACCCCGGTGTACAGCTTCGAGGGTCACTCGTGGGCTGCACGGTCAGCGTCTCGTGGTCACTTCAAGATGGCGTGCCCCACGCTTCCGGTCGCCTCCACGGGTCTCAGCTTTGCATGGACTGTGGATCGGGCTGTTAGAAGCTGGGCAGGCTTGATCTCGTCGATCTCAGTCGCTCGAGTTCCGGCAGGAACTGCAACCAAGTAGACGTCGAGGGCTGGATGGTGCCTGCTGCTGCAGGGTGGTCACTCCTTGACCACAAGGGAGATTCTTCGGGCTTCCACGTTGAGATGGAGGGCGAAGGGTCCAGAATATCGTTTCAAATGTTTCTTCCAGGAAATCTGATCTGCATTGGCACTGCTCCCACTCTTATTCGAATCTGGTGGGCGTGATTACCTGCTAGGTCCCCTCCTATGGGTGGGACCCAGGAAGTGGGTGGATACACCCCCTTCCTTTGATCCAGGCCGCCCTGGCACGAGGGCTGGAGTGCCCCAGAACCGGTTTGGCCGGATTATGCAAGGGGCAGCCTTGTGCGCCCCAGGCAGTGTCTGGTTTCTTTCAAACCTCCCTGCTACAATACACTATCTCCTGTCTGGAGGGCGGTGACACCCTCCTGTGACAGGAAACCCTTTGTCCAGGACCCCCTTGACTGGGTTTCGGTCAGCTCCAGGGGTCCAGACATTTGTCTGCGGCAGAGGCATCCATTTTGTGGATCTTAAGGCCTTTGGAGAAATCAACCGCATTAAAGTGAAGTAACATGTCTTACCCCTCTAGAGGGGTGGAATGCCATCCCCGTCGCCAGAACTGGCGAGGGGATGGTATTCCAAAGCGTATGACACCTTACACGACATGTTTTGATAAAGCCAAACCAGAGTTGCTAAATAACCGCGAGGATTATAAGGCACTTAATAGTATATGGTATGGCATTATCCTGAAACAGCTTAGGGATTTGTTCCCGACGGCTGCAGACAGGCTCAGCTCATGCTAGAGCTCCATCTCACATAAAAACCATGCACCCAGCCTCCAGGATTGGTGAGGCCTGTCTATAGGAGTGGCTCACAGGTTTACATGTGTCCAGATATAGGTTTAGACATAGGTATACTATATCTAAGCAAGGGGTGTGTACACCACCTTACCCCAGCTGAGTGATCAGCCAGTTGTGTCAATTTAAGAACCAGCCAGGGGTGGCAAAAGATATGCTGCAGCCCCTGGTAGGCCTTAGTGGCTCCTGTGCCCTGTGCACCTATAGTGCATTCTACAGGGGCTGACAAGGAGTCCATTTCCAATTGGTATGTGCCTATAGCACATGTGTCATTAATTTAGTGAGAGAACAGCAGGCTGGGGGTCTGATCAGCAGGCCCACAGCCTCAGTAGTCGAAAACCAGTGAAGCAAAAAGCAAAAATTTGGGGTGACCATAGGATAGCAGACCCTACTCTCCTACACAACCCCCCCCCAAACGCAGGGACATTAAACTAACCTTGACCAGATAAGTCTTCATGTTCTAAGTGGAAGTACCTGGAGAGACCATCTGCATTACCATGGTCAGTCCCTGGGCGGTGCTCCACTGTAAAGTCCATCCCCTGTAGGGAAATGGACCACCTGAGCAGTTTGGGATTTTCACCCTTCATCTGATTAAGCCATAAGAGGGGCTTATGGTCTGTTTGCACCAGGAAGTGAGTTCCAAACAAGTAGGACCTCAACTTCTTTAATGCCCAAACCACAGCAAAGGCCTCCCTCTCAATGGCTGACCAACGTTTTTCTCTTGGGGTTAGCCTCCTGCTAATGAAAGCAATTGGCTGGTCTTGACCATCTTGATTAAGTTGTGAGAGTACAGCTCCCACCCCCAACTCAGAAGCATCTGTCTGAACAATGAACTGTTTGGAGTAGTCAGGACTCTTTAGGATAGGTGCAGAGCACATGGCCTTCTTCAGGTCTTCAAATGCCTTCTGACAGCTAACTGTCCACTGAACCTTTTTTGGCATCTTCTTGGATGTCAAGTCATTTAATGGTGTCACTATAGACCCATAGTTTTTCACAAACTTTCTGTAATACCCAGTCAGGCCCAAGAAGGCTCTGACTTGTGTCTGGGTAACTGGAGGAGCCCAGTCCTGTATGGCCTGGATTTTGCTTTCCAGTGGCTGAACCTGGCCTCCACCTACTAGGTGGCCCAGGTATACAACCTTACTCTGCCCTATCTGGCACTTTGTGGCCTTGATAGTTAGGCCTGCCTTTTGCAGGGCCTCCAAAACTTTCTTCAGGTGGATCAGGTGATCCTCCCAGGTGGAGCTAAAGACAGCAATATCATCTAGATAAGCTGCACAAAAGTCATCCAACCCAGTAAGGACTTGGTTCACCAACCTTTGGAAAGTGGCAGGTGCATTCTTCAAACCAAAGGGCATTACCACAAACTGATAATGTCCACTAGGGGTAGAGAATGCTGTTTTGGCTTTTGACTCCTCAGCTAGTCTGATTTGCCAGTAGCCAGCTGTCAGATCAAATGTGCTCAGAAACTTGGCAGAAGCCAATCTGTCAATGAGCTCATCTGCTCTTGGAATGGGGTGAGCATCTGTCCTAGTGACAGCATTGAGACCCCTGTAATCCACGCAAAACCTCATTTCTCTCTTACCATCTTGGGTATGAGGTTTTGGCACCAGGACTACTGGGCTGGCCCATGGGCTCTCTGATGGCTCAATCACTCCAAGCTCCAACATCTTTTGCACCTCAGCCTTGATGCAATCCCTGACATGATCAGGTTGCCTGTAGATCTTATTCTTGACAGGCAGACTGTCACCAGTGTCCACGACATGGGTACACCAGTCAGTTTGGCTGGGTGTGAGTGAAAACATTTGCCTGTGAGCCTGCAAAACTTGTCTGCAGTCCCTCTGTTGCTGGTCAGTGAGGCTGCCTGCCAAGGCTACTCCATCAACTGAACCATCATCAGGGTTCTGGGAAAGCAGGTCTGGGAGAGGGTCACTCTCTTCCTCCTGTTCCCCATCTGTGGCCATGAGCAAGCTCATGTCCTCCCTGTCTACAAATGCTTTCAAGCGATTCACATGGATTACCCTGTGAGGGCTCCTGGGTGTTCCAAAGTCTACCAAGTAGGTGACTTCCCCTTTCTTCTCAATAATAGGATAGGGTCCACTCCATTTGTCTTGGAGTGCTGCTGGAGCCACTGGCTCCAGTACCCATACCTTCTGTCCTGGTTGGAACTCTACCAGCACAGCCTTTTGGTCATGCCAAGCTTTCTGCAATTCTTGGCTGGCCTCCAGGTTTTTGGATGCTCTTTCCATGTACTCAGCCATCCTGGAGCGGAGACCAAGTACATAGTCCACTATGTCTAGTTTGGGCTTTTTGAGAGGTAACTCCCATCCTTCCTTCACCAAACACAATGGACCTCTCACAGGGTGGCCAAACAAAAGTTCAAAAGGGCTGTAGCCAACCCCCTTCTGTGGGACCTCTCTGTAAGCAAAGAGCAGGCAGGGTAAAAGAATGTCCCATTTCCGCCTGAGCTTCTCTGGTAATCCTTTTATCATGCCTTTAAGGGTCTTGTTAAATCTCTCCACAAGCCCATTGCATTGTGGATGATATGGGGTGGTAAACTTATAGTTTACTCCACATTCCTTCCACATTGCTTTTAGATAGCTGGACATAAAATTTGTCCCTCTATCTGATAGTACCTCCTTAGGAAAGCCCACTCTTGAGAAAACTGCAATGAGGGCTTTTGCCACCACAGGTGCTGTGGTGGTCCTTAGGGGAATAGCCTCTGGGTACCTGGTGGCATGATCCACTACCACCAGTATGAATCTGTTCCCAGATGCTGTTTGGGGGTCCATTGGACCCACAATATCAATTCCAACTCTCTCAAAGGGGACCCCCACCACAGGTAGTGGTATTAGGGGGGCCTTTGTTGTGCCACCTGACTTACCACTGGCTTGGCAAGTGACACAGGAGCGACAAAACTCCTTGACATCCTCTGACATGTGAGGCCAGTGAAAGTGTGGAACAAGCCTGTCCCACGTCTTGTTCTGGCCTAAGTGTCCTGCAAGGGGAATATCATGGGCCAAGGTAAGGAGGAATCCCCTAAACTGCAGAGGTATCACCAACCTCCTGGTCATGCCAGGCTTGGGGGCTCTAGCCTCTGAGTAAAGGAGTCCCTCATCCCAATACACAGTATGGGTACCTTGGGCATCCCCAGCAGCCTCAGCAGCAGCCTGCTGTCTGAGGGGTTCAAGGGAAGGGCAATCTAATTGAGCCTGCCTCAGGTCTGCCCTTGAGGGTCCCCCTGTCCCCAGAAACTCAACCTGGTCAGGTTCAAGCTCCTCAGAGACAGTCTCCTCTTGGACTGCAGAATCAGTTTCCTCTGAAACCTGATCCTCAACCTGGGGCAAGGTGGAAGGCGAGGCCTTTCCTCTCTTGCTCCTTCTCTTGGGTTGTGGCTGGTCTATTGTCTCAAGATCCACCACTGGTTCAGGAAGGCACTTCTTAGCCTGAGCCCTTGTCATGGCAAGGACATGCTCTGAAATCCCTAGCATTTCTGCATGAGTCCTGTACTCCACTTCTGACCATGCTGAGCTTTCAAGGTCATTGCCTAACAGACAGTCTACTGGTAGGTCTGCACTCACCACAACTTTCTTTAGGCCATCAACCCCTCCCCAGGAGAAGTTCACAACTGCCACACTATGGGAGGTAGTGGAGTTGCTTGCATTGGTTACTAGGTAGCTCTCTCCTAGTACAATCTGTCCAGGGTCCACAAAGCCAGGGGTCACCATGGTGACACTAGCACATGTGTCCCTGTAAGCTTGAGCCAGTTTCTCATTTATTAAGGGAGTCTGCCTGTATTTGCCCAGGTTAGTGGGGCTTACTGCAGTGGGCAACTCAATGTCCACATCATACAGGAGAACTGCCTGTGTAGGGACTCTGACTAGGCCAGATCCTACTTCAATACCCAGGGTCAACCCAGCTACACCCTTGGACTGTGTTCCACCACTGCTTACTGTACTTGGGGTTGCAGTTGCTTTAGGAGCTGTAGTGGTGGGAACTGGATTTGCCTTGGTGCACTCACTGCCCCAGTGTGAAACTGATTTGCAGGTATTACACCAAGGTGTCTTTGGACCTTTGTTCTTCTTCTTCTTGTTACCATTTTGGGAACCACCCTCCTTACTATTAGTTTGGGGGCCTGAAGACTTCTGGTCTTTTTCTTTATCTTTCTGATTCTGATTACCACCCTTCTGGTCTGTTTTCTTCTGGTCACCACCTTGGTTCTGGGGTTTCTGCTTAATCCTTGTTCTGACCCATTTGTCTGCCTTCTTTCCCAATTCTTGGGGAGAGGTCAGATCAGAGTCAATAAGGTATTGATGCAACAGCTGGTTTGTACAGTTATTAAGGATCTGTTCTCTCATCATAAGATTGTACAATCCTGTATAGTCTGAAACTTTACTTCCCTGCAACCAACCCTCCAAAGCCTTAGTGGCACACTCCACAAAATCAGTCCAGTCTTGAGTCTGTGCTTTCTGGGTGTCTCTGAACAACAACCTGTATTGCTCAGTGGTTAGGCCATACCCTTCAATGAGAGCACTCTTCAAAACAGAGTAGTTTTTGGCATCCTCAGGTCTAACTGTGAGGAGCCTGTCCCTCCCTTTCTCAGAAAAGGAGTACCACAAAATTGCAGCCCACTGATTCTCAGGAACCTGCTGTACCATGCAGGCTCTCTCAAGAGCAGTCATCCATTTGTGGATGTCATCCCCTTCTTTAAAGGGGGGCACAATCTTGGTCAGGTTTCTATTGTCATAGGCCCTGTCTTTTTCTCTTGGAAAATTGCTGCCACCAGTGACATCTAAGCCACTTAATTTCTGCTCTCTTGCCAAGGCAAGTTTAGCTTGAGCTAAGGTAAGCTTAGCTTGACTCAGGGCTACCTCCTCTCTCTCTATCTGGAGTCTGACAGCCCTCATTCTAGCCCTATGCTCAGCTTTCTGAGAAGCACTCATGCCTCTCTCTGATTCTCTGGAGGCACTAGAAAGATGAGAGTCCCCTGAGGGAGATCTCACTCTTCTGTTGCCTGGGAGAATCATCTGTTGGGTTCTGGGGAGGTGCTGGCCCTCTCCATTCCCCAGTAGGTCCAAGTTGGCCTGGCTAAGCCTACCAACTGGAACCTGGCTACCCTGATCCTGTACTTCTAAGTCCCCAACATCTGAGTCCTCATCCAAGTCATCATCATCCTCCTCTTCAGGGGGATCAACTGCAGGGGGGTTCCCTCCAGTTCCTGTATCTAGGGAAGCTGCTTTTGCCTTCTCTAAGTCATCCTGTTCTAGGATTTCTACCAGGGTTAGGCAGGTGGGGCTTCTGCCCCTTTTTAACCCTCTTGCTTTGCACAAGGCAATCAAGTCTCTGCGGGTTAGTTTGTCATATCCAAAAGTTGCCTGGGTAGGGTCAACTGTCACAGGACTAGACCCTGAGGCCTTTCCTGTGTCAGACATGGTTACTAGTGAGGTGTAAGTGGTGCACTTACCTACACTAAGTGTTTTCCTACTGGACCTTGCTAGTGAGTTGTAGTCAGGGGTGTGCTACTCCCTTCAACCTACAACTACTAAGTTCAGTAGAACTTAATATGCTAAGCTTTTGATTTTATATGTACCTAGAGGTACTTGATGTGATCTTTCAATTTGATATAAAGATTGCAATGGTAAAACAACAGCAAGCTCAAATCCGCACCGCTGCTCACCAATGTGAGAAGTTGGCCTGGTAGGGGATGTTTCCAATTCTGGAACCACCTACTACCTGACCAAACAATCCCCTTATGGTGTCTGGTTGTAAGTCAACCTTATTAGACAAGCTATCCTAGTGGTAGCATGGACTAAGCAGCCTAAAGGCTTAACTTAAGAGGTCGTGTTAAGCGAGCTGTTTTACCACATACAATCCTGTAATACCAAATGAAAGGACACCACACAAGTATATATTATAAAAATATATGTGTTTATTACTAAAAACAATCCCCAGTATTCTTTATGAATAAAGGGGCACAAGCGTTAAATCAAAAGCACTGTTTAAACATACAAAGTTGCACAATTATGGATGAGGGCGGGGGGCCACTCAAACCATATACTAAACAAGTGGTATAAGAGAGGCCACTCGAACAGTGGTTAGGCCTAGGGCCTAGGGAATCGCTGGGAGCAGTCAGGACAAGCAATGCTGAAGTCGGGAATGGCCCTCGGGATTCGGGAGATGTGCGGAAAGCGCACGCATGCACCAATGTTAACCAATGGTGCGTAAAAGTCAAATAGTTAAAGTTTAAGGACACTTCCGCTGAACCTAGAGGAACAAAACTTAACACACAGACCCTAGAGGTGTGCACCAGTGTGGGAACACCGGCGGAGCAAAGTTACCTCACCCACAGGAAGTGGGTGCACAGGGTCGAAGTGGCGTCGGGTTTTGACACGCAGGCTCTTGGTGCTTGGAGCTGAAAGGGCTGCAGGCAGGGTGAAGACGAAGTGTCCGGTGGAGTCCAAGGGTGGACTCAAGTTGTAGAGTACCTGAAAGCAGAGGGGACAGAGTCTGGGTCACTCAGCAGTGACCAGGGTGGAACCAGGACGGAACCAGGCAATGTCGGGCGCAATCAGGTGGTCGTCGAGGCGCTTCTCTTCGCTGTCACGTGGGCTCTGGGGCATCTGCGACGTCCAGGAGCAGGTCACGATCTGTCCCACGCAGGCTCTCACCGTCGGTGCAGTCGGCTTCCGGTTTGGAGCAAACAAGCCTTGGTAAGAGCAATCCACGCGGGATTGGAAGATGGCGTCTCACTCGGACCAGGAAGGTCAGAGTCGGGGCTCCCTTTCAGGGGAGCTGGTGTGGATCTGGAGCAACCAGAATCACGAGTCTTCTTTTGTAGTTCGTCGGCACAGGGACCACAAGCCAGCTGGCAAGTGACCGGGCCAACGCGTTGAGCCAAATCGTGCCAAAGGGCCCCACGCAGCACTCGTCGAGTGTGGAGGGCTGAACTTCGGCTCAGGAGTAGCTCAGGGTGGGGGCTTCTCAAACCCCGGTGTACAGCTTCGAGAGTCACTCGTGGGCTGCACGGTCAGCGTCTCGTGGTCACTTCAAGATGGCGTGCCCCACGCTTCCGGTCGCCTCCACGGGTCTCAGCTTTGCATGGACTGTGGATCGGGCTGTTAGAAGCTGGGCAGGCTTGATCTCGTCGATCTCAGTCGCTCGAGTTCCGGCGGGAACTGCAACCAAGTAGACGTCGAGGGCTGGATGGTGCCTGCTGCTGCAGGGTGGTCACTCCTTGACCACAAGGGAGATTCTTCGGGCTTCCACGTTGAGATGGAGGGCGAAGGGTCCAGAATATCGTTTCAAATGTTTCTTCCAGGAAATCTGATCTGCATTGGCACTGCTCCCACTCTTATTCGAATCTGGTGGGCGTGATTACCTGCTAGGTCCCCTCCTATGGGTGGGACCCAGGAAGTGGGTGGATACACCCCCTTCCTTTGATCCAGGCCGCCCTGGCACGAGGGCTGGAGTGCCCCAGAACCGGTTTGGCCGGATTATGCAAGGGGCAGCCTTGTGCGCCCCAGGCAGTGTCTGGTTTCTTTCAAACCTCCCTGCTACAATACACTATCTCCTGTCTGGAGGGCGGTGACACCCTCCTGTGACAGGAAACCCTTTGTCCAGGACCCCCTTGACTGGGTTTCGGTCAGCTCCAGGGGTCCAGACATTTGTCTGCGGCAGAGGCATCCATTTTGTGGATCTTAAGGCCTTTGGAGAAATCAACCGCATTAAAGTGAAGTAACATGTCTTACCCCTCTAGAGGGGTGGAATGCCATCCCCGTCGCCAGAACTGGCGAGGGGATGGTATTCCAAAGCGTATGACACCTTACACGACATGTTTTGATAAAGCCAAACCAGAGTTGCTAAATAACCGCGAGGATTATAAGGCACTTAATAGTATATGGTATGGCATTATCCTGAAACAGCTTAGGGATTTGTTCCCGACGGCTGCAGACAGGCTCAGCTCATGCTAGAGCTCCATCTCACATAAAAACCATGCACCCAGCCTCCAGGATTGGTGAGGCCTGTCTATAGGAGTGGCTCACAGGTTTACATGTGTCCAGATATAGGTTTAGACATAGGTATACTATATCTAAGCAAGGGGTGTGTACACCACCTTACCCCAGCTGAGTGATCAGCCAGTTGTGTCAATTTAAGAACCAGCCAGGGGTGGCAAAAGATATGCTGCAGCCCCTGGTAGGCCTTAGTGGCTCCTGTGCCCTGTGCACCTATAGTGCATTCTACAGGGGCTGACAAGGAGTCCATTTCCAATTGGTATGTGCCTATAGCACATGTGTCATTAATTTAGTGAGAGAACAGCAGGCTGGGGGTCTGATCAGCAGGCCCACAGCCTCAGTAGTCGAAAACCAGTGAAGCAAAAAGCAAAAATTTGGGGTGACCATAGGATAGCAGACCCTACTCTCCTACAGGTGTACACACCCCTTGCTTAGATATAGTATACCTATGTCTAAACCTATATCTGGACACATGTAAACCTGTGAGCCACTCCTATAGTCAGGCCTCATCAATCCTGGAGGCTGAGTGCGTGGTTTATGTGAGATGGAGCTCAGGCATGAGCTGAGCCTGTCTGCAGCCATCGGGAACAAATCCCTAAGCTGTTTCAGGATAATGCCATACCATATACTATTAAGTGCCTTATAATCCTCGCGGTTATTTAGCAACTTTGGTTTGGCTTTATCAAAACATGTCGTGTAAGGTGTCATACGCTTTGGAATACCATCCCCTCGCCAGTTCTGGCGACGGGGATGGCATTCCACCCCTCTAGAGGGGTAAGACATGTTACTTTGCTTTAATGCGGTTGATTTCTCCAAAGACCTTAAGATCCACAAAATGGATGCCTCTGCCACAGACAAATGTCTGGACCCCTGCAGTTGACTGAAACTCGACCAAATGGGTCCTGGACAAAGGGTTTCCTGTCACAGGAGGGTGTCACCGCCCTCCAGACAGGAGATAGTGTATTGTAGCAGGGAGGTTTGAAAGAAACCAGACAGTGCCTGGGGAGCACAAGGCTTCCCCTTGCATAATCCGGTCAAACCGGTTCTGGGGCAGCCCAGCCCCAGCTCCAGTGAGACCTGGACAAAGGAAAGGGGGTGTAACCACCCCCCTTCCTGGTCCCACCCATAGGGAGGGACCTAGCAGGAGATCCACCCCTCAGATTGGAATAAGAGTGGGAGCAGTGCCCTAGCACAGCAGATCATCCTGAAATCACCTTTAAACTAAGAAGACGACTGGACTTCGACATTCTAATGATAGAAGACTGAAGAGAATCTCCCTTGTGGCCTAGGAGGGGCCACCCTGTGAACACAGGCACCACCCAGCACCTCGACGTCTGCTTTGCCGCCGCCTCCCGCCGGAGTCCGAGTGCAGAACCTGACGAGACCCAGCTTCCCAGACTTTTCCCAGCCCGATCCACAGTCCCTACAAAGAAGGGACCCGTGGAGGCCCCGAGAGACGTGGGAGCGGACATCTTGAAAGACCCCCGAGACGCTGACTGCGCAGCACCCGAGGCACCCTCGACTCTGTGCTTTGGGGTTTGAGAAGCCCCACAATCGAGCAGCATTTGCACCAAAGATCAGCCCTCCAGCATCTCCACGATCTGCGTGGGGCCCTTTTGCTTTGTGCCACTCGACTCGCCATCCCAGCCGCTTGTCACGTGGTCAGCGGCCATCTTGGTGACGAAACCTACGATTTACACTGTGAGTCTGGTTGCTCCAGACCTGCCCTCGCTCCTGTAGAAAGGAGTACCCGCTCTGACCTTGCTGGTCCGAGTAATAAGCCTTTTTCACTTTCCCCATGGCTTGCATTAGCCAAGGCTTGTTTGCTTCAATCGAGTTGCCGACACCGCCATCAGCTAGAGCCTTCGAGGGCCAGCTCGTGATCGACTCCTGGACGTCCTTGACCTCTTCGTGTCCACGTGGCTGCAGAGAGAAGCAACACCTCATCACCTGTTTGCACCCGACTTTACCTGGTTCCAATCTGGTTCCACGGTGGTCACTGGCCAGTGACTTTGAACACTGTCCCCTCTGCTTTCAGGTCTTCACCACTTCAGATCCACCCTTGGATCCACCGGACACTTCTCCTTCACATCGCCTGCAGCGTCTTCAGCTTCAAGCGCCAAGAACCTGCGTGTCAAAACCCGACGCCACTTCGACCCTGTGCACCCGCTTCCTGTGGGTGAGGTAACTTTGCTCCGCCGGTGTTCCCACACTGGTGCACATCTCTAGGGTCTGTGTGTTAAGTTTTGTTCCTCTAGGTTCAGCGGAAGTGTCCTTTAACTTTAACTTTACAACTTTTACGCACCATTGGTTAACATTGGTGCGTGCGTGCGCTTTCCGCACATCTCCCGAATCCCGAGGGCCATTCCCGACTTCAGCATTGCTTGTCCTGACTGCTCCCAGCGATTCCCTAGGCCCTAGGCCTAACCACTGCTCGAGTGGCCTTTCTTATACCACTTGTTTAGTATATGGTTTGAGTGGCCCCCTGCCCTCATCCATAATTGTGCAACTTTGTATGTTTAAACAGTGCTTTTGATTTAACGCTTGTGCCCCTTTATTCATAAAGAATACTGGGGATTGTTTTTAGTAATAAACACATATATTTTTATAATATATACTTGTGTGGTGTCCTTTCATTTGGTATTACAGGATTGTATGTGGTAAAACAGCTCGCTTAACACGACCTCTTAAGTTAAGCCTTTAGGCTGCTTAGTCCATGCTACCCCTAGGATAGCTTGTCTAATAAGGTTGACTTACAACCAGACACCATAAGGGATTGTTTGGTCAGGTAGTAGGTGGTTCCAGAATTGGAAAAATCCCCTACCAGGCCAACTTCTCACAACCAAGCACAGCCTGGGGGGCCAAGAGCAACCAGGGGGACCAAGCACAGCCTGGGGGACCAAGCACAGCATGGGGGACCAAGCACAGCCTGGGGGACCAAAAGCAACCAGGGGGACCAAGCACAGCCTGGGGGACCAAGCACAGCCAGGGGGACCAAGCACAGCCTGGGGGACCAAGAGCAACCAGGGGGACCAAGCACAGCCTGGGGGACCAAGCACAGCCTGGGGGACCAAGAGCAACCAGGGGGACCAAGCACAGCCTGGGGGACCAAGCACAGCCTGAAGGACCAAGAGCAACCAGGGGGACCAAGCAGAGCCTGGGGGACCAAGCAGAGCCTGGGGGTCCAAGCACAGCCTGGGGGACCTAGCACAGCCTGGGGGACCAAGAGCAACCAGGGGGACCAAGCACAGCCTGGGGGACCAAGCACAGCCTGGGGGACCAAGAGCAACCAGGGGGACCAAGCACAGCCAGGGGGACCAAGAGCAACCAGGGGGACCAAGCACAGCCTGGGGGACCAAGCACAGGCTGGGGGACCAAGAGCAACCAGGGGGACCAAGCACTGCCGGGGGGACCAAGCACAGCCTGAAGGACCAAGAGCAACCAGGGGGACCAAGCAGAGCCTGGGGGACCAAGCAGAGCCTGGGGGTCCAAGCACAGCCTGGGGGACCTAGCACAGCCTGGGGGACCAAGAGCAACCAGGGGGACCAAGCACAGCCTGGGGGACCAAGCACAGCCTGGGGGACCAAGAGCAACCAGGGGGACCAAGCACAGCCAGGGGGACCAAGAGCAACCAGGGGGACCAAGCACAGCCTGGGGGACCAAGCACAGGCTGGGGGACCAAGAGCAACCAGGGGGACCAAGCACTGCCGGGGTACCAAGCACAGCCTGGGGGACCAAGAGCAACCAGTGGGACCAAGCACAGCCTGGGGGACCAAGCACAGCCTGGGGGACCAAGCACAGCCTGGGGGACCAAGAGCAACCAGGGGGACCAAGCACAGCCTGGGGGACCAAGCACAGCCTGGGGGACCAAGAGCAACCAGGGGGACCAAGCACAGCCAGGGGTATCACGCACAGCCAGGGGGACCAAGAGCAACCAGGGGGACCAAGCACAGCCTGGGGGATCAAGCACAGCCTGGGGGACCAAGAGCAACAAGGGGGACCAAGCACAGCCTGGGGGACCAAGCACAGTCTGGGGGACCAAGCACAGCCTGGGGGACCAAGAGCAACCAGGGGGACCAAGCAGAGCCTGGGGGACCAAGCACAGCCTGGGGTACCAAGCACAGCCTGGGGGACTAAGAGCAACTAGGGGGACCAAGCACAGCCAGGGGACCAAGCACAGCCTGGGGGACCAAGAGCAACCAGGGGGACCAAGCACAGCCAGGGGTACCAAGCACAGCCAGGGGGACCAAGAGCAACCAGGGGGACCAAGCACAGCCTGGGGACCAAGCACAGCCTGGGGGACCAAGCACAGCCTGGGGGACAAAGCACAGCCTGGGGGACCAAGAGCAACCAGGGGGACCAAGCACAGCCTGGGGGACCAAGCACAGCCTGGGGGACCAAGAGCAACCGGAGGGACCAAGCACAGCCTGGGGGACCAAGCACAGCCTGGGGGACCAAGCACAGCCTGGGGGACCAAGAACAGCCTGGGGGACCAAGCACAGCCTGGGGGACCAAGAGCAACCAGGAGGACCAAGCACAGCCTGGGGTACCAAGCACAGCCTGGGGGACCAAGCACAGCCTGGGGGACCAAGAGCAACCAGGGGGACCAAGCACAGCCTGGGGGACCAAGCACAGCCTGGGGGACCAAGCACAGCCTGGGGGACCAAGCACAGCATGGGGGACCAAGCACAGCCTGGGGGACCAAGAGCAACCAGGGGGACCAAGCACAGCCTGGGGGACCAAGCACAGCCTGGGGGACCAAGCACAGCCTGGGGGACCAAGAGCAACCAGGGGGACCAAGCACAGCCTGGGGGACAAAGCACAGCCTGGGGGACCAAGAGCAACCAGGGGGACCAAGCAGAGCCTGGGGGACCAAGCACAGCCTGAAGGACCAAGAGCAACCAGGGGGACCAAGCAGAGCCTGGGGGACCAAGCAGAGCCTGGGGGACCAAGCACAGCCTGGGGGACCAAGCACAGCCTGGGGGACCAAGCACAGCCTGGGGGACCAAGAGCAACCAGGGGGACCAAGCACAGCCAGGGGGACCAAGAGCAACCAGGGGGACCAAGCACAGCCTGGGGGACCAAGCACAGCCTGGGGGACCAAGAGCAACCAGGGGGACCAAGCACAGCCTGGGGGACCAAGCACAGCCTGGGGGACCAAGAGCAACCAGGGGGACCAAGCACAGCCAGGTGTATCACGCACAGCCAGGGGGACCAAGAGCAACCAGGGGGACCAAGCACAGCCTGGGGGACCAAGCACAGCCTGGGGGACCAAGAGCAACCAGGGGGACCAAGCACAGCCTGGGGGACCAAGTACAGTCTGGGGGACCAAGCACAGCCTGGGGGACCAAGAGCAACCAGGGGGACCAAGCAGAGCCTGGGGGACCAAGCACAGCCTGGGGTACCAAGCACAGCCTGGGGGACTAAGAGCAACTAGGGGGACCAAGCACAGCCTGGGGGACCAAGCACAGCCTTGGGGACCAAAAGCAACCAGGGGGGCCAAGCACAGCCAGGGGTACCAAGCACAGCCAGGGGGACCAAGAGCAACCAGGGGGACCAAGCACAGCCTGGGGACCAAGCACAGCCTGGGGGACCAAGCACAGCCTTGGGGACCAAGAGCAACCAGGGGGACCAAGCACAGCCTGGGGGACCAAGCACAGCCTGGGGGACCAAGAGCAACCAGGGGGACCAAGCACAGCCTGGGGGACCAAGCACAGCCTGGGGGACCAAGCACAGCCTGGGGGACCAAGAGCAACCAGGGGGACCAAGCACAGCCTGGGGGACCAAGCACAGCCTGGGGGACCAAGAGCAACCAGGGGGACCAAGCACAGCCTGGGGGACCAAGCACAGCCTGGGGGACCAAGAGCAACCAGGGGGATCAAGCACAGCCAGGGGGACCAAGCACAGCCAGGGGGACCAGGAGCAACCAGGGGGACCAAGCACAGCCTGGGGGACCAAGCACAGCCTGGGGGACCAAGCACAGCCTGGGGGGACCAAGAGCAACCAGGGAGTCCAAGCACAGCCTGGGGGACCAAGCACAGCCTGGGGGACCAAGAGCAACCAGGGGGACCAAGCACAGCCTGGGGGACCAAGCACAGCCTGGGGGACCAAGCACAGCCTGGGGGACCAAGAGCAACCAGGGGGGCCAAGCACAGCCTGGGGGACCAAGCACAGCCTGGGGGACCAAGAGCAACCAGGGGGAACAAGCACAGCCTGGGGGACCAAGCACAGCCTGGGGGACCAAGAGCAACCAGAGGGACCAAGCACAGCCTGGGGGACCAAGAGCAACCAGGGGGACCAAGCACAGCCAGGGGTACCAAGCACAGCCAGGGGGACCAAGAGCAACCAGGGGGACCAAGCACAGCCTGGGGGACCAAGCACAGCCTGGGGGACCAAGCACAGCCTGGAGGACCAAGAGCAACCAGGGGGTCCAAGCACAGCCTGGGGGACCAAGCACAGCCTGGGGGACCAAGAGCAACCAGGGGGACCAAGCACAGCCTGGGGGACCAAGCACAGCCTGGGGGACCAAGAGCAACCAGGGGGACCAAGCACAGCCTGGGGGACCAAGCACAGCCTGGGGGACCAAGAGCAACCAGGGGGACCAAGCACAGCCAGGGGGACCAAGAGCAACCAGGGGGACCAAGCACAGCCAGGGGGACCAAGAGCACCAGGGGGACCAAGCACAGCCTGGGGGACCAAGAGCAACCAGGGGGACCAAGCACAGCCTGGGGGACCAAGCACAGCCAGGGGACCAAGCACAGCCAGGTGTACCAAGCACAGCCAGGGGGACCAAGAGCAACCAGGGAGACCAAGCACAGCCTGGGGGACCAAGCACAGCCAGGGGGACCAAGAGGAACCAGGGAGACCAAGCATAGCCAGGGGGACCAAGAGCATCCAGGGGGACCAAGCACAGCTGGGGGACCAAGCACAGCCTGGGGGACCAAGAGCAACCAGGGGGACCAAGCACAGCCAGGGGTACCAAGCACAGCCTGGGGGACCAAGAGCAACCAGGTGGACCAAGCACAGCCTGGGGGACCAAGCACAGCCTGGGGGACCAAGAGCAACCAGGGGGACCAAGCACAGCCTGGGGGACCAAACACAGCCTGGGGGACCAAGAGCAACCAGGGGGAGCAAGCACAGCCTGGGGGACCAAGCACAGCTTGGGGACCAAGAGCAACCAGGGGGACCAAGCACAGCCTGGGGGACCAAGCAGCCTGGGGGACCAAGCACAGCCAGGGGTACCAAGCACAGCCAGGGGGACCAAGAGCAACCAGGGGGACCAAGCACAGCCTGGGGGACCAAGCACAGCCTGGGGGACCAAGAGCAACCAGGGGGACCAAGCACAGCCTGGGGGACCAAGCACAGCCTGGGGGACTGTAGGAAGGTGGCTACCTGACTATGGTTACCCCAGATTTTTTGCCTGTGTTTAGCTGGTTTTTTGACTTAGTTGACCTGGTTCCCTGCTAATCAGGGCCCCAGGCCATCTGCTCTCTCTGTAAAATGGATTCCATGTACCCTAGGTACATACCACAATTGGAAATGGACTCCTTGTCAGCCCCTGTATAATGCACTATAGGTGCCAAGGGCATAGGAGCCACCAAGGCCTACCAGGGGCTGCAGCATATCTTTTGCCACCCCTGGCTGGTTCTTAAATTGACACAACTGGCTGATCACTCAGCTGGGGTAAGGTGGTGTAACCACCCCTTACTTAGATATAGTATACCTATATCTAAACCTATATCTGGACACATATCAACCTGTGAGCCACTCCTATGGAAGGCCTAATGTGAGAAGTTGGCCTGATAGGTGATGTTTCCAATTCTGGAACCACCTATTATAAGACCAAACAATCCCTTATGGTGTCTGGTTGTAAGTCAACCTTATTAGACAAGCTATCCTAGGGTTAGCATGGACTAAGCAGCCTAAAGGCTTAACTTAAGAGGTCGTGTTAAGCGAGCTGTTTTACCACATACAATCCTGTAATATCAAATGAAAGGACACCACACAAGTATATATTATAAAAATATATGTGTTTATTACTAAAGACAATCCCCAGTATTCTTTATGAATAAAGGGGCACAAGCGTTAAATCAAAAGCACTGTTTAAACATACAAGTTGCACAATTATGGATGAGGGCGGGTGGCCACTCAAACCATATACTAAACAAGTGGTATAAGAGATGCCACTCGAGCAGTGGTTAGGCCTAGGGCCTAGGGAATCGCTGGGAGCAGTCAGAACAAGCAATGCTGAAGTCGGGAATGGCCCTCGGGCTTCGGCTGCACCAGTGCTGCTTCGGCTGCACTGGTGCAGCTTCTCAGACTTGAGGCGTTGCACCAGTGCAGCATAGAAAAGAAACTTTTTAATAAAAGGATTTAAAACTAATTCAAGATATACATTATCTAAGGAATGTTATAAAAACTCAGATATGGAGAATATTTTTCATTTTCGTCCATTTTTGACCGTTTTGGAGCACTTTGAAGCACTGATGCAGCTTTGGGATTTTTATGGTTATTTTGATCAGAGATGCTCCTAATGTGTTTAAAATTCATGTGGGATGTATCCAAGACACTGCCATCACACCTATATAGTTTTTAAATGATTTTGATGTATTACAATTTTGACCTCCATAAGGGGGGAAAGGTTGAACTTTTACCCCGCTCGGAGTTCCATGACTTTCGTGACCTTGTCCCCCTGAAATTTAAAATAGCATTTTCCAAGTAATTTGTAAATATATTCATTCTGGGTCATTCATTGTGTGTTTAGCTTGCTATTGGGCCAGTGTAGCACTTTGTTTTTTTCATTTTTATGCATTTGTGACCGTTTTTAAACACTTTCATGCACCAATGATGTCTTTGTACTTCGTCATTTTTCACTTCATGGGGACTTCAAAAGTGTTAGAAATTCATTTTGGAGGCACACAGAACAGTGCAAATGCAGTTACATAGCATTCAGGAGACTGCAATTACACCTATATAGTTTTTAAAAGATTTTGATGTAATAACATTTTTGACCTCCATGGGGAGGGCCCTTAAGCTGAACTTTTACCCAGCTCGGAGTTCCATGACCTTGTCCCCCTGAAATTGAAAATCGAATTTTCAAAGTGTTTAGTAAAACTGTTCATTCTGTGTCATTCATTATGTCTTTAGCCTGCTATTGGACCACTGCAGCACTATGTTTTGTTAATTTTAACCCAATGTTGACCTTTTTTGACCACTTTGATGCACCAGTGAAGTTTTTGGACTTAGTCATTTTTCACTTCATGGAGACTTCAAAAGTGTTAGAAATTCATTTTGTAAATACCTAGAACGGTGCAAATGCAGCCATATAGCATTCAGGGCACAACAATTACACCTATATAGTTTTTAAATGATTTTGATGCAATAACATTTTTGACCTCCATGGGGAGGGCACTCAAGCTAAACTTTTACCTAGCTCCGAGTTCCACGACCTCGGGTGGAAAAAGTGACTTTGCCCCCTTAAACCCAAAAACTTCAAAAAGTCACCCCTGGAGGCCAGAAATGGGTCTTAGACACTCTTGGTATGTCATCTGAGGTATACTATGGTGTTCTTGGGTCCAGAACTAGAAATGTGATGTGACTCTGATATCTAGGGCCTATAATGGAAAAAATGAATTTGACACCAAACACCTCAAAATGTCTGAAATAGGACTCAGACATGTACCTGGAGGCTGGAAATGAGCCCTAGACACTCTTGCTATATCACCTGAGATATAATATAGGGTCCTGGTGGCCACAGGGACCCAAAAACAGTCAGGTGGGTTGATACTGAAAATTAGCAAAAATCGTCCCAAAATTTTTTTTGACAAGATTTGCTAATTTTCCAAATAGCTCAGAATGGATATCAGAGACACTGTCTGAGTGCGCAAGATATGAATACACTTGTCAGAAAGGTCAGCTCTGATGCTTTCATGTGATATATATAACTTTGATATTATATAAAGTTTTTTTTCCGCTACCAACCAAGGGAAACACCTGATATCGTACCCGATTTTGAGAACATTGGGCTGGGTGGAAAAAGTCACTTTACCCCCTTAAACCCAAAAACTTCAAAAGGTCACCCCTGGAGGCCAGAAATGGGTCTTAGACACTCTTGGTATGTCATCTGAGGTATACTATGGTCTTCTTGGGTCCAGAACTAGAAATCTGATGTGACTCTGATATCTAGGAGCTATAATGGAAAAAAATGAATTTGACACCAAACACCTCAAAATGTCACAAATAGGAGTCAGACATGTACCTGGAGGCTGGAAATGAGCCCTAGCCACTCTTGTTATATAATCTGAGATATATTATGGGGTCCTGGTGGCTACAGGGACCTGAAAACAGTCATGAGGGTTGATACCGAAAATTAGCAAAAATCGTCAAAAAAAGTTTTTTTGACAAGATTTGCTAATTTTCCAAATAGCTCAGAATGGATATCACAGTCACTTTGTGAGTACCCAGGACCTAAATATACTTGTTAGAAAGCTCAGATCTGATGCTTTCATTTGATCTATCTACCTTTGCTATTATCTGAAGTTTTTTTTTCAGCTTCCAGCCATGGGAAAAACCTGACATTGTACCCGATTTTGAGCACCTTAGGCTGGATGGAAGAAGTGACTTTGCCCCCTTAAACCCCAAAACTTCAAAAAGTCATCCCTGGAGGCCAGAAATGGGTCTTAGACACTCCTGGTATGTCATCTGAGGTATACTAAGGGGTCCTTAGGTCCAGAACTAGAAATTTGATGTGACTCTGAGCTCAATGTGATATGACTCTGAGCTATATGGCCTATAATGGAAAAAATGAGTTTGACCCCAAACACCTCGAAATGTCACAAATAGGAGTCAGACATGTACCTGGAGGCTGGAAATGAGCCCTAGCCACTCTTGTTATATCATCTGAGATATATTATGGGGTCCTGGTGGCTACAGGGACCCGAAAACAGTCATGAGGGTTGATACCGAAAATTAGCAAAAATCGTCAAAAAAAGTTTTTTTGACAAGATTTGCTAATTTTCCAAATAGCTCAGAATGGATATCACAGTCACTTTGTGAGTACCCATGACCTAAATATACTTGTTAGAAAGCTCAGATCTGATGCTTTCATTTGATCTATCTACCTTTGCTATTATCTGAAGGTTTTTTTTCAGCTTCCAGCCAAGGGAAGAACCTGACATCGTACCCGATTTTGAGCAACGTAGCCTGGATGGAAGAAGTGACTATGCCCCCTTAAACCCCAAAACTTCAAAAAGTCATCCCTGGAGGCCAGAAATGGGTCTTAGACACTCCTGGTATGTCATCTGAGGTATACTAAGGGGTCCTTAGGTCCAGAACTAGAAATTTGATGTGACTCTGAGCTCAATGTGATGTGACTCTGAGCTCTATGGCCTATATTGGGAAAAATGAGTTTGATCCCAAACACCTCGAAATGTCACAAATAGGAGTCAGACATGTACCTGGAGGCTGGAAATGAGCCCTAGCCACTCTTGTTATATCATCTGTAGGAGAGTAGGGTCTGCTATCCTATGGTCACCCCAAATTTTTGCTTTTTGCTTCACTGGTTTTCGACTACTGAGGCTGTGGGCCTGCTGATCAGACCCCCAGCCTGCTGTTCTCTCACTAAATTAATGACACATGTGCTATAGGCACATACCAATTGGAACTGGACTCCTTGTCAGCCCCTGCAGAATGCACTATAGGTGCACAGGGCACAGGAGCCACTAAGGCCTACCAGGGGCTGCAGCATATCTTTTGCCACCCCTGGCTGGTTCTTAAATTGACACAACTGGCTGATCACTCAGCTGGGGTAAGGTGGTGTACACACCCCTTGCTTAGATATAGTATACCTATGTCTAAACCTATATCTGGACACATGTAAACCTGTGAGCCACTCCTATAGACAGGCCTCACCAATCCTGGAGGCTGGGTGCATGGTTTTTATGTGAGATGGAGCTCTAGCATGAGCTGAGCCTGTCTGCAGCCGTCGGGAACAAATCCCTAAGCTGTTTCAGGATAATGCCATACCATATACTATTAAGTGCCTTATAATCCTCGCGGTTATTTAGCAACTCTGGTTTGGCTTTATCAAAACATGTCGTGTAAGGTGTCATACGCTTTGGAATACCATCCCCTCGCCAGTTCTGGCGACGGGGATGGCATTCCACCCCTCTAGAGGGGTAAGACATGTTACTTCACTTTAATGCGGTTGATTTCTCCAAAGGCCTTAAGATCCCCAAAATGGATGCCTCTGCCACAGACAAATGTCTGGACCCCTGGAGCTGACCGAAACCCAGTCAAGGGGGTCCTGGACAAAGGGTTTCCTGTCACAGGAGGGTGTCACCGCCCTCCAGACAGGAGATAGTGTATTGTAGCAGGGAGGTTTGAAAGAAACCAGACACTGCCTGGGGCGCACAAGGCTGCCCCTTGCATAATCCGGCCAAACCGGTTCTGGGGCACTCCAGCCCTCGTGCCAGGGCGGCCTGGATCAAAGGAAGGGGGTGTATCCACCCACTTCCTGGGTCCCACCCATAGGAGGGGACCTAGCAGGTAATCACGCCCACCAGATTCGAATAAGAGTGGGAGCAGTGCCAATGCACATCAGATTTCCTGGAAGAAACATTTGAAACGATATTCTGGACCCTTCGCCCTCCATCTCAACGTGGAAGCCCGAAGAATCTCCCTTGTGGTCAAGGAGTGACCACCCTGCAGCAGCAGGCACCATCCAGCCCTCGACGTCTACTTGGTTGCAGTTCCCGCCGGAACTCGAGCGACTGAGATCGACGAGATCAAGCCTGCCCAGCTTCTAACAGCCCGATCCACAGTCCCTGCAAAGCTGAGACCCGTGGAGGCGACCGGAAGCGTGGGGCACGCCATCTTGAAGTGACCACGAGACGCTGACCGTGCAGCCCACGAGTGACCCTCGAAGCTGTACACCGGGGTTTGAGAAGCCCCCACCCTGAGCTACTCCTGAGCCGAAGTTCAGCCCTCCACACTCGACGAGTGCTGCGTGGGGCCCTTTGGCACGATTTGGCTCAACGCGTTGGCCCGGTCACTTGCCAGCTGGCTTGTGGTCCCTGTGCCGACGAACTACAAAAGAAGACTCGTGATTCTGGTTGCTCCAGATCCACACCAGCTCCCCTGAAAGGGAGCCCCGACTCTGACCTTCCTGGTCCGAGTAAGACGCCATCTTCCAATCCCGCGTGGATTGCTCTTACCAAGGCTTGTTTGCTCCAAACCGGAAGCCGACTGCACCGACGGTGAGAGCCTGCGTGGGACAGATCGTGACCTGCTCCTGGACGTCGCAGATGCCCCAGAGCCCACGTGACAGCGAAGAGAAGCGCCTCGACGACCACCTGATTGCGCCCGACATTGCCTGGTTCCGTCCTGGTTCCACCCTGGTCACTGCTGAGTGACCCAGACTCTGTCCCCTCTGCTTTCAGGTACTCTACAACTTGAGTCCACCCTTGGACTCCACCGGACACTTCGTCTTCACCCTGCCTGCAGCCCTTTCAGCTCCAAGCACCAAGAGCCTGCGTGTCAAAACCCGACGCCACTTCGACCCTGTGCACCCACTTCCTGTGGGTGAGGTAACTTTGCTCCGCCGGTGTTCCCACACTGGTGCACACCTCTAGGGTCTGTGTGTTAAGTTTTGTTCCTCTAGGTTCAGCGGAAGTGTCCTTAAACTTTAACTATTTGACTTTTACGCACCATTGGTTAACATTGGTGCATGCGTGCGCTTTCCGCACATCTCCCGAATCCCGAGGGCCATTCCCGACTTCAGCATTGCTTGTCCTGACTGCTCCCAGCGATTCCCTAGGCCCTAGGCCTAACCACTGCTCGAGTGGCCTTTCTTATACCACTTGTTTAGTATATGGTTTGAGTGGCCCCCTGCCCTCATCCATAATTGTGCAACTTTGTATGTTTAAACAGTGCTTTTGATTTAACGCTTGTGCCCCTTTATTCATAAAGAATACTGGGGATTGTTTTTAGTAATAAACACATATATTTTTATAATATATACTTGTGTGGTGTCCTTTCATTTGGTATTACAGGATTGTATGTGGTAAAACAGCTCGCTTAACACGACCTCTTAAGTTAAGCCTTTAGGCTGCTTAGTCCATGCTACCACTAGGATAGCTTGTCTAATAAGGTTGACTTACAACCAGACACCATAAGGGGATTGTTTGGTCAGGTAGTAGGTGGTTCCAGAATTGGAAACATCCCCTACCAGGCCAACTTCTCACATTGGTGAGCAGCGGTGCGGATTTGAGCTTGCTGTTGTTTTACCATTGCAATCTTTATATCAAATTGAAAGATCACATCAAGTACCTCTAGGTACATATAAAATCAAAAGCTTAGCATATTAAGTTCTACTGAACTTAGTAGTTGTAGGTTGAAGGGAGTAGCACACCCCTGACTACAACTCACTAGCAAGGTCCAGTAGGAAAACACTTAGTGTAGGTAAGTGCACCACTTACACCTCACTAGTAACCATGTCCGACACAGGAAAGGCCTCAGGGTCTAGTCCTGTGACAGTTGACCCTACCCAGGCAACTTCTGGATATGACAAACTAACCCGCAGAGACTTGATTGTCTTGTGCAAAGCAAGAGGGTTAAAAAGGGGCAGAAGCCCCACCTGCCTAATTCTGGTAGAACTCCTAGAACAGGATGACTTAGAGAAGGCAAAAGCAGCTTCCCTAGATACAGGAACTGGAGGGAACCCCCCTGCAGTTGATCCCCCTGAAGAGGAGGATGATGATGACTTGGATGAGGACTCAGATGCTGGGGACTTAGAAGTACAGGATCAGGGTAGCCAGGTTCCAGTTGGTAGGCTTAGCCAGGCCAACTTGGACCTACTGGGAAATGGAGAGGGCCAGCACCTCCCCAGATCCCAACAAATGATTCTCCCAGGCAACAGAAGAGTGAGATCTCCCTCAGGGGACTCTCATCTTTCTAGTGCCTCCAGAGAATCAGAGAGAGGCATGAGTGCTTCTCAGAAAGCTGAGCATAGGGCTAGAATGAGGGCTGTCAGACTCCAGATAGAGAGAGAGGAGGTAGCCCTGAGTCAAGCTAAGCTTACCTTAGCTCAAGCTAAACTTGCCTTGGCAAGAGAGCAGAAATTAAGTGGCTTAGATGTCACTGGTGGCAGCAATTTTCCAAGAGAAAAAGACAGGGCCTATGATAATAGAAACCTGACCAAAATTGTGCCCCCCTTTAAAGAAGGGGATGACATCCACAAATGGATGACTGCTCTTGAGAGAGCCTGCATGGTACAGCAGGTTCCTGAGAATCAGTGGGCTGCAATTTTGTGGTACTCCTTTTCTGAGAAAGGGAGAGACAGGCTCCTCACAGTTAGACCTGAGGATGCCAAAAACTACTCTGTTTTGAAGAGTGCTCTCATTGAAGGGTATGGCCTAACCACTGAGCAATACAGGTTGTTGTTCAGAGACACCCAGAAAGCACAGACTCAAGACTGGACTGATTTTGTGGAGTGTGCCACTAAGGCTTTGGAGGGTTGGTTACAGGGAAGTAAAGTTTCAGACTATACAGGATTGTACAATCTTATGATGAGAGAACAGATCCTTAATAACTGTACAAACCAGCTGTTGCATCAATACCTTATTGACTCTGATCTGACCTCTCCCCAAGAATTGGGAAAGAAGGCAGACAAATGGGTCAGAACAAGGATTAAGCAGAAACCCCAGAACCAAGGTGGTGACCAGAAGAAAACAGACCAGAAGGGTGGTAATCAGAATCAGAAAGATAAAGAAAAAGACCAGAAGTCTTCAGGCCCCCAAACTAATAGTAAGGAGGGTGGTTCCCAAAATGGTAACAAGAAGAAGAAGAACAAAGGTCCAAAGACACCTTGGTGTAATACCTGCAAATCAGTTTCACACTGGGGCAGTGAGTGCACCAAGGCAAATCCAGTTCCCACCACTACAGCTCCTAAAGCAACTGCAACCCCAAGTACAGTAAGCAGTGGTGGAACACAGTCCAAGGGTGTAGCTGGGTTGACCCTGGGTATTGAAGTAGGATCTGGCCTAGTCAGAGTCCCTACACAGGCAGTTCTCCTGTATGATGTGGACATTGAGTTGCCCACTGCAGTAAGCCCCACTAACCTGGGCAAATACAGGCAGACTCCCTTAATAAATGAGAAACTGGCTCAAGCTTACAGGGACACATGTGCTAGTGTCACCATGGTGACCCCTGGCTTTGTGGACCCTGGACAGATTGTACTAGGAGAGAGCTACCTAGTAACCAATGCAAGCAACTCCACTACCTCCCATAGTGTGGCAGTTGTGAACTTCTCCTGGGGAGGGGTTGATGGCCTAAAGAAAGTTGTGGTGAGTGCAGACCTACCAGTAGACTGTCTGTTAGGCAATGACCTTGAAAGCTCAGCATGGTCAGAAGTGGAGTACAGGACTCATGCAGAAATGCTAGGGATTTCAGAGCATGTCCTTGCCATGACAAGGGCTCAGGCTAAGAAGTGCCTTCCTGAACCAGTGGTGGATCTTGAGACAATAGACCAGCCACAACCCAAGAGAAGGAGCAAGAGAGGAAAGGCCTCGCCTTCCACCTTGCCCCAGGTTGAGGATCAGGTTTCAGAGGAAACTGATTCTGCAGTCCAAGAGGAGACTGTCTCTGAGGAGCTTGAACCTGACCAGGTTGAGTTTCTGGGGACAGGGGGACCCTCAAGGGCAGACCTGAGGCAGGCTCAATTAGATTGCCCTTCCCTTGAACCCCTCAGACAGCAGGCTGCTGCTGAGGCTGCTGGGGATGCCCAAGGTACCCATACTGTGTATTGGGATGAGGGACTCCTTTACTCAGAGGCTAGAGCCCCCAAGCCTGGCATGACCAGGAGGTTGGTGATACCTCTGCAGTTTAGGGGATTCCTCCTTACCTTGGCCCATGATATTCCCCTTGCAGGACACTTAGGCCAGAACAAGACGTGGGACAGGCTTGTTCCACACTTTCACTGGCCTCACATGTCAGAGGATGTCAAGGAGTTTTGTCGCTCCTGTGTCACTTGCCAAGCCAGTGGTAAGTCAGGTGGCACAACAAAGGCCCCCCTAATACCACTACCTGTGGTGGGGGTCCCCTTTGAGAGAGTTGGAATTGATATTGTGGGTCCAATGGACCCCCAAACAGCATCTGGGAACAGATTCATACTGGTGGTAGTGGATCATGCCACCAGGTACCCAGAGGCTATTCCCCTAAGGACCACCACAGCACCTGTGGTGGCAAAAGCCCTCATTGCAGTTTTCTCAAGAGTGGGCTTTCCTAAGGAGGTACTATCAGATAGAGGGACAAATTTTATGTCCAGCTATCTAAAAGCAATGTGGAAGGAATGTGGAGTAAACTACAAGTTTACCACCCCATATCATCCACAATGCAATGGGCTTGTGGAGAGATTTAACAAGACCCTTAAAGGCATGATAAAAGGATTACCAGAGAAGCTCAGGCGGAAATGGGACATTCTTTTACCCTGCCTGCTCTTTGCTTACAGAGAGGTCCCACAGAAGGGGGTTGGCTACAGCCCTTTTGAACTTTTGTTTGGCCACCCTGTGAGAGGTCCATTGTGTTTGGTGAAGGAAGGATGGGAGTTACCTCTCAAAAAGCCCAAACTAGACATAGTGGACTATGTACTTGGTCTCCGCTCCAGGATGGCTGAGTACATGGAAAGAGCATCCAAAAACCTGGAGGCCAGCCAAGAATTGCAGAAAGCTTGGCATGACCAAAAGGCTGTGCTGGTAGAGTTCCAACCAGGACAGAAGGTATGGGTACTGGAGCCAGTGGCTCCAGCAGCACTCCAAGACAAATGGAGTGGACCCTATCCTATTATTGAGAAGAAAGGGGAAGTCACCTACTTGGTAGACTTTGGAACACCCAGGAGCCCCCACAGGGTAATCCATGTGAATCGCTTGAAAGCATTTGTAGACAGGGAGGACATGAGCTTGCTCATGGCCACAGATGGGGAACAGGAGGAAGAGAGTGACCCTCTCCCAGACCTGCTTTCCCAGAACCCTGATGATGGTTCAGTTGATGGAGTAGCCTTGGCAGGCAGCCTCACTGACCAGCAACAGAGGGACTGCAGACAAGTTTTGCAGGCTCACAGGCAAATGTTTTCACTCACACCCAGCCAAACTGACTGGTGTACCCATGTTGTGGACACTGGTGACAGTCTGCCTGTCAAGAATAAGATCTACAGGCAACCTGATCATGTCAGGGATTGCATCAAGGCTGAGGTGCAAAAGATGTTGGAGCTTGGAGTGATTGAGCCATCAGAGAGCCCATGGGCCAGCCCAGTAGTCCTGGTGCCAAAACCTCATACCCAAGATGGTAAGAGAGAAATGAGGTTTTGCGTGGATTACAGGGGTCTCAATGCTGTCACTAGGACAGATGCTCACCCCATTCCAAGAGCAGATGAGCTCATTGACAGATTGGCTTCTGCCAAGTTTCTGAGCACATTTGATCTGACAGCTGGCTACTGGCAAATCAGACTAGCTGAGGAGTCAAAAGCCAAAACAGCATTCTCTACCCCTAGTGGACATTATCAGTTTGTGGTAATGCCCTTTGGTTTGAAGAATGCACCTGCCACTTTTCAAAGGTTGGTGAACCAAGTCCTTACTGGGTTGGATGACTTTTGTGCAGCTTATCTGGATGATATTGCTGTCTTTAGCTCCACCTGGGAGGATCACCTGATCCACCTGAAGAAAGTTTTGGAGGCCCTGCAAAAGGCAGGCCTAACTATCAAGGCCACAAAGTGCCAGATAGGGCAGAGTAAGGTTGTATACCTGGGCCACCTAGTAGGTGGAGGCCAGGTTCAGCCACTGGAAAGCAAAATCCAGGCCATACAGGACTGGGCTCCTCCAGTTACCCAGACACAAGTCAGAGCCTTCTTGGGCCTGACTGGGTATTACAGAAAGTTTGTGAAAAACTATGGGTCTATAGTGACACCATTAAATGACTTGACATCCAAGAAGATGCCAAAAAAGGTTCAGTGGACAGTTAGCTGTCAGAAGGCATTTGAAGACCTGAAGAAGGCCATGTGCTCTGCACCTATCCTAAAGAGTCCTGACTACTCCAAACAGTTCATTGTTCAGACAGATGCTTCTGAGTTGGGGGTGGGAGCTGTACTCTCACAACTTAATCAAGATGGTCAAGACCAGCCAATTGCTTTCATTAGCAGGAGGCTAACCCCAAGAGAAAAACGTTGGTCAGCCATTGAGAGGGAGGCCTTTGCTGTGGTTTGGGCATTAAAGAAGTTGAGGTCCTACTTGTTTGGAACTCACTTCCTGGTGCAAACAGACCATAAGCCCCTCTTATGGCTTAATCAGATGAAGGGTGAAAATCCCAAACTGCTCAGGTGGTCCATTTCCCTACAGGGGATGGACTTTACAGTGGAGCACCGCCCAGGGACTGACCATGGTAATGCAGATGGTCTCTCCAGGTACTTCCACTTAGAACATGAAGACTTATCTGGTCAAGGTTAGTTTAATGTCCCTGCGTTTGGGGGGGGGTTGTGTAGGAGAGTAGGGTCTGCTATCCTATGGTCACCCCAAATTTTTGCTTTTTGCTTCACTGGTTTTCGACTACTGAGGCTGTGGGCCTGCTGATCAGACCCCCAGCCTGCTGTTCTCTCACTAAATTAATGACACATGTGCTATAGGCACATACCAATTGGAACTGGACTCCTTGTCAGCCCCTGCAGAATGCACTATAGGTGCACAGGGCACAGGAGCCACTAAGGCCTACCAGGGGCTGCAGCATATCTTTTGCCACCCCTGGCTGGTTCTTAAATTGACACAACTGGCTGATCACTCAGCTGGGGTAAGGTGGTGTACACACCCCTTGCTTAGATATAGTATACCTATGTCTAAACCTATATCTGGACACATGTAAACCTGTGAGCCACTCCTATAGACAGGCCTCACCAATCCTGGAGGCTGGGTGCATGGTTTTTATGTGAGATGGAGCTCTAGCATGAGCTGAGCCTGTCTGCAGCCGTCGGGAACAAATCCCTAAGCTGTTTCAGGATAATGCCATACCATATACTATTAAGTGCCTTATAATCCTCGCGGTTATTTAGCAACTCTGGTTTGGCTTTATCAAAACATGTCGTGTAAGGTGTCATACGCTTTGGAATACCATCCCCTCGCCAGTTCTGGCGACGGGGATGGCATTCCACCCCTCTAGAGGGGTAAGACATGTTACTTCACTTTAATGCGGTTGATTTCTCCAAAGGCCTTAAGATCCCCAAAATGGATGCCTCTGCCACAGACAAATGTCTGGACCCCTGGAGCTGACCGAAACCCAGTCAAGGGGGTCCTGGACAAAGGGTTTCCTGTCACAGGAGGGTGTCACCGCCCTCCAGACAGGAGATAGTGTATTGTAGCAGGGAGGTTTGAAAGAAACCAGACACTGCCTGGGGCGCACAAGGCTGCCCCTTGCATAATCCGGCCAAACCGGTTCTGGGGCACTCCAGCCCTCGTGCCAGGGCGGCCTGGATCAAAGGAAGGGGGTGTATCCACCCACTTCCTGGGTCCCACCCATAGGAGGGGACCTAGCAGGTAATCACGCCCACCAGATTCGAATAAGAGTGGGAGCAGTGCCAATGCACATCAGATTTCCTGGAAGAAACATTTGAAACGATATTCTGGACCCTTCGCCCTCCATCTCAACGTGGAAGCCCGAAGAATCTCCCTTGTGGTCAAGGAGTGACCACCCTGCAGCAGCAGGCACCATCCAGCCCTCGACGTCTACTTGGTTGCAGTTCCCGCCGGAACTCGAGCGACTGAGATCGACGAGATCAAGCCTGCCCAGCTTCTAACAGCCCGATCCACAGTCCCTGCAAAGCTGAGACCCGTGGAGGCGACCGGAAGCGTGGGGCACGCCATCTTGAAGTGACCACGAGACGCTGACCGTGCAGCCCACGAGTGACCCTCGAAGCTGTACACCGGGGTTTGAGAAGCCCCCACCCTGAGCTACTCCTGAGCCGAAGTTCAGCCCTCCACACTCGACGAGTGCTGCGTGGGGCCCTTTGGCACGATTTGGCTCAACGCGTTGGCCCGGTCACTTGCCAGCTGGCTTGTGGTCCCTGTGCCGACGAACTACAAAAGAAGACTCGTGATTCTGGTTGCTCCAGATCCACACCAGCTCCCCTGAAAGGGAGCCCCGACTCTGACCTTCCTGGTCCGAGTAAGACGCCATCTTCCAATCCCGCGTGGATTGCTCTTACCAAGGCTTGTTTGCTCCAAACCGGAAGCCGACTGCACCGACGGTGAGAGCCTGCGTGGGACAGATCGTGACCTGCTCCTGGACGTCGCAGATGCCCCAGAGCCCACGTGACAGCGAAGAGAAGCGCCTCGACGACCACCTGATTGCGCCCGACATTGCCTGGTTCCGTCCTGGTTCCACCCTGGTCACTGCTGAGTGACCCAGACTCTGTCCCCTCTGCTTTCAGGTACTCTACAACTTGAGTCCACCCTTGGACTCCACCGGACACTTCGTCTTCACCCTGCCTGCAGCCCTTTCAGCTCCAAGCACCAAGAGCCTGCGTGTCAAAACCCGACGCCACTTCGACCCTGTGCACCCACTTCCTGTGGGTGAGGTAACTTTGCTCCGCCGGTGTTCCCACACTGGTGCACACCTCTAGGGTCTGTGTGTTAAGTTTTGTTCCTCTAGGTTCAGCGGAAGTGTCCTTAAACTTTAACTATTTGACTTTTACGCACCATTGGTTAACATTGGTGCATGCGTGCGCTTTCCGCACATCTCCCGAATCCCGAGGGCCATTCCCGACTTCAGCATTGCTTGTCCTGACTGCTCCCAGCGATTCCCTAGGCCCTAGGCCTAACCACTGCTCGAGTGGCCTTTCTTATACCACTTGTTTAGTATATGGTTTGAGTGGCCCCCTGCCCTCATCCATAATTGTGCAACTTTGTATGTTTAAACAGTGCTTTTGATTTAACGCTTGTGCCCCTTTATTCATAAAGAATACTGGGGATTGTTTTTAGTAATAAACACATATATTTTTATAATATATACTTGTGTGGTGTCCTTTCATTTGGTATTACAGGATTGTATGTGGTAAAACAGCTCGCTTAACACGACCTCTTAAGTTAAGCCTTTAGGCTGCTTAGTCCATGCTACCACTAGGATAGCTTGTCTAATAAGGTTGACTTACAACCAGACACCATAAGGGGATTGTTTGGTCAGGTAGTAGGTGGTTCCAGAATTGGAAACATCCCCTACCAGGCCAACTTCTCACATCATCTGAGATATATTATGGGGTCCTGGTGGCTACAGGGACCTGAAAACAGTCATACAAAGCAATTTGAATCCATACGAGGCAATTTTTAATTTGCGGCCATCTGGTCACCCTTTGAAATGGATAGGATATACTACAGAGGATGTAGTGCACTCTATTTCTTGAAGCATATGATGTACTGACTTAATTTCAATTGCAGTATGTAGCTAAGACATTTACAATTCATAGTGGTAACTCTCATGGTTGTGGCTTATAGGGACAAGGTACAAATCAAGTGTAACC
The DNA here is from genome assembly GCF_964261635.1 of Lissotriton helveticus. NCBI lineage: Eukaryota > Metazoa > Chordata > Amphibia > Caudata > Salamandridae > Lissotriton > Lissotriton helveticus. The sequence continues at coordinate 214,420 of NW_027611681.1, forward strand.
TTCAGGTAAGTTTTTATTTTTCACTTTCATGTGTGTTGTAGAACACTTTATACTTTTGGCTATAATTCATAGTCTGTACATTATAGAGACATAATTTAAACAGCACTTTGTTCCTAGTGATGTGCATCTTACCCATGTGAATTATTATGTGTGTGGCGTATTGTAAAATTGTCAAAATTTGAGGTTGAATGTGTAGGAGAGTAGGGTCTGCTATCCTATGGTCACCCCAAATTTTTGCTTTTTGCTTCACTGGTTTTCGACTACTGAGGCTGTGGGCCTGCTGATCAGACCCCCAGCCTGCTGTTCTCTCACTAAATTAATGACACATGTGCTATAGGCACATACCAATTGGAAATGGACTCCTTGTCAGCCCCTGTAGAATGCACTATAGGTGCACAGGGCACAGGAGCCACTAAGGCCTACCAGGGGCTGCAGCATATCTTTTGCCACCCCTGGCTGGTTCTTAAATTGACACAACTGGCTGATCACTCAGCTGGGGTAAGGTGGTGTACACACCCCTTGCTTAGATATAGTATACCTATGTCTAAACCTATATCTGGACACATGTAAACCTGTGAGCCACTCCTATAGACAGGCCTCACCAATCCTGGAGGCTGGGTGCATGGTTTTTATGTGAGATGGAGCTCTAGCATGAGCTGAGCCTGTCTGCAGCCGTCGGGAACAAATCCCTAAGCTGTTTCAGGATAATGCCATACCATATACTATTAAGTGCCTTATAATCCTCGCGGTTATTTAGCAACTCTGGTTTGGCTTTATCAAAACATGTCGTGTAAGGTGTCATACGCTTTGGAATACCATCCCCTCGCCAGTTCTGGCGACGGGGATGGCATTCCACCCCTCTAGAGGGGTAAGACATGTTACTTCACTTAATGCGGTTGATTTCTCCAAAGGCCTTAAGATCCACAAAATGGATGCCTCTGCCACAGACAAATGTCTGGACCCCTGGAGCTGACCGAAACCCAGTCAAGGGGGTCCTGGACAAAGGGTTTCCTGTCACAGGAGGGTGTCACCGCCCTCCAGACAGGAGATAGTGTATTGTAGCAGGGAGGTTTGAAAGAAACCAGACACTGCCTGGGGCGCACAAGGCTGCCCCTTGCATAATCCGGCCAAACCGGTTCTGGGGCACTCCAGCCCTCGTGCCAGGGCGGCCTGGATCAAAGGAAGGGGGTGTATCCACCCACTTCCTGGGTCCCACCCATAGGAGGGGACCTAGCAGGTAATCACGCCCACCAGATTCGAATAAGAGTGGGAGCAGTGTGTGAGAAGTTGGCCTGGTAGGGGATGTTTCCAATTCTGGAACCACCTACTACCTGACCAAACAATCCCCTTATGGTGTCTGGTTGTAAGTCAACCTTATTAGACAAGCTATCCTAGGGGTAGCATGGACTAAGCAGCCTAAAGGCTTAACTTAAGAGGTCGTGTTAAGCGAGCTGTTTTACCACATACAATCCTGTAATACCAAATGAAAGGACACCACACAAGTATATATTATAAAAATATATGTGTTTATTACTAAAAACAATCCCCAGTATTCTTTATGAATAAAGGGGCACAAGCGTTAAATCAAAAGCACTGTTTAAACATACAAAGTTGCACAATTATGGATGAGGACAGGGGGCCACTCAAACCATATACTAAACAAGTGGTATAAGAGAGGCCACTCGAACAGTGGTTAGGCCTAGGGCCTAGGGAATCGCTGGGAGCAGTCAGGACAAGCAATGCTGAAGTCGGGAATGGCCCTCGGGATTCGGGAGATGTGCGGAAAGCGCACGCATGCACCAATGTTAACCAATGGTGCGTAAAAGTCAAATAGTTAAAGTTTAAGGACACTTCCGCTGAACCTAGAGGAACAAAACTTAACACACAGACCCTAGAGGTGTGCACCAGTGTGGGAACACCGGCGGAGCAAAGTTACCTCACCCACAGGAAGTGGGTGCACAGGGTCGAAGTGGCGTCGGGTTTTGACACGCAGGCTCTTGGTGCTTGAAGCTGAAAGGGCTGCAGGCAGGGTGAAGACGAAGTGTCCGGTGGAGTCCAAGGATGGACTCAAGTTGTAGAGTACCTGAAAGCAGAGGGGACAGAGTCTGGGTCACTCAGCAGTGACCAGGGTGGAACCAGGACGGAACCAGGCAATGTCGGGCGCAATCAGGTGGTCGTCGAGGCGCTTCTCTTCGCTGTCACGTGGGCTCTGGGGCATCTGCGACGTCCAGGAGCAGGTCACGATCTGTCCCACGCAGGCTCTCACCGTCGGTGCAGTCGGCTTCCGGTTTGGAGCAAACAAGCCTTGGTAAGAGCAATCCACGCGGGATTGGAAGATGGCGTCTCACTCGGACCAGGAAGGTCAGAGTCAGGGCTCCCTTTCAGAGGAGCTGGTGTGGATCTGGAGCAACCAGAATCACGAGTCTTCTTTTGTAGTTCGTCGGCACAGGGACCACAAGCCAGCTGGCAAGTGACCGGGCCAACGCGTTGAGCCAAATCGTGCCAAAGGGCCCCACGCAGCACTCGTCGAGTGTGGAGGGCTGAACTTCGGCTCAGGAGTAGCTCAGGGTGGGGGCTTCTCAAACCCCGGTGTACAGCTTCGAGGGTCACTCGTGGGCTGCACGGTCAGCGTCTCGTGGTCACTTCAAGATGGCGTGCCCCACGCTTCCGGTCGCCTCCACGGGTCTCAGCTTTGCATGGACTGTGGATCGGGCTGTTAGAAGCTGGGCAGGCTTGATCTCGTCGATCTCAGTCGCTCGAGTTCCGGCGGGAACTGCAACTAAGTAGACGTCGAGGGCTGGATGGTGCCTGCTGCTGCAGGGTGGTCACTCCTTGACCACAAGGGAGATTCTTCGGGCTTCCACGTTGAGATGGAGGGCGAAGGGTCCAGAATATCGTTTCAAATGTTTCTTCCAGGAAATCTGTTGTGCATTGGCACTGCTCCCACTCTTATTCGAATCTGGTGGGCGTGATTACCTGCTAGGTCCCCTCCTATGGGTGGGACCCAGGAAGTGGGTGGATACACCCCCTTCCTTTGATCCAGGCCGCCCTGGCACGAGGGCTGGAGTGCCCCAGAACCGGTTTGGCCGGATTATGCAAGGGGCAGCCTTGTGCGCCCCAGGCAGTGTCTGGTTTCTTTCAAACCTCCCTGCTACAATACACTATCTCCTGTCTGGAGGGCGGTGACACCCTCCTGTGACAGGAAACCCTTTGTCCAGGACCCCCTTGACTGGGTTTCGGTCAGCTCCAGGGGTCCAGACATTTGTCTGTGGCAGAGGCATCCATTTTGGGGATCTTAAGGTCTTTGGAGAAATCAACCGCATTAAAGTAAAGTAACATGTCTTACCCCTCTAGAGGGGTGGAATGCCATCCCCGTCGCCAGAACTGGCGAGGGGATGGTATTCCAAAGCGTATGACACCTTACACGACATGTTTTGATAAAGCCAAACCAGAGTTGCTAAATAACCGCGAGGATTATAAGGCACTTAATAGTATATGGTATGGCATTATCCTGAAACAGCTTAGGGATTTGTTCCCGACGGCTGCAGACAGGCTCAGCTCATGCTAGAGCTCCATCTCACATAAAAACCAAGCACCCAGCCTCCAGGATTGGTGAGGCCTGTCTATAGGAGTGGCTCACAGGTTTACATGTGTCCAGATATAGGTTTAGACATAGGTATACTATATCTAAGCAAGGGGTGTGTACACCACCTTACCCCAGCTGAGTGATCAGCCAGTTGTGTCAATTTAAGAACCAGCCAGGGGTGGCAAAAGGTATGCTGCAGCCCCTGGTAGGCCTTAGTGGCTCCTGTGCCCTGTGCACCTATAGTGCATTCTACAGGGGCTGACAAGGAGTCCATTTCCAATTGGTATGTGCCTATAGCACATGTGTCATTAATTTAGTGAGAGAACAGCAGGCTGGGGGTCTGATCAGCAGGCCCACAGCCTCAGTAGTCGAAAACCAGTGAAGCAAAAAGCAAAAATTTGGGGTGACCATAGGATAGCAGACCCTACTCTCCTACACAACCCCCCCCCAAACGCAGGGACATTAAACTAACCTTGACCAGATAAGTCTTCATGTTCTAAGTGGAAGTACCTGGAGAGACCATCTGCATTACCATGGTCAGTCCCTGGGCGGTGCTCCACTGTAAAGTCCATCCCCTGTAGGGAAATGGACCACCTGAGCAGTTTGGGATTTTCACCCTTCATCTGATTAAGCCATAAGTTTAATGTCCCTGCGTTCCGGTTTGGAGCAAACAAGCCTTGGTAAGAGCAATCCACGCGGGATTGGAAGATGGCGTCTCACTCGGACCAGGAAGGTCAGAGTCAGGGCTCCCTTTCAGAGGAGCTGGTGTGGATCTGGAGCAACCAGAATCACGAGTCTTCTTTTGTAGTTCGTCGGCACAGGGACCACAAGCCAGCTGGCAAGTGACCGGGCCAACGCGTTGAGCCAAATCGTGCCAAAGGGCCCCACGCAGCACTCGTCGAGTGTGGAGGGCTGAACTTCGGCTCAGGAGTAGCTCAGGGTGGGGGCTTCTCAAACCCCGGTGTACAGCTTCGAGGGTCACTCGTGGGCTGCACGGTCAGCGTCTCGTGGTCACTTCAAGATGGCGTGCCCCACGCTTCCGGTCGCCTCCACGGGTCTCAGCTTTGCATGGACTGTGGATCGGGCTGTTAGAAGCTGGGCAGGCTTGATCTCGTCGATCTCAGTCGCTCGAGTTCCGGCGGGAACTGCAACTAAGTAGACGTCGAGGGCTGGATGGTGCCTGCTGCTGCAGGGTGGTCACTCCTTGACCACAAGGGAGATTCTTCGGGCTTCCACGTTGAGATGGAGGGCGAAGGGTCCAGAATATCGTTTCAAATGTTTCTTCCAGGAAATCTGTTGTGCATTGGCACTGCTCCCACTCTTATTCGAATCTGGTGGGCGTGATTACCTGCTAGGTCCCCTCCTATGGGTGGGACCCAGGAAGTGGGTGGATACACCCCCTTCCTTTGATCCAGGCCGCCCTGGCACGAGGGCTGGAGTGCCCCAGAACCGGTTTGGCCGGATTATGCAAGGGGCAGCCTTGTGCGCCCCAGGCAGTGTCTGGTTTCTTTCAAACCTCCCTGCTACAATACACTATCTCCTGTCTGGAGGGCGGTGACACCCTCCTGTGACAGGAAACCCTTTGTCCAGGACCCCCTTGACTGGGTTTCGGTCAGCTCCAGGGGTCCAGACATTTGTCTGTGGCAGAGGCATCCATTTTGGGGATCTTAAGGTCTTTGGAGAAATCAACCGCATTAAAGTAAAGTAACATGTCTTACCCCTCTAGAGGGGTGGAATGCCATCCCCGTCGCCAGAACTGGCGAGGGGATGGTATTCCAAAGCGTATGACACCTTACACGACATGTTTTGATAAAGCCAAACCAGAGTTGCTAAATAACCGCGAGGATTATAAGGCACTTAATAGTATATGGTATGGCATTATCCTGAAACAGCTTAGGGATTTGTTCCCGACGGCTGCAGACAGGCTCAGCTCATGCTAGAGCTCCATCTCACATAAAAACCAAGCACCCAGCCTCCAGGATTGGTGAGGCCTGTCTATAGGAGTGGCTCACAGGTTTACATGTGTCCAGATATAGGTTTAGACATAGGTATACTATATCTAAGCAAGGGGTGTGTACACCACCTTACCCCAGCTGAGTGATCAGCCAGTTGTGTCAATTTAAGAACCAGCCAGGGGTGGCAAAAGGTATGCTGCAGCCCCTGGTAGGCCTTAGTGGCTCCTGTGCCCTGTGCACCTATAGTGCATTCTACAGGGGCTGACAAGGAGTCCATTTCCAATTGGTATGTGCCTATAGCACATGTGTCATTAATTTAGTGAGAGAACAGCAGGCTGGGGGTCTGATCAGCAGGCCCACAGCCTCAGTAGTCGAAAACCAGTGAAGCAAAAAGCAAAAATTTGGGGTGACCATAGGATAGCAGACCCTACTCTCCTACACAGTGCCAATGCACATCAGATTTCCTGGAAGAAACATTTGAAACGATATTCTGGACCCTTCGCCCTCCATCTCAACGTGGAAGCCCGAAGAATCTCCCTTGTGGTCAAGGAGTGACCACCCTGCAGCAGCAGGCACCATCCAGCCCTCGACGTCTACTTAGTTGCAGTTCCCGCCGGAACTCGAGCGACTGAGATCGACGAGATCAAGCCTGCCCAGCTTCTAACAGCCCGATCCACAGTCCATGCAAAGCTGAGACCCGTGGAGGCGACCGGAAGCGTGGGGCACGCCATCTTGAAGTGACCACGAGACGCTGACCGTGCAGCCCACGAGTGACCCTCGAAGCTGTACACCGGGGTTTGAGAAGCCCCCACCCTGAGCTACTCCTGAGCCGAAGTTCAGCCCTCCACACTCGACGAGTGCTGCGTGGGGCCCTTTGGCACGATTTGGCTCAACGCGTTGGCCCGGTCACTTGCCAGCTGGCTTGTGGTCCCTGTGCCGATGAACTATAAAAGAAGACTCGTGATTCTGGTTGCTCCAGATCCACACCAGCTCCCCTGAAAGGGAGCCCCGACTCTGACCTTCCTGGTCCGAGTGAGACGCCATCTTCCAACCCCGCGTGGATTGCTCTTACCAAGGCTTGTTTGCTCCAAACCGGAAGCCGACTGCACCGACGGTGAGAGCCTGCGTGGGACAGATCGTGACCTGCTCCTGGACGTCGCAGATGCCCCAGAGCCCACGTGACAGCGAAGAGAAGCGCCTCGACGACCACCTGATTGCGCCCGACATTGCCTGGTTCCGTCCTGGTTCCACCCTGGTCACTGCTGAGTGACCCAGACTCTGTCCCCTCTGCTTTCAGGTACTCTACAACTTGAGTCCACCCTTGGACTCCACCGGACACTTCGTCTTCACCCTGCCTGCAGCCCTTTCAGCTTCAAGCACCAAGAGCCTGCGTGTCAAAACCCGACGCCACTTCGACCCTGTGCACCCACTTCCTGTGGGTGAGGTAACTTTGCTCCGCCGGTGTTCCCACACTGGTGCACACCTCTAGGGTCTGTGTGTTAAGTTTTGTTCCTCTAGGTTCAGCGGAAGTGTCCTTAAACTTTAACTATTTGACTTTTACGCACCATTGGTTAACATTGGTGCATGCGTGCGCTTTCCGCACATCTCCCGAATCCCGAGGGCCATTCCCGACTTCAGCATTGCTTGTCCTGACTGCTCCCAGCGATTCCCTAGGCCCTAGGCCTAACCACTGTTCGAGTGGCCTCTCTTATACCACTTGTTTAGTATATGGTTTGAGTGGCCCCCTGCCCTCATCCATAATTGTGCAACTTTGTATGTTTAAACAGTGCTTTTGATTTAACGCTTGTGCCCCTTTATTCATAAAGAATACTGGGGATTGTTTTTAGTAATAAACACATATATTTTTATAATATATACTTGTGTGGTGTCCTTTCATTTGGTATTACAGGATTGTATGTGGTAAAACAGCTCGCTTAACACGACCTCTTAAGTTAAGCCTTTAGGCTGCTTAGTCCATGCTACCACTAGGATAGCTTGTCTAATAAGGTTGACTTACAACCAGACACCATAAGGGGATTGTTTGGTCAGGTAGTAGGTGGTTCCAGAATTGGAAACATCCCCTACCAGGCCAACTTCTCACATTGGTGAGCAGCGGTGCGGATTTGAGCTTGCTGTTGTTTTACCATTGCAATCTTTATATCAAATTGAAAGATCACATCAAGTACCTCTAGGTACATATAAAATCAAAAGCTTAGCATATTAAGTTCTACTGAACTTAGTAGTTGTAGGTTGAAGGGAGTAGCACACCCCTGACTACAACTCACTAGCAAGGTCCAGTAGGAAAACACTTAGTGTAGGTAAGTGCACCACTTACACCTCACTAGTAACCATGTCTGACACAGGAAAGGCCTCAGGGTCTAGTCCTGTGACAGTTGACCCTACCCAGGCAACTTTTGGATATGACAAACTAACCCGCAGAGACTTGATTGCCTTGTGCAAAGCAAGAGGGTTAAAAAGGGGCAGAAGCCCCACCTGCCTAATCCTGGTAGAAATCCTAGAACAGGATGACTTAGAGAAGGCAAAAGCAGCTTCCCTAGATACAGGAACTGGAGGGAACCCCCCTGTAGTTGATCCCCCTGAAGAGGAGGAGGATGATGATGACTTGGATGAGGACTCAGATGGTGGGGACTCACAAGTACAGGATCAGGGTAGCCAGGTTCCAGTTGGTAGGCTTAGCCAGGCCAACTTGGACCTACTGGGGAATGGAGAGGGCCAGCACCTCCCCAGAACCCAACATGTGATTCTCCCAGGCAACAGAAGAGTGAGATCTCCCTCAGGGGACTCTCATCTTTCTAGTGCCTCCAGAGAATCAGAGAGAGGCATGAGTGCTTCTCAGAAAGCTGAGCATAGGGCTAGAATGAGGGCTGTCAGACTCCAGATAGAGAGAGAGGAGGTAGCCCTGAGTCAAGCTAAGCTTACCTTAGCTCAAGCTAAACTTGCCTTGGCAAGAGAGCAGAAATTAAGTGGCTTAGATGTCACTGGTGGCAGCAATTTTCCAAGAGAAAAAGACAGGGCCTATGATAATAGAAACCTGACCAAAATTGTGCCCCCCTTTAAAGAAGGGGATGACATCCACAAATGGATGACTGCTCTTGAGAGAGCCTGCATGGTACAGCAGGTTCCTGAGAATCAGTGGGCTGCAATTTTGTGGTACTCCTTTTCTGAGAAAGGGAGGGACAGGCTCCTCACAGTTAGACCTGAGGATGCCAAAAACTACTCTGTTTTGAAGAGTGCTCTCATTGAAGGGTATGGCCTAACCACTGAGCAATACAGGTTGTTGTTCAGAGACACCCAGAAAGCACAGACTCAAGACTGGACTGATTTTGTGGAGTGTGCCACTAAGGCTTTGGAGGGTTGGTTACAGGGAAGTAAAGTTTCAGACTATACAGGATTGTACAATCTTATGATGAGAGAACAGATCCTTAATAACTGTACAAACCAGCTGTTGCATCAATACCTTATTGACTCTGATCTGACCTCTCCCCAAGAATTGGGAAAGAAGGCAGACAAATGGGTCAGAACAAGGATTAAGCAGAAACCCCAGAACCAAGGTGGTGACCAGAAGAAAACAGACCAGAAGGGTGGTAATCAGAATCAGAAAGATAAAGAAAAAGACCAGAAGTCTTCAGGCCCCCAAACTAATAGTAAGGAGGGTGGTTCCCAAAATGGTAACAAGAAGAAGAAGAACAAAGGTCCAAAGACACCTTGGTGTAATACCTGCAAATCAGTTTCACACTGGGGCAGTGAGTGCACCAAGGCAAATCCAGTTCCCACCACTACAGCTCCTAAAGCAACTGCAACCCCAAGTACAGTAAGCAGTGGTGGAACACAGTCCAAGGGTGTAGCTGGGTTGACCCTGGGTATTGAAGTAGGATCTGGCCTAGTCAGAGTCCCTACACAGGCAGTTCTCCTGTATGATGTGGACATTGAGTTGCCCACTGCAGTAAGCCCCACTAACCTGGGCAAATACAGGCAGACTCCCTTAATAAATGAGAAACTGGCTCAAGCTTACAGGGACACATGTGCTAGTGTCACCATGGTGACCCCTGGCTTTGTGGACCCTGGACAGATTGTACTAGGAGAGAGCTACCTAGTAACCAATGCAAGCAACTCCACTACCTCCCATAGTGTGGCAGTTGTGAACTTCTCCTGGGGAGGGGTTGATGGCCTAAAGAAAGTTGTGGTGAGTGCAGACCTACCAGTAGACTGTCTGTTAGGCAATGACCTTGAAAGCTCAGCATGGTCAGAAGTGGAGTACAGGACTCATGCAGAAATGCTAGGGATTTCAGAGCATGTCCTTGCCATGACAAGGGCTCAGGCTAAGAAGTGCCTTCCTGAACCAGTGGTGGATCTTGAGACAATAGACCAGCCACAACCCAAGAGAAGGAGCAAGAGAGGAAAGGCCTCGCCTTCCACCTTGCCCCAGGTTGAGGATCAGGTTTCAGAGGAAACTGATTCTGCAGTCCAAGAGGAGACTGTCTCTGAGGAGCTTGAACCCGACCAGGTTGAGTTTCTGGGGACAGGGGGACCCTCAAGGGCAGACCTGAGGCAGGCTCAATTAGATTGCCCTTCCCTTGAACCCCTCAGACAGCAGGCTGCTGCTGAGGCTGCTGGGGATGCCCAAGGTACCCATACTGTGTATTGGGATGAGGGACTCCTTTACTCAGAGGCTAGAGCCCCCAAGCCTGGCATGACCAGGAGGTTGGTGATACCTCTGCAGTTTAGGGGATTCCTCCTTACCTTGGCCCATGATATTCCCCTTGCAGGACACTTAGGCCAGAACAAGACGTGGGACAGGCTTGTTCCACACTTTCACTGGCCTCACATGTCAGAGGATGTCAAGGAGTTTTGTCGCTCCTGTGTCACTTGCCAAGCCAGTGGTAAGTCAGGTGGCACAACAAAGGCCCCCCTAATACCACTACCTGTGGTGGGGGTCCCCTTTGAGAGAGTTGGAATTGATATTGTGGGTCCAATGGACCCCCAAACAGCATCTGGGAACAGATTCATACTGGTGGTAGTGGATCATGCCACCAGGTACCCAGAGGCTATTCCCCTAAGGACCACCACAGCACCTGTGGTGGCAAAAGCCCTCATTGCAGTTTTCTCAAGAGTGGGCTTTCCTAAGGAGGTACTATCAGATAGAGGGACAAATTTTATGTCCAGCTATCTAAAAGCAATGTGGAAGGAATGTGGAGTAAACTATAAGTTTACCACCCCATATCATCCACAATGCAATGGGCTTGTGGAGAGATTTAACAAGACCCTTAAAGGCATGATAAAAGGATTACCAGAGAAGCTCAGGCGGAAATGGGACATTCTTTTACCCTGCCTGCTCTTTGCTTACAGAGAGGTCCCACAGAAGGGGGTTGGCTACAGCCCTTTTGAACTTTTGTTTGGCCACCCTGTGAGAGGTCCATTGTGTTTGGTGAAGGAAGGATGGGAGTTACCTCTCAAAAAGCCCAAACTAGACATAGTGGACTATGTACTTGGTCTCCGCTCCAGGATGGCTGAGTACATGGAAAGAGCATCCAAAAACCTGGAGGCCAGCCAAGAATTGCAGAAAGCTTGGCATGACCAAAAGGCTGTGCTGGTAGAGTTCCAACCAGGACAGAAGGTATGGGTACTGGAGCCAGTGGCTCCAGCAGCACTCCAAGACAAATGGAGTGGACCCTATCCTATTATTGAGAAGAAAGGGGAAGTCACCTACTTGGTAGACTTTGGAACACCCAGGAGCCCTCACAGGGTAATCCATGTGAATCGCTTGAAAGCATTTGTAGACAGGGAGGACATGAGCTTGCTCATGGCCACAGATGGGGAACAGGAGGAAGAGAGTGACCCTCTCCCAGACCTGCTTTCCCAGAACCCTGATGATGGTTCAGTTGATGGAGTAGCCTTGGCAGGCAGCCTCACTGACCAGCAACAGAGGGACTGCAGACAAGTTTTGCAGGCTCACAGGCAAATGTTTTCACTCACACCCAGCCAAACTGACTGGTGTACCCATGTTGTGGACACTGGTGACAGTCTGCCTGTCAAGAATAAGATCTACAGGCAACCTGATCATGTCAGGGATTGCATCAAGGCTGAGGTGCAAAAGATGTTGGAGCTTGGAGTGATTGAGCCATCAGAGAGCCCATGGGCCAGCCCAGTAGTCCTGGTGCCAAAACCTCATACCCAAGATGGTAAGAGAGAAATGAGGTTTTGCGTGGATTACAGGGGTCTCAATGCTGTCACTAGGACAGATGCTCACCCCATTCCAAGAGCAGATGAGCTCATTGACAGATTGGCTTCTGCCAAGTTTCTGAGCACATTTGATCTGACAGCTGGCTACTGGCAAATCAGACTAGCTGAGGAGTCAAAAGCCAAAACAGCATTCTCTACCCCTAGTGGACATTATCAGTTTGTGGTAATGCCCTTTGGTTTGAAGAATGCACCTGCCACTTTCCAGAGGTTGGTGAACCAAGTCCTTACTGGGTTGGATGACTTTTGTGCAGCTTATCTGGATGATATTGCTGTCTTTAGCTCCACCTGGGAGGATCACCTGATCCACCTGAAGAAAGTTTTGGAGGCCCTGCAAAAGGCAGGCCTAACTATCAAGGCCACAAAGTGCCAGATAGGGCAGAGTAAGGTTGTATACCTGGGCCACCTAGTAGGTGGAGGCCAGGTTCAGCCACTGGAAAGCAAAATCCAGGCCATACAGGACTGGGCTCCTCCAGTTACCCAGACACAAGTCAGAGCCTTCTTGGGCCTGACTGGGTATTACAGAAAGTTTGTGAAAAACTATGGGTCTATAGTGACACCATTAAATGACTTGACATCCAAGAAGATGCCAAAAAAGGTTCAGTGGACAGTTAGCTGTCAGAAGGCATTTGAAGACCTGAAGAAGGCCATGTGCTCTGCACCTATCCTAAAGAGTCCTGACTACTCCAAACAGTTCATTGTTCAGACAGATGCTTCTGAGTTGGGGGTGGGAGCTGTACTCTCACAACTTAATCAAGATGGTCAAGACCAGCCAATTGCTTTCATTAGCAGGAGGCTAACCCCAAGAGAAAAACGTTGGTCAGCCATTGAGAGGGAGGCCTTTGCTGTGGTTTGGGCATTAAAGAAGTTGAGGTCCTACTTGTTTGGAACTCACTTCCTGGTGCAAACAGACCATAAGCCCCTCTTATGGCTTAATCAGATGAAGGGTGAAAATCCCAAACTGCTCAGGTGGTCCATTTCCCTACAGGGGATGGACTTTACAGTGGAGCACCGCCCAGGGACTGACCATGGTAATGCAGATGGTCTCTCCAGGTACTTCCACTTAGAACATGAAGACTTATCTGGTCAAGGTTAGTTTAATGTCCCTGCGTTTGGGGGGGGGTTGTGTAGGAGAGTAGGGTCTGCTATCCTATGGTCACCCCAAATTTTTGCTTTTTGCTTCACTGGTTTTCGACTACTGAGGCTGTGGGCCTGCTGATCAGACCCCCAGCCTGCTGTTCTCTCACTAAATTAATGACACATGTGCTATAGGCACATACCAATTGGAAATGGACTCCTTGTCAGCCCCTGTAGAATGCACTATAGGTGCACAGGGCACAGGAGCCACTAAGGCCTACCAGGGGCTGCAGCATATCTTTTGCCACCCCTGGCTGGTTCTTAAATTGACACAACTGGCTGATCACTCAGCTGGGGTAAGGTGGTGTACACACCCCTTGCTTAGATATAGTATACCTATGTCTAAACCTATATCTGGACACATGTAAACCTGTGAGCCACTCCTATAGACAGGCCTCACCAATCCTGGAGGCTGGGTGCATGGTTTTTATGTGAGATGGAGCTCTAGCATGAGCTGAGCCTGTCTGCAGCCGTCGGGAACAAATCCCTAAGCTGTTTCAGGATAATGCCATACCATATACTATTAAGTGCCTTATAATCCTCGCGGTTATTTAGCAACTCTGGTTTGGCTTTATCAAAACATGTCGTGTAAGGTGTCATACGCTTTGGAATACCATCCCCTCGCCAGTTCTGGCGACGGGGATGGCATTCCACCCCTCTAGAGGGGTAAGACATGTTACTTCACTTAATGCGGTTGATTTCTCCAAAGGCCTTAAGATCCACAAAATGGATGCCTCTGCCACAGACAAATGTCTGGACCCCTGGAGCTGACCGAAACCCAGTCAAGGGGGTCCTGGACAAAGGGTTTCCTGTCACAGGAGGGTGTCACCGCCCTCCAGACAGGAGATAGTGTATTGTAGCAGGGAGGTTTGAAAGAAACCAGACACTGCCTGGGGCGCACAAGGCTGCCCCTTGCATAATCCGGCCAAACCGGTTCTGGGGCACTCCAGCCCTCGTGCCAGGGCGGCCTGGATCAAAGGAAGGGGGTGTATCCACCCACTTCCTGGGTCCCACCCATAGGAGGGGACCTAGCAGGTAATCACGCCCACCAGATTCGAATAAGAGTGGGAGCAGTGCCAATGCACATCAGATTTCCTGGAAGAAACATTTGAAACGATATTCTGGACCCTTCGCCCTCCATCTCAACGTGGAAGCCCGAAGAATCTCCCTTGTGGTCAAGGAGTGACCACCCTGCAGCAGCAGGCACCATCCAGCCCTCGACGTCTACTTAGTTGCAGTTCCCGCCGGAACTCGAGCGACTGAGATCGACGAGATCAAGCCTGCCCAGCTTCTAACAGCCCGATCCACAGTCCATGCAAAGCTGAGACCCGTGGAGGTGACCGGAAGCGTGGGGCACGCCATCTTGAAGTGACCACGAGACGCTGACCGTGCAGCCCACGAGTGACCCTCGAAGCTGTACACCGGGGTTTGAGAAGCCCCCACCCTGAGCTACTCCTGAGCCGAAGTTCAGCCCTCCACACTCGACGAGTGCTGCGTGGGGCCCTTTGGCACGATTTGGCTCAACGCGTTGGCCCGGTCACTTGCCAGCTGGCTTGTGGTCCCTGTGCCGACGAACTATAAAAGAAGACTCGTGATTCTGGTTGCTCCAGATCCACACCAGCTCCCCTGAAAGGGAGCCCCGACTCTGACCTTCCTGGTCCGAGTGAGACGCCATCTTCCAACCCCGCGTGGATTGCTCTTACCAAGGCTTGTTTGCTCCAAACCGGAAGCCGACTGCACCGACGGTGAGAGCCTGCGTGGGACAGATCGTGACCTGCTCCTGGACGTCGCAGATGCCCCAGAGCCCACGTGACAGCGAAGAGAAGCGCCTCGACGACCACCTGATTGCGCCCGACATTGCCTGGTTCCGTCCTGGTTCCACCCTGGTCACTGCTGAGTGACCCAGACTCTGTCCCCTCTGCTTTCAGGTACTCTACAACTTGAGTCCACCCTTGGACTCCACCGGACACTTCGTCTTCACCCTGCCTGCAGCCCTTTCAGCTTCAAGCACCAAGAGCCTGCGTGTCAAAACCCGACGCCACTTCGACCCTGTGCACCCACTTCCTGTGGGTGAGGTAACTTTGCTCCGCCGGTGTTCCCACACTGGTGCACACCTCTAGGGTCTGTGTGTTAAGTTTTGTTCCTCTAGGTTCAGCGGAAGTGTCCTTAAACTTTAACTATTTGACTTTTACGCACCATTGGTTAACATTGGTGCATGCGTGCGCTTTCCGCACATCTCCCGAATCCCGAGGGCCATTCCCGACTTCAGCATTGCTTGTCCTGACTGCTCCCAGCGATTCCCTAGGCCCTAGGCCTAACCACTGTTCGAGTGGCCTCTCTTATACCACTTGTTTAGTATATGGTTTGAGTGGCCCCCTGCCCTCATCCATAATTGTGCAACTTTGTATGTTTAAACAGTGCTTTTGATTTAACGCTTGTGCCCCTTTATTCATAAAGAATACTGGGGATTGTTTTTAGTAATAAACACATATATTTTTATAATATATACTTGTGTGGTGTCCTTTCATTTGGTATTACAGGATTGTATGTGGTAAAACAGCTCGCTTAACACGACCTCTTAAGTTAAGCCTTTAGGCTGCTTAGTCCATGCTACCACTAGGATAGCTTGTCTAATAAGGTTGACTTACAACCAGACACCATAAGGGGATTGTTTGGTCAGGTAGTAGGTGGTTCCAGAATTGGAAACATCCCCTACCAGGCCAACTTCTCACAGAATGTATGACGTTTTTCAATACCGTCGCATGTACGAAAAAGTATGCCTTACATTTTGTCCCATACTTCTAAAACCATACAATCTGGATCCATAATTGGAAGTGCAGCATTAAGCTAACATGATGCCACTGTCCTGTGTTCATTTTCATGCATGTGGAAAGCTTCAAAGTGGTGTGAATCTTTCAGCGATTAAACACATATTTTTTAAAAAATTCCTCCAGCTTTTGCAAAATGTGTCACGTATGTTATGTCATCAGTCAAGATCCATATTAGATAGAGCTTGATTTCCAACTGCAACACATTCTATAACATAGCCTACTACAGTGTGCCATTTTATATGCATGTGGCTCACACACAAGGTGCATACAAAGCAATTTGAATCCATACGAGGCGATTTTTAATTTGCGGCCATCTGGTCACCCATTGAAATGGATAGGATATATTACATAGTATGTGGTGCACTATAAATCTTGAACCATATGAGGTACTGACCTAATTTCAATCACAGTATGTAGCTAAGACATCTACACTTTATAGTGGTAACTCTCATATTTGTGGCTTATAGGGACAAGGTACAAATCAAGTGTAATCTTCAGGAAAAGTTTTTATTTTTCACTTTCATGTGTGTTGAAGAACACTTTATGCTTTTGGCTACAAAATGTGAAGTTGAATGTATGATGTTTTTCAATAACGTCACATGTGTGAAAAAATATGCCTTACGTTGTGGCCCATAATTCTAAAACCATACAATCTGGATCCATAATTCTGAGTGCAGCATACAGTTACCATCATGCCACTGCCCTGTGGTCATTGTCATGCCTGTGCCATGCTTAGAAGTGGTGAGAATCATTCAGTGATTAAACGCATGTTTTATAAAATTTGCCTCCATTTTTTGCAAAATGAGTCACGTATATTGTGTCATCAGTCACGATCCATACTAGATAGAGCTTGATTTCCAACTGCAACACATTCTATAGCATACCCTACTACATTGTGTCATTTTAAATGCATGTGGCTTACACGTAAGGTACATACAACGCAATATGAATCCATACGACGCGATTTTCAATTTGCGGCCATCTGGTCGTCCCATTGAAATGGATAGGATATTATACATAGCAGAATGTGCCCTATAATTCTTGAAGCATATAAGTTAAAGACTTAATTTCAATTGCAGATTCTAGCTAAGATTCGTATGCATTATTGTTCCAATTCTTATGCATGTGGCCCACATAGAAAGTGCACGAAATGGAAGTTGAATCCATACGAGGCGATTTTCGATTTCCGGCCATCTGGTCACCCAAATCTCAAAGATTATTGTTAATAATTCAGTGTGTTTTTATGCTATTTAGCTAATAATGCATGAACCTGTTTATTAACATGTGCATAATGAGATACCAAAGAGAAAATAATGAAAATGTATTGGTAAACCGTATTTTGGTAGACTTTAAAAAACCCCATTGAAAAACACATGCATCACCAATGCTGCTTTTTGCTTGTGCCTAAAACGAAAATGTGTTATTAAAAAGTGAATATAACACATAGAGATGTTTTTTCTTTTGTTTATGAAGCCTAATGTGAAGGCAGGTCACACCTATGTTTTACTTTGAAAAAATCTCTTTTCTAAAATTTACGGCGTTACCTTGTTTTTTAATACAGCTAAAAAAACAATTGTTAAAGTCGCTTATAAAAAAGTGATCGTAAATGCTATTTTGTTTTTTTTTTCAGCTTGAGGTTCAGTTTAATATGAGTCTTAATTTGATGTATCACTTGCCCTAGTAAACAATCCCCAAAGTCTATTTTTTTTCAATTTTCCCAAGCTCAATGTTAAACACATGCATCACCAATGATGCAAAAAGTGAAGTCAGAAATTTCAAACAGCAATAAAAAAGTGAGAAAAACAGATATTTGAAAAATTCCTTTTGTTTATGCGGCCTTATGTCCAAAGCCATCCAACAAGAGCATTTTTTTTTTATTCGGTCGATTTAAAAAAAATCTGCGAACTATTTTATTTCTCTCAAAAAAGTGCCAAAAAGTGACTTTTTGTGCAAAAAAGTGCCCGTACAATATTTTTTCATCTAATAAACTTTTTATGACTCAGAATACACTTAGGCTTCAGGTCAATGTGTTTTCGTTTGGGGGTGGGGCCCAGGGAAAAAAACACCTTTTTTTCTCGGATTGGTCAAAGGTCTGCTTCGGCTGCACCAGTGCTGCTTCGGCTGCACTGGTGCAGCTTCTCAGACTTGAGGCGTTGCACCAGTGCAGCATAGAAAAGAAACTTTTTAATAAAAGGATTTAAAACTAATTCAAGATATACATTATCTAAGGAATGTTATAAAAACTCAGATATGGAGAATATTTTTCATTTTCGTCCATTTTTGACCGTTTTGGAGCACTTTGAAGCACTGATGCAGCTTTGGGATTTTTATGGTTATTTTGATCAGAGATGCTCCTAATGTGTTTAAAATTCATGTGGGATGTATCCAAGACACTGCCATCACACCTATATAGTTTTTAAATGATTTTGATGTATTAAAATTTTGACCTCCATAAGGGGGGAAAGGTTGAACTTTTACCCCGCTCGGAGTTCCATGACTTTCGTGACCTTGTCCCCCTGAAATTTAAAATTGCATTTTCAAAGTAATGTGTACAACTATTCATTCTGTGTCATTCATTGTGTGTTTAGCATGCTATTGGGCCACTGTAGCACTTGTTTTTTTTTCGTTTTTATGCATTTTTGACCGTTTTTGAACACTTTGATGCTCCAAATGGTCTTTGGACTTAGTCACTTTTTGCTTCATGGAGATTTCAAAAGTGTTAAAAAGTCACTTTGGAGGCACACAGGACAGTGCAAATGCACCTATATAGCAATCAGGACACTCCAATCACACCTATATAGTTTTTAAATGATTTTGATGAATTAAACATTTTGACCTCCATGAGGGGTGGAAAGTTTGAACTTTTACCCCGCTCGGAGTTCCATGACTTCTGTGACCTCGTCCCCCTGAAATTTAAAATAGCATTTTCCAAGTAATTTGTAAATATATTCATTCTGGGTCATTCATTGTGTGTTTAGCTTGCTATTGGGCCAGTGTAGCACTTTGTTTTTTTCATTTTTATGCATTTGTGACCGTTTTTAAACACTTTCATGCACCAATGATGTCTTTGTACTTCGTCATTTTTCACTTCATGTGGACTTCAAAAGTGTTAGAAATTCATTTTGGAGGCACACAGAACAGTGCAAATGCAGTTACATAGCATTCAGGAGACTGCAATTACACCTATATAGTTTTTAAAAGATTTTGATGTAATAACATTTTTGACCTCCATGGGGAGGGCCCTTAAGCTGAACTTTTACCCAGCTCGGAGTTCCATGACCTTGTCCCCCTGAAATTGAAAATCGAATTTTCAAAGTGTTTAGTAAAACTGTTCATTCTGTGTCATTCATTATGTCTTTAGCCTGCTATTGGACCACTGCAGCACTATGTTTTGTTAATTTTAACCCAATGTTGACCTTTTTTGACCACTTTGATGCACCAGTGAAGTTTTTGGACTTAGTCATTTTTCACTTCATGGAGACTTCAAAAGTGTTAGAAATTCATTTTGTAAATACCTAGAACGGTGCAAATGCAGCCATATAGCATTCAGGGCACTACAATTACACCTATATAGTTTTTAAATGATTTTGATGCAATAACATTTTTGACCTCCATGGGGAGGGCACTCAAGCTAAACTTTTACCCAGCTCCGAGTTCCACGACCTCGGGTGGAAAAAGTGACTTTGCCCCCTTAAACCCAAAAACTTCAAAAAGTCACCCCTGGAGGCCAGAAACGGGTCTTAGACACTCTTGGTATGTCATCTGAGGTATACTATGGTGTTCTTGGGTCCAGAACTAGAAATGTGATGTGACTCTGATATCTAGGGCCTATAATGGAAAAAATGAATTTGACACCAAACACCTCAAAATGTCTGAAATAGGACTCAGACATGTACCTGGAGGCTGGAAATGAGCCCTAGACACTCTTGCTATATCACCTGAGATATAATATAGGGTCCTGGTGGCCACAGGGACCCAAAAACAGTCAGGTGGGTTGATACTGAAAATTAGCAAAAATCGTCCCAAAAATTTTTTTGACAAGATTTGCTAATTTTCCAAATAGCTCAGAATGGATATCAGAGACACTGAGTGCGCAAGATATGAATACACTTGTTAGAAAGGTCAGCTCTGATGCTTTCATGTGATATATATAACTTTGATATTATATAACGTTTTTTTTCCGCTACCAACCAAGGGAAACACCTGATATCGTACCCAGGTAGGAGAAGGAGGAAGATCCTTCTCCTACCTGGCCGCCAAGACCTGGAACTCACTCCCGACCAACCTGCGCCTGACCCAGGACCACCTCTCCTTCAGGAAGAAGCTCAAGACCTGGCTGTTCGAGCAGTGGCGGCACCCCCCCCCCACCCAGCGCCTTGAGACCCTACGGGTGAGTAGTGCGCTCTATAAATGAC
Organism: Lissotriton helveticus; assembly: GCF_964261635.1. Classification (NCBI taxonomy): domain Eukaryota; kingdom Metazoa; phylum Chordata; class Amphibia; order Caudata; family Salamandridae; genus Lissotriton; species Lissotriton helveticus. The sequence goes on from NW_027611681.1 coordinate 234,602, forward strand.
CTGATTGATTGATTGATTGATTGATTTTGAGAACATTGGGCTGGGTGGAAAAAGTCACTTTGCCCCCTTAAACCCAAAAACTTCAAAAAGTCACCCCTGGAGGCCAGAAATGGGTCTTAGACACTCTTGGTATGTCATCTGAGGTATACTATGGTCTTCTTGGGTCCAGAACTAGAAATCTGATGTGACTCTGATATCTAGGAGCTATAATGGAAAAAAATGAATTTGACACCAAACACCTCAAAATGTCACAAATAGGAGTCAGACATGTACCTGGAGGCTGGAAATGAGCCCTAGCCACTCTTGTTATATAATCTGAGATATATTATGGGGTCCTGGTGGCTACAGGGACCTGAAAACAGTCATGAGGGTTGATACCGAAAATTAGCAAAAATCGTCAAAAAAAGTTTTTTTGACAAGATTTGCTAATTTTCCAAATAGCTCAGAATGGATATCACAGTCACTTTGTGAGTACCCAGGACCTAAATATACTTGTTAGAAAGCTCAGATCTGATGCTTTCATTTGATCTATCTACCTTTGCTATTATCTGAAGTTTTTTTTTCAGCTTCCAGCCATGGGAAAAACCTGACATTGTACCCGATTTTGAGCACCTTAGGCTGGATGGAAGAAGTGACTTTGCCCCCTTAAACCCCAAAACTTCAAAAAGTCATCCCTGGATGCCAGAAATGGGTCTTAGACACTCCTGGTATGTCATCTGAGGTATACTAAGGGGTCCTTAGGTCCAGAACTAAAAATTTGATGTGACTCTGAGCTCAATGTGATGTGACTCTGAGCTATATGGCCTATAATGGAAAAAATGAGTTTGACCCCAAACACCTCGAAATGTCACAAATAGGAGTCAGACATGTACCTGGAGGCTGGAAATGAGCCCTAGCCACTCTTGTTATATCATCTGAGATATATTATGGGGTCCTGGTGGCTACAGGGACCCGAAAACAGTCATGAGGGTTGATACCGAAAATTAGCAAAAATCGTCAAAAAAAGTGTTTTTTGACAAGATTTGCTAATTTAACAAATAGCTCAGAATGGATATCACAGTCACTTCGTGAGTACCCATGACCTAAATATACTTGTTAGAAAGCTCAGATCTGATGCTTTCATTTGATCTATCTACCTTTGCTATTATCTGAAGTTTTTTTTTCAGCTTCCAGCCAAGGGAAGAACCTGACATCGTACCCGATTTTGAGCAACGTAGCCTGGATGGAAGAAGTGACTATGCCCCCTTAAACCCCAAAACTTCAAAAAGTCATCCCAGGAGGCCAGAAGTCATCCCTGGACTGCGGCCTTATGTCCAAAGCCATCCAACAAGAGCATTTTTTTTTTAATTCGGTCGATTTAAAAAAAATCTGCGAACTATTTTATTTCTCTCAAAAAAGTGCCAAAAAGTGACTTTTTGTGCAAAAAAGTGCCCGTACAATATTTTTTCATCTAATAAACTTTTTATGACTCAGAATACACTTAGGCTTCAGGTCAATGTGTTTTCGTTTGGGGGAGGGGCCCAGGGAAAAAAACACCTTTTTTTTCTCGGATTGGTCAAACCTCGTTTTTACTACCTTTAAAAAATATCAAAACCATAAACCAGGAGCCCTAATTATATTCTTGATACTGAGCGGCAGGCAGGCAACTAGAGCTACATTTCAGGGGGGGGGCTAATTCTTCCAACCATAGACAGAGTGACTGAAAGAAGGGGCGAAAACACAACAAAAGCCTCATTTACAAGTAAATGGTCTTTTAAAGACCTGTTAAGTCCTCGGGTGCGGCTGCAACGAGATGGTCACCAGCCCCCGAAGCTGTCTCTGCCCGGGCTGACAGACACGACGGGGGGGGCTGAAGCCCCGTGAGCCCAATGGATGTTGCATAGACCCTAAACCTTATCTGCAGATGAACAGTACCACTCAGTGAGGGGTCCCGTTCATCTGCAGATAAGGTTTAGGGTCTATGAAATACTGCTGTTGTCTTGCGTACATTCTGAGTTCCATTGCAGGGGCCTCATTTATGAGAAATGACGCAACGCTGCGTGAAAGCAGCGATGCGTCACTTTTCAGTGCGCACTCCTTGCGACATTCCTGATGCGTCATATTTAATGTATGATGCATCATGTCGCAAGGAGTTACAGATACGTCAGTATTTCTGACGTATCTGTAAGCGCAAAAGTGAAGCATTGCTAGAGTGTGTCACAAAAGTGACGCAACTCCAGCAATGCGTCCTTTCACATGGGGCAAACCCCATGTGAAAGGGCCTGCGTCAGTGTAGGAGAGTAGGGTCTGCTATCCTATGGTCACCCCAAATTTTTGCTTTTTGCTTCACTGGTTTTCGACTACTGAGGCTGTGGGCCTGCTGATCAGACCCCCAGCCTGCTGTTCTCTCACTAAATTAATGACACATGTGCTATAGGCACATACCAATTGGAAATGGACTCCTTGTCAGCCCCTGTAGAATGCACTATAGGTGCACAGGGCACAGGAGCCACTAAGGCCTACCAGGGGCTGCAGCATATCTTTTGCCACCCCTGGCTGGTTCTTAAATTGACACAACTGGCTGATCACTCAGCTGGGGTAAGGTGGTGTACACACCCCTTGCTTAGATATAGTATACCTATGTCTAAACCTATATCTGGACACATGTAAACCTGTGAGCCACTCCTATAGACAGGCCTCACCAATCCTGGAGGCTGGGTGCTTGGTTTTTATGTGAGATGGAGCTCTAGCATGAGCTGAGCCTGTCTGCAGCCGTCGGGAACAAATCCCTAAGCTGTTTCAGGATAATGCCATACCATATACTATTAAGTGCCTTATAATCCTCGCGGTTATTTAGCAACTCTGGTTTGGCTTTATCAAAACATGTCGTGTAAGGTGTCATACGCTTTGGAATACCATCCCCTCGCCAGTTCTGGCGACGGGGATGGCATTCCACCCCTCTAGAGGGGTAAGACATGTTACTTCACTTTAATGCGGTTGATTTCTCCAAAGGCCTTAAGATCCACAAAATGGATGCCTCTGCCACAGACAAATGTCTGGACCCCTGGAGCTGACCGAAACCCAGTCAAGGGGGTCCTGGACAAAGGGTTTCCTGTCACAGGAGGGTGTCACCGCCCTCCAGACAGGAGATAGTGTATTGTAGCAGGGAGGTTTGAAAGAAACCAGACACTGCCTGGGGCGCACAAGGCTGCCCCTTGCATAATCCGGCCAAACCGGTTCTGGGGCACTCCAGCCCTCGTGCCAGGGCGGCCTGGATCAAAGGAAGGGGGTGTATCCACCCACTTCCTGGGTCCCACCCATAGGAGGGGACCTAGCAGGTAATCACGCCCACCAGATTCGAATAAGAGTGGGAGCAGTGCCAATGCACATCAGATTTCCTGGAAGAAACATTTGAAACGATATTCTGGACCCTTCGCCCTCCATCTCAACGTGGAAGCCCGAAGAATCTCCCTTGTGGTCAAGGAGTGACCACCCTGCAGCAGCAGGCACCATCCAGCCCTCGACGTCTACTTAGTTGCAGTTCCCGCCGGAACTCGAGCGACTGAGATCGACGAGATCAAGCCTGCCCAGCTTCTAACAGCGCGATCCACAGTCCCTGCAAAGCTGAGACCCGTGGAGGCGACCGGAAGCGTGGGGCACGCCATCTTGAAGTGACCACGAGACGCTGACCGTGCAGCCCACGAGTGACCCTCGAAGCTGTACACCGGGGTTTGAGAAGCCCCCACCCTGAGCTACTCCTGAGCCGAAGTTCAGCCCTCCACACTCGACGAGTGCTGCGTGGGGCCCTTTGGCACGATTTGGCTCAACGCGTTGGCCCGGTCACTTGCCAGCTGGCTTGTGGTCCCTGTGCCGACGAACTACAAAAGAAGACTCGTGATTCTGGTTGCTCCAGATCCACACCAGCTCCCCTGAAAGGGAGCCCCGACTCTGACCTTCCTGGTCCGAGTGAGACGCCATCTTCCAATCCCACGTGGATTGCTCTTACCAAGGCTTGTTTGCTCCAAACCGGAAGCCGACTGCACCGACGGTGAGAGCCTGCGTGGGACAGATCGTGACCTGCTCCTGGACGTCGCAGATGCCCCAGAGCCCACGTGACAGCGAAGAGAAGCGCCTCGACGACCACCTGATTGCGCCCGACATTGCCTGGTTCCGTCCTGGTTCCACCCTGGTCACTGCTGAGTGACCCAGACTCTGTCCCCTCTGCTTTCAGGTACTCTACAACTTGAGTCCACCCTTGGACTCCACCGGACACTTCGTCTTCACCCTGCCTGCAGCCCTTTCAGCTTCAAGCACCAAGAGCCTGCGTGTCAAAACCCGACGCCACTTCGACCCTGTGCACCCACTTCCTGTGGGTGAGGTAACTTTGCTCCGCCGGTGTTCCCACACTGGTGCACACCTCTAGGGTCTGTGTGTTAAGTTTTGTTCCTCTAGGTTCAGCGGAAGTGTCCTTAAACTTTAACTATTTGACTTTTACGCACCATTGGTTAACATTGGTGCATGCGTGCGCTTTCCGCACATCTCCCGAATCCCGAGGGCCATTCCCGACTTCAGCATTGCTTGTCCTGACTGCTCCCAGCGATTCCCTAGGCCCTAGGCCTAACCACTGTTCGAGTGGCCTCTCTTATACCACTTGTTTAGTATATGGTTTGAGTGGCCCCCTGCCCTCATCCATAATTGTGCAACTTTGTATGTTTAAACAGTGCTTTTGATTTAACGCTTGTGCCCCTTTATTCATAAAGAATACTGGGGATTGTTTTTAGTAATAAACACATATATTTTTATAATATATACTTGTGTGGTGTCCTTTCATTTGGTATTACAGGATTGTATGTGGTAAAACAGCTCGCTTAACACGACCTCTTAAGTTAAGCCTTTAGGCTGCTTAGTCCATGCTACCCCTAGGATAGCTTGTCTAATAAGGTTGACTTACAACCAGACACCATAAGGGGATTGTTTGGTCAGGTAGTAGGTGGTTCCAGAATTGGAAACATCCCCTACCAGGCCAACTTCTCACATTGGTGAGCAGCGGTGCGGATTTGAGCTTGCTGTTGTTTTACCATTGCAATCTTTATATCAAATTGAAAGATCACATCAAGTACCTCTAGGTACATATAAAATCAAAAGCTTAGCATATTAAGTTCTACTGAACTTAGTAGTTGTAGGTTGAAGGGAGTAGCACACCCCTGACTACAACTCACTAGCAAGGTCCAGTAGGAAAACACTTAGTGTAGGTAAGTGCACCACTTACACCTCACTAGTAACCATGTCTGACACAGGAAAGGCCTCAGGGTCTAGTCCTGTGACAGTTGACCCTACCCAGGCAACTTTTGGATATGACAAACTAACCCGCAGAGACTTGATTGCCTTGTGCAAAGCAAGAGGGTTAAAAAGGGGCAGAAGCCCCACCTGCCTAACCCTGGTAGAAATCCTAGAACAGGATGACTTAGAGAAGGCTAAAACAGCTTCCCTAGACACAGGAAATGGAGAGAACCCCCCTGTAGTTGATCCCCCTGAAGAGGAGGATGATGATGACTTGGATGAGGACTCAGATGTTGGGGACTTAGAAGTACAGGATCAGGGTAGCCAGGTTCCAGTTGGTAGGCTTAGCCAGGCCAACTTGGACCTACTGGGGAATGGAGAGGGCCAGCACCTCCCCAGAACCCAACATGTGATTCTCCCAGGCAACAGAAGAGTGAGATCTCCCTCAGGGGACTCTCATCTTTCTAGTGCCTCCAGAGAATCAGAGAGAGGCATGAGTGCTTCTCAGAAAGCTGAGCATAGGGCTAGAATGAGGGCTGTCAGACTCCAGATAGAGAGAGAGGAGGTAGCCCTGAGTCAAGCTAAGCTTACCTTAGCTCAAGCTAAACTTGCCTTGGCAAGAGAGCAGAAATTAAGTGGCTTAGATGTCACTGGTGGCAGCAATTTTCCAAGAGAAAAAGACAGGGCCTATGATAATAGAAACCTGACCAAAATTGTGCCCCCCTTTAAAGAAGGGGATGACATCCACAAATGGATGACTGCTCTTGAGAGAGCCTGCATGGTACAGCAGGTTCCTGAGAATCAGTGGGCTGCAATTTTGTGGTACTCCTTTTCTGAGAAAGGGAGGGACAGGCTCCTCACAGTTAGACCTGAGGATGCCAAAAACTACTCTGTTTTGAAGAGTGCTCTCATTGAAGGGTATGGCCTAACCACTGAGCAATACAGGTTGTTGTTCAGAGACACCCAGAAAGCACAGACTCAAGACTGGACTGATTTTGTGGAGTGTGCCACTAAGGCTTTGGAGGGTTGGTTACAGGGAAGTAAAGTTTCAGACTATACAGGATTGTACAATCTTATGATGAGAGAACAGATCCTTAATAACTGTACAAACCAGCTGTTGCATCAATACCTTATTGACTCTGATCTGACCTCTCCCCAAGAATTGGGAAAGAAGGCAGACAAATGGGTCAGAACAAGGATTAAGCAGAAACCCCAGAACCAAGGTGGTGACCAGAAGAAAACAGACCAGAAGGGTGGTAATCAGAATCAGAAAGATAAAGAAAAAGACCAGAAGTCTTCAGGCCCCCAAACTAATAGTAAGGAGGGTGGTTCCCAAAATGGTAACAAGAAGAAGAAGAACAAAGGTCCAAAGACACCTTGGTGTAATACCTGCAAATCAGTTTCACACTGGGGCAGTGAGTGCACCAAGGCAAATCCAGTTCCCACCACTACAGCTCCTAAAGCAACTGCAACCCCAAGTACAGTAAGCAGTGGTGGAACACAGTCCAAGGGTGTAGCTGGGTTGACCCTGGGTATTGAAGTAGGATCTGGCCTAGTCAGAGTCCCTACACAGGCAGTTCTCCTGTATGATGTGGACATTGAGTTGCCCACTGCAGTAAGCCCCACTAACCTGGGCAAATACAGGCAGACTCCCTTAATAAATGAGAAACTGGCTCAAGCTTACAGGGACACATGTGCTAGTGTCACCATGGTGACCCCTGGCTTTGTGGACCCTGGACAGATTGTACTAGGAGAGAGCTACCTAGTAACCAATGCAAGCAACTCCACTACCTCCCATAGTGTGGCAGTTGTGAACTTCTCCTGGGGAGGGGTTGATGGCCTAAAGAAAGTTGTGGTGAGTGCAGACCTACCAGTAGACTGTCTGTTAGGCAATGACCTTGAAAGCTCAGCATGGTCAGAAGTGGAGTACAGGACTCATGCAGAAATGCTAGGGATTTCAGAGCATGTCCTTGCCATGACAAGGGCTCAGGCTAAGAAGTGCCTTCCTGAACCAGTGGTGGATCTTGAGACAATAGACCAGCCACAACCCAAGAGAAGGAGCAAGAGAGGAAAGGCCTCGCCTTCCACCTTGCCCCAGGTTGAGGATCAGGTTTCAGAGGAAACTGATTCTGCAGTCCAAGAGGAGACTGTCTCTGAGGAGCTTGAACCTGACCAGGTTGAGTTTCTGGGGACAGGGGGACCCTCAAGGGCAGACCTGAGGCAGGCTCAATTAGATTGCCCTTCCCTTGAACCCCTCAGACAGCAGGCTGCTGCTGAGGCTGCTGGGGATGCCCAAGGTACCCATACTGTGTATTGGGATGAGGGACTCCTTTACTCAGAGGCTAGAGCCCCCAAGCCTGGCATGACCAGGAGGTTGGTGATACCTCTGCAGTTTAGGGGATTCCTCCTTACCTTGGCCCATGATATTCCCCTTGCAGGACACTTAGGCCAGAACAAGACGTGGGACAGGCTTGTTCCACACTTTCACTGGCCTCACATGTCAGAGGATGTCAAGGAGTTTTGTCGCTCCTGTGTCACTTGCCAAGCCAGTGGTAAGTCAGGTGGCACAACAAAGGCCCCCCTAATACCACTACCTGTGGTGGGGGTCCCCTTTGAGAGAGTTGGAATTGATATTGTGGGTCCAATGGACCCCCAAACAGCATCTGGGAACAGATTCATACTGGTGGTAGTGGATCATGCCACCAGGTACCCAGAGGCTATTCCCCTAAGGACCACCACAGCACCTGTGGTGGCAAAAGCCCTCATTGCAGTTTTCTCAAGAGTGGGCTTTCCTAAGGAGGTACTATCAGATAGAGGGACAAATTTTATGTCCAGCTATCTAAAAGCAATGTGGAAGGAATGTGGAGTAAACTATAAGTTTACCACCCCATATCATCCACAATGCAATGGGCTTGTGGAGAGATTTAACAAGACCCTTAAAGGCATGATAAAAGGATTACCAGAGAAGCTCAGGCGGAAATGGGACATTCTTTTACCCTGCCTGCTCTTTGCTTACAGAGAGGTCCCACAGAAGGGGGTTGGCTACAGCCCTTTTGAACTTTTGTTTGGCCACCCTGTGAGAGGTCCATTGTGTTTGGTGAAGGAAGGATGGGAGTTACCTCTCAAAAAGCCCAAACTAGACATAGTGGACTATGTACTTGGTCTCCGCTCCAGGATGGCTGAGTACATGGAAAGAGCATCCAAAAACCTGGAGGCCAGCCAAGAATTGCAGAAAGCTTGGCATGACCAAAAGGCTGTACTGGTAGAGTTCCAACCAGGACAGAAGGTATGGGTACTGGAGCCAGTGGCTCCAGCAGCACTCCAAGACAAATGGAGTGGACCCTATCCTATTATTGAGAAGAAAGGGGAAGTCACCTACTTGGTAGACTTTGGAACACCCAGGAGCCCTCACAGGGTAATCCATGTGAATCGCTTGAAAGCATTTGTAGACAGGGAGGACATGAGCTTGCTCATGGCCACAGATGGGGAACAGGAGGAAGAGAGTGACCCTCTCCCAGACCTGCTTTCCCAGAACCCTGATGATGGTTCAGTTGATGGAGTAGCCTTGGCAGGCAGCCTCACTGACCAGCAACAGAGGGACTGCAGACAAGTTTTGCAGGCTCACAGGCAAATGTTTTCACTCACACCCAGCCAAACTGACTGGTGTACCCATGTTGTGGACACTGGTGACAGTCTGCCTGTCAAGAATAAGATCTACAGGCAACCTGATCATGTCAGGGATTGCATCAAGGCTGAGGTGCAAAAGATGTTGGAGCTTGGAGTGATTGAGCCATCAGAGAGCCCATGGGCCAGCCCAGTAGTCCTGGTGCCAAAACCTCATACCCAAGATGGTAAGAGAGAAATGAGGTTTTGCGTGGATTACAGGGGTCTCAATGCTGTCACTAGGACAGATGCTCACCCCATTCCAAGAGCAGATGAGCTCATTGACAGATTGGCTTCTGCCAAGTTTCTGAGCACATTTGATCTGACAGCTGGCTACTGGCAAATCAGACTAGCTGAGGAGTCAAAGGCCAAAACAGCATTCTCTACCCCTAGTGGGCATTATCAGTTTGTGGTAATGCCCTTTGGTTTGAAGAATGCACCTGCCACTTTTCAAAGGTTGGTGAACCAAGTCCTTACTGGGTTGGATGACTTTTGTGCAGCTTATCTGGATGATATTGCTGTCTTTAGCTCCACCTGGGAGGATCACCTGATCCACCTGAAGAAAGTTTTGGAGGCCCTGCAAAAGGCAGGCCTAACTATCAAGGCCACAAAGTGCCAGATAGGGCAGAGTAAGGTTGTATACCTGGGCCACCTAGTAGGTGGAGGCCAGGTTCAGCCACTGGAAAGCAAAATCCAGGCCATACAGGACTGGGCTCCTCCAGTTACCCAGACACAAGTCAGAGCCTTCTTGGGCCTGACTGGGTATTACAGAAAGTTTGTGAAAAACTATGGGTCTATAGTGACACCATTAAATGACTTGACATCCAAGAAGATGCCAAAAAAGGTTCAGTGGACAGTTAGCTGTCAGAAGGCATTTGAAGACCTGAAGAAGGCCATGTGCTCTGCACCTATCCTAAAGAGTCCTGACTACTCCAAACAGTTCATTGTTCAGACAGATGCTTCTGAGTTGGGGGTGGGAGCTGTACTCTCACAACTTAATCAAGATGGTCAAGACCAGCCAATTGCTTTCATTAGCAGGAGGCTAACCCCAAGAGAAAAACGTTGGTCAGCCATTGAGAGGGAGGCCTTTGCTGTGGTTTGGGCATTAAAGAAGTTGAGGTCCTACTTGTTTGGAACTCACTTCCTGGTGCAAACAGACCATAAGCCCCTCTTATGGCTTAATCAGATGAAGGGTGAAAATCCCAAACTGCTCAGGTGGTCCATTTCCCTACAGGGGATGGACTTTACAGTGGAGCACCGCCCAGGGACTGACCATGGTAATGCAGATGGTCTCTCCAGGTACTTCCACTTAGAACATGAAGACTTATCTGGTCAAGGTTAGTTTAATGTCCCTGCGTTTGGGGGGGGGTTGTGTAGGAGAGTAGGGTCTGCTATCCTATGGTCACCCCAAATTTTTGCTTTTTGCTTCACTGGTTTTCGACTACTGAGGCTGTGGGCCTGCTGATCAGACCCCCAGCCTGCTGTTCTCTCACTAAATTAATGACACATGTGCTATAGGCACATACCAATTGGAAATGGACTCCTTGTCAGCCCCTGTAGAATGCACTATAGGTGCACAGGGCACAGGAGCCACTAAGGCCTACCAGGGGCTGCAGCATATCTTTTGCCACCCCTGGCTGGTTCTTAAATTGACACAACTGGCTGATCACTCAGCTGGGGTAAGGTGGTGTACACACCCCTTGCTTAGATATAGTATACCTATGTCTAAACCTATATCTGGACACATGTAAACCTGTGAGCCACTCCTATAGACAGGCCTCACCAATCCTGGAGGCTGGGTGCTTGGTTTTTATGTGAGATGGAGCTCTAGCATGAGCTGAGCCTGTCTGCAGCCGTCGGGAACAAATCCCTAAGCTGTTTCAGGATAATGCCATACCATATACTATTAAGTGCCTTATAATCCTCGCGGTTATTTAGCAACTCTGGTTTGGCTTTATCAAAACATGTCGTGTAAGGTGTCATACGCTTTGGAATACCATCCCCTCGCCAGTTCTGGTGACGGGGATGGCATTCCACCCCTCTAGAGGGGTAAGACATGTTACTTCACTTTAATGCGGTTGATTTCTCCAAAGGCCTTAAGATCCACAAAATGGATGCCTCTGCCACAGACAAATGTCTGGACCCCTGGAGCTGACCGAAACCCAGTCAAGGGGGTCCTGGACAAAGGGTTTCCTGTCACAGGAGGGTGTCACCGCCCTCCAGACAGGAGATAGTGTATTGTAGCAGGGAGGTTTGAAAGAAACCAGACACTGCCTGGGGCGCACAAGGCTGCCCCTTGCATAATCCGGCCAAACCGGTTCTGGGGCACTCCAGCCCTCGTGCCAGGGCGGCCTGGATCAAAGGAAGGGGGTGTATCCACCCACTTCCTGGGTCCCACCCATAGGAGGGGACCTAGCAGGTAATCACGCCCACCAGATTCGAATAAGAGTGGGAGCAGTGCCAATGCACATCAGATTTCCTGGAAGAAACATTTGAAACGATATTCTGGACCCTTCGCCCTCCATCTCAACGTGGAAGCCCGAAGAATCTCCCTTGTGGTCAAGGAGTGACCACCCTGCAGCAGCAGGCACCATCCAGCCCTCGACGTCTACTTAGTTGCAGTTCCCGCCGGAACTCGAGCGACTGAGATCGACGAGATCAAGCCTGCCCAGCTTCTAACAGCCCGATCCACAGTCCCTGCAAAGCTGAGACCCGTGGAGGCGACCGGAAGCGTGGGGCACGCCATCTTGAAGTGACCACGAGACGCTGACCGTGCAGCCCACGAGTGACCCTCGAAGCTGTACACCGGGGTTTGAGAAGCCCCCACCCTGAGCTACTCCTGAGCCGAAGTTCAGCCCTCCACACTCGACGAGTGCTGCGTGGGGCCCTTTGGCACGATTTGGCTCAACGCGTTGGCCCGGTCACTTGCCAGCTGGCTTGTGGTCCCTGTGCCGACGAACTACAAAAGAAGACTCGTGATTCTGGTTGCTCCAGATCCACACCAGCTCCCCTGAAAGGGAGCCCCGACTCTGACCTTCCTGGTCCGAGTGAGACGCCATCTTCCAATCCCGCGTGGATTGCTCTTACCAAGGCTTGTTTGCTCCAAACCGGAAGCCGACTGCACCGACGGTGAGAGCCTGCGTGGGACAGATCGTGACCTGCTCCTGGACGTCGCAGATGCCCCAGAGCCCACGTGACAGCGAAGAGAAGCGCCTCGACGACCACCTGATTGCGCCCGACATTGCCTGGTTCCGTCCTGGTTCCACCCTGGTCACTGCTGAGTGACCCAGACTCTGTCCCCTCTGCTTTCAGGTACTCTACAACTTGAGTCCACCCTTGGACTCCACCGGACACTTCGTCTTCACCCTGCCTGCAGCCCTTTCAGCTTCAAGCACCAAGAGCCTGCGTGTCAAAACCCGACGCCACTTCGACCCTGTGCACCCACTTCCTGTGGGTGAGGTAACTTTGCTCCGCCGGTGTTCCCACACTGGTGCACACCTCTAGGGTCTGTGTGTTAAGTTTTGTTCCTCTAGGTTCAGCGGAAGTGTCCTTAAACTTTAACTATTTGACTTTTACGCACCATTGGTTAACATTGGTGCATGCGTGCGCTTTCCGCACATCTCCCGAATCCCGAGGGCCATTCCCGACTTCAGCATTGCTTGTCCTGACTGCTCCCAGCGATTCCCTAGGCCCTAGGCCTAACCACTGTTCGAGTGGCCTCTCTTATACCACTTGTTTAGTATATGGTTTGAGTGGCCCCCTGCCCTCATCCATAATTGTGCAACTTTGTATGTTTAAACAGTGCTTTTGATTTAACGCTTGTGCCCCTTTATTCATAAAGAATACTGGGGATTGTTTTTAGTAATAAACACATATATTTTTATAATATATACTTGTGTGGTGTCCTTTCATTTGGTATTACAGGATTGTATGTGGTAAAACAGCTCGCTTAACACGACCTCTTAAGTTAAGCCTTTAGGCTGCTTAGTCCATGCTACCCCTAGGATAGCTTGTCTAATAAGGTTGACTTACAACCAGACACCATAAGGGGATTGTTTGGTCAGGTAGTAGGTGGTTCCAGAATTGGAAACATCCCCTACCAGGCCAACTTCTCACAGTCAGTCTTACGCCTGCTGTGAGGCAGGCTCAAGAATTTGACGCAACGGTGTCCTAAAAGTGACGCAGTGAAATCTCATAATTTCACTGCGTCACTTTTACGACCCTTCCTTGCGTCAATACACCACCCTTGCATACATATACCTGGCGCAGGTATAATGTGGCGCAGGGGTTTACAAAGAGACGATTCTACCTAGATGCGTCTCTTTGTAAATATGACTCAACAAGGCGCATTTTTTATGCCACTGTTGCATCACAAAAAGTGACGCATCGGTGGCGTAAAAGTGAGGCATAGCCTTATAAATGAGACCCCAAGTACTTGCCTTCTCGTGGAGTCAAGTGAGCTGAAACCTTTGGCCAGACCAATTTTAAGATCTTCGAGAACAGTACTTGCCAGGAGCATCTTTGAATAATAAAACAACTTCTTTGAAGTCAGCCTTCTCATCCAGATTACCACATACCCTTTTGAGCGAGGATCGCTAAGACTAAAACACAACACGACTGTGTGAAACATTACGCGTTCCTTATTATTTTGTATTAATATGTCTATATCACAAAAGACGGGGACTGCGTAGCTGTGCCCTCAGCTGATAAAGTGACAAACTTGAACACTGTTTATTTCTAAGACTTCAACCACAGACATTCAAAAGCAAATTATACATACACAGTGCAAGTTTATAAAATATTACAATTGATTGCGTTAATTGACTCGTTCACAAATAATGTCTTATTCAATCAGGTGAGGAGTTCTGATGGAGGGAGTATCATGCAACCCTTTCCCTACCCCTTATCCGAAATCCCACGTGTGCAGTACTGTCCCTGTGTTTCACAGTCTCTCTGCCTGAAGAGGAAGCTTCCATCTTTCCTTATGTCATTAAAGCTTGCAGGTTTAATGACGTTAGACTTCGCAAAGTATAAACTTGTATGTTTGCTTTTGAGGAAGACTTAGACCATGCAACACAGGAACATATTTTACAAAAGTTTGGATTGAATTCCATTATATCCGTTGGCAAGATGTCTAAAATCCCAAAAAATATATTAATATATTTTTACATCCTTGACTTCCGGTGATCAGTTACATCTGCTGACCAGTTTAATCACCAATGCCCCCAAATAAAATCTTAGATATTCTCTCTGCTTTAGTCGCTTCTGGACAGGTTCATTGAACATATTATTTTGTCAAACATTCTAGCCTCTAACATGTGTTTGGCAAGACTGCTTTGCATATGTGTGGTCTCTGTCTGGAATGGCATAGTGTGTGAAAAACAATGACCTGGAATGCAGTCTAAGCAAAGGCAAGAAACTGGAATTAATAATATCATTCCCTTCATCGTATTGTCCCTTTGAAGGTTTGACCTGTGCGTGTTTTGTAAAGAAGTCTTCCCTTTAAAAACTTAGGCCCCCATTTCTGAAAGTCTGTGGTGTGCAGAACACTTCGTGCTGGAACAGTTACTGCTGGTGGTAGCAAACTCCACTTGGCTTGTGAAATACATTAGCATCGTTTTGCTTTTTGTGTAATAATGAAATGGAGCAAACATATTTTTTTGTTTCAGTCCATGCTACAGCAAGATTGTTGCACAATTGCAAAAATGAACAAGCTGGCTCCGTGGAGCCGACAGGGGGAGGGAACAGGAGATGTGCATGCGTACAGAGTGCACATCTCCTGTCCGTACACGTGCACATCTCCTGTCCGCGGAATTCAAGCTTTATTTCAGCAAGTAGGAAGAATCTTGCACAGGCCACCAGCCCCATGATTGTGGCCAGTCAGAGTGCGTCACAATGTGAAACTAATCTCATAAATATTAATGAGGTAGGCAGGATTGGACCTACTCCAAATTAGCATTTTGTGAACTAACCTATTAGTATGTAAACAAGATGATATAAATCAACACTGGTATCAAACTGCAAGCAGTTTTTACTGCCAGTGTTACTGCATCGCTGGCCCGTAGTCACATACTCTGTAGCACCTCTTTTTCGGATGAGTCCCCCCACTTCTTTTTTTAGGACTTGAGCCCTGGTGAAGGGTCTCAAAATCCAGCAATAAAGGGAATGTGTGAAGCTAATTTAATAGTGACAAAAAGTAATCCTGCTGAAATAAACAAAACAAGCATTGGCATAGCCAATAGGTCTTGCCTTTGGGAACTAATAAGTGTTAAGGCAGAGATATTGAGTTTGTGTTTGTTTTTAAGCTGTGTTGTGCAGAAGTCTGCAGTATGCTGAAATGTTATAATAAAGAAGTGTGAGAAGCATTTTTGTTACTTATGATGTATAATGTACAACAAAATGACGATGATAAAAAACTATTAATTAGAAGTAATGATTTGTGTTTTTTTATGTTTGAATGCTGGCACCTTGTATCTGCCTGTTCTAATCGTTGCCTTTTTATGGTGTTTATTGTTAAAGGTGTGGTAAATAAATAATTAATTACCGGTTCTATTTTTCGGGATACTCATACAAACAGATAGCTCAATAAATAAGAGTCAAGATTCGAGGTAGCTAGAGTGTACAGGCTTTAATCAGGCATAAAAGGACAGGAACAGGACAGCCTGCATGGGAATGGGATGGCAGGGCCCGACAGCTGCCGGGGGCAGGATCTGGGAATGATGCGCATAACTTTTAATAACAGAACATTAGTATATATAGTTAAACAAAATACATTGCATTCAATACAGTAGGCGTAGCAGTAGGCGGAGTTTGTAGCAGTCGCGAAAGATAAGGGCAAAATGAGGTAACAAGAAGGCGTGTACAGGGCGTATACACAGACATGTGATGTAAACGTAACAGAATATGTCATAAACGGGGCGGAAACATGGAGGGGGCTACCTGAGCAGCTGGGACCTCTAACCTAGTGGTGCGCGCAAACTGACAATGACGTGTTACCAGGGAGAACTGGGGGGCTATGACTTCTGCGCTAGAAGAGGAGACTAAAGTCTGGAGTGTCAGAGCGACATGTACCCAGGCATATCTAGTATCTGGTGTTTAGAGTACATGTTGATAGAATCCAAAAGTTATCAGAGTAAAGGCTAACAGACATTAAGACTGGTGCATGCATAATTCTACATGTAGTGCGTGTGCGGGGAATATTCTATAAATATTAATACAGTATTTCTCTTACATGGAGACATAAAGGCTAGACCATGACGGAAACTATTGATGCGATTCAGTAGCTTAGGAATGCAGAGAAGGAGGGCTGGACTGATAACTAGAAACATAACATATTCTTGGCAGACTGGGAGGCAGAGCCAGGCCGAGCCGGGCACTGCGAGGCATGAAAGTAAGCTAAGAGTCAGGGATACAGGTGGGGGCTGTATCGCTCCTTGGAGAGGGTTCAGAAAACAGGAGCTGAATCTAAGTCCGGGCCCTTTTGAGGCCTAGAAACGGGGATAATTCAATGAATTAACGTGCACACTGTAAAACGTGGCAACGTAGCTTTACATAGGCCCGATATTCGTTGTATTCACGAAAACTGGAAACTGGCATACTAGAGATGGACACAACTATAATTGCGTCTTTAATCGATCATAGGGGAATACATGCATATCGATCATGCACATATAACATAACATAGGGAACACGTAGGCACATACAACATGGCAAAATTTACTTTTCCACATTCCCTCCTTGTGCCCTACGTTTCCATCAGGAAACATCTATATTCATGATACCATCTATCATTTCATACAGCATCATTTGCTCGTCTCGAATTGTCCTGGAACGGGACTTAGGACTAGGAATACAAGAGGTAGCACAAATGCCGCAAATCGCAGGGCCACATTGTATACAGAGGCAGCAACTGAATATGATCATTACTGCAATACCTAGGAATGACAATACTTTCCATCCCCAGGCAGATATGATACTCCAGAGCCAACCGGACCATGTCCAGGAGCCTGGATTCTGGTGTAACTGATGGGCACTTTTATGAAGTCTGGTTATAGCTGAATAAACAGACGGCGCGTTATTAGGAATGAAAATGCAGCAACTAGATCCGATGACTCTACATGCTCCTCCTCTATCGGCCAGTATGACGTCAAGAACGAGACGATTTTGGAGCACGACAAATCTCATAGCAGATTGCTCTTCGGTTAAGTTACCTAGAGCAGAAGTAGTCTCATTCACTACTGCTTCAAGGGTTCTGGTTAACCTACGGATTGACTTACTATTCTGGACAGGTCCTATAAAGAAAAAGAAACCTCTATTGAAATCTGTATACTGTTCTAGAGCAGTTTCAGTTTGATCGACAATTGGGGACTCAATCTCCCGTCTATTTCTGACGCGTACTAGATGTGTGTTTCTGTGATAATCAGATGGGGCTAGAAAAACTGGTGGCAGTAGGAAGGCAATATAACATGTTCCATCCCAATCGAGGGGCAGACGAACATATGCGGTCTGACCACAAACAAAATAAGAATGACGTGAAGCTTTGAAAATAGATTTCCCACTGTCACTATACTCGACAGTAGTAGTACAATCACTATGTCCTACATGTGCGGAACCATTCTTTCGGACACATAATTCGCCTTTGACTGGTAGTACTGAAATAGCAGGTAAGTCTGGAGTAGTATCAGACTGAACATTCAGGACCATAAAATTCGAAGAATAATTACCTAAATTGTAAACTTCATTTTCTAGATCTAACCCTGTTCTATGGGGGAGACCTTGCTTGTCTGGAAAACATGTTCTATTCAGAAGGGACACATCATTTGAAGATGACGTTAACATGGACCATGCTCCACACGAACCATTATGTGAAAACGGATAAGGAAAGAGTGGCAGAACTCCCTTCGGTGTCTGGAAAGGGGGGAGTCGACCACACACCCAACAATTAGTAGCATTGCTGGTCTGGTGTGAATAGTGCAACATTCTTACAAATGTGTTATTTCTCATAGCAAGACGATAGGATAACTCGTGAGGAGGCAGATCACTAAATGTGTGCTCTACTGTAGCATTAGAAAACTTATTTACATGAGAAATTGGAAAACATAAATGCAATGCATAACTTGTGCAGGTAACCATCAAACTTAGAAACAATAGAAAACTTAGAAAAACGATACATCGGATAGAGTTTTGACTAACTCTCTCACTATGGGGGTCTATCTCATACATGTCAGATACCTGTCTAACCGTTTCACCCGAGAGGGACTTAGACAATTAAACTGGCTGACTTATTTTACTAGACCGGAGCTTTAACTTATACTCCTGTTGCGGAGTTTTCTCTAACAGAGGAACTTTCAGTTCAGGATTCAGATCAATGTCTGGTTTCAGGCAGTCTTTCAGACAGTCTTTAGAAATGTCCTTTAAAAATGTCTTTTTCCGGACTCCATGGAACTTCTTGATATGGGACAGATGGACCCAACCCTTGCGGCCCTCCAACTTCACGGCCGTACGGGTGGTCAGAAGGACAAGTCGTGGCTCCTTCCAACGAGGCTCCAGCGGACTTGAACGATCAAAATTCCTTACAAGGACGAGGTCGCCTGGAATGACCTCATGCGGTTTCACTTCAGTATTGTCTGGGAATGTAGCGGCAACCTGTGAACGACAAGAGTGTAGGGCAGACATCAAGGAAGCTAGGTAATCTGTCAACATATTACTGGAAACATCTGTAATACTGCGGGGTCTAGGTGTACCCCACATGTTTGGGGGGCGGCCGAATACGACCTCATAAGGGGACAGACCTGATCTGGAGTGTGCGACCATTCGCATAAAGAATAAAGCAACTGGCAGGGCAACTAGCCAGTCTACACCTTTCTCTTTACATGTCTTGGCAATACGGATTTTCAGGGTCTGATTATGTCTCTCTACGAGACCGGCTGCTTCAGGATGGCGCACACAATGGAACTTCCACTGGTACCCTAACAAGAGGGAAACATGTTTCATTAACTCGGATGAGAATGGCTGGCCGTTATCAGAATACACGACCCTAGGGAGTCCATAACGGGGGAAGAATTCACGAACCAACTGCTTGGCAGTGGTCGCTGCTGTGTAATCTGGAACTGGATATGCTTCTGTCCACCTGGACAAAGCGCATACAACTACAAGGACATACTTGAAACCTCGACATCGCTCCATCTGAATATAATCCATCTGGAGGACTTCGAAAGGGTGGTAGGAGGTTGGAATCCACCTTGTTCCACCGGGACACTTTTACCTGGATTGAATTGACAACATATCATACAAGTACGGACTTTCTGCTTGGCTGCAGCTCGTAAGTGCTTGTTAAACCAAAGGTTCTGAATACTGTCTAACATGGCTTTTTCTCCTAGGTGTGCTGGACTATGTGCGGTATTGATAATGACTTGAACCATAGAGTCGGGGAGAAACCATGTGGCTTTTCCCTTCGTCAACCATCCCTGATCTGTCTGGACCCCTCCTTGTTCGGACCATTTCTTGATTTCTTCAGGAGTAGCATGTAACTGTATGTCTATGACATCTTGTGTAGGGTTCTTAACTGTCATACAAGTAATCTGTTCTGGAGTGGATGTCTGTGTCTTGTTAACTGGAATGTCTGGTGTCTGAGCTGTAAGCTTGGCTGTTCGGTCTGCTAGATCATTACCTTGGGAAATGATGTCAGTAACTTTCGTATGTGCCTTGCACTTCATGATAGCGATAGCTGTCGGTAAATGTATTGCATCTAACAGAGCTTGAATGAGGAGACCATGCTGAATCTTGGTTCCATGAGAAGTCATGAAACCTCTCTCCTGCCAGAGCACTCCGAAGTCGTGTACAACTCCGAATGCGTAACGTGAATCTGTATATATGTTTACTTTCAGGTTCTTGGCACGTATGCAGGCTTGGGTCAGAGCAACTAGCTCTGCTGCTTGAGCAGACAGTGTGTCAATACGGTGTGTTTCAATAACTTCAGTGTCAGTAGTCACTGCATACGCGGCTACTAGTTCTCCTGTACTCGTTCTCATACATGAACCATCCACATAAAGTGTCAGGTCGGGATCAGGTAATGCAATGTCTGTCAGGTCTTGTCTTGGCTTAGTCATAGTGTTAATGACTTCCACACAGTCATGTGTGGCAGGATTTTAAGTAACTGACGGTAACAGAGTAGCAGGATTTAGAACGTTGCAGCGTCTGATTTCTATGTGTGGCTGGAACAGTGTCAGTTCATAACCTGTTAAACGTGCAATGGTCAAGTGCTGAGTCTGTGTTCGGTTTAAAAGAACTTCCACGGAGTGTGGAACTTGTACTGTCAGGGAGTGTCCTAATACTATGGAATCACTTTGTCTGATTGCTAGAGCTGTGGATGCAACTGACTTGAGGCACGCAGGCAAAGTCTGGGCTACTGGATCTAATGTGCTCGAAAAAAAAGCACAAGGCTTGTACTGTCCGGCTTGATCTTGTGTGAGAACAGATAATGCAGTACCATCACGTTCTGTGACAAAAAGTGTAAAAGGCTTACTGTAGTTCGGTGTAGCTAGAACAGGTGCTTGGCATAAAGCTTTCTTTAACTCATTAAAACTAAGTGTATGTTCAGATGTCCAAGGGAGGACAGTCGATATGGCTGCCTCCTGTGTCGTTAACTGTATCAGTGGCTTTGCTAGAAATGCATACTGAGGAATCCATTGTCTGCAATAAGAAGTGAGGCCAATAAAAGCACGTACCTCCTTCTGTGTCTTGGGCTGTGGAAGACTCGCTATTAACTGGATACGGTCTGGTGTCAACTGCCTACCCCACTTGGACAGTAAGTGGCCTAAGTAGATCACTTGCTGGACACAGAATTGAAGCTTCGAAGGGGACACCTTGTGCCCCATCTCGGCTAGGAAATACAGAACTGTAAGTGACGCTCGCTCGCAGTCACGTTCAGAACGGGCTGTGATCAGTAGATCATCTACATACTGGAGCAGGGCAGTGTCAGTTGGCATGTGAATATTGTCTAGTTGTCTTTTAAGTGCTTGACTGTAAATACTAGGGCTTTCTGTGAAACCTTGAGGAGCTCGTGTGAATTTATAGCTCCTTCCATTTAAACAAAAACCGAAAAGGTACTGGCTGTCTGGATGAATCGGGACACTGAAAAATGCATTCTTGAGGTCTATAACAGTAAAAAATGTAGCTTCAGAATCAATAGCTGTCAATAGAGATGAAATATCTGGGACTACTGGATACTGGGGTATGATACATTTATTAAGTTCTCGAAGGTCAATCACTAATCGATATACTGGAGGTGCATTTGGATCAGTACGTTTCATGACTGGAATGATAGGATAATTACATACATTGGAGTCAGTTTCTACGACTACTCCTTGAGCAATGAGCTTGTCAATAATTTTGGATAAGGCTGCTACAGCCTCAGGTGGCAATCTGTACTGTCTGATCCGTGGCAAGACTATACCTTGCTTGAGGGTCACACGATGGGGTGTGATTCGCATAAAACCTACATCAGTTGGACCTTGCGCCCATAAATGCTGTGGAACATTGGACAATCTTGGATCAAAATCACGTAATACATAATGACCTTTAAAGTCTCTTAAAAACAATCGTATTCCTTCTGGAGAGCAGCAAATAACTGCACCTAATTCTTTTAATGTTTTAATGCCTAACAAATTTTCTGGACATGACTTCGTAAGTAACAAATCAGTAGTTCGGGACAATGGACCAACTTCTAGAGTAACTGGCTTTGAAATCTCGTTAACAATAGGCTTTCCTGAAAATCCAAGGGAAACATTTCTAGAGCCTGAGAGCGGAGCCCCTGGAACCTCGTCATGACTGATAGTAGTCCTACTTGCCCCTGTATCAATCAAAAACTTTCTGTCTTTCCCCAATACTTGACTATGTACATAGGGACCCTCTTGATCTACAGGTATCTCGATGAGAGGCAAGCCTACCTCCCTCTCTAGGCTGTTTCATGAATACGGTTGATACTCTGGATACTCTGTCTGGGCATACTGGTACATCTGCTGTGTAACATGCTGTGTTGCAGCAATAGGCTGCGGTGCTGGAACTGTCTGTTGTGCATTCTGTGGTGTCTGGGAAGTCTGTGAAACTTGTTCTTGTCTAGGCGGACGTGGTCTTTCTTTAGTCTTACCAGTTGCTATGTTGTGTTTCAGAACTGCACACTCGTTTATAAAATGACCTGGTTGTTTACAATAATTGCATGTCCCTTTAACGGGAGCTGCAGGATGACTGGCTTGATTCGGACCCCTCTTCTGACTGTCTTGTGGAACAGATTGTGCAACTAGTACTTTCATTTTCGTGTCTTTCATACGTCTCCTTTCGTGTTCTTGCTCTTCCCTGATTCTATTCTGGTGATACTGGAGCATCTGTAACATTTGTGACGGGGTACTAGCTTGCCAGGTACTTTCGACTTTCAAAACTCGATTTTTAACTTGTGGGCTTGAATTCTCGACTAGTTTAGTAATAAAAAGATGAGGGTGTGACTCGCTACCTGTCTTCAAACCACTGTTAATAATAAAACATTTTTCAAATCTAGAATAAAAATCACTAGTATCTTCATCCTGTTTCTGTTTACATGCTGAGATTGCATCCCAATCTTCCTTTTTCGTGGCTAATAACCTTGGCAAAACTTGTATCAATAACTCGGGCAATTCTTTACATTTGTCCCCAAGACCGGTACCTGGTACTCGTATTTTATCTTCAGCTTCTAGAGCTGTCCAATCAATCTTTTTCTCTCCCACCTCCCATTCCTTTTCCTTGAGTTTTTCATATACCCCTGCGGGCAACAGGACCTTTAACATTTTAATGATATCTGGATACGTGTATTCTCCCATACGGAGCATGTCTTTTAATTCTCGATGGAACCCTGCTGGATCTTTGTCGTGACAGGGAATTAATTTCTTCATCTCTAAGAGTTCCATCTATGTGATAGGGGTGTAAACAAATACTCGTTGCATTTCACCACCCGGTGTCCTAACTGGGTGTACTTCTCGTAACGGATGCTGTCTATCTATGTAAAATGGTTTACTTTCTGGAGGTGAGACGTGAACAAAATGCGGGTTCAGAAACGTTCTATATTTGTGGCGCTGTTCTAGAATGACACTACTTAAATCGGTACCTAAACCTTTCCATTTATACTGGAGTAACTCGTTCAGAATATCATGTAACGGATCTGGATCAGAATGTTGTCCTTCATATAGTGTAATGAGGTGCTGGATCATATACATACCCACCAGTCGTTGCTCGGCTGGGGGCAGTTTCAGAAACATTTGTGCCACTATTTCGTCTGGAAAAGTGGTAGAATCAGTAATCCATCGGACTGCTGATCGGGCTAGTTCTTGTTCATGCATGGTACTAAGTTCACTATAACCGATTCGTGATTTCAGAATGTGATCGGTAGCTTGAAATACTTGTTCTAGAGAATATTGTTCTGGTGCTGGAAGATGAAAGACTTTCTTGTGTTCTAGGCGTGAATGTCGGTCTGGAAATCTAGATTTACCTACATACGCTATTCTGGCGGTATTCTCGTCTTCTACTTCTTCAGTATCAGAGTTATCTTCTTTCTCGCTTACTTGTGCTGTTTTGCGTTTCTCGTGTAACCTTATTATTTCCTTACGAATTTTCTTGTACATACTGTCTATACTACTGAGTGTCTTGTGTCTTCCCTCGGCTATATGATCACTCCACTTTGTCAGGACTTTCATTTCGATTGGATCTTTGTCTGGATAATCTTGTTCCCTTATTAAACAATTGATTAGAAACTTTAATAGCATGAGCTGAGTCTCAGCTTTCCTTAGAGACATGATTTCGCCAATACTTTCTGGATCTTCTCCTGTACGGATGAAACGATATATTCTGTCTAGATCTTCTTTCATATTCGGTAGGGTGTCCAAATACTCGGTCACCCGTCTTGCGCGCAATGAATATATAACCATA
The DNA here is from genome assembly GCF_964261635.1 of Lissotriton helveticus. Lineage (NCBI taxonomy): Eukaryota > Metazoa > Chordata > Amphibia > Caudata > Salamandridae > Lissotriton > Lissotriton helveticus. The sequence continues at coordinate 258,476 of NW_027611681.1, forward strand.
TTATCATCGCCTGGGACTGGATCATAACGGCATTCGGTGAGAGCTCGCCTGATATCTGCAACGGACTGATGTTTGGGCGTACGCTGTAACGCACGTTCATGTAACTCGACTAACGTTATACGTTTGTGTGGCGGCGGGGTACCCGGAGGACCTCCTCCCGCGGCCCCTAAACTGGAATCGTCGACTGATACTCTTCGTGCTGGCAGAGTGACCGATGTAGCGGGAACTTGTACTATGGACTGGACCGGGGGTACCGTAACAGGTGCTGTAACAGGTGCCCCGGTGGCTGGAGGAACAGGAATTACATTATTTACCGGAGCTGGCGGAGCAGGATTCGCATATTCTGGGACTGTGTCGTCCAAATAGGACGAGAGAAAAATATCAGCTGCGGTCGGTTTGTGACGTAGCTTAATCGGAACTAATGGCGGCGGAAAATTACATGGTGCTTCCGGGGTTGCTTTTGGCAAACCCTCGGCAAGAAGAGGATACATACCCTTAATGAGGGCATTTCTCTGTCTGTCTGACTGTTCGGCTTTAACTCGTTCACCTACTTCAATTAATTCCCTTTCTTGGGCTCTTTCTGAGGATTCTCTACTTAATTCAGACTTTATGATTTCTTTTTCTGTTCTTTTATGAGATTCTTTGCGCCATAACTCGATGGCGTCTCTCTGGGACTGTCTGGCTTTCTTTTTCCATAATGCTTCTTCTACTCGCATGATGCACTCGGCATCCCACGTACCTGATACGGGCCATCTATACTTTTCCTCTAATTCCTTGGTGTACTCCACCCATAAATCTAGATATAATATGGCACTTATGCCATGCTTTTGATACATAAAATGACCTGGACTGTCCCTAGGCGGGACAGGAACTGCTTCCTCGAGCAGACCTTTTCTAGTTTTTAACTGACGTAACTTTGAGAACAGAGGCATAACTAGGCTGGAGTCTGGACACAATACAATACACGATAAACACAATAATAACTGAAAAACGAATCATTCATACCACGACATTGAAAACACATGAAATAACATTTTGGACAGAATATTACCTGAAATACTGAAAACAGAATACATGAATTTCTCAAAAACAGAACTTACTGGAACAGAAACTTACTAGAATGACTAGATGCACTGCTAAAACAGTACGAAACTTACCGGTCCCATAAAGAGACACGTCAGGACCCGCATCCACCTAAGTGGACACTTCGTGTTGGATCTGTGTACCCAAACCCACGGACCAGAGACAAATCAATTGACCCTGTCTAGATACTACCCCAGCAATGGTACTCACCGGGCAGCAAGAACGGAAGGCCTCGGACTGGACTGGACTGCTACGACGACGGACGGACGAACCTCGGACTTTAGTTACAGGTGGGCCTCCGGATACCTCGGACCTTGGACTCTCGGCTTGGGCTCTGGTCGGGACTCGCCGCGTTCCTCCACCACCTCGTCTGGACGCTGGACCGCAACCTCCGTCTCCTCCGTGGGCCTGAGGGATACTTGAAGCAGAAATATCTGCACGTGCACGGTATGGTTCCGTCACGGCTGCAGAGGATCAGGGGGCCTGCGTGGCTTCTCCGGCGCGTGGGGAAAGGGCAAGTCCCTATTCGGGCGCCATTATGTGGTAAATAAATAATTAATTACCGGTTCTATTTTTCGGGATACTCATACAAACAGATAGCTCAATAAATAAGAGTCAAGATTCGAGGTAGCTAGAGTGTACAGGCTTTAATCAGGCATAAAAGGACAGGAACAGGACAGCCTGCATGGGAATGGGATGGCAGGGCCCGACAGCTGCCGGGGGCAGGATCTGGGAATGATGCGCATAACTTTTAATAACAGAACATTAGTATATATAGTTAAACAAAATACATTGCATTCAATACAGTAGGCGTAGCAGTAGGCGGAGTTTGTAGCAGTCGCGAAAGATAAGGGCAAAATGAGGTAACAAGAAGGCGTGTACAGGGCGTATACACAGACATGTGATGTAAACGTAACAGAATATGTCATAAACGGGGCGGAAACATGGAGGGGGCTACCTGAGCAGCTGGGACCTCTAACCTAGTGGTGCGCGCAAACTGACAATGACGTGTTACCAGGGAGAACTGGGGGGCTATGACTTCTGCGCTAGAAGAGGAGACTAAAGTCTGGAGTGTCAGAGCGACATGTACCCAGGCATATCTAGTATCTGGTGTTTAGAGTACATGTTGATAGAATCCAAAAGTTATCAGAGTAAAGGCTAACAGACATTAAGACTGGTGCATGCATAATTCTACATGTAGTGCGTGTGCGGGGAATATTCTATAAATATTAATACAGTATTTCTCTTACATGGAGACATAAAGGCTAGACCATGACGGAAACTATTGATGCGATTCAGTAGCTTAGGAATGCAGAGAAGGAGGGCTGGACTGATAACTAGAAACATAACATATTCTTGGCAGACTGGGAGGCAGAGCCAGGCCGAGCCGGGCACTGCGAGGCATGAAAGTAAGCTAAGAGTCAGGGATACAGGTGGGGGCTGTATCGCTCCTTGGAGAGGGTTCAGAAAACAGGCGCTGAATCTAAGTCCGGGCCCTTTTGAGGCCTAGAAACGGGGATAATTCAATGAATTAACGTGCACACTGTAAAACGTGGCAACGTAGCTTTACATAGGCCCAATATTCGTTGTATTCACGAAAACTGGAAACTGGCATACTAGAGATGGACACAACTATAATTGCGTCTTTAATCGATCATAGGGGAATACATGCATATCGATCATGCACATATAACATAACATAGGGAACACGTAGGCACATACAACATGGCAAAATTTACTTTTCCACAAAGGGGTGGGTATAAATAACAGGAGAGTGAAGGTTACTTACTTTGTTATTGAGAGTGATAGATTTAGTGAGTTAATTAGTGGGAGATAGTTAGTGAGAGATTGAGAGAGTTAGTAAGAGTGATGAAATTAGTGAGAGAGTTAGTGAGAGTGAGAGAGTTAGCGAGTGAGTTAGTTAGTGAGAGAGAGTTATTGAGTTAGTGAGAGTGAGTGAGATTTAGTTAGTGAGAGTGAGAGAGTTAGCGAGTGAGTTATTGAGAGTGAGTTAGTTATGATCACCAATTATAAGTGAAATGGGAATGTCAGAATTTCATTGCTCCGGTTTACTCCACCCAGGAGTAAAGAAAAAACAACAACTCCACTAACCCATGTCATACACTAACTACAGACAGCCAGTAAAGCTGTACCGGGGCCACACCGGCGTGACGGTGAAGCACCCTCTACAGGGACAGGCTACAGACGGTAAATTCTCTACTCTGTCCACCCAACGGCAAGGACAGGATACAGCATCCAAGGCCGAGTCTACTCAGGACAGAGGTGAGGGACCCGAAGGCATGCACAAAATACAGCAATTTGTTAACATGCTTTGTAAGGTCCACCCCGGAGCAACAGGAGCTCCCCTAGCAGGGGTGGATAGCAGACCCTGCTCTGGGAGGAGTAAAGTTTAATAGATGACTGACTTGGAAGAGGGGTGCAGAGAAGGATCTGCTTTATTCCAAGCCCCATCCAGCGAAGATGTAATGGCAAGAAGAGGAATTTGCCTTTCTGCCATTCAACAGACACCAGAGCTCAACGCCCTGGCAGTGGCGGGCAGGTAGGGGCAGTGCAAGGATTTCAGTGGTGCAGGCGCGTAGTGCAAACAGTATGCATGGGAGGGGGTGGGCCAGGTGGATAGAAGGGACACCAGCAGGTAGCTACAAGGCCTTCAACACCCACTCCACTCAAAAACAGCCGGTGTGGAAGGAAAAAGCAGGATGCACCGCACAGCACACACGGACTACAACTCCCACTCCACTCAAAAGCAGCCGGTGTGAAGGAAAAAGCAGGATGCACCGCACAGCACACACGGACTACAACTCCCACTCCACTCAAAAGCAGCCGGTGTGGAAGGAAAAAGCAGGATGCACTGCACAGTACACACGGACTACAACTCCCCCTCTACTCAAAAGCAGCCGGTGTGGAAGGAAAAAGCAGGATGCACTGCACAGCACACACGGACTACAACTCCCACTCCACTCAAAAACAGCCGGTGTGGAAGGAAAAAGCAGGATGCACTGCACAGCACACACGGACTACAACTCCCACTCCACTGAAAAGCAGCGGGTGTGGAAGGACAAAGCAGGATGCACCGTACAATACACACAGACTACAACTCCCAATCCACTCAAAAAGAGCCGGTGTGGAAGGAAAAAGCAGGATGCACTGCACAGCACACACGGCCTACAACTCCCACTCCACTCAAAACAGCCAGTGGGGAAGGAAAAAGCAGGATGCACCGCACAGCACACACGGCCTACAACTCCCACTCCACTCAAAAACAGCCGGTGGGGAAGGAAAAAGCAGGATGCACCGTACAGCACGCACGGCCTACAACTCCCACTCCTTTCAAAAACAGCCAGTGTGAAAGGAAAAAGCAGGATGCACCGCACAGCACACATGGACTACAACTCCCACTCCTTTCAAAAACAGCCGGTGTGGAAGGAAAAAGCAGGATGCACCGCACAGCAAACACGGACTACAACTCCAACTCCACTCAAAAACAGCCGGTGTGGAAGGAAAAAGCAGGATGCACCGCACAGCACACACGGACTACAACTCCACTGTACATGTCGAAGTGACCGGTCACCTGTGGACTGCTGCAGCGCAAGCAAGCAGCATCTCGCCAACCTCTTAAGACACAGCAGAAGCCTTTCATGATCGTGGCCTCCACATAGCATGCACCTCACCCGATGAACAGCGCCTAGACGCCGGCGTAGCACTTCATAAAGGTTATTATTGTAGCAGACGAGACAGCTCTCGTGGTCTCACTTCACCAGATGGTGAATAGTGAGACTAGTACAATATAAGGCAAGGGAGACACTTCTAGGCATGGCTGGTCCCAAACAGATACTCTTGATGTTGAGGTTCAGTCTGCTGCCGGTGCTCGCCAGGTAGAGAGCGAGAGGTGCAGGACGAGACATTCGTGTCACAGGTTCATGCAATCGTGGTCAAGTGGGGAAGCCAAGGTTACGATCACACCCTTCAGACATCATCTCATCAACATCGCCTTTTACTGATCACCTTGAATGATGTACATTTAGGGGTCACCTGGGGTGGGGATTACCATCCACAGTGCCCCCTGAGAGCCCCCCCATGCAGGCCGAAGCAACAAACTCTGAGTTCCAGAAACAAAGTGGGGACTATAGGAAAAGCGCCACCTCGAGTCTGCATAAACATGCCACAGGCTGGCCAGCACAGACTTCATTGCACGTCTACAAATAACAAATCCCTCGATTCATGCCGCCCTTCGAGGCTCTAGCTTGCTGCAGGAGTTCTTACCAACAGTAGCTAATAACAAGATCAAGCAAGCATTTGCAAAACCAATGGTGCTAGTGTAGAAACTAAGGTCGGGGACAATCGGTATTTGCCCGGCGGTATCGCCTCTTTAACCCACGAAACATTAATCAATGAAGAGGCAGGCGCTGGAGACTGGAAGGCAGGAAACAAGGTTTATTCTCTCCGGAGGAGAACACGACAAATCAGACAGCAGGTATCGTCATGAGGTGCTCTAACTTATTTCTGAGGCCTGGCCCCTTATATACAGGTTTTTGTGGCTTTATTACAGTTTACATATTCATGGCAATGCTTTGATGTACGGAAAGACATTCCCGGAATCTCCCCTTCGGGCCCGTTCCCACACACATTTACAGTAGAAGTCCCCACCCCGGTCACAACAGGTGATGGTTATCGCGCAGCTGGATATTCCGCCGATTCATGGAGTGTGGGGGGTTCGATCGGATCTCGTGGGGTGGGGGCTCTGATCAACTCGGGGGTCCTTTGATGAGGGAAGCTTTCAACTGTACGGGGAGGGGCAACGAATAGTATCGGCAGAGCTAGGTGTCGGCCTGGGAACAAGGAAGACAAACGGGCACAGGAAAAGGGGTTTTTTTTGTATCAAAGGGCCGGGGACTATGAAAAGAATGAAGGGAGGGGTCGCGCTGGGAACAGGATGGGGCTTTGAGGCAGAACTGCGCTGAAGAGGGGTTTATGACTCAAAGCATGTGCGAGCGAGGGGGGGTTGGTCAGCGTGCAGGCTTGGCGAGGGCGAAGGGCTATGTTGGGGGCCAGTGGCGTGCAAAAGGGATGGTCCTGATCGAGGCACCTAAAAAAATGGCGGGCGCGCACGACAAAAGTGTGGCATCAGGGGAAAAGGCAAGATGGCGCAGATAATGTTTACCAAACCGTACTAATTTTCCACAGTCCTCCCTTTAACATATTCAAGACATCTTGCTGATCTATTTCCTATTCAAGTCTATTATGGTGGGCATAAGAAAAAGCAGTAGGACCCCAGGTGAAGGAGTCGTAAACACTACATTTAAGATCTCTAGTTTTAGGAGGCGGGCCTATTGATAAACTTTGATAAACTTGTTAGCAGGAAAGTCATAGTAAGGTAATACAAAAAATGATTCTGTAGCGAGCAGTCAGTACATTGCATACAGGTTATTATATACAGGCTCCGTATATATTTGGTTGGAGCATAATCAATACAATGGTGGCTGGGAGAGAAACGAGACGTAGCAGAAACGATGATTGAGGGTGTCAATGTTCGAAGTTACTGAGTTCTCAGTCCTTTGTTGGCGCTGTGGAGCACCGGCGGTGGAGCTAAGGGTCCAGCTCTATTCTAGGTCCCGTGTTGCAGGGCACGACCTTTTCCTCGCGTTTCTGGTCGAAAAGGTCTTTTTCGCCCTGTGTCTTTCGGAGTCGATAGTCAAAAAGTTCAGGTGGAAGAAGAGTGTACAAATAGTCCATAGGGTAGGTCGGAGAAAAAGGGGGGTGGAGCAATGGCCAGGTCGGGAACAAACTAGGGGAACGAGAGATTTCAGGTAGGCGGGCTTATGACCGAGTTTAGGGAGCGGGGACCTTTCGGCACACATTTGAACATTGGACAGGGGCATCAGGTCAGCCCTCTCCTCTTGTTTTGTCGGAAATAGTGCCTCGTCCTGCAGCTCCGTTCTGTCGCGGTCTCGCCTTGGCCCATGCCGCAGACGTTCCATAGTCTGTAGTCAGGCCACGTGCTCCCACATCCGGTCCTTCTTTCCTCCGACAGCTGTACCCTTGAAGGAGTTTGAAAAGACAGTCTTTAGAGAATGGGCAGAGGAAGGTAATCACACAAGTCTATTTCTCTCCCAGCTCCAGGTAAATGACAATAGAAACGTCCGTTATATTAGGGTTCACAACTGACATATAAATGATCGATGGTGGGCCTGCTGGATTTACTATGACTTTCCTTCACAACTGTTTACTATAGTCACGACAGTTCATCTGATGGAGACCCACCTTCGTAATACAAGCCTGACAAAGCTATACCGTTCTCTAGGGGTTTATATTTACAAAAGGGTGTTGTGAGCTATCAACATGGTACTAATAGGTATCTCGCTGAGGGACGAACATAGGCTAAACATCTTTCATTTTATCAATGCATCCTGCCTTTTAACTAAACATTTTCGCTTTCGACAAGGTTCATTGTAATGGTTTTCTTCGCTTCGGTCTAATCTTTAACTTTGTAAAACATCATTCTGGTTCCTATGCAGCCTCTCGCGGCCTGATTACTAAATTAGAAAAGACAGGGGTCTCATGGGAAAATAACTAGGGACATAGAAAACTGTGATGGGGGGGCATCATCTTACTTTGGGTTATAAGGGTACTATCGGCAGAAGGCCACAGTTCAGTTGGTGAGCGTTCAGTGGCATTTCTCGAATTCCAAACTCTGAAATTTGCCTATCGAAAAAATCATTTCTAGGGACCACAGCTGGCCTGCGTTAGTCGCAAGTCGACCCATCTCTTACGATCGGGGGGTGAAGGATAGTTAAAAACTCTTATCGGGGGCAACTGAACGCAATACTGGGTGCGTCCTGGGAAGATGGGGAGGTTTCGATTACCTTTACGGTTTGGGTATTGCGACAATTCGGAACGGGGAAGGTCGCGTCATCTGAGGCATTTTATCTCATAATAGGAGCCGCTGACATGTAGTTCCCTCATTACGGGTCAGATTAGGGAACCTCAGTCGTCTTACCTGTCCTTTCCCTTATGGCCAATTCTCGGTTTCGTCAATTTAGCAGAAAGGAGAGGTAGTGACACGGTCTCATGGTGATTTTATTAAAGACAAGTTTTGTGCAAATACTGGCGGTATTTGGAGCCAATTGGGTGGTGCGCTAGGGGTGGCAGTCTGCCAATTTCGGAGCTAATCGCTCGGAAGAGTGGGAGTGTGAAGGAGAGAGAGAGAGAGAGAGAGAGAGAGAGAGAGAGAGAGAGAGAGAGAGAGAGAGAGAGAGTGCAACAGCAGGCTAAATAGTACACGTGCGACATGGAGAGTGGCAGTGTATTTAAGAAAGGCTATTTAGTGCATTACACAGCAAAGGACATTTACGGGTCTGCGTTAGAATCTTGAAAGCATGCAGTTTGAGGTGGACGAGCATTAGACAGGGTAGAGGGGACATGCTTTGAGAAAAAGGAAAACGGGTACCACTGTGTCGCACTTTCTTGCATTCTTGGTCCTTCGACCAGTTGAGTCAACGCTTCAGTCACACACACACATTCTCTCATAGTTTCGAATCATACGTGACATGGGTTCATTCGTGCAGCATGGGTTAAGGGTGATCATTTTTCATCAGATCATACTAAATTTATGGGCTCGTTTGCTACGTGAGTAGTTTGTGGGCGTGCTTAGGCGCCACCTTGCAGCGTTGGTCCGCTTCGCGTATCAGACGGGGCAAGGCTTCAGATCTTCGCCATACCTCGGTTGCGGCCCCTGATGTAACCTGTAGAGGGAGGGAAAAGAGGGGAAGGGAGGGGGACAACATTCGCGCATATCAAATACATGGATTCGAGAGTCCTTTACTTACCTCATACTCGTCTTTCCTCCTCGGGGTAGAATCCCTGGGGTATGGTTTCTGGAGTCGGGGGGGGCAGTGTGTCCTTATAGGTCGTGTGCAGGGAAACGTAAAAAGGAAACCAGAGGTACCTAGTGCGAGGTATCTAGTTAGTAGATGTATCTCACTATCGGGATCCTTAAATCTCCTTCAATGCTGTGACGTTCTAAGGTTCTTCAGTTCTTTGGTCAGCTCTGTTCCCTAATACCTTTGAGCGTCGTACTTTATAACATTTACATCGTTTTATTTTACCCTTCTTTTACATTCCATTATTTATACCGTTTCGTTTTACCCATCCTCAGAAGTCGAGGTCTTTTCTCCACGCGAGAGTTCATGAGTCAGTCGCGTACCTTGAAGGCAGAGTATCGTGTCGTAGATCCGATCCTTCCTCCGGGGCTGGGCAACCATCTTCTAATAACCTTAAAGAGAGAGCAGGGTAGGGTGCACAGAAAAGAACTCTCCCGCCGATCCCATATTTCAAATAAAGCATGCAATACCCGTTCATAATTTCGAAAACCTTTATTTTTGCAAAATCATAGTACGTGGATTTATGAGGGTGCAGTCGTATTTGGCCGGACACGGCAATGGCTAAAGTGCGTACAGTGGGGGGTGTTGTTTTGCAGCAATAAAAAACATTAGAAAGTTTTATTAATTCATTTGTAGCAAACTAAAACGTCTATCAACTGGCTGGGGGGGTTCGGGGGCATTTATTTCATAATTTAGAAGCATAGTCAGACTAGTTGCAATCAGATTTCCTATATGCATACCGTGTGCGTGCGTCATAAGCGAGGTTATACATCAGCTATATATATATAAAAAATATAATACATTGTACATTTGTAATCATCATTTTTAACGGGATCCTTTTTACATGTTCGTCGAGTGAGCTCTCCTTTCTTCTTGTCAAGTGTACAAAGGATCATATACATGTCTCAGAACATCAAGTTTTTTTTTATTTAGCAAAAAGAAACACCACGAGGTGTTCGTAAGTTCCTATTGATACCGGCGCCATTTTGGGCGGGGCCGGGTCAGTCCGGAAGTAGCATCAGGAAAAAGTTTCCTACAACCGGCAGTTGGACCAGAGTCTTTTCGGCAGTTCAAGAATTCATGCTAACAGAAGGAGTGGCAATATCATGTTTATTTTGTTGGCGATCAAGGCAGTTGTCCCTTACCGGAAGCCTGCAGGGGCCGAGGGCTCCGCCGGGTACCTTTGCAGACTCTTCAAGGCTGTGGAGATGTTGTCGGAGGTGGGGGCTCGTGTCCCGGTGGGCAAGCGACCGAGTTACATTGCTGTTCAAAGTTACTCTAGCGGCCGAGACCCGCCTTCCAGCGGACCCAGACGCCATTTTGAGGCCCTGCAGCAGTCCCCTCTCATCGAGTCTGCAAGAGTGGAAGAGACCTTTCTGAGGACAAAATAGGGAGTGGAACTCTGTGTTGTGGAAGCGGGACATTCGGCTGGGGTGCGGCTGTGATGCCCCCGCCTGGGGGGGGCAAGGGAGACTCGTTCGCGCCGTCTCCTTCTCCCGGTGCACTCTAGGCCGTTCTCTTTCATGGGCATGCACGATGGTCTCTCCACACCCTGTGCTCCACAAGGCCCATGCCCAGTGCTACGGAGGTATGGCCACCTGCGGCGCACGTTCGGTGCTGCGCAAGTATCGGTGCAGTCATTGCATATTCGGTGCTCCGAAAATATGGGCACCGTTGCACGTTCGGTGCTGCGCAAGTACTGGGGCACCACCATGGTATGTTCGGTGCTACGAAAATATGGCACCACCGCCTGGCTGGGGGAGTTCGGCGTTGGGCCGGGGGCTGGGAGACCTCCTATCCGTGGAGGTGGGAGAGGCTCGTCCGCGTCGCCTCTCCCTCCCAGCCCAACTTGGACAAATTTCTGCAGAGGTATGGACAGGACATCCCGCCGCCCAGAGCTGCTGCGGCTGTCACGGAGGGGAAAAGGAAGAGGTGTCTCGTTCTTCTCTGGACCGGGCTTCCTTAGGTTATCGGCTGCAGCCGGCCTCAGTTGGCCCCCCGTCGGTCCCTGGCCATGGGTGGTCGGACCGGGTGGACATGTGGCGGGACTACCTGCAACTACCCAGGGCCACTGCGGCTGGACTCCGCTGGCCCCTGCCTCTCCTCCGGCTCCCCCATATGTTAAGATTTCCTGACCAAGTGTTGGCAGCAGGGCCCGCCTTATATGGGTTGCCGCCAGTTGGGCATAGCCGTAACCCTGCCCTACTTTGGAAGGTTCCAGAATGTGGGGGGGGGGGTGGGGGGGGGGGAGGAATGTTCTGTTGACTTTCATTTTCTACAGTTTACCGTTCTTGTTTCTAGCGTTATTGTTCCTTGCTTGTTATGTTAATTAAAAGTTTGTGTTCATCAGTGGCTTACTGATTTCGTTTCCCATTCCTTTCTTTCCAGGTTGTTTCAAGCTAAATTTTCTTTCCATACGACGCGATTTTCAATTTGCGGCCATCTGGTCGTCCCATTGAAATGGATAGGATATTATACATAGCAGAATGTGCCCTATAATTCTTGAAGCATATAAGTTAAAGACTTAATTTCAATTGCAGATTCTAGCTAAGATTCGTATGCATTATTGTACCAATTCTTATGCATGTGGCCCACATAGAAAGTGCACGAAATGGAAGTTGAATCCATACGAGGCGATTTTCGATTTCCGGCCATCTGGTCACCCGAATCTCAAAGATTATTGTTAATAATTCAGTGTGTTTTTATGCTATTTAGCTAATAATGCATGAACCTGTTTATTAACATGTGCATAATGAGATACCAAAGAGAAAATAATGAAAATGTATTGGTAAACCGTATTTTGGTAGACTTTAAAAAACCCCATTGAAAAACACATGCATCACCAATGCTGCTTTTTGCTTGTGCCTAAAACGAAAATGTGTTATTAAAAAGTGAATATAACACATAGAGATGTTTTTTCTTTTGTTTATGAAGCCTAATGTGAAGGCAGGTCACACCTATGTTTTACTTTGAAAAAATCTCTTTTCTAAAATTTACGGCGTTACCTTGTTTTTTAATATAGCTAAAAAACAATTGTTAAAGTCGCTTATAAAAAAGTGATCGTAAATGCTATTTTGGTTTTTTTTTCAGCTTGAGGTTCAGTTTAATATGAGTCTTAATTTGATGTATCACTTGCCCTAGTAAACAATCCCCAAAGTCTATTTTTTTTTCAATTTTCCCAAGCTCAATGTTAAACACATGCATCACCAATGATGCAAAACGTCAAGTCAGAAATTTCAAACAGCAATAAAAAAGTGAGAAAAACAGATATTTGAAAAATTCCTTTTGTTTATGCGGCCTTATGTCCAAAGCCATCCAACAAGAGCATTTTTTTTTTATTCGGTCGATTTAACAAAAATCTGCAAACTATTTTATTTCTCTCAAAAAAGTGCCAAAAAGTGACTTTTTGTGCAAAAAAGTGCCCGTACAATATTTTTTCATCTAATAAACTTTTTATGACTCAGAATACACTTAGGCTTCAGGTCAATGTGTTTTCGTTTGGGGGAGGGGCCCAGGGAAAAAAACACCTTTTTTTTTCTCGGATTGGTCAAAGGTCAGGTCAGGGAGGCTTGACTCTTGTTGCACCAGTGCTGCTTCGGCTGCACCAGTGCTGCTTCGGCTGCACTGGTGCAGCTTCTCAGACTTGAGGCGTTGCACCAGTGCAGCATAGAAAAGAAACTTTTTAATAAAAGGATTTAAAACTAATTCAAGATATACATTATCTAAGGAATGTTATAAAAACTCAGATATGGAGAATATTTTTCATTTTCGTCCATTTTTGACCGTTTTGGAGCACTTTGAAGCACTGATGCAGCTTTGGGATTTTTATGGTTATTTTGATCAGAGATGCTCCTAATGTGTTTAAAATTCATGTGGGATGTATCCAAGACACTGCAATCACACCTATATAGTTTTTAAATGATTTTGATGTATTAAAATTTTGACCTCCTTAAGGGGGGAAAGGTTGAACTTTTACCCCGCTCGGAGTTCCATGACTTTCGTGACCTTGTCCCCCTGAAATTTAAAATTGCATTTTCAAAGTAATGTGTACAACTATTCATTCTGTGTCATTCATTGTGTGTTTAGCATGCTATTGGGCCACTGTAGCACTTGTTTTTTTTTCGTTTTTATGCATTTTTGACCGTTTTTGAACACTTTGATGCTCCAAATGGTCTTTGGACTTAGTCACTTTTTGCTTCATGGAGACTTCAAAAGTGTTAGAAAGTCACTTTGGAGGCACACAGGACAGTGCAAATGCACCTATATAGCAATCAGGACACTCCAATCACACCTATATAGTTTTTAAATGATTTTGATGGATTAAAAATGTTGACCTCCATGAGGGGTGGAAAGTTTGAACTTTTACCCCGCTCGGAGTTCCATGACTTCTGTGACCTCGTCCCTCTGAAATTTAAAATAGCATTTTCCAAGTAATTTGTAAATATATTCATTCTGGGTCATTCATTGTGTGTTTAGCTTGCTATTGGGCCAGTGTAGCACTTTGTTTTTTTCATTTTTATGCATTTGTGACCGTTTTTAAACACTTTCATGCACCAATGATGTCTTTGTACTTCGTCATTTTTCACTTCATGGAGACTTCAAAAGTGTTAGAAATTCATTTTGGAGGCACACAGAACAGTGCAAATGCAGTTACATAGCATTCAGGACACTGCAATTACACCTATATAGTTTTTAAAAGATTTTGATGTAATAACATTTTTGACCTCCATGGGGAGGGCCCTTAAGCTGAACTTTTACCCAGCTCGGAGTTCTATGACTTCCATGACCTTGTCCCCCTGAAATTGAAAATCGAATTTTCAAAGTTTTTAGTAAAACTGTTCATTCTGTGTCATTCGTTATGTCTTTAGCCTGCTATTGGACCACTGCAGCACTATGTTTTGTTAATTTTAACCCAATGTTGACCTTTTTTGACCACTTTGATGCACCAGTGAAGTTTTAGGACTTGGTCATTTTTCACTTCATGGAGACTTCAAAAGTGTTAGAAATTCATTTTGTAAATACCTAGAACGGTGCAAATGCAGCCATATAGAATTCAGGGCACTACAATTACACCTATATAGTTTTTAAATGATTTTGATGCAATAACATTTTTGACCTCCATGGGGAGGGCACTCAAGCTAAACTTTTACCCAGCTCCGAGTTCCACGACCTCGGGTGGAAAAAGTGACTTTGCCCCCTTAAACCCAAAAACTTCAAAAAGTCACCCCTGGAGGCCAGAAATGGGTCTTAGACACTCTTGGTATGTCATCTGAGGTATACTATGGTGTTCTTGGGTCCAGAACTAGAAATGTGATGTGACTCTGATATCTAAGGCCTATAATGGAAAAAATGAATTTGACACCAAACACCTCAAAATGTCTGAAATAGGACTCAGACATGTACCTGGAGGCTGGAAATGAGCCCTAGACACTCTTGCTATATCACCTGAGATATAATATAGGGTCCTGGTGGCCACAGGGACCCAAAAACAGTCAGGTGGGTTGATACTGAAAATTAGCAAAAATCGTCCAAAACATTTTTTTGACAAGATTTGCTAATTTTCCAAATAGCTCAGAATGGATATCAAAGACACTGTTTGAGTGCGCAAGATACGAATACACTTGTTAGAAAGGTCAGCTCTGATGCTTTCATGTGATATATATAACTTTGATATTATATAACGTTTTTTTTCCGCTACCAGCCAAGGGAAACACCTGATATCGTACCCGATTTTGAGAACATTGGGCTGGGTGGAAAAAGTCACTTTGCCCCCTTAAACCCAAAAACTTCAAAAAGTCACCCCTGGAGGCCAGAAATGGGTCTTAGACACTCTTGGTATGTCATCTGAGGTATACTATGGTCTTCTTGGGTCCAGAACTAGAAATCTGATGTGACTCTGATATCTAGAAGCTATAATGGAAAAAAAAGAATTTGACACCAAACACCTCAAAATGTCACAAATAGGAGTCAGACATGTACCTGGAGGCTGGAAATGAGCCCTAGCCACTCTTCTTATATAATCTGAGATATATTATGGGGTCCATTATTGAGCATGGAGGCTGTCAAGGTTAAATATGATGTTGGTGCTCATGCCTGGCTCTAGACCAGTCTTGCCCAGACAGCACGCAGGAAGGCCCAGCTCATCAGAAATGTCATAACTTCAATCGACGATACTGTATTGTTTAAACATTCAACGTTGCAGAATATTGCACTGCTAGGCAATTACCTCTCAGCACGGGAGAATTATAGCTGATGTCCACCTTTCTGCCCAGATTTTGTTGGGTTTTTCCCAAGCACAGAGCTGTTTTCCATGGACAAGTTTCATAAGGTTTTACCTGACCAAATGTGTCCATGAGAAACCCACAAAGTGCAGTACTGTTACTCTTTTTGCAACACCCCTTAGATCAGAAACTCCAGTTTCTGCGCAAAATCGAATTTACAAACTTGTAATGAAGGTGTTTTTGGTGTCACAATGAAGGCATGATGTAATGTCAAGGCTTTTTGCTCAAATAACATTTGAGTTCTAAGATTGACAGTTCTATTTTGTAAAGGATGTTCTAAGTTTGGAATGAGAGTTCTAATTTAGAATTGAAAGAATTCCTTTAGAATGTAGATTGGAACACCGCTTCTAATTTGGAACGTTCGAACTATGTATGGAATGCAAATTCTACATTTGGAATGCCTCTTGCACAAAACATACATGTTTTTTTAAGGTTGAAGCAGCCAGCAGCTATGTGTGATATCTTAATTTTGGGAGTAGGAAACAGTACATCCCAAGACTACATATTCCTTGGGCACCATGACCCCCCAGGGTACCCAGAACTACCTTCTATTGAATGGATGTGTGTGTGCAATGCTCTTGAAGCCGTGTGTAGTTACACAAGAAGGAGTCTATGGGAGGCCAGGCCAGCAGAAAGGCTAACACAGACGAAGACTCAGAGCCCAGCCATAAGACCGCTGCCAGGCTCTGCTAGTCTGTGCAGAAGACTGATGTAAGGTGTCTTCTAACCCTTAGATCCCACCCTGCCATTTGAATACCTGAATCACACCTGTGAAATGGGCAGAGCAGATAGGAAGAAACAGAATGACAAGCTGTGCATTCCTATGCAGTACACTAGGCCCATCTCACCATCGCCTTTACAGATTCTGTTAACATGTATGCAATAAAGAGAAAACAGGAAACCTTAATAATACGATTATTGTAACTGACTTCCTTCGCTCAATCTTCTGCTTCCGTGATGTTATGCGAAAGATGGACCTATATCTACCAACATAATGTATCACTGGTCCCCAAAGGCAGCCTTGAGTGTTATCAGCATTTCCCATCAATCGGTTGTGATGTCATCTCCTACACCACACCCCTGACCCTGGCAGGTTTGTGACATCATGTACTACATCACACCCCTGGGTCTGGCAGGCTTTATGACATCATTCACCTCTTTGGTATATATAGAGTTAATGAAGGTGTTTTTGGTGTCACAATGAAGGCATGATGTAATGTCCAGGCTTTTTGCTCAAATAACATTTGAGTTCTAAGATTGACAGTTCTATTTTGTAAAGGATGTTCTAAGTTTGGAATGAGAGTTCTAATTTGGAATTGAAAGAATTCCTTTAGAATGTAGATTGGAACAGCGCTTCTAATTTGGAACGTTCGAACTATGTATGGAATGCAAATTCTACATTTGGAATGCCTCTTGCACAAAACATTCATTTTTTTAAGGTTGAAGCAGCCAGCAGCTTTGTGTGGTATCTTGATTTTGGGAGTAGAAAACAGTACATCCCAAGACTACATATTCCTTGTGCACCTTGACCCCCAGGGTATCCAGAACTACCTTCTATTGAATGCATGTGTGTGTGCAATGCTCTTGAAGCCGTGCATAGTTACACAAGAAGGAGTCTATGGGAGGCCAGGCCAGCAGACAGGTTAACACAGACGAAGACTCAGAGCCCAGCCATAAGACCGCTGCCAGGCTCTGCTAGTCAGTGCAGAAGACTGATGTAAGGTGTCTTCTAACCCTTAGATGCCACCCTGCCATTTGAATACCTGAATCACACCTGTGAAATGGGCAGAGCAGATAGGAAGAAACAGAATGACAAGCTGTGCATTCCTGTGCAGTACACTAGGCCCATCTCACCATCGATTTTACAGATTCTGTTAACATGTATGCAATAAAGAGAAAACAGGAAACCTTAATAATAAGATTATTGTAACTGACTTCCTTCGCTCAATCTTCTGCTTCCGTGATGTTATGCGAAAGATGGACCTATATCTACCAACATAATGTATCACTGGTCCCCAAAGGCAGCCTTGAGTGTTATCAGCATTTCCCATCAATCGGTTGTGATGTCATCTCCTACACCACACCCCTGACCCTGGTTGGTTTGTGACATCATGTACTACATCACACCCCTGGGTCTCGCAGGCTTTATGACATCATTCACCTCTTTGCTATATATAGAGGCATAGTCGGGGATGCCTGCAGTGTGTGTGCAGTCTGTGGACTGGGCTATGAATGGTGTGAAAGAGGGGTGAATGGGGGACTTGGGGGCACCGAGCTAACATCAGACTCACAGGATGGCCGCGGCAGTTTTGCTTCTCGTGGCCTCTGCCATGTGTTGTTTGGTCGTTCAGTGGGAGAAAACAGGCAGCACCTCGCAGACCGCCAGAGAGATGCACTTTGAGGTGGGGGCGGAGCCTTCCATAAGGTGTGGTAAGGGCTTATGAGGTTCCTTGTCGTTGCAGTAAACAGCTTTTAATAGCAATTCCTGGGGTTCTCTTTGCAGGTGAATTGAATTTTGCCTTGAGCGCCAGGAACTTTGGCACCGCCCCTATCTGGAGCTGGGTGCGGAATGTCTGTGGGTCTAATGGGAAGCACGGTAGTATGAATGAAGGTGTGAATGGGGGACTTGGGGGCACTGAGCTAACATCAGACTCACAGGATGGCCGCGGCAGTTCTGCCTCTCAAGGCCTCTGCCATGTGTTGTTTGGTTGTTCAGTGGGAGAAAACAGGCAGCACCTCGCAGACCACCAGAGAGATGCACTTTGAGGTGGGGGGGGACGGAGCTTTCCATAAGGTGTGGGAAGGCCTTATGAGGTTCTGTGTAGTTGCAGTAAACAACTTTTAATAGCAATTCCTGGGGTTCTCTTTGCAGGCAAATTGAATTTTGCCTTTCGCTCCAAGAACTCTGGCACCGCCCCTATCTGGAGCGGGGTGCGGAATGTCTGTGAGTCTAATGGGAAGCACGGTAGTATGAATGAAGGTGTGAATGGGGGACTTGACCAGATCAGATGCAATTTGTTTCCCTGACATAATTTTAGATTGAGTACAAAGAAATCAAATATTTCCCAAAAAACAATCATCCATGTTGTGTTTCATTATTTCATGATCACCAGGACCTCCCAGGGGCAAGGCGACGGCGACAGAGACTCCGGTGGCAGAAGGTGAACAGGAGCAGTCCCTTGCAGGCTCTTCTGCTGGCCCCAGTAAGTTGTTCTATTGTTATATTAATACTTATACTTCCCTAACTTTTACAGCTCCTATTCATTACAAACTGGTTCCTAATAATTCTATGTTTTACAAAATAGTCTTTGATCTTCTTCTAATGTGGACTACTTTCTACATTCTTATCCTGCCTCTACCATCACTCTCTGTGCTACTACTATTTACAATTATGAGTCGGTCTGTGTAGGTAGCTAAGCTTGTCCATTCGGCAAACGGTGTGAAACAAAACTCTGATACAGCAATAGCTCTAGGCACTGAGTGCAGTCCTCTGGGTTGCCCTTGCTGTCTATTCCAGTCTTCTTAATGTAAGTGCTTTGACAATTTCCAACAACAAAATGTCATTGTTTACACCAAGTAAAAGGTAGCAGTTGCCTTTTTGATTTGAGAGGAGCACATCCCATACCGCTACTGTTTCAGGGACTATTCTTCACACAAAGAAGTATGAACAAGATAAATAGGACATTGTTGATGATAGGTGCAGTTCGACTTTCGACATACCTCAGTCCGAACAGAAGTTGAACCCCCATTCCCCTGACCGACTATCTAGAATGTCTGACCAATGATTTTACGACCCAGAAGAACAGAAGAAGAGAGACTACCTCCGAGTCCTGGCCTATCTGAGTTACTGAAACATGACTGCCAAGTGCAGTAGTTCAAACCATTCCGCTCACTCACTCGTGAACAAAAACCACACAGTGTTTGTTAGTTTTTAATTTTTATTTTCAATTGAGAAATGAAAACATTATTTCTTTATTTTTAATAGCGTAGTATTCTTATGGATGAAGATGACGTTAAAGTTTACTTTAAACAACATTCCCATGAATGAAATTAGTATGACTCAAACTTAAAAATAGTTAACACTAACAGACACAGGAAATTAGTAGAATAAGTGTGTGTGAGCCCCCACCTTCTTTAAAGTACTTAAGTACTGCTGGTGGTGACTCAGTAGTAGTTGGTGAATCGTCTGGCTGAAGGGCAATGGAATCTTCTTTCTGTAATGAGAAAAATGATGCACGTTAAGCAAGCATTAATCAGTTGTCAAAAGAAGAAGTGTAGCATTTAATGGAATAAGCATCTAAAAGGTTAACACCCTCCCCAAAACCGTAACATTTTTTCAATCCCAGTAATACAAAATGTGTTATGTAACATTTCCTTCCATTACGAGACAAAATAGGGGGTTGTGTATGGCATCTGAAAATATGACATGTTTTTCCTAGACGTCACAACATCTGATGCGGCACAGATGACCATCCGTGCTGGGGCCAGCAGTGCGGAGGGGTCCACTCTGGATGCGGCGGTGCCAACAGGAGGAGCTGGGGGGGAAGGCTCAGCGGCGGCGGATGGTGGTAAGTTATTATACTACTTACTTATTATATTTTTTTTGAGTAGGCTCGTAAAGGAGTGTATGATGTACTGTACAGTAGTACACAGTACACTAGTATAAGTACACTGTACTGTCAAGAACATTTACTAATTTATAACTACTTTTTGGGCTATCACGGAGAAGACAGTCAACCTTGACTTGTAATAGCATTAGTGGCTGTACTTCTCTGGTAACCAATGGTCCCCTCTATTTCACTTGAACTCAGCTGGCCAATTTTTATTTTAAAGCCAAGTCATATCAGATCAGATGTAGTTTAGGGATGTGAAGAACGAAAAGCTAAAGAAGAGTGAAACGAAGGACGAGCGAGTCTTAATATTTATTTATGACTGTAAAAAATGGTTTTGTTGAATGCAATTCAACATAAGAAAGAATACAGCGGTTTCCAAAATATAATGAAAAGGGTGTAAGTTGGTTGTTAACAAAAATAAATTTTGGTACATTTGAGACATTAAGAAGAATCATAGACGTACTTTGTAAGCCTGGATGTTATCTTCTTTATCCTCCTCGTCGATAGCAGAGGTGTATGATGTAGTAGCGCAGACGCTGAGTGGATGAAGTATGGCCAGTGGCAGTGCCACCCCTATAGAAAAGTAAGACATTCCTATTCCCACCTGCATGTACTGCTTAAAGTACTGCGAGTCTGCATCATCATGGCCTGTGTCTGTATTTCTTGGGTTAAAGCTGAGTGAGCTGCCATTATGGCGGCTACCACAAGTTCACGTACCAGTAATTTCTTTTGCAAAACAAGAGAAAAAAGTAAAAAGGCATTTTTTAGTACTATCTGACTATGTATGTACTAGTAGTGAGTCCACCTATAGTGCTGCTTGTGGAATTCCTGAAACTCACAGTGTCACAGGCTTACAAAGACGGCGGAAAGATACAGGCCAAAATGTTTTACTGTGTTTGCTACTTGCTGGTGTTACTGAGTGTCACAGGCTCTGTAGAAATGACTGTCCCCTTTTTGGAGCCTCGCTGGGCTCTGAATAAACAAATGGCCCCTGAGAATCTCTGGGCTCTCAAAGATAGTTGTGGCGCCTGAGCCCCTCGTGGGCTCTCAGTAAATCAAAATGCCCCCTTGAGCCTTTCAGGCTCATACACAAAATACGGCCGTTGGAGTCCCTCCGGGACTCAAGAGAACAAATGGCTCTGGGCGTTGGAGTCCCTCTTCGGGGGACTCGAAAGGAAATGATGCCACCCAGAGCCTCTCGCGGCCCTGAAGAAATGCCCCAGTAACGTAGGAGCCCGCCCGGGGCTCAAATCTGCAGGGAGGCCCCCCCGGGGCCTCTCAGGCTCTTTGACAACAAAGCCCTGGTACTGGAGGGGAGGGCGGGCGCCGGCAATGTGCCCCGACGCCCTCCTCCCTAGTCGGGAACACCGAGCCCCACTTACCCGGTTTCTGGTGGGCGCTCCCAGGGTCTCCAGGCTCCTTCTCTTCCTCGGCAGCTGCGGGGCTCTCCCCACACCACGGTTGCCCCGCTGCTGGACAGAAGGCTTCTCTCTCTCCTGGGTGAGTGCACCGGATCCCAGGGTCGGCTCCCGGTAGCTTCCGGCTCCCTCCTTCCTGTCCCGGGCTGGCAGCCAATCAGAGCGCGGCCTGGGGAATGAGGTCACGGCCTGCCTGACTTCCTGTACGGCCGGGCGGCGACGGGGAAAACTTCACAGGGCAATGCCGGGTGGGCACCGGCCTTAAGCTCAATAAAGCGCTCCCAAAGCGCTCGTGACAGGGTAAAGCACAAGGTCCTTGGCAGGGTGGACACCTGCCAGGGGACTGTCAAATCGGCAAAAAGTGGCGTGGGCAGCCACGAAAAGGGAAAGTAAAGCGCTCCCAGCGGTCAAAGACGATTCGCAGCGCTCTCAGCGCTAGGGGTGCAGGCACAGCGCTCCCAAGCGCTAGGGGCACAGCATAGTTCCTTAAAGCAGGCAGGGGGCAAGGCTGGGCCCAGAGCCAGCTCACTGGGTCTCCAGGCAGGGAGATAATCCAAGTGGCGGTCTTCCTGGCCCCAGCAACAGCAGCAGCCCCCTCAGGCAGGATCCTGGCAGAGAACAGTTTGTGTGGCGACACAGCCCCATTTTTATGCACCACATTCCTTTGTCTGTAGGGGGAGAAAACAGTCACAGCTGGTTTTGGAGCACCCTTGATGTGCTCATCACCTCACTCTATTCACTGGCAGGGCTAGGGTCGTTAGACGCACCACAGGGGGTGGGGCCAGCAATGTGTGGGGAAAGCCCAGCCCCATCAGGAACCAGGTGCAGCCCTCCCCTCACATCAGCATGCTGATCTGAGCACTCACCACTGGGCAGACCCATCCAGACATCCTGGATCCTGGTATCCCAGCCAACTCCAGCCAATCACACACCAGCACCCTCACAGCCATCTACCACTTCGCCGCGCTGGCGCTGCTACTAGCGCTGCTACTAGCGCCGAGTACTTTTTAAAACTTCCTGTTTTGCATTTGGGTTCGTTTTTCTGTTTCATTCTTCCCTGATTTTAGCCTGCCTGCTTGCTGCCAGCGCCCCCTTCTCCCCTTACCTGCACCTTAAAAACGGCATTTTCTGCCTGCCAAGCACCACCACTTTGGTGGGTCCGGGTCCTGGGGGTCATTTTGGGCGCCATCTTTGTTTGGGCTACTTCAGCCAGCGGCGGCCGCCATCTTGGAGCGGACTCGCACGCTCAGGCTTGATTGGAGCGCCTACTGAAGGCGGGCTCTAGCATGGTGCTGGTTAGACCATCTACCACTTCGCCGCGCTCGCGCTGCTACTAGCGCCGAGTACTTTTTAAAACTTCCTGTTTTGCATTTGGGTTCGTTTTTCTGTTTCATTCTTCCCTGATTTTAGCCTGCCTGCTTGCTGCCAGCGCCCCCTTCTCCCCTTACCTGCACCTTAAAAACGGCATTTTCTGCCTGCCAAGCACCACCACTTTGGTGGGTCCGGGTCCTGGGGGTCATTTTGGGCGCCATATTTGTTTGGGCTACTTCAGCCAGCGGCGGCCGCCATCTTGGAGCGGACTCGCACGCTCAGGCGTGATTGGAGCGCCTACTTAAGGCGGGCTCTAGCGTGGTGCTGGTTAGACCATCTACCACTTCGCCGCGCTCGCGCTGCTACTAGCGCCGAGTACTTTTTAAAACTTCCTGTTTTGCTTTTGGGTTCGTTTTTCTGTTTCATTCTTCCCTGATTTTAGCCTGCCTGCTTGCTGCCAGCGCCCCCTTCTCCCCTTACCTGCACCTTAAAAACGGCATTTTCTGCCTGTTAAGCACCACCACTTTGGTGGGTCCGGGTCCTGGGGGTCATTTTGGGCGCCATCTTTGTTTGGGCTACTTCAGCCAGCGGCGGCCGCCATCTTGGAGCGGACTCGCACGCTCAGGCTTGATTGGAGCGCCTACTTAAAGTCGCTCCCTCACGCGCAGCGTGACGCGCAGGTGGACGCCCTCGCTTAGCCTGAGTCGTGCCGGAGTCCTGCCCGTCTGCGCCCGTCAGCGTCCCGGAGGCGTCGGGGCGGCGGGGGACCCCGGTCCGGCAATACTCTGGCTGAGATGATTTGCTATTCCTCTGCGTCATTGCGGGACATGCGGGGCCATTCTAGCTCTTGCCGCTCCATTTTCCCGGGGCGGTTTAGGGGCAAACGACGCTGTCCAGGCTGTGGTTGGACGCCTTCCTGGATTTGTGCTACGGTTCCTCACCCGGCAACAGCTGGCGTGAAGCATCTTTGCCTGCTGCTGAACACGAGGTCGGTAGGGCGCCACGCCCTGCACATTTACGATCTTCTGGTCAGGGAAAATCCCCTGTGCTTGCTACTGACCGAAACTTGGCTGGGAGAGGCTTCCAATCCGGATGTCTTCTCAGCCATTCCTCCTGCGTACAATATCTTCCGGCAGGACAGAGTTAAGGGCAGGGGAGGGGGAGTGGCGGTTGTGGTGAAAAAGAGCGTCTCCTGCTCGGTGCTTCCCCTGAACTCCATTGGGAATGCCGAGTCGCTCGCCTTCACGCTCAGACTGTCCCCAGGTCAGGCCTTGAAGGGGTTGTTGGTTTATAGACCACCAGGCCCGGTGGGTTCCTTTTTGGAGGATCTGCAGACAGCCGTCTCTGAGCTGGCGCTGACCACACAGCATTGTGTTGTGGCCGGTGATTTCAACTTCCACCTTGACACGGCGGACGACCCTGTTGCGGCCAAATTGCTGGATGTAGCCGTACGCTATATAAAAGCTACTTAACATAACAACATAACATAACATAACAGCACACGTACAGCCATGTCTAGAAGTGGTACTTCCCCACTAGACACTGTAGGAAGGTGGCTACCTGACTATGGTTACCCCAGATTTGTTGCCTGTGTTTAGCTGGTTTTTTGACTTAGTTGACCTGGTTCCCTGCTAATCAGGGCCCCAGGCCATCTGCTCTCTCTGTAAAATGGATTCCATGTACCCTAGGTACATACCACAATTGAAAATGGACTCCTTGTCAGCCCCTGTATAATGCACTATAGGTGCCCAGGGCATAGGAGCCACCAAGGCCTACCAGGGGCTGCAGCATATCTTTTGCCACCCCTGGCTGGTTCTTAAATTTACACAACTGGCTGATCACTCAGCTGGGGTAAGGTGGTGTAATCACCCCTTACTTAGATATAGTATACCTATATCTAAACCTATATCTGGACACATATAAACATGTGAGCCACTCCTATGGAAGGCCTCATCAATCCTGGAGGCAGAGTGCATGGTTTAATGTGAGATGGAGCTCTAGCATGAGCTGAGCCTGTCTGCAGCTGTCGGGAACAACTCCCTAAGCTGTTTCAGGATAATGCCATACCATATACTCTTAAGTGCCTTATAATCCTCGCGGTTATATAGCAACTCTGGTTTGGCTTTATCAAAACATGTTGTGTAAGGTGTTCTGGCGACGGGGATAGCATTCCACCCCTCTAGAGGGGTAAGACATGTTACTTTACTTAAATGCGGTTAATTTCTAAAAGGACCTTAGATCCACAAAATGGATGCCTCTGCCACAGACAAGAGTCTGACCCCCTGCAGCTGACCGAAACTCAGCCAAATGGGGCCTGGACAAAGGGTTTCCTGTCGCAGGGGGGTGTTACCACCCTCCAGACAGGAGATAGTGGATTGTAGCAGGGAGGTTTGAAAGAAACCAGACACTGCTTGGGGCGCACAAGGCTGCCCCTTGCATAATCCGGTCAAACCAGTTCTGGGGCACTCCAGCCCTCGTGCCAGGGCGGCCTGGATCAAAGGAAGGGGGTGTATCCACCCACTTCCTGGGTCCCACCCATAGGAGGGGACCTAGCAGGTAATCCAGCCCCCCAAATTAGTATAAGACTGGGAGCAGTGCCAATGCACTTTAGATTTCCTGATGAAACATAAGAAACGAAACTCTGGACCCTTCGACATCCTACTCAACGTAGAAGACTGAAGAATATCCCTTGTGGTCAAGGAGTGACCACCCTGTGCAAACAGGCACCATCCAGCCATCGACATCTGCTTTGTCGCAGTTCCCGCCGGAACCCGAGCGACAGAGATCGACGAGATCAAGCTTGCCTGCCTTCCAACAGCCCGATCCACAGTCCCTGCAGAGCAGAGACCCGTGGAGGCGACCGGAAGCGTGGGGCACGCCATCTTTAATTGACCACGAGACGCTGACCGTGCAGCCCGTGAGTGACCCTCGAAGCTGTACACCGGGGTTTGAGAAGCCCCAACCCTGAGCCACTCTTGCACTGAAGTTCAGCCCTCCACACTCGACGAGTGCTGCGTGGGGCCCTTCTGCTCCATTTGGCTCAACGCGTTGGCCCGGTCACTTGCCAGCCGGCTAGTGGCCCCTGTACCAACGAACTTTGAAATTCGACCTGCAAATCTGGTTGCTCCAGATCTGCACCAGCTCCCCTGAAAAGGAGCCCTCACTCTGACCCTCCTGGTTCGAGTGAGAAGCAATCTCCCGGTTCTGCATGGATTGCTCTTGCCAAGTGTTGTTTGCTCCAAACTTGAAGCCGACTGCGCCGACGGTGAGAGCCCTTGTGGGACAGATCGTGACCCGCTCCTGGACGTCGCAGATGCCCCAGAGCCCACGTGACAGCGGAGAGAAGCTCCTCGACGACCACCTGATTGCGCCCGACATTGCCTGGTTCCGTCCTGGTTCCACCCTGGTCACTGCTGAGTGACCCAGACTCTGTCCCCTCTGCTTTCAGGTACTTTTCGACTCGAGTCCACCCTTGGACTCCACCGGACACTTCTCTTTCACCCCGCCTGCAGCCCTTTCAGCTCCAAGCACCAAGAGCCTGCGTGACGAAACCCGACTCAACTTCGACCCTGTGCACCCGCTTCCTGTGGGTGAGGTAACTTTGCTCCGCCGGTGTTCCCACACTGGTACACATCTCTAGGGTCTGTGTCTTAAGTTTTGTTCCTCTAGGTTCAGCGGAAGTGTCCTTAAACTTTAACTTTACAACTTTTACGCACCATTGGTTAACATTGGTGCACGCGTGCGCTTTCCGCACTGCTCCCGAATCCCGTGGGCCTCTCCCGACTTCAGCATTGCTTGTCTCGACTGCTCCCAGCGATTCCCTAGGCCCTAGGCCTAACCACTGTTCGATTGGTATCTCTTATACCACTTGTTTAGTATATGGTTAGAGTGGCCCCCCGCCCTCATCCATAATTGTGCAACTTTGTATGTTTAAACTGTGCTTTTGATTTAACGCTTGTGCCCCTTTATTCATAAAGAATACTGGGGATTGTTTTTAGTAATAAATACATATATTTTTATAATATATACTTGTGTGGTGTCCTTTCATTTGATATTACAGGATTGTATGTGGTAAAACAGCTCGCTTAACACGACCTCTTAAGTTAAGCCTTTAGGCTGCTTAGTCCATGCTACCCCTAGGATAGCTTGTCTAACAAGGTTGACTTACAACCAGACACCATAAGGGATTGTTTGGTCTGATAACCGGTGGTTCCAGAATTGGAAACATCACCTATCAGGCCAACTTCTCACATTGGTGGCAGCGGTGGGATTTGAGCTTGCTGTTGTTTTACCATTGCAATCTTTTATCAAATTGAAAGATCACATCAAGTACCTCAAGGTACATATAAATCAAAAGCTTAGCATATTTAAGTTCTACTGAACTTAGTAGTTGTAGATTAAAGGGATTAGCACACCCTGACTACAACTCACTAGCAAGGTACAGTAGGAAAACACTTAGTGTAGGTAAGTGCACCACTTACACCTCACTAGTAGTCATGTCTGACACAGGAAAAGCCTCAGGGTCTGCTCCTGTGACAGTTGACCTTACCAAGGCAACTTCCAGCTATGACAAATTAACCCGAAAGGACTTGATTGCCTTGTGCATATCAAGAGGGTTAAAAAGGGGCAGAAGTCCCACATGTCCTATCCTGATAGCCATTCTAGAACAGGATGACTTAGAGAAGGCGAATGAAGTTCCCTTAGAGTCAGGAGATGGAGTGAACCCCCCTGTAACTGATACCCCTCCAGAGGAAGGAGAAGAGGAGGAAGAAGAGGAGGAGGAGGACTCAGATGTAGAGGACCCAGAAGATCAGGATCAGAGGGGTAGCCAGGTCCTAGTTGCCAGGCTTAACCAGGCCAACTTAGACCTACTGGGAAATGGAGAGGGCCAGCACCTCCCCAGATCCCACCATATCATTCTCCCAGGCAACAGAAGAGTGAGATCTCCCTCAGGGGACTCTCATATTTCTAGTGCCTCAAGAGAATCTCAGAGAGGTATGACTGCCTCTCAGAAGATAGAGCATAGGTCCAGAATGAGGGCTGTCAAACTCCAAATAGAGAGGGAGGAGGTAGCCTTGGCTCAAGCTAGACTTGCCTTGGCAAGAGAGCAAAAATTGTGTGGCTTAGATGCCACTGGTGGCAGCAATATTCCTAAAGAGAAACCCAGGTCCTATGATAGTAGAAACCTGACAAAGATTGTGCCCCCCTACAAGGAAGGGGATGACATCCACAAGTGGATAACTGCTCTTGAGAGAGCCTGCATGGTACAGCAGGTTCCTGAGGAACAGTGGGCAGCAATCTTATGGTACTCCTTTTCAGAGAAAGGGAGAGATAAGCTCCTCACTGTTAGACATGAGGATGCAAACAATTACAAAGTCCTTGTAGGAAGGTGGCTACCTGACTATGGTTACCCCAGATTTTTTGCCTGTGTTTAGCTGGTTTTTTGACTTAGTTGACCTGGTTCCCTGCTAATCAGGGCCCCAGGCCATCTGCTCTCTCTGTAAAATGGATTCCATGTACCCTAGGTACATACCACAATTGGAAATGGACTCCTTGTCAGCCCCTGTATAATGCACTATAGGTGCCCAGGGCATAGGGGCCACCAAGGCCTACCAGGGGCTGCAGCATATATTTTGCCACCCCTGGCTGGTTCTTAAATTGACACAACTGGCTGATCACTCAGCTGGGGTAAGGTGGTGTAATCACCCCTTACTTAGATATAGTATACCTATATCTAAACCTATATCTGGACACATATAAACCTGTGAGCCACTCCTATGGAAGGCCTCATCAATCCTGGAGGCAGAGTGCGTGGTTTAATGTGAGATGGAGCTCTAGCATGAGCTGAGCCTGTCTGCAGCTGTCGGGAACAACTCCCTAAGCTGTTTCAGGATAATGCCATACCATATACTCTTAAGTGCATTATAATCCTTGCGGTTATATAGCAACTCTGGTTTGGCTTTATCAAAACATGTTGTGTAAGGTGTAATACGATTTGGAATACTATCCCCTCGCCAGTTCTGGCGATGGGGATAGCATTCCACCCCTCTAGAGGGGTAAGACATGTTACTTTACTTAAATGCGGTTAATTTCTAAAAGGACCTTAGATCCACAAAATGGATGCCTCTGCCACAGACAAGAGTCTGACCCCCTGAAGCTGACCGAAACTCAGCCAAATGGGGCCTGGACAAAGGGTTTCCTGTCGCAGGGGGGTGTTACCACCCTCCAGACAGGAGATAGTGGATTGTAGCAGGGAGGTCTGAAAGAAACCAGACACTGCCTGGGGCGCACAAGGCTGCCCCTTGTATAATCAGGCCAAACCGGTTCTGGGGCACTCCAGCCCTCATGCCAGGGCGGCCTGGATCAAAGGAAGGGGGTGTATCCACCCACTTCCTGGGTCCCACCCATAGGAGGGGACCTAGCAGGTAATCCAGCCCCCAAAATTAGTATAAGACTGGGAGCAGTGCCAATGCACTTCAGATTTCCTGATGAAACATAAGAAACGAAACTCTGGACCCTTCGACATCCTACTCAACGTAGAAGACTGAAGAATCTCCCTTGTGGTCAAGGAGTGACCACCCTGTGCAAACAGGCACCATCCAGCCATCAACGTCTGCTTTGTCGCAGTTGCTGCCGGAACTCAAGCGACAGAGATCGACGAGATCAAGCTTGCCTGCCTTCCAACAGCCCGATCCACAGTCCCTGCAGAGCTGAGACCCGTGGAGGCGACCAGAAGCGTGGGGCATGCCATCTTGAATTGACCACAAGACGCTGACCGTGCAGCCCACGAGTGACCCTCGAAGCTGTACACCAGGGTTTGAGAAGCCCCAACCCTGAGCCACTCTTGCACCGAAGTTCAGCCCTCCACACTCGACGAGTGCTGCGTGGGGCCCTTCTGCTCCATTTGGCTCAACACGTTGGCCCGGTCACTTGCCAGCCGGCTAGTGGCCCCTGTACCGACGA
Organism: Lissotriton helveticus; assembly: GCF_964261635.1. NCBI lineage: Eukaryota > Metazoa > Chordata > Amphibia > Caudata > Salamandridae > Lissotriton > Lissotriton helveticus. Next base: position 288,046 of record NW_027611681.1, read on the forward strand.
ACTTTGAAATTCGACCTGCAACTCTGGTTGCTCCAGATCTGCACCAGCTCCCCTGAAAAGGAGCCCCCACTCTGACCCTCCTGGTTCGAGTGAGAAGCAATCTCCCGGTTCCGCGTGGATTGCTCTTGCCAAGTGTTGTTTGCTCCAAACTTGAAGCTGACTGCGCCGACGGTGAGAGCCCTCGTGGGACAGATCGTGACCCGCTCCTGGACGTCGCAGATGCCCCAGAGCCCACGTGACAGCGGAGAGAAGCTCCTCGACGACCACCTGATTGCGCCCAACATTGCCTGGTTCCGTCCTGGTTCCACCCTGGTCACTGCTGAGTGACCCAGACTCTGTCCCCTCTGCTTTCAGGTACTTTTCGACTCGAGTCCACCCTTGGACTCCACCGGACACTTCTCTTTCACCCCGCCTGCAGCCCTTTCAGCTTCAAGCACCAAGAGCCTGCGTGACGAAACCCGACTCAACTTCGACCCTGTGCACCCGCTTCCTGTGGGTGAGGTAACTTTGCTCCGCCAGTGTTCCCACACTGGTACACATCTCTAGGGTCTGTGTCTTAAGTTTTGTTCCTCTAGGTTCAGCGGAAGTGTCCTTAAACTTTAACTCTACAACTTTTACGCACCATTGGTTAACATTGGTGCATGCGTGCGCTTTCCGCACTGCACCCGAATCCCGCGGGCTTTTCCCGACTTCAGCACTGCTTGTCCCGACTGCTCCCAGCGATTCCCTAGGCCCTAGGCCTAACCACTGTTCGATTGGTATCTCTTATACCACTTGTTTAGTATATGGTTTGAGTGGCCCCCCGCCCTCATCCATAATTGTCAACTTTGTATGTTTAAACTGTGCTTTTGATTTAACGCTTGTGCCCCTTTATTCATAAAGAATACTGGGGATTGTTTTTAGTAATAAATACATATATTTTTATAATATATACTTGTGTGGTGTCCTTTCATTTGATATTACAGGATTGTATGTGGTAAAACAGCTCACTTAACACGACCTCTTAAGTTAAGCCTTTAGGCTGCTTAGTCCATGCTACCCCTAGGATAGCTTGTCTAATAAGGTTGACTTGCAACCAGACACCATAAGGGATTGTTTGGTCTGATAACCGGTGGTTCCAGAATTGGAAACATCACCTATCAGGCCAACTTCTCACAGTCCTGAAGAGTGTCCTAATAGATGGGTTTGGCTTAACCACTGAACAGTACAGGTTGAAGTTCAGAGACACCCAGAAGACACAGACTCAGGACTGGACTGATTTTGTTGATTGTGCAACTAAGGCTCTGGAGGGTTGGCTACATGGCAGCAAAGAACATGACTTTACAGGATTGTATAATTTGATTATGAGGGAGCAGATCCTAAGTAATTGTCAGAACCAGCTCTTACACCAGCACCTGGTGGACTCTGATCTGACCTCTCCCCAAGAATTGGGAAAGAAGGCAGACAAGTGGGTCAGAACCAGGATTAGGCATAAGAATCAGGACAGTAACCAGAAGAAGGAGTCTACCAAGCCTCAAGATAAGGGTGGGGATAAAAATAAAGAAAAGACTTCCACAGGGCCCCAAAACTCCAAGAATGGGGGTGGGTCCCAAGACACTTCTTCAACAGAGAAAAAGCCTTATTGTCATGTCTGTAAACAGGTTCAACAAGTTCAAAAGGGCTGTAGCCAACCCCCTTCTGTGGGACCTCTCTGTAAGCAAAGAGCAGGCAGGGTAAAAGAATGTCCCATTTCCGCCTGAGCTTCTCTGGTAATCCTTTTATCATGCCTTTTAGGGTCTTGTTAAATCTCTCCACAAGCCCATTGCATTGTGGATGATATGGGGTGGTAAACTTATAGTTTACTCCACATTCCTTCCACATTGCTTTCAGATAGCTAGACATAAAATTCGTGCCTCTATCTGATAGTACCTCCTTAGGAAAGCCCACTCTTGAGAAAACTGCAATGAGGGCCTTTGCCACCACAGGGGCTGTGGTGGTCCTTAGGGGAATAGCCTCTGGATACCTGGTGGCATGATCCACTACCACCAGTATGAATCTGTTCCCAGATGCTGTTTGGGGGTCCATTGGACCCACAATATCAATTCCAACTCTTTCAAAGGGAACTCCCACCACAGGTAGTGGTATTAGGGGGGCCTTTGTTGTGCCACCTGACTTACCACTGGCTTGGCAAGTGACACAGGAGCGACAAAACTCCTTGACATCCTCTGACATGTGAGGCCAGTGAAAGTGTGAAACAAGCCTGTCCCACGTCTTGTTCTGGCCTAAGTGTCCTGCAAGGGGAATATCATGGGCCAAGGTAAGGAGGAACCCCCTAAACTGCAGAGGTATAACCAACCTCCTGGTCATGCCAGGCTTGGGGGCTCTAGCCTCTGAGTAAAGGAGTCCATCATCCCAATACACAGTATGGGTACCTTGGGCATCCCCAGCAGCCTCAGCAGCAGCCTGCTGTCTGAGGGGTTCAAGGGAAGGGCAATCTAATTGAGCCTGCCTCAGGTCTGCCCTTGAGGGTCCCCCTGTCCCCAGAAACTCAACCTGGTCAGGTTCAAGCTCCTCAGAGACAGTCTCCTCTTGGACTGCAGAATCAGTTTCCTCTGAAACCTGATCCTCAACCTGGGGCAAGGTGGAAGGCTGAGCCTTTCCTCTCTTGCTCCTTCTCTTGGGTTGTGGCTGGTCTATTGTTTCAAGATCCACCACTGGTTCAGGAAGGCACTTCTTAGCCTGAGCCCTTGTCATGGCAAGGACATGCTCTGAAAACCCTAGCATTTCTGCATGAGTCCTGTACTCCACTTCTGACCATGCTGAGCTTTCAAGGTCATTTCCTAACAGACAGTCTACTGGTAGGTCTGCACTCACCACAACCTTCTTTAGGCCATCAACCCCTCCCCAGGAGAAGTTCACAACTGCCACACTATGGGAAGTAGTGGAGTTGCTTGCATTGGTTACTAGGTAGCTCTCACCTAGTACAATCTGTCCAGGGTCCACAAAGTCAGGTGTCACCATTGTGACACTGGCACATGTGTCCCTGTAAGCTTGAGCCAGTTTCTCATTAATTAAGGGAGTCTGTCTGTATTTGCCCAGGTTACTGGGGCTTACTGCAGTGGGCAACTCAATGTCCACATCATACAGGAGAACTGCCTGTGTAGGGATTCTGACTAGGCCAGATCCTACTTCAATACCCAGGGTCAACCCAGCTACACCCTTGGACTGTGTTCCACCACTGCTTACTGTACTTGGGTGTAGGAAGGTGGCTACCTGACTATGGTTACCCCAGATTTTTTGCCTGTGTTTAGCTGTTTTTTTGACTTAGTTGACCTGGTTCCCTGCTAATCAGGGCCCCAGGCCATCTGCTCTCTCTGTAAAATGGATTCCATGTACCCTAGGTACATACCAATTGGAAATGGACTCCTTGTCAGCCCCTGTAGAATGCACTATAGGTGCACAGGGCATAGGGGCCACTAAGGCCTACCAGGGGCTGCAGCATATCTTTTGCCACCCCTGGCTGGTTCTTAAATTGACACAACTGGCTGATCACTCAGCTGGGGTAAGGTGGTGTACACACCCCTTGCTTAGATATAGTATACCTATGTCTAAACCTATATCTGGACACATGTAAACCTGTGAGCCACTCCTATAGTCAGGCCTCACCAATCCTGGAGGCTGGGTGCATGGTTTTATGTGAGATGGAGCTCTAGCATGAGCTGAGCCTGTCTGCAGCCGTCGGGAACAAATCCCTAAGCTGTTTCAGGATAATGCCATACCATATACTATTAAGTGCCTTATAATCCTCCTGGTTATTTAGCAACTTTGGTTTGGCTTTATCAAAACATGTCGTGTAAGGTGTCATACGCTTTGGAATACCATCCCCTCGCCAGTTCTGGCGACGGGGATGGCATTCCACCCCTCTAGAGGGGTAAGACATGTTACTTCACTTTAATGCGGTTGATTTCTCCAAAGGCCTTAAGATCCACAAAATGGATGCCTCTGCCACAGACAAATGTCTGGACCCCTGGAGCTGACCGAAACTCAGTCAAGGGGGTCCTGGACAAAGGGTTTCCTGTCACAGGAGGGTGTCACCGCCCTCCAGACAGGAGATAGTGTATTGTAGCAGGGAGGTTTGAAAGAAACCAGACACTGCCTGGGGCGCACAAGGCTGCCCCTTGCATAATCCGGCCAAACCGGTTCTGGGGCACTCCAGCCCTCGTGCCAGGGCGGCCTGGATCAAAGGAAGGGGGTGTATCCACCCACTTCCTGGGTCCCACCCATAGGAGGGGACCTAGCAGGTAATCACGCCCACCAGATTCGAATAAGAGTGGTAGCAGTGCCAATGCACATCATATCATCCTGAAATCACCTTTAAACTAAGAAGACGACTGGACTTCGACATTCTGATGATAGAAGACTGAAGAGAATCTCCCTTGTGGCCTAGGAGGGGCCACCCTGTGAACACAGGCACCACCCAGCACCTCGACGTCTGCTTTGCCGCCGCCTCCCGCCGGAGCCCGAGTGCAGAGCCTGACAAGACCCAGCTTCCCAGACTTCTCCCAGCCCGATCCACAGTCCCTGCAAAGAAGGGACCCGTGGAGGCACCGAGAGACGTGGGAGCGGACATCTTGAAAGACCCCCGAGACGCTGACTGTGCAGCACCCGAGACATCCTTGACTCTGTGCTTTGGGGTTTAAGAAGCCCCACAATCGAACAGCATTTGCACCAAGGATCAGCCCTCCAGCATCTCCACGATCTGCGTGGGGCCCTTTTGCTTTGTGCCACTCGACTTGCCATCCCGGCCGCTTGTCACGTGGTCAGCGGCCATCTTGGCGACGAAACCTACAATTTTTACTGTGGGTCTGGTTGCTCCAGACCTGCCCTCGCTCCTGTAGAAAGGAGTACCCGCTCTGACCTTGCTGGTACGAGTAATAAGCCTTTTTCACTTTCCCCGTGGCTTGCATTAGCCAAGGCTTGTTTGCTTCAATCGAGTTGCCGACACCGCCATCAGCTAGAGCCTTTGAGGGACAGCTCGTGATCGACTCCTGGACGTCCTTGACCTCTTCGTGTCCACGTGGCTGCAGAGAGAAGCAACACCTCATCACCTGTTTGCACCCGACTTTGCCTGGTTCCAATCTGGTTCCACGGTGGTCACTGGCCAGTGACTTTGAACACTGTCCCCTCTGCTTTCAGGTCTTCACCACTTCAGATCCACCCTTGGATCCACCGGACACTTCTCCTTCACATCGCCTGCAGCGTCTTCAGCTTCAAGCGCCAAGAACCTGCGTGTCAAAACCCGACGCCTCTTCGACCCTGTGCACCCACTTCCTGTGGGTGAGGTAACTTTGGTCCGCCGGTGTTCCCACACTGGTGCACACCTCTAGGGTCTGTGTGTTAAGTTTTGTTCCTCTAGGTTCAGCGGAAGTGTCCTTAAACTTTAACTCTGTGACTTTTACGCACCATTGGTTAACATTGGTGCATGCGTGCGCTTTCCGCACATCTCCCGAATCCCGAGGGCCATTCCCGACTTCAGCATTGCTTGTCCTGACTGCTCCCAGCGATTCCCTAGGCCCTAGGCCTAACCACTGTTCGAGTGGCCTCTCTTATACCACTTGTTTAGTATATGGTTTGAGTGGCCACCCGCCCTCATCCATAATTGTGCAACTTGTATGTTTAAACAGTGCTTTTTGATTTAACGCTTGTGCCCCTTTATTCATAAAGAATACTGGGGATTGTTTTTAGTAATAAACACATATATTTTTATAATATATACTTGTGTGGTGTCCTTTCATTTGATATTACAGGATTGTATGTGGTAAAACAGCTCGCTTAACACGACCTCTTAAGTTAAGCCTTTAGGCTGCTTAGTCCATGCTACCCCTAGGATAGCTTGTCTAATAAGGTTGACTTACAACCAGACACCATAAGGGATTGTTTGGTCAGGTAGTAGGTGGTTCCAGAATTGGAAACATCCCCTACCAGGCCAACTTCTCACATTGGTGAGCAGCGGTGCGGATTTGAGCTTGCTGTTGTTTTACCATTGCAATCTTTATATCAAATTGAAAGATCACATCAAGTACCTCTAGGTACATATAAAATCAAAAGCTTAGCATATTAAGTTCTACTGAACTTAGTAGTTGTAGGTTGAAGGGAGTAGCACACCCCTGACTACAACTCACTAGCAAGGTCCATGTGAGAAGTTGGCCTGGTAGGGGATGTTTCCAATTCTGGAACCACCTGCTACCTGACCAAACAATCCCCTTATGGTGTCTGGTTGTAAGTCAACCTTATTAGACAAGCTATCCTAGGGGTAGCATGGACTAAGCAGCCTAAAGGCTTAACTTAAGAGGTCGTGTTAAGCGAGCTGTTTTACCACATCCAATCCTGTAATACCAAATGAAAGGACACCACACAAGTATATATTATAAAAATATATGTGTTTATTACTAAAAACAATCCCCAGTATTCTTTATGAATAAAGGGGCACAAGCGTTAAATCAAAAAGCACTGTTTAAACATACAAGTTGCACAATTATGGATGAGGGCGGGTGGCCACTCAAACCATATACTAAACAAGTGGTATAAGAGAGGCCACTCGAGCAGTGGTTAGGCCTAGGGCCTAGGGAATCGCTGGGAGCAGTCAGGACAAGCAATGCTGAAGTCGGGAATGGCCCTCGGGATTCGGGAGATGTGCGGAAAGCGCACGCATGCACCAATGTTAACCAATGGTGCGTAAAAGTCAAAGAGTTAAAGTTTAAGGACACTTCCGCTGAACCTAGAGGAACAAAACTTAACACACAGACCCTAGAGGTGTGCACCAGTGTGGGAACACCGGCGGAGCAAAGTTACCTCACCCACAGGAAGTGGGTGCACAGGGTCAAAGTGGCGTCGGGTTTTGACACGCAGGCTCTTGGTGCTTGAAGCTGAAAGGGCTGCAGGCAGGGTGAAGACGAAGTGTCCGGTGGAGTCCAAGGGTGGACTCAAGTTGTAGGGTACCTGAAAGCAGAGGGGACAGAGTCTGGGTCACTCATCAGTGACCAGGGTGGAACCAGGACGGAACCAGGCAATGTTGGGCGCAATCAGGTGGTCGTTGAGGAGCTTCTCTCCGCTGTCACGTGGGCTCTGGGGCATCTGCAACGTCCAGGAGCAGGTCACGATATGTCCCACGCAGGCTCTCACCGTCGGTGCAGTCGGCTTCAAGTTTGGAGCAAACAAGCCTTGGTAAGAGCAATCCACGCAGGATCAGAAGATTGCTTCTCACTCGGACCAGGAAGGTCAGAGTCGGGGCTCCTTTTTAGGGGAGCTGGTGTGGATCTGGAGCAACCAGAATCACAAGTCTTTTTAGGTAGTTCGTCGGCACAGGGACCACAAGCCAGCTGGCAAGTGACCGGGCCAACGCGTTGAGCCAAATCGTGCCAAAGGGCCCCACGCAGCACTCGTCGAGTGTGGAGGGCTGAACTTCGGCTCAGGAGTAGGTCAGGGTGGGGGCTTCTCAAACCCCGGTGTACAGCTTCGAGGGTCACTCGTGGGCTGCACGGTCAGCGTCTCGTGGTCACTTCAAGATGGCGTGCCCCACGCTTCCGGTCGCCTCCACGGGTCTCAGCTTTGCAGGGACTGTGGATCGGGCTGTTAGAAGCTGGGCAGGCTTGATCTCGTCGATCTCAGTCGCTCGAGTTCCGGCGGGAACTGCAACTAAGTAGACGTCGAGGGCTGGATGGTGCCTGCTGCTGCAGGGTGGTCACTCCTTGACCACAAGGGAGATTCTTCGGGCTTCCACGTTGAGATGGAGGGCGAAGGGTCCAGAATATCATTTCAAATGTTTCTTCCAGGAAATCTGATGTGCATTGGCACTGCTCCCACTCTTATTCGAATCTGGTGGGCGTGATTACCTGCTAGGTCCCCTCCTATGGGTGGGACCCAGGAAGTGGGTGGATACACCCCCTTCCTTTGATCCAGGCCGCCCTGGCACGAGGGCTGGAGTGCCCCAGAACCGGTTTGGCCGGATTATGCAAGGGGCAGCCTTGTGCGCCCCAGGCAGTGTCTGGTTTCTTTCAAACCTCCCTGCTACAATACACTATCTCCTGTCTGGAGGGCGGTGACACCCTCCTGTGACAGAAACCCTTTGTCCAGGACCCCCTTGACTGAGTTTCGGTCAGCTCCAGGGGTCCAGACATTTGTCTGTGGCAGAGGCATCCATTTTGTGGATCTTAAGGCCTTTGGAGAAATCAACCGCATTAAAGTGAAGTAACATGTCTTACCCCTCTAGAGGGGTGGAATGCCATCCCCGTCGCCAGAACTGGCGAGGGGATGGTATTCCAAAGCGTATGACACCTTACACGACATGTTTTGATAAAGCCAAACCAAAGTTGCTAAATAACCGCGAGGATTATAAGGCACTTAATAGTATATGGTATGGCATTATCCTGAAACAGCTTAGGGGTTTGTTCCCGACGGCTGCAGACAGGCTCAGCTCATGCTAGAGCTCCATCTCACATAAAACCACGCACCCTGCCTCCAGGATTGATGAGGCCTTTCTATAGGAGTGGCTCACAGGTTTACATGTGTCCAGATATAGGTTTAGACATAGGTATACTATATCTAAGCAAGGGGTGTGTACACCACCTTACCCCAGCTGAGTGATCAGCCAGTTGTGTCAATTTAAGAACCAGCCAGGGGTGGCAAAAGATATGCTGCAGCCCCTGGTAGGCCTTAGTGGCTCCTGTGCCCTGTGCACCTATAGTGCATTCTACAGGGGCTGACAAGGAGTCCATTTCCAATTGGTATGTACCTAGGGTACATGGAATCCATTTTACAGAGAGAGCAGATGGCCTGGGGCCCTGATTAGCAGGGAACCAGGTCAACTAAGTCAAAAAACCAGCTAAACACAGGCAAAAAATCTGGGGTAACCATAGTCAGGTAGCCACCTTCCTACAGTCCAGTAGGAAAACACTTAGTGTAGGTAAGTGCACCACTTACACCTCACTAGTAACCATGTCTGACACAGGAAAGGCCTCAGGGTCTAGTCCTGTGACAGTTGACCCTACCCAGGCAACTTTTGGATATGACAAACTAACCCGCAGAGACTTGATTGCCTTGTGCAAAGCAAGAGGGTTAAAAAGGGGCAGAAGCCCCACCTGCCTAATCCTGGTAGAAATCCTAGAACAGGATGGCTTAGAGAAGGCAAAAGCAGCTTCCCTAGATACAGGAACTGGAGGGAACCCCCCTGCAGTTGATCCCCCTTGTAGGAGAGTAGGGTCTGCTATCCTATGGTCACCCCAAATTTTTGCTTTTTGCTTCACTGGTTTTCGACTACTGAGGCTGTGGGCCTGCTGATCAGACCCCCAGCCTGCTGTTCTCTCACTAAATTAATGACACATGTGCTATAGGCACATACCAATTGGAAATGGACTCCTTGTCAGCCCCTGTAGAATGCACTATAGGTGCACAGGGCACAGGAGCCACTAAGGCCTACCAGGGGCTGCAGCATATCTTTTGCCACCCCTGGCTGGTTCTTAAATTGACACAACTGGCTGATCACTCAGCCGGGGTAAGGTGGTGTACACACCCCTTGCTTAGATATAGTATACCTATGTCTAAACCTATATCTGGACACATGTAAACCTGTGAGCCACTCCTATAGACAGGCCTCACCAATCCTGGAGGCTGGGTGCATGGTTTTTATGTGAGATGGAGCTCTAGCATGAGCTGAGCCTGTCTGCAGCCGTCGGGAACAAATCCCTAAGCTGCTTCAGGATAATGCCATACCATATACTATTAAGTGCCTTATAATCCTCGCGGTTATTTAGCAACTTTGGTTTGGCTTTATCAAAACATGTCGTGTAAGGTGTCATACGCTTTGGAATACCATCCCCTCGCCAGTTCTGGCGACGGGGATGGCATTCCACCCCTCTAGAGGGGTAAGACATGTTACTTCACTTTAATGCGGTTGATTTCTCCAAAGGCCTTAAGATCCACAAAATGGATGCCTCTGCCACAGACAAATGTCTGGACCCCTGGAGCTGACCGAAACTCAGTCAAGGGGGTCCTGGACAAAGGGTTTCCTGTCACAGGAGGGTGTCACCGCCCTCCAGACAGGAGATAGTGTATTGTAGCAGGGAGGTTTGAAAGAAACCAGACACTGCCTGGGGCGCACAAGGCTGCCCCTTGCATAATCCGGCCAAACCGGTTCTGGGGCACTCCAGCCCTCGTGCCAGGGCGGCCTGGATCAAAGGAAGGGGGTGTATCCACCCACTTCCTGGGTCCCACCCATAGGAGGGGACCTAGCAGGTAATCACGCCCACCAGATTCGAATAAGAGTGGGAGCAGTGCCAATGCACATCAGATTTCCTGGAAGAAACATTTGAAACGATATTCTGGACCCTTCGCCCTCCATCTCAACGTGGAAGCCCGAAGAATCTCCCTTGTGGTCAAGGAGTGACCACCCTGCAGCAGCAGGCACCATCCAGCCCTCGACGTCTACTCAGTTGCAGTTCCCGCCGGAACTCGAGCGACTGAGATCGACGAGATCAAGCCTGCCCAGCTTCTAACAGCCCGATCCACAGTCCCTGCAAAGCTGAGACCCGTGGAGGCGACCGGAAGCGTGGGGCACGCCATCTTGAAGTGACCACGAGACGCTGACCGTGCAGCCCATGAGTGACCCTCGAAGCTGTACACCGGGGTTTGAGAAGCCCCCACCCTGAGCTACTCCTGAGCCGAAGTTCAGCCCTCCACACTCGACGAGTGCTGCGTGGGGCCCTTTGGCACGATTTGGCTCAACGCGTTGGCCCGGTCACTTGCCAGCTGGCTTGTGGTCCCTGTGCCGATGAACTACCTAAAAAGACTTGTGATTCTGGTTGCTCCAGATCCACCCCAGCTCCCCTGAAAAGGAGCCCCGACTCTGACCTTTTTGGTCCGAGTGAGAAGCAATCTTCCGATCCTGCGTGGATTGCTCTTACCAAGGCTTGTTTGCTCCAAACTTGAAGCCGACTGCACCGACGGTGAGAGCCTGCGTGGGACAGATCGTGACCTGCTCCTGGACGTCGCAGATGCCCCATAGCCCACGTGACAGCGGAGAGAAGCTCCTCGACGACCACCTGATTGCGCCCGACATTGCCTGGTTCCGTCCTGGTTCCACCCTGGTCACTGCTGAGTGACCCAGACTCTGTCCCCTCTGCTTTCAGGTACCCTACAACTTGAGTCCACCCTTGGACTCCACCGGACACTTCGTCTTCACCCTGCCTGCAGCCCTTTCAGCTTCAAGCACCAAGAGCCTGCGTGTCAAAACCCGACGCCACTTCGACCCTGTGCACCCACTTCCTGTGGGTGAGGTAACTTTGCTCCGCCGGTGTTCCCACACTGGTGCACACCTCTAGGGTCTGTGTGTTAAGTTTTGTTCCTCTAGGTTCAGCGGAAGTGTCCTTAAACTTTAACTCTTTGACTTTTACGCACCATTGGTTAACATTGGTGCATGCGTGCGCTTTCCGCACATCTCCCGAATCCCGAGGGCCATTCCCGACTTCAGCATTGCTTGTCCTGACTGCTCCCAGCGATTCCCTAGGCCCTAGGCCTAACCACTGCTCGAGTGGCCTTTCTTATACCACTTGTTTAGTATATGGTTTGAGTGGCCACCCGCCCTCATCCATAATTGTGCAACTTGTATGTTTAAACAGTGATTTTTGATTTAACGCTTGTGCCCCTTTATTCATAAAGAATACTGGGGATTGTTTTTAGTAATAAACACATATATTTTTATAATATATACTTGTGTGGTGTCCTTTCATTTGGTATTACAGGATTGTATGTGGTAAAACAGCTCGCTTAACACGACCTCTTAAGTTAAGCCTTTAGGCTGCTTAGTCCATGCTACCCCTAGGATAGCTTGTCTAATAAGGTTGACTTACAACCAGACACCATAAGGGGATTGTTTGGTCAGGTAGTAGGTGGTTCCAGATTTGGAAACATCCCCTACCAGGCCAACTTCTCACATTGGTGGCAGCGGTGGGATTTGAGCTTGCTGTTGTTTTACCATTGCAATCTTTATATCAAATTGAAAGATCACATCAAGTACCTCTAGGTACATATAAAATCAAAAGCTTAGCATATTAAGTTCTACTGAACTTAGTAGTTGTAGGTTGAAGGGAGTAGCACACCCCTGACTACAACTCACTAGCAAGGTCCAGTAGGAAAACACTTAGTGTAGGTAAGTGCACCACTTACACCTCACTAGTAACCATGTCTGACACAGGAAAGGCCTCAGGGTCTAGTCCTGTGACAGTTGACCCTACCCAGGCAACTTTTGGATATGACAAACTAACCCGCAGAGACTTGATTGCCTTGTGCAAAGCAAGAGGGTTAAAAAGGGGCAGAAGCCCCACCTGCCTAATCCTGGTAGAAATCCTAGAACAGGATGACTTAGAGAAGGCAAAAGCAGCTTCCCTAGATACAGGAACTGGAGGGAACCCCCCTGCAGTTGATCCCCTTGAAGAGGAGGATGATGATGACTTGGATGAGGACTCAGATGTTGAGGACTTAGGAGTACAGGATCAGGGTAGCCAGGTTCCAGTTGGTAGGCTTAGCCAGGCCAACTTGGACCTACTGGGGAATGGAGAGGGCCAGCACCTCCCCAGAACCCAACATATGATTCCCCCAGGCAACAGAAGAGTGAGATCTCCCTCAGGGGACTCTCATCTTTCTAGTGCCTCCAGAGAATCACAGAGAGGCATGAATGCTTCTCAAAAGTTAGAGCATAGGGCCAGAATGAGGGCTGTCAAACCCCAGATAGAGAGGGAGGAGGTAGCCTTGGCTCAAGCTAGACTTGCCTTGGCAAGAGAGCAGAAATTAAGTGGCTTAGATGTCACTGGTGGCAGCAATTTTCCAAGAGAAAAAGACAGGGCCTATGATAATAGAAACCTGACCAAAATTGTGCCCCCCTTTAAAGAAGGGGATGACATCCACAAATGGATGACTGCTCTTGAGAGAGCCTGCATGGTACAGCAGGTTCCTGAGAATCAGTGGGCTGCAATTTTGTGGTACTCCTTTTCTGAGAAAGGGAGGGACAGGCTCCTCACAGTTAGACCTGAGGATGCCAAAAACTACTCTGTTTTGAAGAGTGCTCTCATTGAAGGGTATGGCCTAACCACTGAGCAATACAGGTTGTTGTTCAGAGACACCCAGAAAGCACAGACTCAAGACTGGACTGATTTTGTGGAGTGTGCCACTAAGGCTTTGGAGGGTTGGTTGCAGGGAAGTAAAGTTTCAGACTATACAGGATTGTACAATCTTATGATGAGAGAACAGATCCTTAATAACTGTACAAACCAGCTGTTGCATCAATACCTTATTGACTCTGATCTGACCTCTCCCCAAGAATTGGGAAAGAAGGCAGACAAATGGGTCAGAACAAGGATTAAGCAGAAACCCCAGAACCAAGGTGGTGATCAGAAGAAAACAGACCAGAAGGGTGGTAATCAGAATCAGAAAGATAAAGAAAAAGACCAGAAGTCTTCAGGCCCCCAAACTAATAGTAAGGAGGGTGGTTCCCAAACCGGTAACAAGAAGAAGAAGAACAAAGGTCCAAAGACACCTTGGTGCAATACCTGCAAATCAGTTTCACACTGGGGCAGTGAGTGCACCAAGGCAAATCCAGTTCCCACCACTACAGCTCCTAAAGCAACTGCAACCCCAAGTACAGTAAGCAGTGGTGGAACACAATCCAAGGGTGTAGCTGGGTTGACCCTGGGTATTGAAGTAGGATCTGGCCTAGTCAGAGTCCCTACACAGGCAGTTCTCCTGTATGATGTGGACATTGAGTTGCCCACTGCAGTAAGCCCCACTAACCTGGGCAAATACAGGCAGACTCCCTTAATAAATGAGAAACTGGCTCAAGCTTACAGGGACACATGTGCTAGTGTCACCATGGTGACCCCTGGCTTTGTGGACCCTGGGCAGATTGTACTAGGAGAGAGCTACCTAGTAACCAATGCAAGCAACTCCACTACCTCCCATAGTGTGGCAGTTGTGAACTTCTCCTGGGGAGGGGTTGATGGCCTAAAGAAAGTTGTGGTGAGTGCAGACCTACCAGTAGACTGTCTGTTAGGCAATGACCTTGAAAGCTCAGCATGGTCAGAAGTGGAGTACAGGACTCATGCAGAAATGCTAGGGATTTCAGAGCATGTCCTTGCCATGACAAGGGCTCAGGCTAAGAAGTGCCTTCCTGAACCAGTGGTGGATCTTGAGACAATAGACCAGCCACAACCCAAGAGAAGGAGCAAGAGAGGAAAGGCCTCGCCTTCCACCTTGCCCCAGGTTGAGGATCAAGTTTCAGAGGAAACTGATTCTGCAGTCCAAGAGGAGACTGTCTCTGAGGAGCTTGAACCTGACCAGGTTGAGTTTCTGGGGACAGGGGGACCCTCAAGGGCAGACCTGAGGCAGGCTCAATTAGATTGCCCTTCCCTTGAACCCCTCAGACAGCAGGCTGCTGCTGAGGCTGCTGGGGATGCCCAAGGTACCCATACTGTGTATTGGGATGAGGGACTCCTTTACTCAGAGGCTAGAGCCCCCAAGCCTGGCATGACCAGGAGGTTGGTGATACCTCTGCAGTTTAGGGGATTCCTCCTTACCTTGGCCCATGATATTCCCCTTGCAGGACACTTAGGCCAGAACAAGACGTGGGACAGGCTTGTTCCACACTTTCACTGGCCTCACATGTCAGAGGATGTCAAGGAGTTTTGTCGCTCCTGTGTCACTTGCCAAGCCAGTGGTAAGTCAGGTGGCACAACAAAGGCCCCCCTAATACCACTACCTGTGGTGGGGGTCCCCTTTGAGAGAGTTGGAATTGATATTGTGGGTCCAATGGACCCCCAAACAGCATCTGGGAACAGATTCATACTGGTGGTAGTGGATCATGCCACCAGGTACCCAGAGGCTATTCCCCTAAGGACCACCACAGCACCTGTGGTGGCAAAAGCCCTCATTGCAGTTTTCTCAAGAGTGGGCTTTCCTAAGGAGGTACTATCAGATAGAGGGACAAATTTTATGTCCAGCTATCTAAAAGCAATGTGGAAGGAATGTGGAGTAAACTATAAGTTTACCACCCCATATCATCCACAATGCAATGGGCTTGTGGAGAGATTTAACAAGACCCTTAAAGGCATGATAAAAGGATTACCAGAGAAGCTCAGGCGGAAATGGGACATTCTTTTACCCTGCCTGCTCTTTGCTTACAGAGAGGTCCCACAGAAGGGGGTTGGCTACAGCCCTTTTGAACTTTTGTTTGGCCACCCTGTGAGAGGTCCATTGTGTTTGGTGAAGGAAGGATGGGAGTTACCTCTCAAAAAGCCCAAACTAGACATAGTGGACTATGTACTTGGTCTCCGCTCCAGGATGGCTGAGTACATGGAAAGAGCATCCAAAAACCTGGAGGCCAGCCAAGAATTGCAGAAAGCTTGGCATGACCAAAAGGCTGTGCTGGTAGAGTTCCAACCAGGACAGAAGGTATGGGTACTGGAGCCAGTGGCTCCAGCAGCACTCCAAGACAAATGGAGTGGACCCTATCCTATTATTGAGAAGAAAGGGGAAGTCACCTACTTGGTAGACTTTGGAACACCCAGGAGCCCTCACAGGGTAATCCATGTGAATCGCTTGAAAGCATTTGTAGACAGGGAGGACATGAGCTTGCTCATGGCCACAGATGGGGAACAGGAGGAAGAGAGTGACCCTCTCCCAGACCTGCTTTCCCAGAACCCTGATGATGGTTCAGTTGATGGAGTAGCCTTGGCAGGCAGCCTCACTGACCAGCAACAGAGGGACTGCAGACAAGTTTTGCAGGCTCACAGGCAAATGTTTTCACTCACACCCAGCCAAACTGACTGGTGTACCCATGTTGTGGACACTGGTGACAGTCTGCCTGTCAAGAATAAGATCTACAGGCAACCTGATCATGTCAGGGATTGCATCAAGGCTGAGGTGCAAAAGATGTTGGAGCTTGGAGTGATTGAGCCATCAGAGAGCCCATGGGCCAGCCCAGTAGTCCTGGTGCCAAAACCTCATACCCAAGATGGTAAGAGAGAAATGAGGTTTTGCGTGGATTACAGGGGTCTCAATGCTGTCACTAGGACAGATGCTCACCCCATTCCAAGAGCAGATGAGCTCATTGACAGATTGGCTTCTGCCAAGTTTCTGAGCACATTTGATCTGACAGCTGGCTACTGGCAAATCAGACTAGCTGAGGAGTCAAAGGCCAAGACAGCATTCTCTACCCCTAGTGGACATTATCAGTTTGTGGTAATGCCCTTTGGTTTGAAGAATGCACCTGCCACTTTCCAAAGGTTGGTGAACCAAGTCCTTACTGGGTTGGATGACTTTTGTGCAGCTTATCTGGATGATATTGCTGTCTTTAGCTCCACCTGGGAGGATCACCTGATCCACCTGAAGAAAGTTTTGGAGGCCCTGCAAAAGGCAGGCCTAACTATCAAGGCCACAAAGTGCCAGATAGGGCAGAGTAAGGTTGTATACCTGGGTCACCTAGTAGGTGGAGGCCAGGTTCAGCCACTGGAAAGCAAAATCCAGGCCATACAGGACTGGGCTCCTCCAGTTACCCAGACACAAGTCAGAGCCTTCTTGGGCCTGACTGGGTATTACAGAAAGTTTGTGAAAAACTATGGGTCTATAGTGACACCATTAAATGACTTGACATCCAAGAAGATGCCAAAAAAGGTTCAGTGGACAGTTAGCTGTCAGAAGGCATTTGAAGACCTGAAGAAGGCCATGTGCTCTGCACCTATCCTAAAGAGTCCTGACTACTCCAAACAGTTCATTGTTCAGACAGATGCTTCTGAGTTGGGGGTGGGAGCTGTACTCTCACAACTTAATCAAGATGGTCAAGACCAGCCAATTGCTTTCATTAGC
Source organism: Lissotriton helveticus (assembly GCF_964261635.1). Taxonomy (NCBI): domain Eukaryota; kingdom Metazoa; phylum Chordata; class Amphibia; order Caudata; family Salamandridae; genus Lissotriton; species Lissotriton helveticus. Next base: position 304,933 of record NW_027611681.1, read on the forward strand.
AGGAGGCTAACCCCAAGAGAAAAACGTTGGTCAGCCATTGAGAGGGAGGCCTTTGCTGTGGTTTGGGCATTAAAGAAGTTGAGGTCCTACTTGTTTGGAACTCACTTCCTGGTGCAAACAGACCATAAGCCCCTCTTATGGCTTAATCAGATGAAGGGTGAAAATCCCAAACTGCTCAGGTGGTCCATTTCCCTACAGGGGATGGACTTTACAGTGGAGCACCGCCCAGGGACTGACCATGGTAATGCAGATGGTCTCTCCAGGTACTTCCACTTAGAACATGAAGACTTATCTGGTCAAGGTTAGTTTAATGTCCCTGCGTTTGGGGGGGGGTTGTGTAGGAGAGTAGGGTCTGCTATCCTATGGTCACCCCAAATTTTTGCTTTTTGCTTCACTGGTTTTCGACTACTGAGGCTGTGGGCCTGCTGATCAGACCCCCAGCCTGCTGTTCTCTCACTAAATTAATGACACATGTGCTATAGGCACATACCAATTGGAAATGGACTCCTTGTCAGCCCCTGTAGAATGCACTATAGGTGCACAGGGCACAGGAGCCACTAAGGCCTACCAGGGGCTGCAGCATATCTTTTGCCACCCCTGGCTGGTTCTTAAATTGACACAACTGGCTGATCACTCAGCCGGGGTAAGGTGGTGTACACACCCCTTGCTTAGATATAGTATACCTATGTCTAAACCTATATCTGGACACATGTAAACCTGTGAGCCACTCCTATAGACAGGCCTCACCAATCCTGGAGGCTGGGTGCATGGTTTTTATGTGAGATGGAGCTCTAGCATGAGCTGAGCCTGTCTGCAGCCGTCGGGAACAAATCCCTAAGCTGCTTCAGGATAATGCCATACCATATACTATTAAGTGCCTTATAATCCTCGCGGTTATTTAGCAACTTTGGTTTGGCTTTATCAAAACATGTCGTGTAAGGTGTCATACGCTTTGGAATACCATCCCCTCGCCAGTTCTGGTGACGGGGATGGCATTCCACCCCTCTAGAGGGGTAAGACATGTTACTTCACTTTAATGCGGTTGATTTCTCCAAAGGCCTTAAGATCCACAAAATGGATGCCTCTGCCACAGACAAATGTCTTGACCCCTGGAGCTGACCGAAACTCAGTCAAGGGGGTCCTGGACAAAGGGTTTCCTGTCACAGGAGGGTGTCACCGCCCTCCAGACAGGAGATAGTGTATTGTAGCAGGGAGGTTTGAAAGAAACCAGACACTGCCTGGGGCGCACAAGGCTGCCCCTTGCATAATCCGGCCAAACCGGTTCTGGGGCACTCCAGCCCTCGTGCCAGGGCGGCCTGGATCAAAGGAAGGGGGTGTATCCACCCACTTCCTGGGTCCCACCCATAGGAGGGGACCTAGCAGGTAATCACGCCCACCAGATTCGAATAAGAGTGGGAGCAGTGCCAATGCACATCAGATTTCCTGGAAGAAACATTTGAAACGATATTCTGGACCCTTCGCCCTCCATCTCAACGTGGAAGCCCGAAGAATCTCCCTTGTGGTCAAGGAGTGACCACCCTGCAGCAGCAGGCACCATCCAGCCCTCGACGTCTACTCAGTTGCAGTTCCCGCCGGAACTCGAGCGACTGAGATCGACGAGATCAAGCCTGCCCAGCTTCTAACAGCCCGATCCACAGTCCCTGCAAAGCTGAGACCCGTGGAGGCGACCGGAAGCGTGGGGCACGCCATCTTGAAGTGACCACGAGACGCTGACCGTGCAGCCCACGAGTGACCCTCGAAGCTGTACACCGGGGTTTGAGAAGCCCCCACCCTGAGCTACTCCTGAGCCGACGTTCAGCCCTCCACACTCGACGAGTGCTGCGTGGGGCCCTTTGGCACGATTTGGCTCAACGCGTTGGCCCGGTCACTTGCCAGCTGGCTTGTGGTCCCTGTGCCAACGAACTACCTAAAAAGACTTGTGATTCTGGTTGCTCCAGATCCACACCAGCTCCCCTGAAAAGGAGCCCCGACTCTGACCTTCCTGGTCCGAGTGAGAAGCAATCTTCCGATCCTGCGTGGATTGCTCTTACCAAGGCTTGTTTGCTCCAAACTTGAAGCCGACTGCACCGACGGTGAGAGCCTGCGTGGGACAGATCGTGACCTGCTCCTGGACGTCGCAGATGCCCCAGAGCCCACGTGACAGCGGAGAGAAGCTCCTCGACGACCACCTGATTGCGCCCGACATTGCCTGGTTCCGTCCTGGTTCCACCCTGGTCACTGCTGAGTGACCCAGACTCTGTCCCCTCTGCTTTCAGGTACCCTACAACTTGAGTCCACCCTTGGACTCCACCGGACACTTCGTCTTCACCCTGCCTGCAGCCCTTTCAGCTTCAAGCACCAAGAGCCTGCGTGTCAAAACCCGACACCACTTCGACCCTGTGCACCCACTTCCTGTGGGTGAGGTAACTTTGCTCCGCCGGTGTTCCCACACTGGTGCACACCTCTAGGGTCTGTGTGTTAAGTTTTGTTCCTCTAGGTTCAGCGGAAGTGTCCTTAAACTTTAACTCTTTGACTTTTACGCACCATTGGTTAACATTGGTGCATGCGTGCGCTTTCCGCACATCTCCCGAATCCCGAGGGCCATTCCCGACTTCAGCATTGCTTGTCCTGACTGCTCCCAGCGATTCCCTAGGCCCTAGGCCTAACCACTGCTCGAGTGGCCTTTCTTATACCACTTGTTTAGTATATGGTTTGAGTGGCCACCCGCCCTCATCCATAATTGTGCAACTTGTATGTTTAAACAGTGATTTTTGATTTAACGCTTGTGCCCCTTTATTCATAAAGAATACTGGGGATTGTTTTTAGTAATAAACACATATATTTTTATAATATATACTTGTGTGGTGTCCTTTCATTTGGTATTACAGGATTGTATGTGGTAAAACAGCTCGCTTAACACGACCTCTTAAGTTAAGCCTTTAGGCTGCTTAGTCCATGCTACCCCTAGGATAGCTTGTCTAATAAGGTTGACTTACAACCAGACACCATAAGGGGATTGTTTGGTCAGGTAGTAGGTGGTTCCAGAATTGGAAACATCCCCTACCAGGCCAACTTCTCACACCCCTGAAGAGGAGGATGATGATGACTTGGATGAGGACTCAGATGTTGAGGACTTAGAAGTACAGGATCAGGGTAGCCAGGATCCAGTTGGTAGGCTTAGCCAGGCCAACCTGGACCTACTGGGGAATGGAGAGGGCCAGCACCTCCCCAGAACCCAACATGTTATTCTCCCAGGCAACAGAAGAGTGAGATCTCCCTCAGGGGACTCTCATATTTCTAGTGCCTCCAGAGAATCACAGAGAAGCATGGGTGCTTCTCAAAAGCTAGAACATAGGGCCAGAATGAGGGCTGTCAAACTCCAGATAGAGAGGGAGGAGGTAGCCTTGGCTCAAGCTAGACTTGCCTTGGCAAGAGAGCAAAAATTGTGTGGCTTAGGTGCCACTGGTGGCAGCAATATTCCTAAAGAGAAACCCAGGTCCTATGATAGTAGAAACCTGACAAAGATTGTGCCCCCCTACAAGGAAGGGGATGACATCCACAAGTGGATGACTGCTCTTGAGAGAGCCTGCATGGTACAGCAGGTTCCTGAGGAACAGTGGGCAGCAATCTTATGGTACTCCTTTTCAGAGAAAGGGAGAGACAAGCTCCTCACTGTTAGACATGAGGATGCAAACAATTACAAAGTCCTGAAGAGTGTTCTGATAGATGGGTTTGGCTTAACCACTGAACAGTACAGGTTGAAGTTCAGAGATACCCAGAAGACACAGACTCAGGACTGGACTGATTTTGTAGATTGTGCTACTAAGGCTCTGGAGGGTTGGCTACATGGCAGCAAAGTACATGACTTTACAGGATTGTATAATTTGATTATGAGGGAGCAGATCCTAAGTAATTGTCAGAACCAGCTCTTACACCAGCACCTGGTAGACTCTGATCTGACCTCTCCCCAAGAATTGGGAAAGAAGGCAGACAAATGGGTCAGAACCAGGATTAGGCCTAAGAATCAGGACAGTAACCAGAAGAAGGAGTCTACCAAGCCTCAAGATAAGGGTGGGGATAAAAGTAAAGAAAAGACTTCCCCAGGGGCCCCAAAACTCCAAGGATGGGGGTGGGTCCCAAGACACTTCCTCAACTGAGAAAAAGCCCTATTGTTATCCCTGTAAACAGGTGGGGCATTACAAAACAGACAGCTGTTGTCCCAAGAATAACAATAAAGAAAATATACCTCCAAAGCCAGCTTCAACACCTCCTGTTACTGTCAGCAGTAATCCCCCAGGAAGTGGAAGCACACCCAGGAATCTGGGTGGGTTTACTTTTGGAAATCAGGTGGACCCTGGCCTATCCAGGTCCCCATCACCCAATGATCTTGTTTATGAGGCTGGCATGGGGTTTGCCAACTTCTCTGCTTGCCCAAATACTTTGAGCAAGTATAGACAAGAACCCATCATCAATGGTTTAAGAGTTGAAGCTTTTAGAGACACAGGGGCTAGCATCACCATGGTGGCTGATGGCATAGTCCCCTCTAAGCAACTTTTACCTGGTGCCACATACCAGGTAATAAACATTGATGGCATCCAAACAAATCATCCAATGGCAGTAGTAAGTCTCAGCTGGGGAGGTGTCACTGGCCCAAAGAGAGTGGCAGTGTCACCAAACTTGCCTGTGGACTGTCTACTTGGTAATGATTTGGAAATCTCAGCCTGGGCTGAGGTTGAACAGGAAATCCATTCTAGAATGGTAAATTCCAATGGAAAGGTTAGTGGGGCTGTAATGGCTACAGCCCCAATGCAAGATGTCCTTCCTGAAAAGGTTGGTAGGGCTGAGAAACTCCCTGCCCCATCTTTAGCAAAAGCTCTTCCTGAACAGAATAGCAAAGCTGTTATGATAACAGCAGAAACCCAAACTGAGTCTCCTCCTGAAAAGGTTGGTGGGGCTGTGATGGCCACAGCCCAAACTCAAACTGATATGTGTGTTGTGAAGCCTGAAATGATGGATAACTCCACACAAACTGAGAGCATGGAGGAGGAAGAGAAATCTCCCCCTCACCAGACTTTAGGACAGGATCAGCCTCCTCAGGGAACTGATCTTACCCCTGATGAAGGAACTGCCCCAGAGGTTGTTGGGCCTGGCCTGACAGAGCCTCTGATGGCGGTGGACCCTTCTCAGGTGGGACCCAGTCTGGAGCAGGTAACCTGCCCCTCTCTACCTTGCCTTAGCCAGCCCAGGGCTGCAGAGGACAAGAAGGACAGTGAGACCCAGAGGGCCCCCTGTCAAATGAAGCACCCCCATCAAAAGATTAGGGGCACCAAAACTAGTAGCCCTAGTAAGGTGAAAACTTTAAAAACTCCTGAGGGAGCCCCCTTAAAAACAGTTAGGGACCTCCCACAGATGGATTCTGTTGGGCACAGCCAAACCTGGGACCCAAAGGGCCCAAACCTGAACTGTCCCTCCAGCAAGCCAAACAGAGGGACCCAGCCTCCAGCTTTAGGTAGCCAGAGGTTGACCCTGAGAGCACAGTGCAACTCAGTTAAAGAGAGAAAGGCACACATGGTGGAAGATAATTGGAGGAAGCTAAGCCCTAAATTAGTAGAGCCTCGCTTCAGTACTCCATATCCAAACCAGCCTTTAACTTTGCATAAACACACCCAAGGTAGTGATTCCCTATGGTGGAGACCCTCTGATACCCCAAGGGTGAGGGACTGCTTAGTGGACCATGAGACAGGGGGTACCCATGCTAGTGCAGGTACTTCCTTATATGGCCACTCAGGCAATATAGGCTTACCTGGCCAAGGATAGCCTTATCTCCTTTCGTTTGGGGGGGGGGTTATGTAGGAAGGTGGCTACCTGACTATGGTTACCCCAGATTTTTTGCCTGTGTTTAGCTGGTTTTTTGACTTAGTTGACCTGGTTCCCTGCTAATCAGGGCCCCAGGCCATCTGCTCTCTCTGTAAAATGGATTCCATGTACCCTAGGTACATACCAATTGGAAATGGACTCCTTGTCAGCCCCTGTAGAATGCACTATAGGTGCACAGGGCATAGGGGCCACTAAGGCCTACCAGGGGCTGCAGCATATCTTTTGCCACCCCTGGCTGGTTCTTAAATTGACACAACTGGCTGATCACTCAGCTGGGGTAAGGTGGTGTACACACCCCTTGCTTAGATATAGTATACCTATGTCTAAACCTATATCTGGACACATGTAAACCTGTGAGCCACTCCTATAGTCAGGCCTCACCAATCCTGGAGGCTGGGTGCATGGTTTTATGTGAGATGGAGCTCTAGCATGAGCTGAGCCTGTCTGCAGCCGTCGGGAACAAATCCCTAAGCTGTTTCAGGATAATGCCATACCATATACTATTAAGTGCCTTATAATCCTCGCGGTTATTTAGCAACTTTGGTTTGGCTTTATCAAAACATGTTGTGTAAGGTGTCATACGCTTTGGAATACCATCCCCTCGCCAGTTCTGGCGACGGGGATGGCATTCCACCCCTCTAGAGGGGTAAGACATGTTACTTCACTTTAATGCGGTTGATTTCTCCAAAGGCCTTAAGATCCACAAAATGGATGCCTCTGCCACAGACAAATGTCTGGACCCCTGGAGCTGACCGAAACTCAGTCAAGGGGGTCCTGGACAAAGGGTTTCCTGTCACAGGAGGGTGTCACCGCCCTCCAGACAGGAGATAGTGTATTGTAGCAGGGAGGTTTGAAAGAAACCAGACACTGCCTGGGGCGCACAAGGCTGCCCCTTGCATAATCCGGCCAAACCGGTTCTGGGGCACTCCAGCCCTCGTGCCAGGGTGGCCTGGATCAAAGGAAGGGGGTGTATCCACCCACTTCCTGGGTCCCACCCATAGGAGGGGACCTAGCAGGTAATCACGCCCACCAGATTCGAATAAGAGTGGGAGCAGTGCCAATGCACATCAGATCATCCTGAAATCACCTTTAAACTAAGAAGACGACTGGACTTCGACATTCTGATGATAGAAGACTGAAGAGAATCTCCCTTGTGGCCTAGGAGGGGCCACCCTGTGAACACAGGCACCACCCAGCACCTCGACGTCTGCTTTACCGCCGCCTCCCGCCGGAGCCCGAGTGCAGAGCCTGACAAGACCCAGCTTCCCAGACTTCTCCCAGCCCGATCCACAGTCCCTGCAAAGAAGGGACCCGTGGAGGCACCGAGAGACGTGGGAGCGGACATCTTGAAAGACCCCCGAGACGCTGACTGTGCAGCACCCGAGTCATCCTTGACTCTGTGCTTTGGGGTTTAAGAAGCCCCACAATCGAGCAGCATTTTCACCAAAGATCAGCCCTCCAGCATCTCCACGATCTGCGTGGGGCCCTTTTGCTTTGTGCCACTCGACTTGCCATCCCGGCTGCTTGTCACGTGGTCAGCGGCCATCTTGGCGAAGAAACCTACAATTTACACTGTGGGTCTGGTTGCTCCAGACCTGCCCTCGCTCCTGTAGAAAGGAGTACCCGCTCTGACCTTGCTGGTACGAGTAATAAGCCTTTTTCACTTTCCCCGTGGCTTGCATTAGCCAAGGCTTGTTTGCTTTAATCGAGTTGCCGACACCGCCATCAGCTAGAGCCTTCGAAGGACAGCTCGTGATCGACTCCTGGACGTCCTTGACCTCTTCGTGTCCACGTGGCTGCAGAGAAAAGCAACACCTCATCACCTGTTTGCACCCGACTTTGCCTGGTTCCAATCTGGTTCCACGGTGGTCACTGGCCAGTGACTTTGAACACTGTCCCCTCTGCTTTCAGGTCTTCACCACTTCAGATCCACCCTTGGATCCACCGGACACTTCTCCTTCACATCGCCTGCAGCGTCTTCAGCTTCAAGCGCCAAGAACCTGCGTGTCAAAACCCGACGCCTCTTCGACCCTGTGCACCCACTTCCTGTGGGTGAGGTAACTTTGCTCCGCCGGTGTTCCCACACTGGTGCACACCTCTAGGGTCTGTGTGTTAAGTTTTGTTCCTCTAGGTTCAGCGGAAGTGTCCTTAAACTTTAACTCTGTGACTTTTACGCACCATTGGTTAACATTGGTGCATGCGTGCGCTTTCCGCACATCTCCCGAATCCCGAGGGCCATTCCCGACTTCAGCATTGCTTGTCCTGACTGCTCCCAGCGATTCCCTAGGCCCTAGGCCTAACCACTGTTCGAGTGGCCTCTCTTATACCACTTGTTTAGTATATGGTTTGAGTGGCCACCCGCCCTCATCCATAATTGTGCAACTTGTATGTTTAAACAGTGCTTTTTGATTTAACGCTTGTGCCCCTTTATTCATAAAGAATACTGGGGATTGTTTTTAGTAATAAACACATATATTTTTATAATATATACTTGTGTGGTGTCCTTTCATTTGATATTACAGGATTGTATGTGGTAAAACAGCTCGCTTAACACGACCTCTTAAGTTAAGCCTTTAGGCTGCTTAGTCCATGCTACCCCTAGGATAGCTTGTCTAATAAGGTTGACTTACAACCAGACACCATAAGGGATTGTTTGGTCAGGTAGTAGGTGGTTCCAGAATTGGAAACATCCCCTACCAGGCCAACTTCTCACATTGGGGTTGCAGTTGCTTTAGGAGCTGGAGTGGTGGGGACTGGATTTGCCTTGGTGCATTCACTGCCCCAGTGTGAAACTGATTTGCAGGTATTACACCAAGGTGTCTTTGGACCTTTGTTCTTCTTCTTCTTGTTTCCATTTTGGGAACCACCCTCCTTACTATTAGTTTGGGGGCCTGAAGACTTCTGGTCTTTTTCTTTATCTTTCTGATTACCACCCTTCTGGTCTGTTTTCTTCTGGTCACCACCTTGGTTCTGGGGTTTCTGCTTAATCCTTGTTCTGACCCATTTGTCCGCCTTCTTTCCCAATTCTTGGGGAGAGGTCAGATCAGAGTCAATAAGGTATTGATGCAACAGCTGGTTTGTACAGTTATTAAGGATCTGTTCTCTCATTATAAGATTGTACAATCCTGTATAGTCTGAAACTTTACTTCCCTGCAACCAACCCTCCAAAGCCTTAGTGGCACACTCAACGAAATCAGTCCAGTCTTGAGTCTGTGCTTTTTGGGTGTCTCTGAACAACAACCTGTATTGCTCAGTGGTTAGGCCAAACCCTTCAATAAGAGCACTCTTCAAAACAGAGTCGTTTTTGTCATCCTCAGGTCTAACTGTGAGGAGCCTGTCCCTCCCTTTCTCAGAAAAGGAGTACCATAAAATTGCAGCCCACTGATCTTGAGGAACCTGCTGTACCATGCATGCTCTCTCCAGAGCAGTCATCCATTTGTGGATGTCATCCCCTTCTTTAAAGGGGGGCACAATTTTTGTCAGGTTTCTATTGTCATAGCCCCTGTCTTTTTCTCTTGGAAAATTGCTGCCACCAGTGGCATCTAAGCCACTTAATTTCTGCTCTCTTGCCAAGGTAAATCTAGCTTGAGCCAAGGTAAGTTTAGCTTGAGCCAGGGCTACCTCCTCCCTCTCTATTTGGAGTCTGACAGCCCTCATTCTGGCCCTATGCTCAGTCTTTTGAGAGGCAGTCATACCTCTCTCAGATTCTCTGGAGGCACTAGAAATATGAGAGTCCCCTGAGGGAGATCTCACTCTTCTGTTGCCTGGGAGAATAAGACTGTGGGATCTGGGGAGGTGCTGGCCCTCTCCATTTCCCAGTAGGTCTAAGTTGGCCTGGTTAAGCCTGGCAACTAGGACCTGGCTACCCCTCTGATCCTGATCTTCGGTGTCCTCAACATCTGAGTCCTCCTCCCCCTCCTCTCCATCTTCCTCCTGAGGGGTGTCAGTTACAGGGGGTTTCTCTCCACTTCCTGACTGTAAGGGAATTCCATTCACCTTCTCTAAGTCATCCTGTTCTAGGATGTCTATCAGGATTTGGCAGGTGGGACTTCTGCCCCTTTTTAACCCTCTTGATTTGCACAAGGCAATCAAGTCCCTTCGAGTTAGTTTGTCATAGCTGGAAGTTGCCTGGGTAAGGTCAACTGTCACAGGAGCAGACCCTGAGGCTTTTCCTGTGTCAGACATGACTCTAGTGTGGTGTAAGTGATGCACCTACCTACACTAAGTGTTTTCCTACTGTACCTTACTAGTGAGTTGTAGTCAGGGTGTGCTAATCCCTTCAACCTACAACTACTAAGTTCAGTAGAACTTAATATGCTAAGCTTTTGATTTTATATGTACCTAGAGGTACTTGATGTGATCTTTCAATTTGATACAAAGATTGCAATGGTAAAACAACAGCAAGCTCAAATCCGCACCGCTGCTCACCAATGTGAGAAGTTGGCCTGGTAGGGGATGTTTCCAATTCTGGAACCACCTACTACCTGACCAAACAATCCCTTATGGTGTCTGGTTGTAAGTCAACCTTATTAGACAAGCTATCCTAGGGGTAGCATGGACTAAGCAGCCTAAAGGCTTAACTTAAGAGGTCGTGTTAAGCGAGCTGTTTTACCACATACAATCCTGTAATATCAAATGAAAGGACACCACACAAGTATATATTATAAAAATATATGTGTTTATTACTAAAAACAATCCCCAGTATTCTTTATGAATAAAGGGGCACAAGCGTTAAATCAAAAGCACTGTTTAAACATACAAAGTTGCACAATTATGGATGAGGGCAGGGGGCCACTCAAACCATATACTAAACAAGTGGTATAAGAGAGGCCACTCGAGCAGTGGTTAGGCCTAGGGCCTAGGGAATCGCTGGGAGCAGTCAGGACAAGCAATGCTGAAGTCGGGAATGGCCCTCGGGATTCGGGAGAGGTGCGGGAAGCGCACGCACGCACCAATGTTAACCAATGGTGCGTAAAAGTTGTAAAGTTAAAGTTAAAGTTAAAGGACACTTCCGCTGAACCTAGAGGAACAAAACTTAACACACAGACCCTAGAGGTGGGCACCAGTGTGGGAACACCGGCGGAGCAAAGTTACCTCACCCACAGGAAGTGGGTGCACAGGGTCGAAGTGGCGTCGGGTTCTGACACGCAGGCTCTTGGTGCTTGGAGCTGAAAGGGCTGCAGGCGGGTTAAAGATGAAGTGTCCGGTGGAGTCCAAGGGTGGACTCAAGTCGAAGAGTACCTGAAAGCAGAGGGGACAGAGTCTGGGTCACTCAGCAGTGACCAGGGTGGAACCAGGACGGAACCAGGCAATGTCGGGCGCAATCAGGTGGTCGTCGAGGAGCTTCTCTCCGCTGTCACGTGGGCTCTGGGGCATCTGCGACGTCCAGGAGCAGGTCACGATCTGTCCCACGCAGGCTCTCACCGTCGGTGCAGTCGGCTTCAAGTTTGGAGCAAACAAGCCTTGGCAAGAGCGATCCACACGGGATCAGAAGATTGCTTCTCACTCAGGCCAGGAAGGTCAGAGTCGGGGCTCCTTTTCAGGGGAGCTGGTGTGGATCTGGAGCAACCAGATTCACGAGTCTTCTTAGTCGTTTCGTCGGCACAGGGACCACTAGCCAGCTGGCAAGTGACCGGGCCAACGCATTGAGCCAAATAGAGCCAAAGGGCCCCACGCAGCACTCGTCGAGTGTGGAGGGCTGAACTTCGGCTCAGGAGCAGCTCAGGGTGGGGGCTTCTCAAACCCCGGTGCACAGCTTCGAGGATCACTCGTGGGCTGCACGGTCAGCGTCTCGTGGTCAATTCAAGATGGCGTGCCCCACGCTTCCGGTCGCCTCCACGGGTCTCAGCTTTGCAGGGACTGTGGATCGGGCTGTTAGAAGGCAGGCAGGCTTGATCTCGTCAATCTCAGTCGCTCGAGTTCCGGCGGGAACTGCAACTAATTAGACGTCGAGGGCTGGATGGTGCCTGCTGCTGCAGGGTGGTCACTCCTTGACCACAAGGGAGATTCTTCGGGCTTCCACGTTGAGATGGAGGGCGAAGGGTCCAGAATTTCGTTTCAAATGTTTCTTCCAGGAAATCTGATGTGCCTTGGCACTGCTCCCACTCTTATTCGAATCTGGGGGGCGTGATTACCTGCTAGGTCCCCTCCTATGGGTGGGACCCAGGAAGTGGGTGGATACACCCCCTTCCTTTGATCCAGGCCGCCCTGGCACGAGGGCTGGAGTGCCCCAGAACCGGTGTGGCCGGATTATGCAAGGGGCAGCCTTGTGCGCCCCAAGCAGTGTCTGGTTTCTTTCAAACCTCCCTGCTACAATCCACTATCTCCTGTCTGGAGGGCGGTGACACCCTCCTGTGACAGGAAACCCTTTGTCCAGGACCCATTTGGTTGAGTTTCGGTCAACTGCAGGGGTCCAGACATTTGTCTGTGGCAGAGGCATCCATTTTGTGGATCTTAAGGTCTTTGGAGAAATTAACCGCATTTAAGTGAAGTAACATGTCTTACCCCTCTAGAGGGGTGGAATGCCATCCCCGTCGCCAGAACTGGCGAGGGGATGGTATTCCAAATCGTATGACACCTTACACGACATGTTTTGATAAAGCCAAACCAAAGTTGCTATTTAAACGCGAGGATTATAAGGCACTTAAGAGTATATGGTATGGCATTATCCTGAAACAGCTTAGGGAGTTGTTCCCGACAGCTGCAGACAGGCTCAGCTCATGCTAGAGCTCCATCTCACATAAAACCACGCACTCTGCCTCCAGGATTGATGAGGCCTTCCATAGGAGTGGCTCACAGGTTTACATGTGTCCAGATATAGGTTTAGACATAGGTATACTATATCTAAGCAAGGGGTGTGTACACCACCTTACCCCAGCTGAGTGATCAGCCAGTTGTGTCAATTTAAGAACCAGCCAGGGGTGGCAAAAGATAGGCTGCAGCCCCTGGTAGGCCTTGGTGGCCCCTATGCCCTGGGCACCTATAGTGCATTATACAGGGGCTGACAAGGAGTCCATTTCCAATTGGTATGAGCCTATAGCACATGTGTCAGTAATTTAGTGAGAGAACAGCAGGCTGGGGGTCTGATCAGCAGGCCCACAGCCTCAGTAGTCGAAAACCAGTGAAGCAAAAAGCAAAAATTTGGGGTGACCATAGGATAGCAGACCCTACTCTCCTACACCTGCCTTCTGCAGGGCCTCCAAAACTTTCTTCAGGTGGATCAGGTGATCCTCCCAGGTGGAGCTAAAGACAGCAATATCATCTAGATATGCTGAGCAAAAGTCATCCAACCCAGTAAGGACTTGGTTCACCAACCTTTGGAAAGTGGCAGGTGCATTCTTCAAACCAAAGGGCATTACCACAAACTGATAATGACCACTAGGGGTAGAGAATGCTGTTTTGGCTTTTGACTCCTCAGCTAGTCTGATTTGCCAGTAGCCAGCTGTCAGATCGAATGTGCTCAGAAACTTGGCAGAAGCCAATCTGTCAATGAGCTCATCTGCTCTTGGAATGGGGTGAGCATCTGTCCTAGTGACAGCATTGAGACCCCTGTAATCCACGCAAAACCTCATTTCTCTCTTTCCATCTTGGGTATGAGGTTTTGGCACCAGGACTACTGGGCTGGCCCATGGGCTCTCTGATGGCTCAATCACTCCAAGCTCCAACATCTTTTGCACCTCAGCCTTGATGCAATCCCTGACATGGTCAGGTTGCCTGTAGATCTTATTCTTGACAGGCAGACTGTCACCAGTGTCCACTACATGGGTACACCAGTCAGTCTGGCTGGGTGTGAGTGAAAACAAATGCCTGTGGGCCTGCAAAACTTGTCTGCAGTCCATCTGTTGCTGGTCAGTGAGGCTGCCTGCCAAGGCTACTCCATCCACTGAACCATCATCAGGGTTCTGAGAAAGCAGGTCTGGGAGAGGGTCACTCTCTTCCTCCTGTTCCCCATCTGTGGCCATGAGCAAGCTCATGTCCTCCCTGTCCACAAATGCTTTCAAGCGATTCACATGGATTACCCTGTGAGGGCTCCTGGGTGTTCCAAAGTCCACCAAGTAGGTGACTTCCCCCTTCTTCTCAATAATAGGATAGGGTCCACTCCATTTGTCTTGGAGTGCTGCTGGAGCCACTGGCTCCAGTACCCACACCTTCTGTCCTGGTTGGAACTCTACCAGCACAGCCTGTTGGTCATGCCAAGCTTTCTGTAATTCTTGGCTGGCCTCCAGGTTTTTGGATGCTCTTTCCATGTACTCAGCCATCCTGGAGCGGAGACCAAGTACATAGTCCACTATGTCTAGTTTGGGCTTTTTGAGAGGTAACTCCCATCCTTCCTTCACCAAACACAATGGACCCCTCACAGGGTGGCCAAACAAAAGTTCAAAAGGGCTGTAGCCAACCCCCTTCTGTGGGACCTCTCTGTAAGCAAAGAGCAGGCAGGGTAAAAGAATGTCCCATTTCCGCCTGAGCTTCTCTGGTAATCCTTTTATCATGCCTTTTAGGGTCTTGTTAAATCTCTCCACAAGCCCATTGCATTGGGGATGATATGGGGTGGTAAACTTATAGTTTACTCCACATTCCTTCCACATTGCTTTCAGATAGCTAGACATAAAATTCGTGCCACAGGAGCGACAAAACTCCTTGACATCCTCTGACATGTGAGGCCAGTGAAAGTGTGAAACAAGCCTGTCCCACGTCTTGTTCTGGCCTAAGTGTCCTGCAAGGGGAATATCATGGGCCAAGGTAAGGAGGAACCCCCTAAACTGCAGAGGTATAACCAACCTCCTGGTCATGCCAGGCTATAGGGCTCTAGCCTCTGAGTAAAGGAGTCCATCATCCCAATACACAGTATGGGTACCTTGGGCATCCCCAGCAGCCTCAGCAGCAGCCTGCTGTCTGAGGGGTTCAAGGGAAGGGCAATCTAATTGAGCCTGCCTCAGGTCTGCCCTTGAGGGTCCCTCTGTCCCCAGAAACTCAACCTGGTCAGGTTCAAGCTCCTCAGAGACAGTCTCCTCTTGGACTGCAGAATCAGTTTCCTCTGAAACCTGATCCTCAACCTGGGGCAAGGTGGAAGGCTGAGCCTTTCCTCTCTTGCTCCTTCTCTTGGGTTGTGGCTGGTCTATTGTTTCAAGATCCACCACTGGTTCAGGAAGGCACTTCTTAGCCTGAGCCCTTGTCATGGCAAGGACATGCTCTGAAATCCCTAGCATTTCTGCATGAGTCCTGTACTCCACTTCTGACCATGCTGAGCTTTCAAGGTCATTGCCTAACAGACAGTCTACTGGTAGGTCTGTGTGAGAAGTTGGCCTGGTAGGGGATGTTTCCAATTCTGGAACCACCTACTACCTGACCAAACAATCCCTTATGGTGTCTGGTTGTAAGTCAACCTTATTAGACAAGCTATCCTAGGGGTAGCATGGACTAAGCAGCCTAAAGGCTTAACTTAAGAGGTCGTGTTAAGCGAGCTGTTTTACCACATACAATCCTGTAATACCAAATGAAAGGACACCACACAAGTATATATTATAAAAATATATGTGTTTATTACTAAAAACAATCCCCAGTATTCTTTATGAATAAAGGGGCACAAGCGTTAAATCAAAAGCACTGTTTAAACATACAAAGTTGCACAATTATGGATGAGGGCGGGTGGCCACTCAAACCATATACTAAACAAGTGGTATAAGAGAGGCCACTCGAACAGTGGTTAGGCCTAGGGCCTAGGGAATCGCTGGGAGCAGTCAGGACAAGCAATGCTGAAGTCGGGAATGGCCCTCGGGATTCGGGAGATGTGCGGAAAGCGCACGCATGCACCAATGTTAACCAATGGTGCGTAAAAGTCATAGAGTTAAAGTTTAAGGACACTTCCGCTGAACCTAGAGGAACAAAACTTAACACACAGACCCTAGGGGTGTGCACCAGTGTGGGAACACCGGCGGAGCAAAGTTACCTCACCCACAGGAAGTGGGTGCACAGGGTCGAAGAGGCGTCGGGTTTTGACACGCAGGTTCTTGGCGCTTGAAGCTGAAGACGCTGCAGGCGATGTGAAGGAGAAGTGTCCGGTGGATCCAAGGGTGGATCTGAAGTGGTGAAGACCTGAAAGCAGAGGGGACAGTGTTCAAAGTCACTGGCCAGTGACCACCGTGGAACCAGATTGGAACCAGGCAAAGTCGGGTGCAAACAGGTGATGAGGTGTTGCTTCTCTCTGCAGCCACGTGGACACGAAGAGGTCAAGGACGTCCAGGAGTCGATCACGAGCTGTCCCTTGAAAGCTCTAGCTGATGGCAGTGTCGGCAACTCGATTAAAGCAAACAAGCCTTGGCTAATGCAAGCCACGGGGAAAGTGAAAAAGGCTTATTACTCGGACCAGCAAGGTCAGAGCGGGTACTCCTTTCTACAGGAGCGAGGGCAGGTCTGGAGCAACCAGACCCACAGTGTACATTGTAGGTTTCGTCGCCAAGATGGCCGCTGACCACGTGACAAGCGGCCGGGATGGCGAGTCGAGTGGCACAAAGCAAAAGGGCCCCACGCAGATCGTGGAGATGCTGGAGGGCTGATCTTTGGTGCAAATGCTGCTCGATTGTGGGGCTTCTCAATCCCCAAAGCACAGAGTCGAGGGTGCCTCGGGTGCTGCGCAGTCAGCGTCTCGGGGGTCTTTCAAGATGTCCGCTCCCACGTCTCTCGGTGCCTCCACGGGTCCCTTCTTTGCAGGGACTGTGGATCGGGCTGGGAGAAGTCTGGGAAGCTGGGTCTTGTCAGGCTCTGCACTCGGGCTCCGGCGGGAGGCGGCGGCAAAGCAGACGTCGAGGTGCTGGGTGGTGCCTGTGTTCACAGGGTGGCCCCTCCTAGGCCACAAGGGAGATTCTCTTCAGTCTTCTATCATCAGAATGTCGAAGTCCAGTCGTCTTCTTAGTTTAAAGGTGATTTCAGGATGATCTGCTGTGCTAGGGCACTGCTCCCACTCTTATTCCAATCTGAGGGGTGGATCTCCTACTAGGTCCCTCCCTATGGGTGGGACCAGGAAGGGGGGTGGTTACACCCCCTTTCCTTTGTCCAGGTCTCACTGGAGCTGGGGCTGGGCTGCCCCAGAACCGGTTTGACCGGATTATGCAAGGGGAAGCCTTGTGCTCCCCAGGCACTGTCTGGTTTCTTTCAAACCTCCCTGCTACAATACACTATCTCCTGTCTGGAGGGCGGTGACACCCTCCTGTGACAGGAAACCCTTTGTCCAGGCCCCATCTTCTGAGTTTCGGTCAACTGCAGGGGTCCAGACATTTGTCTGTGGCAGAGGCATCCATTTTGTGGATCTAAGGTCCTTTTTGAAATTAACCGCATTTAAGCAAAGTAACATGTCTTACCCCTCTAGAGGGGTGGAATGCTATCCCCGTCACCAGAACTGGCGAGGGGATAGTATTCCAAATCGTATGACACCTTACACGACATGTTTTGATAAAGCCAAACCAAAGTTGCTATATAACCGCGAGGATTATAAGGCACTTAAGAGTATATGGTATGGCCTTATCCTGAAACAGCTTAGGGAGTTGTTCCCGACAGCTGCAGACAGGCTCAGCTCATGCTAGAGCTCCATCTCACATTAAACCACGCACTCTGCCTCCAGGATTGATGAGGCCTTCCATAGGAGTGGCTCACAGGTTAATATGTGTCCAGATATAGGTTTAGATATAGGTATACTATATCTAAGCAAGGGGTGCTTACACCACCTTACCCCAGCTGAGTGATCAGCCAGTTGTGTCAATTTAAGAACCAGCCAGGGGTGGCAAAAGATATGCTGCAGCCCCTGGTAGGCCTTGGTGGCTCCTATGCCCTGGGCACCTATAGTGCATTATAAAGGGGCTGACAAGGAGTCCATTTCCAATTGTGGTATGTACCTAGGGTACATGGAATCCATTTTACAGAGAGAGCAGATGGCCTGGGGCCCTGATTAGCAGGGAACCAGGTCAACTAAGTCAAAAAACCAGCTAAACACAGGCAAAAAATCTGGGGTAACCATAGTCAGGTAGCCACCTTCCTACATAACCCCCCCCCGAAACGAAAGGAGATAAGGCTATCCTTGGCCAGGTAAGCCTATATTGCCTGAGTGGCCATATAAGGAAGTACCTGCACTAGCATGGGTACCCCCTGTCTCATGGTCCACTAAGCAGTCCCTCACCCTTTGGGTATTAGAAGGTCTCCACCATAGGGAATCACTACCTTGGGTGTGTTTATGCAAAGTTAAAGGCTGGTTTGGATATGGAGTATTGAAGTGAGGCTCTACTAATTTAGGGCTTAGCTTCCTCCAATTATCTTCCACCATGTGTGCCTTTCTTTCTTTAACTGAGTTGCACTGTGCTCTCAGGGTCAACCTCTGGCTACCTAAAGCTGGAGGCTGGGTCCCTCTGTTTGGCTTGCTGGAGGGACAGTTCAGGTTTGGGCCCCTTGGGTCCCAGGTTTGGCTGTGCC
Source organism: Lissotriton helveticus (assembly GCF_964261635.1). NCBI lineage: Eukaryota > Metazoa > Chordata > Amphibia > Caudata > Salamandridae > Lissotriton > Lissotriton helveticus. Next base: position 323,266 of record NW_027611681.1, read on the forward strand.
CAACAGAATCCATCTGTGGGAGGTCCCTAACTGTTTTTAAGGGGGCTCCCTCAGGAGTATTTAAAGTTTTCACCTTACTAGGGCTACTAGTTTTGGTGCACCTAATCTTTTGACAGGGGGCCCTCTGGGTCTCACTGTCCTTCTTGTCCTCTGCAGCCCTGGGCTGGCTAAGGCAAGGGAGAGAGGGGCAGGTTACCTGCTCCAGACTGGGTCCCACCTGAGAAGGGTCCACCGCCATCAGAGGCTCTGTCAGGCCAGGCCTAACAACCTCTGGGGCAGTTCCTTCATCAGGGGTAAGATCAGTTCCCTGAGGAGGCTGATCCTGTCCTAAAGTCTGGTGAGGGGGAGATTTCTCTTCCTCCTCCATGCTCTCAGTTTGTGTGGAGTTATCCATCATTTCAGGTTTCACAACACACATATCAGTTTGAGTTTGGGCTGTGGCCATCACAGCCCCGCCAACCTTTTCAGGAGGAGACTCAGTTTGGGTTTCTGCTGTTATCATAACAGCTTTGCTATTCTGTTCAGGAAGAGCTTTTGCTAAAGATGGGGCAGAGAGTTTCTCAGCCCTACCAACCTTTTCAGGAAGGACATCTTGCATTGGGGCTGTAGCCATTACAGCCCCACTAACCTTTCCATTGGAATTTACCATTCTAGAATGGGTTTCCTGTTCAACCTCAGCCCAGGCTGAGATCTCCAAATCATTACCAAGTAGGCAGTCTACAGGCAAGTTTGGTGACACTGCCACTCTCTTTGGGCCAATGACACCTCCCCAGCTGAGACTTACTACTGCCATGGGATGATTTGTTTGGATTCCATCAATGTTTGTAACCTGGTATGTGGCACCAGGTAAAAGTTGCTTAGAGGGGACTAGGCCATCAGCCACCATGGTGATGCTAGCCCCTGTGTCTCTAAAAGCTTCAACTTTCAAACCATTGATGATGGGTTCTTGTCTATACTTGCTCAAAGTATTTGGGCAAGCAGAGAAGTTGGCAAACCCCATGCCAGTCTCATAAACAAGATCATTGGGTGATGGGGACCTGGATAGGCCAGGGTCCACCTGAGCTCCAACAGTAAACCCACCCAGATTCCTGGGTGTGCTTCCACTTCCTGGGGGATTACTGCTGACAGTAACAGGAGGTGTTGAAGCTGGCTTTGGAGGTATATTTTCTTTATTGTTATTCTTGGGTGTAGGAAGGTGGCTACCTGACTATGGTTACCCCAGATTTTTTGCCTGTGTTTAGCTGGTTTTTTGACTTAGTTGACCTGGTTCCCTGCTAATCAGGGCCCCAGGCCATCTGCTCTCTCTGTAAAATGGATTCCATGTACCCTAGGTACATACCAATTGGAAATGGACTCCTTGTCAGCCCCTGTAGAATGCACTATAGGTGCACAGGGCACAGGAGCCACTAAGGCCTACCAGGGGCTGCAGCATATCTTTTGCCACCCCTGGCTGGTTCTTAAATTGACACAACTGGCTGATCACTCAGCTGGGGTAAGGTGGTGTACACACCCCTTGCTTAGATATAGTATACCTATGTCTAAACCTATATCTGGACACATGTAAACCTGTGAGCCACTCCTATAGACAGGCCTCACCAATCCTGGAGGCTGGGTGCGTGGTTTTATGTGAGATGGAGCTCTAGCATGAGCTGAGCCTGTCTGCAGCCGTCGGGAACAAATCCCTAAGCTGTTTCAGGATAATGCCATACCATATACTATTAAGTGCCTTATAATCCTCGCGGTTATTTAGCAACTCTGGTTTGGCTTTATCAAAACATGTCGTGTAAGGTGTCATACGCTTTGGAATACCATCCCCTCGCCAGTTCTGGCGACGGGGATGGCATTCCACCCCTCTAGAGGGGTAAGACATGTTACTTCACTTTAATGCGGTTGATTTCTCCAAAGGCCTTAAGATCCACAAAATGGATGCCTCTGCCACAGACAAATGTCTGGACCCCTGGAGCTGACCGAAACCCAGTCAAGGGGGTCCTGGACAAAGGGTTTCCTGTCACAGGAGGGTGTCACCGCCCTCCAGACAGGAGATAGTGTATTGTAGCAGGGAGGTTTGAAAGAAACCAGACACTGCCTGGGGCGCACAAGGCTGCCCCTTGCATAATCTGGCCAAACCGGTTCTGGGGCACTCCAGCCCTCGTGCCAGGGCGGCCTGGATCAAAGGAAGGGGGTGTATCCACCCACTTCCTGGGTCCCACCCATAGGAGGGGACCTAGCAGGTAATCACGCCCACCAGATTCGAATAAGAGTGGGAGCAGTGCCAATGCACATCAGATTTCCTGGAAGAAACATTTGAAACGATATTCTGGACCCTTCGCCCTCCATCTCAACGTGGAAACCCGAAGAATCTCCCTTGTGGTCAAGGAGTGACCACCCTGCAGCAGCAGGCACCATCCAGCCCTCGACGTCTACTTAGTTGCAGTTCCCGCCGGAACTCGAGCAACTGAGATCGACGAGATCAAGCCTGCCCAGCTTCTAACAGCCCGATCCACAGTCCCTGCAAAGCTGAGACCCGTGGAGGCGACCGGAAGCGTGGGGCACGCCATCTTGAAGTGACCACGAGACGCTGACCGTGCAGCCCACGAGTGACCCTCGAAGCTGTACACCGGGGTTTGAGAAGCCCCCACCCTGAGCTACTCCTGAGCCGAAGTTCAGCCCTCCACACTCGACGAGTGCTGCGTGGGGCCCTTTGGCACGATTTGGCTCAACGCGTTGGCCCGGTCACTTGCCAGCTGGCTTGTTGTCCCTGTGCCGACGAACTACAAAAGAAGACTCGTGATTCTGGTTGCTCCAGACCCACACCAGCTCCCCTGAAAGGGAGCCCCGACTCTGACCTTCCTGGTCCGAGTGAGACGCCATCTTCCAATCCCGCGTGGATTGCTCTTACCAAGGCTTGTTTGCTCCAAACCGGAAGCCGACTGCACCGACGGTGAGAGCCTGCGTGGGACAGATCGTGACCTGCTCCTGGACGTCGCAGATGCCCCAGAGCCCACGTGACAGCGAAGAGAAGCGCCTCGACGACCACCTGATTGCGCCCGACATTGCCTGGTTCCGTCCTGGTTCCACCCTGGTCACTGCTGAGTGACCCAGACTCTGTCCCCTCTGCTTTCAGGTACTCTACAACTTGAGTCCACCCTTGGACTCCACCGGACACTTCGTCTTCACCCTGCCTGCAGCCCTTTCAGCTTCATGCACCAAGAGCCTGCGTGTCAAAACCCGACGCCACTTCGACCCTGTGCACCCACTTCCTGTGGGTGAGGTAACTTTGCTCCGCCGGTGTTCCCACACTGGTGCACACCTCTAGGGTCTGTGTGTTAAGTTTTGTTCCTCTAGGTTCAGCGGAAGTGTCCTTAAACTTTAACTATTTGACTTTTACGCACCATTGGTTAACATTGGTGCATGCGTGCGCTTTCCGCACATCTCCCGAATCCCGAGGGCCATTCCCGACTTCAGCATTGCTTGTCCTGACTGCTCCCAGCGATTCCCTAGGCCCTAGGCCTAACCACTGTTCGAGTGGCCTTTCTTATACCACTTGTTTAGTATATGGTTTGAGTGGCCCCCTGCCCTCATCCATAATTGTGCAACTTTGTATGTTTAAACAGTGCTTTTGATTTAACGCTTGTGCCCCTTTATTCATAAAGAATACTGGGGATTGTTTTTAGTAATAAACACATATATTTTTATAATATATACTTGTGTGGTGTCCTTTCATTTGGTATTACAGGATTGTATGTGGTAAAACAGCTCGCTTAACACGACCTCTTAAGTTAAGCCTTTAGGCTGCTTAGTCCATGCTACCCCTAGGATAGCTTGTCTAATAAGGTTGACTTACAACCAGACACCATAAGGGGATTGTTTGGTCAGGTAGTAGGTGGTTCCAGAATTGGAAACATCCCCTACCAGGCCAACTTCTCACATTGGTGAGCAGCGGTGCGGATTTGAGCTTGCTGTTGTTTTACCATTGCAATCTTTATATCAAATTGAAAGATCACATCAAGTACCTCTAGGTACATATAAAATCAAAAGCTTAGCATATTAAGTTCTACTGAACTTAGTAGTTGTAGGTTGAAGGGAGTAGCACACCCCTGACTACAACTCACTAGCAAGGTCCAGTAGGAAAACACTTAGTGTAGGTAAGTGCACCACTTACACCTCACTAGTAACCATGTCTGACACAGGAAAGGCCTCAGGGTCTAGTCCTGTGACAGTTGACCCTACCCAGGCAACTTTTGGATATGACAAACTAACCCGCAGAGACTTGATTGCCTTGTGCAAAGCAAGAGGGTTAAAAAGGGGCAGAAGCCCCACCTGCCTGACCCTGGTAGAAATCCTAGAACAGGATGACTTAGAGAAGGCTAAAGCAGCTTCCCTAGACACAGGAAATGGAGAGAACCCCCCTGTAGTTGATCCCCCTGAAGAGGAGGATGATGATGACTTGGATGAGGACTCAGATGCTGGGGACTTAGAAGTACAGGATCAGGGTAGCCAGGTTCCAGTTGGTAGGCTTAGCCAGGCCAACTTGGACCTACTGGGGAATGGAGAGGGCCAGCACCTCCCCAGAACCCAACATACGATTCTCCCAGGCAACAGAAGAGTGAGATCTCCCTCAGGGGACTCTCATCTTTCTAGTGCCTCCAGAGAATCAGAGAGAGGCATGAGTGCTTCTCAGAAAGCTGAGCATAGGGCTAGAATGAGGGCTGTCAGACTCCAGATAGAGAGAGAGGAGGTAGCCCTGAGTCAAGCTAAGCTTACCTTAGCTCAAGCTAAACTTGCCTTGGCAAGAGAGCAGAAATTAAGTGGCTTAGATGCCACTGGTGGCAGCAATTTTCCAAGAGAAAAAGACAGGGCCTATGATAATAGAAACCTGACCAAAATTGTGCCCCCCTTTAAAGAAGGGGATGACATCCACAAATGGATGACTGCTCTTGAGAGAGCCTGCATGGTACAGCAGGTTCCTCAAGATCAGTGGGCTGCAATTTTGTGGTACTCCTTTTCTGAGAAAGGGAGGGACAGGCTCCTCACAGTTAGACCTGAGGATGCCAAAAATTACACTGTCTTGAAGAGTGCTCTTATTGAAGGGTTTGGCCTAACCACTGAGCAATACAGGTTGTTGTTCAGAGACACCCAAAAAGCACAGACTCAAGACTGGACTGATTTTGTTGATTGTGCAACTAAGGCTCTGGAGGGTTGGCTACATGGCAGCAAAGTACATGACTTTACAGGATTGTATAATTTGATTATGAGGGAGCAGATCCTAAGTAATTGTCAGAACCAGCTCTTACACCAGCACCTGGTGGACTCTGATCTGACCTCTCCCCAAGAATTGGGAAAGAAGGCAGACAAATGGGTCAGAACCAGGATTAGGCCTAAGAATCAGGACAGTAACCAGAAGAAGGAGTCTACCAAGCCTCAAGATAAGGGTGGGGATAAAAATAAAGAAAAGACTTCCCCAGGGCCCCAAAACTCCAAGAATGGGGGTGGGTCCCAAGACACTTCTTCAACAGAGAAAAGGCCTTATTGTTATGCCTGTAAACAGGTTGGGCATTACAAAACAGACAACTGTTGTCCCAAAAATAACAACAAGGAGAATATACCTCCAAAGCCAGCTCCAACACCTCCTGTTACTGTCAGCAGTAATCCCCCAGGAAGTGGGAGCACACCCAGGAATCTGGGTGGGTTTACTTTTGGAGCTCAGGTGGACCCTGGCCTATCCAGGTCCCCATCACCCAATGATCTTGTTTATGAGACTGGCATGGGGTTTGCCAACTTCTCTGCTTGCCCAAATACTTTGAGCAAGTATAGACAAGAACCCATCATCAATGGTTTGAAAGTTGAAGCTTTTAGAGACACAGGGGCTAGCATCACCATGGTGGCTGATGGCATAGTCCCCTCTAAGCAACTTTTACCTGGTGCCACATACCAGGTAATAAACATTGATGGCATCCAAACAAATCATCCCATGGCAGTAGTAAGTCTCAGCTGGGGAGGTGTCACTGGCCCAAAGAGAGTGGCAGTGTCCCCAAACTTGCCTGTAGACTGTCTACTGGGTAATGATTTAGAAATCTCAGCCTGGGCTGGGGTTGAACAGGAAATCCATTCTAGAATGGTAAATTCCAATGGAAAGGTTAGTGGGGCTGTGATGGCTACAGCCCCAATTCAAGATGTCCTTCCTGAAAAGGTTGGTAGGGCGGAGATACTCCCTGCCCCATCTTTAGCAAAAGCTCTTCCTGAACAGAATAGCAAAGCTGTTATGATAACAGCAGAAACCCAAACTGAGTCTCCTCCTGAAAAGGTTGGTGGGGCTGTGATGGCCACAGCCCAAACTCAAACTGACATGTGTGTTGTGAAACCTGAAATGATGGATAACTCCACACAAACTGAGAGCATGGAGGAGGAAGAGAAATCTCCCCCTCACCAGACTTTAGGACAGGATCAGCCTCCTCAGGGAACTGATCTTACCCCTGATGAAGGAGCTGCCCCAGAGGTGGTTGGGCCTAGCCTGACAGAACCTCTGATGTCAGTGGACCCTTCTCAGGTGGGACCCAGTCTGGAGCAGGTAACCTGCCCCTCTCTACCTTGCCTTAGCCAGCCCAGGGCTGCAGAGGACAAGAAGGACAGTGAGACCCAGAGGGCCCCCTGTCAAATAAAGCACCCCCATCAAAAGATTAGGTGCACCAAAACTAGTAGCCCTAGTAAGGTGAAAACTTTAAAAACTCCTGAGGGAGCCCCCTTAAAAACAGTTAGGGACCTCCCACAGATGGATTCTGTTGGGCACAGCCAAACCTGGGACCCAAGGGGCCCAAACCTGAACTGTCCCTCCAGCAAGCCAAACAGAGGGACCCAGCCTCCAGCTTTAGGTAGCCAGAGGTTGACCCTGAGAGCACAGTGCAACTCAGTTAAAGAGAGAAAGGCACACATGGTGGAAGATAATTGGAGGAAGCTAAGCCCTAAATTAGTAGAGCCTCGCTTCAATACTCCATATCCAAACCAGCCTTTAACTTTGCATAAACACACCCAAGGTAGTGATTCCCTATGGTGGAGACCCTCTAATACCCAAAGGGTGAGGGACTGCTTAGTGGACCATGAGACAGGGGGTACCCATGCTAGTGCAGGTACTTCCTTATATGGCCACTCAGGCAATATAGGCTTACCTGGCCAAGGATAGCCTTATCTCCTTTCGTTTGGGGGGGGGTTATGTAGGAAGGTGGCTACCTGACTATGGTTACCCCAGATTTTTTGCCTGTGTTTAGCTGGTTTTTTGACTTAGTTGACCTGGTTCCCTGCTAATCAGGGCCCCAGGCCATCTGCTCTCTCTGTAAAATGGATTCCATGTACCCTAGGTACATACCAATTGGAAATGGACTCCTTGTCAGCCCCTGTAGAATGCACTATAGGTGCACAGGGCACAGGAGCCACTAAGGCCTACCAGGGGCTGCAGCATATCTTTTGCCACCCCTGGCTGGTTCTTAAATTGACACAACTGGCTGATCACTCAGCTGGGGTAAGGTGGTGTACACACCCCTTGCTTAGATATAGTATACCTATGTCTAAACCTATATCTGGACACATGTAAACCTGTGAGCCACTCCTATAGACAGGCCTCACCAATCCTGGAGGCTGGGTGCGTGGTTTTATGTGAGATGGAGCTCTAGCATGAGCTGAGCCTGTCTGCAGCCGTCGGGAACAAATCCCTAAGCTGTTTCAGGATAATGCCATACCATATACTATTAAGTGCCTTATAATCCTCGCGGTTATTTAGCAACTCTGGTTTGGCTTTATCAAAACATGTCGTGTAAGGTGTCATACGCTTTGGAATACCATCCCCTCGCCAGTTCTGGCGACGGGGATGGCATTCCACCCCTCTAGAGGGGTAAGACATGTTACTTCACTTTAATGCGGTTGATTTCTCCAAAGGCCTTAAGATCCACAAAATGGATGCCTCTGCCACAGACAAATGTCTGGACCCCTGGAGCTGACCGAAACCCAGTCAAGGGGGTCCTGGACAAAGGGTTTCCTGTCACAGGAGGGTGTCACCGCCCTCCAGACAGGAGATAGTGTATTGTAGCAGGGAGGTTTGAAAGAAACCAGACACTGCCTGGGGCGCACAAGGCTGCCCCTTGCATAATCTGGCCAAACCGGTTCTGGGGCACTCCAGCCCTCGTGCCAGGGCGGCCTGGATCAAAGGAAGGGGGTGTATCCACCCACTTCCTGGGTCCCACCCATAGGAGGGGACCTAGCAGGTAATCACGCCCACCAGATTCGAATAAGAGTGGGAGCAGTGCCAATGCACATCAGATTTCCTGGAAGAAACATTTGAAATGATATTCTGGACCCTTCGCCCTCCATCTCAACGTGGAAGCCCGAAGAATCTCCCTTGTGGTCAAGGAGTGACCACCCTGCAGCAGCAGGCACCATCCAGCCCTCGACGTCTACTTAGTTGCAGTTCCCGCCGGAACTCGAGCGACTGAGATCGACGAGATCAAGCCTGCCCAGCTTCTAACAGCCCGATCCACAGTCCCTGCAAAGCTGAGACCCGTGGAGGCGACCGGAAGCGTGGGGCACGCCATCTTGAAGTGACCACGAGACGCTGACCGTGCAGCCCACGAGTGACCCTCGAAGCTGTACACCGGGGTTTGAGAAGCCCCCACCCTGAGCTACTCCTGAGCCGAAGTTCAGCCCTCCACACTCGACGAGTGCTGCGTGGGGCCCTTTGGCACGATTTGGCTCAACGCGTTGGCCCGGTCACTTGCCAGCTGGCTTGTGGTCCCTGTGCCGACGAACTACAAAAGAAGACTCGTGATTCTGGTTGCTCCAGACCCACACCAGCTCCCCTGAAAGGGAGCCCCGACTCTGACCTTCCTGGTCCGAGTGAGACGCCATCTTCCAATCCCGCGTGGATTGCTCTTACCAAGGCTTGTTTGCTCCAAACCGGAAGCCGACTGCACCGACGGTGAGAGCCTGCGTGGGACAGATCGTGACCTGCTCCTGGACGTCGCAGATGCCCCAGAGCCCACGTGACAGCGAAGAGAAGCGCCTCGACGACCACCTGATTGCGCCCGACATTGCCTGGTTCCGTCCTGGTTCCACCCTGGTCACTGCTGAGTGACCCAGACTCTGTCCCCTCTGCTTTCAGGTACTCTACAACTTGAGTCCACCCTTGGACTCCACCGGACACTTCGTCTTCACCCTGCCTGCAGCCCTTTCAGCTTCAAGCACCAAGAGCCTGCGTGTCAAAACCCGACGCCACTTCGACCCTGTGCACCCACTTCCTGTGGGTGAGGTAACTTTGCTCCGCCGGTGTTCCCACACTGGTGCACACCTCTAGGGTCTGTGTGTTAAGTTTTGTTCCTCTAGGTTCAGCGGAAGTGTCCTTAAACTTTAACTATTTGACTTTTACGCACCATTGGTTAACATTGGTGCATGCGTGCGCTTTCCGCACATCTCCCGAATCCCGAGGGCCATTCCCGACTTCAGCATTGCTTGTCCTGACTGCTCCCAGCGATTCCCTAGGCCCTAGGCCTAACCACTGTTCGAGTGGCCTTTCTTATACCACTTGTTTAGTATATGGTTTGAGTGGCCCCCTGCCCTCATCCATAATTGTGCAACTTTGTATGTTTAAACAGTGCTTTTGATTTAACGCTTGTGCCCCTTTATTCATAAAGAATACTGGGGATTGTTTTTAGTAATAAACACATATATTTTTATAATATATACTTGTGTGGTGTCCTTTCATTTGGTATTACAGGATTGTATGTGGTAAAACAGCTCGCTTAACACGACCTCTTAAGTTAAGCCTTTAGGCTGCTTAGTCCATGCTACCCCTAGGATAGCTTGTCTAATAAGGTTGACTTACAACCAGACACCATAAGGGGATTGTTTGGTCAGGTAGTAGGTGGTTCCAGAATTGGAAACATCCCCTACCAGGCCAACTTCTCACATTGGGACAACAGTTGTCTGTTTTGTAATGCCCAACCTGTTTACAGGCATAACAATAAGGCTTTTTCTCAGTTGAATAAGTGTCTTGGGACCCACCCCCATTCTTGGAGTTTTGGGGCCCTGGGGAAGTCTTTTCTTTACTTTTATCCCCACCCTTATCTTGAGGCTTGGTAGACTCCTTCTTCTGGTTACTGTCCTGATTCTTAGGCCTAATCCTGGTTCTGACCCACTTGTCTGCCTTCTTTCCCAATTCTTGGGGAGAGGTCAGATCAGAGTCCACCAGGTGCTGGTGTAAGAGCTGGTTCTGACAATTACTTAGGATCTGCTCCCTCATAATCAAATTATACAATCCTGTAAAGTCATGTACTTTGCTGCCATGTAGCCAACCCTCCAGAGCCTTAGTTGCACAATCAACAAAATCAGTCCAGTCCTGAGTCTGTGTCTTCTGGGTGTCTCTGAACTTCAACCTGTACTGTTCAGTGGTTAAGCCAAACCCATCTATCAGAACACTCTTCAGGACTTTGTAATTGTTTGCATCCTCATGTCTAACAGTGAGGAGCTTATCTCTCCCTTTCTCTGAAAAGGAGTACCATAAGATTGCTGCCCACTGTTCCTCAGGAACCTGCTGTACCATGCAGGCTCTCTCAAGAGCAGTCATCCATTTGTGGATGTCATCCCCTTCTTTGAAGGGGGGGCACAATCTTTGTCAGGTTTCTACTATCATAGGACCTGGGTTTCTCTTTAGGAATATTGCTGCCACCAGTGACATCTAAGCCACTTAATTTCTGCTCTCTTGCCAAGGCAAGTTTAGCTTGAGCTAAGGTAAGTCTAGCTTGACTCAGGGCTACCTCCTCTCTCTCTATCTGGAGTTTGACAGCCCTCATTCTAGCCCTATGCTCAGCTTTCTGAGAAGCAGTCATGCCTCTCTCTGATTCTCTGGAGGCACTAGTAATATGAGAGTCCCCTGAGGGAGATCTCACTCTTCTGTTGCCTGGGAGAATCACATGTTGGGTTCTGGGGAGGTGCTGGCCCTCTCCATTCCCCAGTAGGTCCAAGTTGGCCTGGCTAAGCCTACCAACTGGAACCTGGCTACCCTGATCCTGTACTTCTAAGTCCTCAACATCTGAGTCCTCATCCAAGTATTCATCATCCTCCTCTTCAGGGGGATCAACTACAGGGGGGTTCCCTCCATTTCCTGTGTCTAGGGAAGCTGCTTTTGCTTTCTCTAAGTCATCCTGTTCTAGGATTTCCACCAGGATTAGGCAGGTGGGGCTTCTGCCCCTTTTTAACCCTCTTGCTTTGCACAAGGCAATCAAGTCTCTGCGGGTTAGTTTGTCATATCCAAAAGTTGCCTGGGTAGGGTCAACTGTCACAGGAGCAGACCCTGAGGCTTTTCCTGTGTCAGACATGGTTACTAGTGAGGTGTAAGTGGTGCACTTACCTACACTAAGTGTTTTCCTACTGGACCTTGCTAGTGAGTTGTAGTCAGGGATGTGCTACTCCCTTCAACCTACAACTACTAAGTTCAATAGAACTTAATATGCTAAGCTTTTGATTTTATATGTACCTAGAGGTACTTGATGTGATCTTTCAATTTGATATAAAGATTGCAATGGTAAAACAACAGCAAGCTCAAATCCGCACCGCTGCTCACCAATGTGAGAAGTTGGCCTGGTAGGGGATGTTTCCAATTCTGGAACCACCTACTACCTGACCAAACAATCCCTTATGGTGTCTGGTTGTAAGTCAACCTTATTAGACAAGCTATCCTAGGGGTAGCATGGACTAAGCAGCCTAAAGGCTTAACTTAAGAGGTCGTGTTAAGCGAGCTGTTTTACCACATACAATCCTGTAATACCAAATGAAAGGACACCACACAAGTATATATTATAAAAATATATGTGTTTATTACTAAAAACAATCCCCAGTATTCTTTATGAATAAAGGGGCACAAGCGTTAAATCAAAAGCACTGTTTAAACATACAAGTTGCACAATTATGGATGAGGGCGGGTGGCCACTCAAACCATATACTAAACAAGTGGTATAAGAAAGGCCACTCGAGCAGTGGTTAGGCCTAGGGCCTAGGGAATCGCTGGGAGCAGTCAGGACAAGCAATGCTGAAGTCGGGAATGGCCCTCGGGATTCGGGAGATGTGCGGAAAGCGCACGCATGCACCAATGTTAACCAATGGTGCGTAAAAGTCATAAAGTTAAAGTTTAAGGACACTTCCGCTGAACCTAGAGGAACAAAACTTAACACACAGACCCTAGAGGTGTGCACCAGTGTGGGAACACCGGCGGAGCAAAGTTACCTCACCCACAGGAAGTGGGTGCACAGGGTCGAAGTGGCGTCGGGTTTTGACACGCAGGCTCTTGGTGCTTGAAGCTGAAAGGGCTGCAGGCAGGGTGAAGACGAAGTGTCCGGTGGAGTCCAAGGGTGGACTCAAGTTGTAGAGTACCTGAAAGCAGAGGGGACAGAGTCTGGGTCACTCAGCAGTGACCAGGGTGGAACCAGGACGGAACCAGGCAATGTCGGGCGCAATCAGGTGGTCGTCGAGGAGCTTCTCTCCGCTGTCACGTGGGCTCTGGGGCATCTGCGACGTCCAGGAGCAGGTCACGATCTGTCCCACGCAGGCTCTCACCGTCGGTGCAGTCGGCTTCAAGTTTGGAGCAAACAAGCCTTGGTAAGAGCAATCCACGCAGGATCGGAAGATTGCTTCTCACTCGGACCAGGAAGGTCAGAGTCGGGGCTCCTTTTCAGGGGAGCTGGTGTGGATCTGGAGCAACCAGAATCACAAGTCTTTTTAGGTAGTTCGTCGGCACAGGGACCACAAGCCAGCTGGCAAGTGACCGGGCCAACGCGTTGAGCCAAATCGTGCCAAAGGGCCCCACGCAGCACTCGTCGAGTGTGGAGGGCTGAACTTCGGCTCAGGAGTAGCTCAGGGTGGGGGCTTCTCAAACCCCGGTGTACAGCTTCGAGGGTCACTCGTGGGCTGCACGGTCAGCGTCTCGTGGTCACTTCAAGATGGCGTGCCCCACGCTTCCGGTCGCCTCCACGGGTCTCAGCTTTGCAGGGACTGTGGATCGGGCTGTTAGAAGCTGGGCAGGCTTGATCTCGTCGATCTCAGTCGCTCGAGTTCCGGCGGGAACTGCAACTAAGTAGACGTCGAGGGCTGGATGGTGCCTGCTGCTGCAGGGTGGTCACTCCTTGACCACAAGGGAGATTCTTCGGGCTTCCACGTTGAGATGGAGGGCGAAGGGTCCAGAATATCGTTTCAAATGTTTCTTCCAGGAAATCTGATGTGCATTGGCACTGCTCCCACTCTTATTCGAATCTGGTGGGCGTGATTACCTGCTAGGTCCCCTCCTATGGGTGGGACCCAGGAAGTGGGTGGATACACCCCCTTCCTTTGATCCAGGCCGCCCTGGCACGAGGGCTGGAGTGCCCCAGAACCGGTTTGGCCGGATTATGCAAGGGGCAGCCTTGTGCGCCCCAGGCAGTGTCTGGTTTCTTTCAAACCTCCCTGCTACAATACACTATCTCCTGTTTGGAGGGCGGTGACACCCTCCTGTGACAGGAAACCCTTTGTCCAGGACCCCCTTGACTGAGTTTCGGCCAGCTCCAGGGGTCCAGACATTTGTCTGTGGCAGAGGCATCCATTTTGTGGATCTTAAGGCCTTTGGAGAAATCAACCGCATTAAAGTGAAGTAACATGTCTTACCCCTCTAGAGGGGTGGAATGCCATCCCCGTCGCCAGAACTGGCGAGGGGATGGTATTCCAAAGCGTATGACACCTTACACGACATGTTTTGATAAAGCCAAACCAAAGTTGCTAAATAACCGCGAGGATTATAAGGCACTTAATAGTATATGGTATGGCATTATCCTGAAACAGCTTAGGGATTTGTTCCCGACGGCTGCAGACAGGCTCAGCTCATGCTAGAGCTCCATCTCACATAAAAACCATGCACCCAGCCTCCAGGATTGGTGAGGCCTGTCTATAGGAGTGGCTCACAGGTTTACATGTGTCCAGATATAGGTTTAGACATAGGTATACTATATCTAAGCAAGGGGTGTGTACACCACCTTACCCCAGCTGAGTGATCAGCCAGTTGTGTCAATTTAAGAACCAGCCAGGGGTGGCAAAAGATATGCTGCAGCCCCTGGTAGGCCTTAGTGGCTCCTGTGCCCTGTGCACCTATAGTGCATTCTACAGGGGCTGACAAGGAGTCCATTTCCAATTGGTATGTGCCTATAGCACATGTGTCATTAATTTAGTGAGAGAACAGCAGGCTGGGGGTCTGATCAGCAGGCCCACAGCCTCAGTAGTCGAAAACCAGTGAAGCAAAAAGCAAAAATTTGGGGTGACCATAGGATAGCAGACCCTACTCTCCTACACAGGGGTACCAAGCACAGCCAGGGGGACCAAGAGCAACCAGGGGGACCAAGCACAGCCTGGGGGACCAAGCACAGCCTGGGGGACCAAGAGCAACCAGGGGGACCAAGCACAGCCTGGGGAACCAAGCACAGCCTGGGGGACTGTAGGAAGGTGGCTACCTGACTATGGTTACCCCAGATTTTTTGCCTGTTTTTAGCTGGTTTTTTGACTTAGTTGACCTGGTTCCCTGCTAATCAGGGCCCCAGGCCATCTGCTCTCTCTGTAAAATGGATTCCATGTACCCTAGGTACATACCACAATTGGAAATGGACTCCTTGTCAGCCCCTGTATAATGCACTATAGGTGCCAAGGGCATAGGAGCCACCAAGGCCTACCAGGGGCTGCAGCATATCTTTTGCCACCCCTGGCTGGTTCTTAAATTGACACAACTGGCTGATCACTCAGCTGGGGTAAGGTGGTGTAACCACCCCTTACTTAGATATAGTATACCTATATCTAAACCTATATCTGGACACATATCAACCTGTGAGCCACTCCTATGGAAGGCCTAATGTGAGAAGTTGGCCTGATAGGTGATGTTTCCAATTCTGGAACCACCTATTATCAGACCAAACAATCCCTTATGGTGTCTGGTTGTAAGTCAACCTTATTAGACAAGCTATCCTAGGGGTAGCATGGACTAAGCAGCCTAAAGGCTTAACTTAAGAGGTCGTGTTAAGCGAGCTGTTTTACCACATACAATCCTGTAATATCAAATGAAAGGACACCACACAAGTATATATTATAAAAATATATGTGTTTATTACTAAAGACAATCCCCAGTATTCTTTATGAATAAAGGGGCACAAGCGTTAAATCAAAAGCACTGTTTAAACATACAAGTTGCACAATTATGGATGAGGGCGGGTGGCCACTCAAACCATATACTAAACAAGTGGTATAAGAGATGCCACTCGAGCAGTGGTTAGGCCTAGGGCCTAGGGAATCGCTGGGAGCAGTCAGGACAAGCAATGCTGAAGTCGGGAATGGCCCTCGGGCTTCGGCTGCACCAGTGCTGCTTCGGCTGCACTGGTGCAGCTTCTCAGACTTGAGGCGTTGCACCAGTGCAGCATAGAAAAGAAACTTTTTAATAAAAGGATTTAAAACTAATTCAAGATATACATTATCTAAGGAATGTTATAAAAACTCAGATATGGAGAATATTTTTCATTTTCGTCCATTTTTGACCGTTTTGGAGCACTTTGAAGCACTGATGCAGCTTTGGGATTTTTATGGTTATTTTGATCAGAGATGCTCCTAATGTGTTTAAAATTCATGTGGGATGTATCCAAGACACTGCCATCACACCTATATAGTTTTTAAATGATTTTGATGTATTAAAATTTTGACCTCCATAAGGGGGGAAAGGTTGAACTTTTACCCCGCTCGGAGTTCCATGACTTTCGTGACCTTGTCCCCCTGAAATTTAAAATTGCATTTTGTAGGAGAGTAGGGTCTGCTATCCTATGGTCACCCCAAATTTTTGCTTTTTGCTTCACTGGTTTTCGACTACTGAGGCTGTGGGCCTGCTGATCAGACCCCCAGCCTGCTGTTCTCTCACTAAATTATTGACACATGTGCTATAGGCACATACCAATTGGAAATGGACTCCTTGTCAGCCCCTGTAGAATGCACTATAGGTGCACAGGGCACAGGAGCCACTAAGGCCTACCAGGGGCTGCAGCATATCTTTTGCCACCCCTGGCTGGTTCTTAAATTGACACAACTGGCTGATCACTCAGCTGGGGTAAGGTGGTGTACACACCCCTTGCTTAGATATAGTATACCTATGTCTAAACCTATATCTGGACACATGTAAACCTGTGAGCCACTCCTATAGCCAGGCCTCACCAATCCTGGAGGCTGGGTGCATGGTTTTATGTGAGATGGAGCTCTAGCATGAGCTGAGTCTGTCTGCAGCCATCGGGAACAAATCCCTAAGCTGTTTCAGGATAATGCCATACCATATACTATTAAGTGCCTTATAATCCTCGCGGTTATTTAGCAACTTTGGTTTGGCTTTATCAAAACATGTCGTGTAAGGTGTCATACGCTTTGGAATACCATCCCCTCGCCAGTTCTGGCGACGGGGATGGCATTCCACCCCTCTAGAGGGGTAAGACATGTTACTTCACTTTAATGCGGTTGATTTCTCCAAAGGCCTTAAGATCCACAAAATGGATGCCTCTGCCACAGACAAATGTCTGGTCCCCTGGAGCTGACCGAAACTCAGTCAAGGGGGTCCTGGACAAAGGGTTTCCTGTCACAGGAGGGTGTCACCGCCCTCCAGACAGGAGATAGTGTATTGTAGCAGGGAGGTTTGAAAGAAACCAGACACTGCTTGGGGCGCACAAGGCTGCCCCTTGCATAATCCGGCCAAACCGGTTCTGGGGCACTCCAGCCCTCGTGCCAGGTCGGCCTGGATCAAAGGAAGGGGGTGTATCCACCCACTTCCTGGGTCCCACCCATAGGAGGGGACCTAGCAGGTAATCACGCCCACCAGATTCGAATAAGAGTGGGAGCAGTGCCAATGCACATCAGATTTCCTGGAAGAAACATTTGAAATGATATTCTGGACCCTTCGCCCTCCATTTCAACGTGGAAGCCCGAAGAATCTCCCTTGTGGTCAAGGAGTGACCACCCTGCAGCAGCAGGCACCATCCAGCCCTCGACGTCTACTTAGTTGCAGTTCCTCCCGGAACTCGAGCGACTGAGATCGACGAGATCAAGCCTGCCCAGCTTCTAACAGCCCGATCCACAGTCCCTGCAAAGCTGAGACCCGTGGAGGCGACCGGAAGCGTGGGGCACGCCATCTTGAAGTGACCACGAGACGCTGACCGTGCAGCCCACGAGTGACCCTCGAAGCTGTACACCGGGGTTTAAGAAGCCCCCACCCTGAGCTACTCCTGAGCCGAAGTTCAGCCCTCCACACTCGACGAGTGCTGCGTGGGGCCCTTTGGCACGATTTGGCTCAACGCGTTGGCCCGGTCACTTGCCAGCTGGCTTGTGGTCCCTGTGCCGACGAACTACCTACAAAGACTTGTGATTCTGGTTGCTCCAGATCCACACCAGCTCCCCTGAAAAGGAGCCCCGACTCTGACCTTCCTGGTCCGAGTGAGAAGCAATCTTCCGATCCTGCGTGGATTGCTCTTACCAAGGCTTGTTTGCTCCAAACTTGAAGCCGACTGCACCGACGGTGAGAGCCTGCGTGGGACAGATCGTGACCTGCTCCTGGACGTCGCAGATGCCCCAGAGCCCACGTGACAGCGGAGAGAAGCTCCTCGACGACCACCTGATTGCGCCCGACATTGCCTGGTTCCGTCCTGGTTCCACCCTGGTCACTGCTGAGTGACCCAGACTCTGTCCCCTCTGCTTTCAGGTACTCTGCAACTTGAGTCCACCCTTGGACTCCACCGGACACTTCGTCTTCACCCTGCCTGCAGCCCTTTCAGCTCCAAGCACCAAGAGCCTGAGTGTCAAAACCCGACGCCACTTCGACCCTGTGCACCCACTTCCTGTGGGTGAGGTAACTTTGCTCCGCCGGTGTTCCCACACTGGTGCACACCTCTAGGGTCTGTGTGTTAAGTTTTGTTCCTCTAGGTTCAGCGGAAGTGTCCTTAAACTTTAACTCTTTGACTTTTACGCACCATTGGTTAACATTGGTGCATGCGTGCGCTTTCCGCACATCTCCCGAATCCCGAGGGCCATTCCCGACTTCAGCATTGCTTGTCCTGACTGCTCCCAGCGATTCCCTAGGCCCTAGGCCTAACCACTGCTCGAGTGGCATCTCTTATACCACTTGTTTAGTATATGGTTTGAGTGGCCACCCGCCCTCATCCATAATTGTGCAACTTGTATGTTTAAACAGTGCTTTTTGATTTAACGCTTGTGCCCCTTTATTCATAAAGAATACTGGGGATTGTTTTTAGTAATAAATACATATATTTTTATAATATATACTTGTGTGGTGTCCTTTCATTTGATATTACAGGATTGTATGTGGTAAAACAGCTCGCTTAACACGACCTCTTAAGTTAAGCCTTTAGGCTGCTTAGTCCATGCTACCCCTAGGATAGCTTGTCTAATAAGGTTGACTTACAACCAGACACCATAAGGGATTGTTTGGTCAGGTAGTAGGTGGTTCCAGAATTGGAAACATCCCCTACCAGGCCAACTTCTCACATTGGTGAGCAGCGGTGCGGATTTGAGCTTGCTGTTGTTTTACCATTGCAATCTTTATATCAAATTGAAAGATCACATCAAGTACCTCTAGGTACATATAAAATCAAAAGCTTAGCATATTAAGTTCTACTGAACTTAGTAGTTGTAGGTTGAAGGGAGTAGCACACCCCTGACTACAACTCACTAGCAAGGTCCAGTAGGAAAACACTTAGTGTAGGTAAGTGCACCACTTACACCTCACTAGTAACCATGTCTGACACAGGAAAGGCCTCAGGGTCTAGTCCTGTGACAGTTGACCCTACCCAGGCAACTTTTGGATATGACAAACTAACCCGCAGAGACTTGATTGCCTTGTGCAAAGCAAGAGGGTTAAAAAGGGGCAGAAGCCCCACCTGCCTAATCCTGGTAGAAATCCTAGAACAGGATGACTTAGAGAAGGCAAAAGCAGCTTCCCTAGATACAGGAACTGGAGGGAACCCCCCTGCAGTTGATCCCCTTGAAGAGGAGGATGATGATGACTTGGATGAGGACTCAGATGTTGAGGACTTAGGAGTACAGGATCAGGGTAGCCAGGTTCCAGTTGGTAGGCTTAGCCAGGCCAACTTGGACCTACTGGGGAATGGAGAGGGCCAGCACCTCCCCAGAACCCAACATATGATTCCCCCAGGCAACAGAAGAGTGAGATCTCCCTCAGGGGACTCTCATCTTTCTAGTGCCTCCAGAGAATCACAGAGAGGCATGAATGCTTCTCAAAAGTTAGAGCATAGGGCCAGAATGAGGGCTGTCAAACTCCAGATAGAGAGGGAGGAGGTAGCCTTGGCTCAAGCTAGACTTGCCTTGGCAAGAGAGCAGAAATTAAGTGGCTTAGATGTCACTGGTGGCAGCAATTTTCCAAGAGAAAAAGACAGGGCCTATGACAATAGAAACCTGACCAAAATTGTGCCCCCCTTTAAAGAAGGGGATGACATCCACAAATGGATGACTGCTCTTGAGAGAGCCTGCATGGTACAGCAGGTTCCTGAGAATCAGTGGGCTGCAATTTTGTGGTACTCCTTTTCTGAGAAAGGGAGGGACAGGCTCCTCACAGTTAGACCTGAGGATGCCAAAAACTACTCTGTTTTGAAGAGTGCTCTCATTGAAGGGTATGGCCTAACCACTGAGCAATACAGGTTGTTGTTCAGAGACACCCAGAAAGCACAGACTCAAGACTGGACTGATTTTGTGGAGTGTGCCACTAAGGCTTTGGAGGGTTGGTTGCAGGGAAGTAAAGTTTCAGACTATACAGGATTATACAATCTTATGATGAGAGAACAGATCCTTAATAACTGTACAAACCAGCTGTTGCATCAATACCTTATTGACTCTGATCTGACCTCTCCCCAAGAATTGGGAAAGAAGGCAGACAAATGGGTCAGAACAAGGATTAAGCAGAAACCCCAGAACCAAGGTGGTGACCAGAAGAAAACAGACCAGAAGGGTGGTAATCAGAATCAGAAAGATAAAGAAAAAGACCAGAAGTCTTCAGGCCCCCAAACTAATAGTAAGGAGGGTGGTTCCCAAACCGGTAACAAGAAGAAGAAGAACAAAGGTCCAAAGACACCTTGGTGCAATACCTGCAAATCAGTTTCACACTGGGGCAGTGAGTGCACCAAGGCAAATCCAGTTCCCACCACTACAGCTCCTAAAGCAACTGCAACCCCAAGTACAGTAAGCAGTGGTGGAACACAGTCCAAGGGTGTAGCTGGGTTGACCCTGGGTATTGAAGTAGGATCTGGCCTAGTCAGAGTCCCTACACAGGCAGTTCTCCTGTATGATGTGGACATTGAGTTGCCCACTGCAGTAAGCCCCACTAACCTGGGCAAATACAGGCAGACTCCCTTAATAAATGAGAAACTGGCTCAAGCTTACAGGGACACATGTGCTAGTGTCACCATGGTGACCCCTGGCTTTGTGGACCCTGGGCAGATTGTACTAGGAGAGAGCTACCTAGTAACCAATGCAAGCAACTCCACTACCTCCCATAGTGTGGCAGTTGTGAACTTCTCCTGGGGAGGTTGATGGCCTAAAGAAAGTTGTGGTGAGTGCAGACCTACCAGTAGACTGTCTGTTAGGCAATGACCTTGAAAGCTCAGCATGGTCAGAAGTGGAGTACAGGACTCATGCAGAAATGCTAGGGATTTCAGAGCATGTCCTTGCCATGACAAGGGCTCAGGCTAAGAAGTGCCTTCCTGAACCAGTGGTGGATCTTGAGACAATAGACCAGCCACAACCCAAGAGAAGGAGCAAGAGAGGAAAGGCCTCGCCTTCCACCTTGCCCCAGGTTGAGGATCAGGTTTCAGAGGAAACTGATTCTGCAGTCCAAGAGGAGACTGTCTCTGAGGAGCTTGAACCTGACCAGGTTGAGTTTCTGGGGACAGGGGGACCCTCAAGGGCAGACCTGAGGCAGGCTCAATTAGATTGCCCTTCCCTTGAACCCCTCAGACAGCAGGCTGCTGCTGAGGCTGCTGGGGATGCCCAAGGTACCCATACTGTGTATTGGGATGAGGGACTCCTTTACTCAGAGGCTAGAGCCCCCAAGCCTGGCATGACCAGGAGGTTGGTGATACCTCTGCAGTTTAGGGGATTCCTCCTTACCTTGGCCCATGATATTCCCCTTGCAGGACACTTAGGCCAGAACAAGACGTGGGACAGGCTTGTTCCACACTTTCACTGGCCTCACATGTCAGAGGATGTCAAGGAGTTTTGTCGCTCCTGTGTCACTTGCCAAGCCAGTGGTAAGTCAGGTGGCACAACAAAGGCCCCCCTAATACCACTACCTGTGGTGGGGGTCCCCTTTGAGAGAGTTGGAATTGATATTGTGGGTCCAATGGACCCCCAAACAGCATCTGGGAACAGATTCATACTGGTGGTAGTGGATCATGCCACCAGGTACCCAGAGGCTATTCCCCTAAGGACCACCACAGCACCTGTGGTGGCAAAAGCCCTCATTGCAGTTTTCTCAAGAGTGGGCTTTCCTAAGGAGGTACTATCAGATAGAGGGACAAATTTTATGTCCAGCTATCTAAAAGCAATGTGGAAGGAATGTGGAGTAAACTATAAGTTTACCACCCCATATCATCCACAATGCAATGGGCTTGTGGAGAGATTTAACAAGACCCTTAAAGGCATGATAAAAGGATTACCAGAGAAGCTCAGGCGGAAATGGGACATTCTTTTACCCTGCCTGCTCTTTGCTTACAGAGAGGTCCCACAGAAGGGGGTTGGCTACAGCCCTTTTGAACTTTTGTTTGGCCACCCTGTGAGAGGTCCATTGTGTTTGGTGAAGGAAGGATGGGAGTTACCTCTCAAAAAGCCCAAACTAGACATAGTGGACTATGTACTTGGTCTCCGCTCCAGGATGTCTGAGTACATGGAAAGAGCATCCAAAAACCTGGAGGCCAGCCAAGAATTGCAGAAAGCTTGGCATGACCAAAAGGCTGTGCTGGTAGAGTTCCAACCAGGACAGAAGGTATGGGTACTGGAGCCAGTGGCTCCAGCAGCACTCCAAGACAAATGGAGTGGACCCTATCCTATTCTTGAGAAGAAAGGGGAAGTCACCTACTTGGTAGACTTTGGAACACCCAGGAGCCCTCACAGGGTAATCCATGTGAATCGCTTGAAAGCATTTGTAGACAGGGAGGACATGAGCTTGCTCATGGCCACAGATGGGGAACAGGAGGAAGAGAGTGACCCTCTCCCAGACCTGCTTTCTCAGAACCCTGATGATGGTTCAGTTGATGGAGTAGCCTTGGCAGGCAGCCTCACTGACCAGCAACAGAGGGACTGCAGACAAGTTTTGCAGGCTCACAGGCAAATGTTTTCACTCACACCCAGCCAAACTGACTGGTGTACCCATGTTGTGGACACTGGTGACAGTCTGCCTGTCAAGAATAAGATCTACAGGCAACCTGATCATGTCAGGGATTGCATCAAGGCTGAGGTGCAAAAGATGTTGGAGCTTGGAGTGATTGAGCCATCAGAGAGCCCATGGGCCAGCCCAGTAGTCCTGGTGCCAAAACCTCATACCCAAGATGGTAAGAGAGAAATGAGGTTTTGCGTGGATTACAGGGGTCTCAATGCTGTCACTAGGACAGATGCTCACCCCATTCCAAGAGCAGATGAGCTCATTGACAGATTGGCTTCTGCCAAGTTTCTGAGCACATTTGATCTGACAGCTGGCTACTGGCAAATCAGACTAGCTGAGCAGTCAAAAGCCAAAACAGCATTCTCTACCCCTAGTGGACATTATCAGTTTGTGGTAATGCCCTTTGGTTTGAAGAATGCACCTGCCACTTTCCAAAGGTTGGTGAACCAAGTCCTTACTGGGTTGGATGACTTTTGTGCAGCTTATCTGGATGATATTGCTGTCTTTAGCTCCACCTGGGAGGATCACCTGATCCACCTGAAGAAAGTTTTGGAGGCCCTGCAAAAGGCAGGCCTAACTATCAAGGCCACAAAGTGCCAGATAGGGCAGAGTAAGGTTGTATACCTGGGCCACCTAGTAGGTGGAGGCCAGGTTCAGCCACTGGAAAGCAAAATCCAGGCCATACAGGACTGGGCTCCTCCAGTTACCCAGACACAAGTCAGAGCCTTCTTGGGCCTGACTGGGTATTACAGAAAGTTTGTGAAAAACTATGGGTCTATAGTGACACCATTAAATGACTTGACATCCAAGAAGATGCCAAAAAAGGTTCAGTGGACAGTTAGCTGTCAGAAGGCATTTGAAGACCTGAAGAAGGCCATGTGCTCTGCACCTATCCTAAAGAGTCCTGACTACTCCAAACAGTTCATTGTTCAGACAGATGCTTCTGAGTTGGGGGTGGGAGCTGTACTCTCACAACTTAATCAAGATGGTCAAGACCAGCCAATTGCTTTCATTAGCAGGAGGCTAACCCCAAGAGAAAAACGTTGGTCAGCCATTGAGAGGGAGGCCTTTGCTGTGGTTTGGGCATTAAAGAAGTTGAGGTCCTACTTGTTTGGAACTCACTTCCTGGTGCAAACAGACCATAAGCCCCTCTTATGGCTTAATCAGATGAAGGGTGAAAATCCCAAACTGCTCAGGTGGTCCATTTCCCTACAGGGGATGGACTTTACAGTGGAGCACCGCCCAGGGACTGACCATGGTAATGCAGATGGTCTCTCCAGGTACTTCCACTTAGAACATGAAGACTTATCTGGTCAAGGTTAGTTTAATGTCCCTGCGTTTGGGGGGGGGGGTTGTGTAGGAGAGTAGGGTCTGCTATCCTATGGTCACCCCAAATTTTTGCTTTTTGCTTCACTGGTTTTCGACTACTGAGGCTGTGGGCCTGCTGATCAGACCCCCAGCCTGCTGTTCTCTCACTAAATTATTGACACATGTGCTATAGGCACATACCAATTGGAAATGGACTCCTTGTCAGCCCCTGTAGAATGCACTATAGGTGCACAGGGCACAGGAGCCACTAAGGCCTACCAGGGGCTGCAGCATATCTTTTGCCACCCCTGGCTGGTTCTTAAATTGACACAACTGGCTGATCACTCAGCTGGGGTAAGGTGGTGTACACACCCCTTGCTTAGATATAGTATACCTATGTCTAAACCTATATCTGGACACATGTAAACCTGTGAGCCACTCCTATAGTCAGGCCTCACCAATCCTGGAGGCTGGGTGCATGGTTTTATGTGAGATGGAGCTCTAGCATGAGCTGAGCCTGTCTGCAGCCGTCGGGAACAAATCCCTAAGCTGTTTCAGGATAATGCCATACCATATACTATTAAGTGCCTTATAATCCTCGCGGTTATTTAGCAACTTTGGTTTGGCTTTATCAAAACATGTCGTGTAAGGTGTCATACGCTTTGGAATACCATCCCCTCGCCAGTTCTGGCGACGGGGATGGCATTCCACCCCTCTAGAGGGGTAAGACATGTTACTTCACTTTAATGCGGTTGATTTCTCCAAAGGCCTTAAGATCCACAAAATGGATGCCTCTGCCACAGACAAATGTCTGGACCCCTGGAGCTGACCGAAACTCAGTCAAGGGGGTCCTGGACAAAGGGTTTCCTGTCACAGGAGGGTGTCACCGCCCTCCAGACAGGAGATAGTGTATTGTAGCAGGGAGGTTTGAAAGAAACCAGACACTGCTTGGGGCGCACAAGGCTGCCCCTTGCATAATCCGGCCAAACCGGTTCTGGGGCACTCCAGCCCTCGTGCCAGGGCGGCCTGGATCAAAGGAAGGGGGTGTATCCACCCACTTCCTGGGTCCCACCCATAGGAGGGGACCTAGCAGGTAATCACGCCCACCAGATTCGAATAAGAGTGGGAGCAGTGCCAATGCACATCAGATTTCCTGGAAGAAACATTTGAAACGATATTCTGGACCCTTCGCCCTCCATTTCAACGTGGAAGCCCGAAGAATCTCCCTTGTGGTCAAGGAGTGACCACCCTGCAGCAGCAGGCACCATCCAGCCCTCGACGTCTACTTAGTTGCAGTTCCCGCCGGAACTCGAGCGACTGAGATCGACGAGATCAAGCCTGCCCAGCTTCTAACAGCCCGATCCACAGTCCCTGCAAAGCTGAGACCCGTGGAGGCGACCGGAAGCGTGGGGCACGCCATCTTGAAGTGACCACGAGATGCTGACCGTGCAGCCCACGAGTGACCCTCGAAGCTGTACACCGGGGTTTGAGAAGCCCCCACCCTGAGCTACTCCTGAGCCGAAGTTCAGCCCTCCACACTCGACGAGTGCTGCGTGGGGCCCTTTGGCACGATTTGGCTCAACGCGTTGGCCCGGTCACTTGCCAGCTGGCTTGTGGTCCCTGTGCCGACGAACTACCTAAAAAGACTTGTGATTCTGGTTGCTCCAGATCAACACCAGCTCCCCTGAAAAGGAGCCCCGACTCTAACCTTCCTGGTCCGAGTGAGAAGCAATCTTCCGATCCTGCGTGGATTGCTCTTACCAAGGCTTGTTTGCTCCAAACTTGAAGCCGACTGCACCGACGGTGAGAGCCTGCGTGGGACAGATCGTGACCTGCTCCTGGACATCGCAGATGCCCCAGAGCCCACGTGACAGCGGAGAGAAGCTCCTCGACGACCACCTGATTGCGCCCTACATTGCCTGGTTCCGTCCTGGTTCCACCCTGGTCACTGCTGAGTGACCCAGACTCTGTCCCCTCTGCTTTCAGGTACTCTACAACTTGAGTCCACCCTTGGACTCCACCGGACACTTCGTCTTCACCCTGCCTGCAGCCCTTTCAGCTCCAAGCACCAAGAGCCTGCGTGTCAAAACCCGACGCCACTTCGACCCTGTGCACCCACTTCCTGTGGGTGAGGTAACTTTGCTCCGCCGGTGTTCCCACACTGGTGCACACCTCTAGGGTCTGTGTGTTAAGTTTTGTTCCTCTAGGTTCAGCGGAAGTGTCCTTAAACTTTAACTCTTTGACTTTTACGCACCATTGGTTAACATTGGTGCATGCGTGCGCTTTCCGCACATCTCCCGAATCCCGAGGGCCATTCCCGACTTCAGCATTGCTTGTCCTGACTGCTCCCAGCAATTCCCTAGGCCCTAGGCCTAACCACTGCTCGAGTGGCATCTCTTATACCACTTGTTTAGTATATGGTTTGAGTGGCCACCCGCCCTCATCCATAATTGTGCAACTTGTATGTTTAAACAGTGCTTTTTGATTTAACGCTTGTGCCCCTTTATTCATAAAGAATACTGGGGATTGTTTTTAGTAATAAATACATATATTTTTATAATATATACTTGTGTGGTGTCCTTTCATTTGATATTACAGGATTGTATGTGGTAAAACAGCTCGCTTAACACGACCTCTTAAGTTAAGCCTTTAGGCTGCTTAGTCCATGCTACCCCTAGGATAGCTTGTCTAATAAGGTTGACTTACAACCAGACACCATAAGGGATTGTTTGGTCAGGTAGTAGGTGGTTCCAGAATTGGAAACATCCCCTACCAGGCCAACTTCTCACACATTTTCAAAGTAATGTGTACAACTATTCATTCTGTGTCATTCATTGTGTGTTTAGCATGCTATTGGGCCACTGTAGCACTTGTTTTTTTTCGTTTTTATGCATTTTTGACCGTTTTTGAACACTTTGATGCTCCAAATGGTCTTTGGACTTAGTCACTTTTTGCTTCATGGAGACTGCAAAAGTGTTAGAAAGTCACTTTGGAGGCACACAGGACAGTGCAAATGCACCTATATAGCAATCAGGACACTCCAATCACACCTATATAGTTTTTAAATGATTTTGATGAATTAAACATTTTGACCTCCATGAGGGGTGGAAAGTTTGAACTTTTACCCCGCTCGGAGTTCCATGACTTCTGTGACCTCGTCCCCCTGAAATTTAAAATAGCATTTTCCAAGTAATTTGTAAATATATTCATTCTGGGTCATTCATTGTGTGTTTAGCTTGCTATTGGGCCAGTGTAGCACTTTGTTTTTTTCATTTTTATGCATTTGTGACCGTTTTTAAACACTTTCATGCACCAATGATGTCTTTGTACTTCGTCATTTTTCACTTCATGGGGACTTCAAAAGTGTTAGAAATTCATTTTGGAGGCACACAGAACAGTGCAAATGCAGTTACATAGCATTCAGGAGACTGCAATTACACCTATATAGTTTTTAAAAGATTTTGATGTAATAACATTTTTGACCTCCATGGGGAGGGCCCTTAAGCTGAACTTTTACCCAGCTCGGAGTTCCATGACCTTGTCCCCCTGAAATTGAAAATCGAATTTTCAAAGTGTTTAGTAAAACTGTTCATTCTGTGTCATTCATTATGTCTTTAGCCTGCTATTGGACCACTGCAGCACTATGTTTTGTTAATTTTAACCCAATGTTGACCTTTTTTGACCACTTTGATGCACCAGTGAAGTTTTTGGACTTAGTCATTTTTCACTTTATGGTGACTTCAAAAGTGTTAGAAATTCATTTTGTAAATACCTAGAACGGTGCAAATGCAGCCATATAGCATTCAGGGCACAACAATTACACCTATATAGTTTTTAAATGATTTTGATGCAATAACATTTTTGACCTCCATGGGGAGGGCACTCAAGCTAAACTTTTACCTAGCTCCGAGTTCCACGACCTCGGGTGGAAAAAGTGACTTTGCCCCCTTAAACCCAAAAACTTCAAAAAGTCACCCCTGGAGGCCAGAAATGGGTCTTAGACACTCTTGGTATGTCATCTGAGGTATACTATGGTGTTCTTGGGTCCAGAACTAGAAATGTGATGTGACTCTGATATCTAGGGCCTATAATGGAAAAAATGAATTTGACACCAAACACCTCAAAATGTCTGAAATAGGACTCAGACATGTACCTGGAGGCTGGAAATGAGCCCTAGACACTCTTGCTATATCACCTGAGATATAATATAGGGTCCTGGTGGCCACAGGGACCCAAAAACAGTCAGGTGGGTTGATACTGAAAATTAGCAAAAATCGTCCCAAAAATTTTTTTGACAAGATTTGCTAATTTTCCAAATAGCTCAGAATGGATATCAGAGACACTGTCTGAGTGCGCAAGATATGAATACACTTGTCAGAAAGGTCAGCTCTGATGCTTTCATGTGATATATATAACTTTGATATTATATAAAGTTTTTTTTCCGCTACCAACCAAGGGAAACACCTGATATCGTACCCGATTTTGAGAACATTGGGCTGGGTGGAAAAAGTCACTTTGCCCCCTTAAACCCAAAAACTTCAAAAGGTCACCCCTGGAGGCCAGAAATGGGTCTTAGACACTCTTGGTATGTCATCTGAGGTATACTATGGTCTTCTTGGGTCCAGAACTAGAAATCTGATGTGACTCTGATATCTAGGAGCTATAATGGAAAAAAATGAATTTGACACCAAACACCTCAAAATGTCACAAATAGGAGTCAGACATGTACCTGGAGGCTGGAAATGAGCCCTAGCCACTCTTGTTATATAATCTGAGATATATTATGGGGTCCTGGTGGCTACAGGGACCTGAAAACAGTCATGAGGGCTGATACCGAAAATTAGCAAAAATCGTCAAAAAAAGTTTTTTTGACAAGATTTGCTAATTTTCCAAATAGCTCAGAATGGATATCACAGTCACTTTGTGAGTACCCAGGACCTAAATATACTTGTTAGAAAGCTCAGATCTGATGCTTTCATTTGATCTATCTACCTTTGCTATTATCTGAAGTTTTTTTTTCAGCTTCCAGCCATGGGAAAAACCTGACATTGTACCCGATTTTGAGCACCTTAGGCTGGATGGAAGAAGTGACTTTGCCCCCTTAAACCCCAAAACTTCAAAAAGTCATCCCTGGAGGCCAGAAATGGGTCTTAGACACTCCTGGTATGTCATCTGAGGTATACTAAGGGGTCCTTAGGTCCAGAACTAGAAATTTGATGTGACTCTGAGCTCAATGTGATGTGACTCTGAGCTATATGGCCTATAATGGAAAAAATGAGTTTGACCCCAAACACCTCGAAATGTCACAAATAGGAGTCAGACATGTACCTGGAGGCTGGAAATGAGCCCTAGCCACTCTTGTTATATCATCTGAGATATATTATGGGGTCCTGGTGGCTACAGGGACCCGAAAACAGTCATGAGGGTTGATACCGAAAATTAGCAAAAATCGTCAAAAAAAGTTTTTTTGACAAGATTTGCTAATTTTCCAAATAGCTCAGAATGGATATCACAGTCACTTTGTGAGTACCCATGACCTAAATATACTTGTTAGAAAGCTCAGATCTGATGCTTTCATTTGATCTCTCTACCTTTGCTATTATCTGAAGGTTTTTTTTCAGCTTCCAGCCAAGGGAAGAACCTGACATCGTACCCGATTTTGAGCAACGTAGCCTGGATGGAAGAAGTGACTATGCCCCCTTAAACCCCAAAACTTCAAAAAGTCATCCCTGGAGGCCAGAAATGGGTCTTAGACACTCCTGGTATGTCATCTGAGGTATACTAAGGGGTCCTTAGGTCCAGAACTAGAAATTTGATGTGACTCTGAGTTCAATGTGATGTGACTCTGAGCTCTATGGCCTATATTGGGAAAAATGAGTTTGATCCCAAACACCTCGAAATGTCACAAATAGGAGTCAGACATGTACCTGGAGGCTGGAAATGAGCCCTAGCCACTCTTGTTATATCATCTGAGATATATTATGGGGTCCTGGTGGCTACAGGGACCTGAAAACAGTCATACAAAGCAATTTGAATCCATACGAGGCAATTTTTAATTTGCGGCCATCTGGTCACCCTTTGAAATGGATAGGATATACTACAGAGGATGTAGTGCACTCTATTTCTTGAAGCATATGATGTACTGACTTAATTTCAATTGCAGTATGTAGCTAAGACATTTACAATTCATAGTGGTAACTCTCATGGTTGTGGCTTATAGGGACAAGGTACAAATCAAGTGTAACCTTCAGGTAAGTTTTTATTTTTCACTTTCATGTGTGTTGTAGAACACTTTATACTTTTGGCTATAATTCATAGTCTGTACATTATAGAGACATAATTTAAACAGCACTTTGTTCCTAGTGATGTGCATCTTACCCATGTGAATTATTATGTGTGTGGCGTATTGTAAAGTTGTCAAAATTTGAGGTTGAATGTATGACGTTTTTCAATACCGTCGCATGTACGAAAAAGTATGCCTTACATTTTGTCCCATACTTCTAAAACCATACAATCTGGATCCATAATTGGAAGTGCAGCATTAAGCTAACATGATGCCACTGTCCTGTGTTCATTTTCATGCATGTGGAAAGCTTCAAAGTGGTGTGAATCTTTCAGCGATTAAACACATATTTTTTAAAAAATTCCTCCAGCTTTTGCAAAATGTGTCACGTATGTTATGTCATCAGTCAAGATCCATATTAGATAGAGCTTGATTTCCAACTGCAACACATTCTATAACATAGCCTACTACAGTGTGCCATTTTATATGCATGTGGCTCACACACAAGGTGCATACAAAGCAATTTGAATCCATACGAGGCGATTTTTAATTTGCGGCCATCTGGTCACCCATTGAAATGGATAGGATATATTACATAGTATGTGGTGCACTATAAATCTTGAACCATATGAGGTACTGACCTAATTTCAATCACAGTATGTAGCTAAGACATCTACACTTTATAGTGGTAACTCTCATATTTGTGGCTTATAGGGACAAGGTACAAATCAAGTGTAATCTTCAGGAAAAGTTTTTATTTTTCACTTTCATGTGTGTTGAAGAACACTTTATGCTTTTGGCTACAAAATGTGAAGTTGAATGTATGATGTTTTTCAATAACGTCACATGTGTGAAAAAATATGCCTTACGTTGTGGCCCATAATTCTAAAACCATACAATCTGGATCCATAATTCTGAGTGCAGCATACAGTTACCATCATGCCACTGCCCTGTGGTCATTGTCATGCCTGTGCCATGCTTAGAAGTGGTGAGAATCATTCAGTGATTAAACGCATGTTTTATAAAATTTGCCTCCATTTTTTGCAAAATGAGTCACGTATATTGTGTCATCAGTCATGATCCATACTAGATAGAGCTTGATTTCCAACTGCAACACATTCTATAGCATACCCTACTACATTGTGTCATTTTAAATGCATGTGGCTTACACGTAAGGTACATACAACGCAATATGAATCCATACGACGCTGTAGGAGAGTAGGGTCTGCTATCCTATGGTCACCCCAAATTTTTGCTTTTTGCTTCACTGGTTTTCGACTACTGAGGCTGTGGGCCTGCTGATCAGACCCCCAGCCTGCTGTTCTCTCACTAAATTAATGACACATGTGCTATAGGCACATACCAATTGGACATGGACTCCTTGTCAGCCCCTGTATAATGCACTATAGGTGCACAGGGCATAGGAGCCACTAAGGCCTACCAGGGGCTGCAGCATATCTTTTGCCACCCCTGGCTGGTTCTTAATTTGACACAACTGGCTGATCACTCAGCTGGGGTAAGGTGGTGTACACACCCCTTGCTTAGATATAGTATACCTATGTCTAAACCTATATCTGGACACATGTAAACCTGTGAGCCACTCCTATAGAAAGGCCTCATCAATCCTGGAGGCTGAGTGCGTGGTTTTATGTGAGATGGAGCTCTAGCATGAGCTGAGCCTGTCTGCAGCCGTCGGGAACAAATCCCTAAGCTGTTTCAGGATAATGCCATACCATATACTATTAAGTGCCTTATAATCCTCGCGGTTATTTAGCAACTTTGGTTTGGCTTTATCAAAACATGTCGTGTAAGGTGTCATACGCTTTGGAATACCATCCCCTCGCCAGTTCTGGCGACGGGGATGGCATTCCACCCCTCTAGAGGGGTAAGACATGTTACTTTACTTTAATGCGGTTGATTTCTCCAAAGACCTTAAGATCCACAAAATGGATGCCTCTGCCACAGACAAATGTCTGGACCCCTGGAGCTGACCGAAACTCAGTCAAGGGGGTCCTGGACAAAGGGTTTCCTGTCACAGGAGGGTGTCACCGCCCTCCAGACAGGAGATAGTGTATTGTAGCAGGGAGGTTTGAAAGAAACCAGACACTGCTTGGGGCGCACAAGGCTGCCCCTTGCATAATCCGGCCAAACCGGTTCTGGGGCACTCCAGCCCTCGTGCCAGGGCGGCCTGGATCAAAGGAAGGGGGTGTATCCACCCACTTCCTGGGTCCCACCCATAGGAGGGGACCTAGCAGGTAATCACGCCCACCAGATTCGAATAAGAGTGGGAGCAGTGCCAAGGCACATCAGATTTCCTGGAAGAAACATTTGAAACGATATTCTGGACCCTTCGCCCTCCATTTCAACGTGGAAGCCCGAAGAATCTCCCTTGTGGTCAAGGAGTGACCACCCTGCAGCAGCAGGCACCATCCAGCCCTCGACGTCTACTTAGTTGCAGTTCCCGCCGGAACTCGAGCAACTGAGATTGACGAGATCAAGCCTGCCTGCCTTCTAACAGCCCGATCCACAGTCCCTGCAAAGCTGAGACCCGTGGAGGCGACCGGAAGCGTGGGGCACGCCATCTTGAATTGACCACGAGACGCTGACCGTGCAGCCCACGAGTGACCCTCGAAGCTGTGCACCGGGGTTTGAGAAGCCCCCACCCTGAGCTACTCCTGAGCCGAAGTTCAGCCCTCCACACTCGACGAGTGCTGCGTGGGGCCCTTTGGCACTATTTGGCTCAACGCGTTGGCCCGGTCACTTGCCAGCTGGCTTGTGGTCCCTGTGCCGACGAACTACCTAAGAAGACTTGTGATTCTGGTTGCTCCAGATCCACACCAGCTCCCCTGAAAAGGAGCCCCGACTCTGACCTTCCTGGTCCGAGTGAGAAGCAATCTTCCGATCCCGCGTGGATTGCTCTTACCAAGGCTTGTTTGCTCCAAACCGGAAGCCGACTGCACCGACGGTGAGAGCCTGCGTGGGACAGATCGTGACCTGCTCCTGGACGTCGCAGATGCCCCAGAGCCCACGTGACAGCGGAGAGAAGCTCCTCGACGACCACCTGATTGCGCCCGACATTGCCTGGTTCCGTCCTGGTTCCACCCTGGTCACTGCTGAGTGACCCAGACTCTGTCCCCTCTGCTTTCAGGTACTCTACAACTTGAGTCCACCCTTGGACTCCACCGGACACTTCATCTTTAACCCGCCTGCAGCCCTTTCAGCTTCAAGCACCAAGAGCCTGCGAGTCAAAACCCGACGCCACTTCGACCCTGTGCACCCACTTCCTGTGGGTGAGGTAACTTTGCTCCGCCGGTGTTCCCACACTGGTGCACACCTCTAGGGTCTGTGTGTTAAGTTTTGTTCCTCTAGGTTCAGCGGAAGTGTCCTTTAACTTTAACTTTACAACTTTTACGCACCATTGGTTAACATTGGTGCATGCGTGCGCTTTCCGCACATCTCCCGAATCCCGAGGGCCATTCCCGACTTCAGCATTGCTTGTCCTGACTGCTCCCAGCGATTCCCTAGGCCCTAGGCCTAACCACTGTTCGAGTGGCCTCTCTTATACCACTTGTTTAGTATATGGTTAGAGTGGCCCCCTGCCCTCATCCATAATTGTGCAACTTTGTATGTTTAAACAGTGCTTTTGATTTAACGCTTGTGCCCCTTTATTCATAAAGAATACTGGGGATTGTTTTTAGTAATAAACACATATATTTTTATAATATATACTTGTGTGGTGTCCTTTCATTTGGTATTACAGGATTGTATGTGGTAAAACAGCTCGCTTAACACGACCTCTTAAGTTAAGCCTTTAGGCTGCTTAGTCCATGCTACCCCTAGGATAGCTTGTCTAATAAGGTTGACTTACAACCAGACACCATAAGGGATTGTTTGGTCAGGTAGTAGGTGGTTCCAGAATTGGAAACATCCCCTACCAGGCCAACTTCTCACATTGGTGAGCAGCGGTGCGGATTTGAGCTTGCTGTTGTTTTACCATTGCAATCTTTATATCAAATTGAAAGATCACATCAAGTACCTCTAGGTACATATAAAATCAAAAGCTTAGCATATTAAGTTCTACTGAACTTAGTAGTTGTAGGTTGAAGGGAGTAGCACACCCCTGACTACAACTCACTAGCAAGGTCCAGTAGGAAAACACTTAGTGTAGGTAAGTGCACCACTTACACCTCACTAGTAACCATGTCTGACACAGGAAAGGCCTCAGGGTCTAGTCCTGTGACAGTTGACCCTACCCAGGCAACTTTTGGATATGACAAGTTAACCCGCAGAGACTTGATTGCCTTGTGCAAAGCAAGAGGGTTAAAAAGGGGCAGAAGCCCCACCTGCCTAATCCTGGTAGAAATCCTAGAACAGGATGACTTAGAGAAGGCAAAAACAGCTTCCCTAGACACAGGGAACCCCCCTGTAGTTGATCCCCCTGAAGAGGAGGATGATGATGACTTGGATGAGGAATCAGAGGTTGAGGACTTAGAAGTACAGGATCAGGGTAGCCAGGTTCCAGTTGGTAGGCTTAGCCAGGCCAACTTGGACCTACTGGGGAATGGAGAGGGCCAGCACCTCCCCAGAACCCAACATGTGATTCTCCCAGGCAACAGAAGAGTGAGATCTCCCTCAGGGGACTCTCATATTTCTAGTGCCTCCAGAGAATCAGAGAGAGGCATGAGTGCTTCTCAGAAAGCTGAGCATAGGGCTAGAATGAGGGCTGTCAAACTCCAGATAGAGAGAGAGGAGGTAGCCCTGAGTCAAGCTAGACTCACCTTAGCTCAAGCTAAACTTGC
The DNA here is from genome assembly GCF_964261635.1 of Lissotriton helveticus. NCBI lineage: Eukaryota > Metazoa > Chordata > Amphibia > Caudata > Salamandridae > Lissotriton > Lissotriton helveticus. Next base: position 358,130 of record NW_027611681.1, read on the forward strand.
CTTGGCAAGAGAGCAGAAATTAAGTGGCTTAGATGTCACTGGTGGCAGCAATTTTCCAAGAGAAAAAGACAGGGCCTATGACAATAGAAACCTGACTAAAATTGTGGCCCCCTTCAAAGAAGGGGATGACATCCACAAATGGATGACTGCTCTTGAGAGAGCCTGCATGGTACAGCAGGTTCCTGAGGAACAGTGGGCTGCAATTTTGTGGTACTCCTTTTCTGAGAAAGGGAGGGACAGGCTCCTCACAGTTAGACCTGAGGATGCCAAAAACTACTCTGTTTTGAAGAGTGCTCTCATTGAAGGGTATGGCCTAACCACTGAGCAATACAGGTTGTTGTTCAGAGACACCCAGAAAGCACAGAATCAAGACTGGACTGATTTCGTTGAGTGTGCCACTAAGGCTTTGGAGGGTTGGTTGCAGGGAAGTAAAGTTTCAGACTATACAGGATTGTACAATCTTATGATGAGAGAACAGATCCTTAATAACTGTACAAACCAGCTGTTGCATCAATACCTTATTGACTCTGATCTGACCTCTCCCCAAGAATTGGGAAAGAAGGCAGACAAATGGGTCAGAACAAGGATTAAGCAGAAACCCCAGAACCAAGGTGGTGACCAGAAGAAAACAGACCAGAAGGGTGGTAATCAGAATCAGAAAGATAAAGAAAAAGACCAGAAGTCTTCAGGCCCCCAAACTAATAGTAAGGAGGGTGGTTCCCAAAATGGTAACAAGAAGAAGAAGAACAAAGGTCCAAAGACACCTTGGTGTAATACCTGCAAATCAGTTTCACACTGGGGCAGTGAGTGCACCAAGGCAAATCCAGTTGCCACCACTACAGCTCCTAAAGCAACTGCAACCCCAAGTACAGTAAGCAGTGGTGGAACACAGTCCAAGGGTGTAGCTGGGTTGACCCTGGGTATTGAAGTAGGATCTGGCCTAGTCAGAGTCCCTACACAGGCAGTTCTCCTGTATGATGTGGACGTTGAGTTGCCCACTGCAGTAAGCCCCACTAACCTGGGCAAATACAGGCAGACTCCCTTAATAAATGAGAAACTGGCTCAAGCTTACAGGGACACATGTGCTAGTGTCACCATGGTGACCCCTGGCTTTGTGGACCCTGGACAGATTGTACTAGGAGAGAGCTACCTAGTAACCAATGCAAGCAACTCCACTACCTCCCATAGTGTGGCAGTTGTGAACTTCTCCTGGGGAGGGGTTGATGGCCTAAAGAAAGTTTTGGTGAGTGCAGACCTACCAGTAGACTGTCTGTTAGGCAATGACCTTGAAAGCTCAGCATGGTCAGAAGTGGAGTACAGGACTCATGCAGAAATGCTAGGGATTTCAGAGCATGTCCTTGCCATGACAAGGGCTCAGGCTAAGAAGTGCCTTCCTGAACCAGTGGTGGATCTTGAGACAATAGACCAGCCACAACCCAAGAGAAGGAGCAAGAGAGGAAAGGCCTCGCCTTCCACCTTGCCCCAGGTTGAGGATCAGGTTTCAGAGGAAACTGATTCTGCAGTCCAAGAGGAGACTGTCTCTGAGGAGCTTGAACCTGACCAGGTTGAGTTTCTGGGGACAGGGGGACCCTCAAGGGCAGACCTGAGGCAGGCTCAATTAGATTGCCCTTCCCTTGAACCCCTCAGACAGCAGGCTGCTGCTGAGGCTGCTGGGGATGCCCAAGGTACCCATACTGTGTATTGGGATGAGGGACTCCTTTACTCAGAGGCTAGAGCCCCCAAGCCTGGCATGACCAGGAGGTTGGTGATACCTCTGCAGTTTAGGGGATTCCTCCTTACCTTGGCCCATGATATTCCCCTTGCAGGACACTTAGGCCAGAACAAGACGTGGGACAGGCTTGTTCCACACTTTCACTGGCCTCATATGTCAGAGGATGTCAAGGAGTTTTGTCGCTCCTGTGTCACTTGCCAAGCCAGTGGTAAGTCAGGTGGCACAACAAAGGCCCCCCTAATACCACTACCTGTGGTGGGGGTCCCCTTTGAGAGAGTTGGAATTGATATTGTGGGTCCAATGGACCCCCAAACAGCATCTGGGAACAGATTCATACTGGTGGTAGTGGATCATGCCACCAGGTACCCAGAGGCTATTCCCCTAAGGACCACCACAGCACCTGTGGTGGCAAAGGCCCTCATTGCAGTTTTCTCAAGAGTGGGCTTTCCTAAGGAGGTACTATCAGATAGAGGGACGAACTTTATGTCCAGCTATCTGAAAGCAATGTGGAAGGAATGTGGAGTAAACTATAAGTTTACCACCCCATATCATCCACAGTGCAATGGGCTTGTGGAGAGATTTAACAAGACCCTTAAAGGCATGATAAAGGGATTACCAGAGAAGCTCAGGCGGAAATGGGACATTCTTTTACCCTGCCTGCTCTTTGCTTACAGAGAGGTCCCACAAAAGGGGGTTGGCTACAGCCCTTTTGAACTTTTGTTTGGCCACCCTGTGAGGGGTCCATTGTGTTTGGTGAAGGAAGGATGGGAGTTACCTCTCAAAAAGCCCAAACTAGACATAGTGGACTATGTACTTGGTCTCCGCTCCAGGATGGCTGAGTACATGGAAAGAGCATCCAAAAACCTGGAGGCCAGCCAAGAATTGCAAAAGGCTTGGCATGACCAAAAGGCTGTGCTGGTAGAGTTCCAACCAGGACAGAAGGTATGGGTACTGGAGCCAGTGGCTCCAGCAGCACTCCAAGACAAATGGAGTGGACCCTATCCTATTATTGAGAAGAAGGGGGAAGTCACCTACTTGGTAGACTTTGGAACACCCAGGAGCCCTCACAGGGTAATCCATGTGAATCGCTTGAAAGCATTTGTGGACAGGGAGGACATGAGCTTGCTCATGGCCACAGATGGGGAACAGGAGGAAGAGAGTGACCCTCTCCCAGACCTGCTTTCTCAGAACCCTGATGATGGTTCAGTTGATGGAGTAGCCTTGGCAGGCAGCCTCACTGACCAGCAACAGGTGGACTGCAGACAAGTTTTGCAGGCCCACAGGCATTTGTTTTCACTCACACCCAGCCAGACTGACTGGTGTACCCATGTTGTGGACACTGGTGACAGTCTGCCTGTCAAGAATAAGATCTACAGGCAACCTGACCATGTCAGAGACTGCATCAAGGCTGAGGTGCAAAAGATGTTAGAGCTTGGAGTGATTGAGCCCTCTGAGAGCCCATGGGCCAGCCCAGTAGTCCTGGTGCCAAAACCTCATACCCAAGATGGTAAGAGAGAAATGAGGTTTTGCGTGGATTACAGGGGTCTCAATGCTGTCACTAGGACAGATGCTCACCCCATTCCAAGAGCAGATGAGCTCATTGACAGATTGGCTTCTGCCAAGTTTCTGAGCACATTCGATCTGACAGCTGGCTACTGGCAAATCAGACTAGCTGAGGAGTCAAAGGCCAAGACAGCATTCTCTACCCCTAGTGGACATTATCAGTTTGTGGTAATGCCCTTTGGTTTGAAGAATGCACCTGCCACTTTCCAAAGGTTGGTGAACCAAGTCCTTACTGGGTTGGATGACTTTTGTGCAGCTTATCTGGATGATATTGCTGTCTTTAGCTCCACCTGGGAGGATCACCTGATCCACCTGAAGAGAGTTTTGGAGGCCCTGCAAAAGGCAGGCCTAACTATCAAGGCCACTAAGTGCCAGATAGGGCAGAGTAAGGTTGTATACCTGGGCCACCTAGTTGGTGGAGGCCAGGTTCAGCCACTGGAGAGCAAAATCCAGGCCATACAGGACTGGGCTCCTCCAGTTACCCAGACACAAGTCAGAGCCTTCTTGGGCCTGACTGGGTATTACAGGAAGTTTGTGAAGAACTATGGGTCTATAGTGACACCATTAAATGACTTGACATCCAAGAAGATGCCAAAAAAGGTTCAGTGGACAGTTAGCTGTCAGAAGGCATTTGAAGACCTGAAGAAGGCCATGTGCTCTGCACCTATCCTAAAGAGTCCTGACTACTCCAAACAGTTCATTGTTCAGACAGATGCTTCTGAGTTGGGGGTGGGAGCTGTACTCTCACAACTTAATCAAGATGGTCAAGACCAGCCAATTGCTTTCATTAGCAGGAGGCTAACCCCAAGAGAAAAACGTTGGTCAGCCATTGAGAGGGAGGCCTTTGCTGTGGTTTGGGCATTAAAGAAGTTGAGGTCCTACTTGTTTGGAACTCACTTCCTGGTGCAAACAGACCATAAGCCCCTCTTGTGGCTTAATCAGATGAAGGGTGAAAATCCCAAACTACTCAGGTGGTCCATTTCCCTATAGGGGATGGACTTTACAGTGGAGCACCGCCCAGGGACTGACCATGGTAATGCAGATGGTCTCTCCAGGTACTTCCACTTAGAACATGAAGACTTATCTGGTCAAGGTTAGTTTAATGTCCCTGCGTTTGGGGGGGGGTTGTGTAGGAGAGTAGGGTCTGCTATCCTATGGTCACCCCAAATTTTTGCTTTTTGCTTCACTGGTTTTCGACTACTGAGGCTGTGGGCCTGCTGATCAGACCCCCAGCCTGCTGTTCTCTCACTAAATTAATGACACATGTGCTATAGGCACATACCAATTGGACATGGACTCCTTGTCAGCCCCTGTATAATGCACTATAGGTGCACAGGGCATAGGAGCCACTAAGGCCTACCAGGGGCTGCAGCATATCTTTTGCCACCCCTGGCTGGTTCTTAATTTGACACAACTGGCTGATCACTCAGCTGGGGTAAGGTGGTGTACACACCCCTTGCTTAGATATAGTATACCTATGTCTAAACCTATATCTGGACACATGTAAACCTGTGAGCCACTCCTATAGAAAGGCCTCATCAATCCTGGAGGCTGAGTGCGTGGTTTTATGTGAGATGGAGCTCTAGCATGAGCTGAGCCTGTCTGCAGCCGTCGGGAACAAATCCCTAAGCTGTTTCAGGATAATGCCATACCATATACTATTAAGTGCCTTATAATCCTCGCGGTTATTTAGCAACTTTGGTTTGGCTTTATCAAAACATGTCGTGTAAGGTGTCATACACTTTGGAATACCATCCCCTCGCCAGTTCTGGCGACGGGGATGGCATTCCACCCCTCTAGAGGGGTAAGACATGTTACTTTACTTTAATGCGGTTGATTTCTCCAAAGACCTTAAGATCCACAAAATGGATGCCTCTGCCACAGACAAATGTCTGGACCCCTGGAGCTGACCGAAACTCAGTCAAGGGGGTCCTGGACAAAGGGTTTCCTGTCACAGGAGGGTGTCACCGCCCTCCAGACAGGAGATAGTGTATTGTAGCAGGGAGGTTTGAAAGAAACCAGACACTGCTTGGGGCGCACAAGGCTGCCCCTTGCATAATCCGGCCAAACCGGTTCTGGGGCACTCCAGCCCTCGTGCCAGGGCGGCCTGGATCAAAGGAAGGGGGTGTATCCACCCACTTCCTGGGTCCCACCCATAGGAGGGGACCTAGCAGGTAATCACGCCCACCAGATTCGAATAAGAGTGGGAGCAGTGCCAAGGCACATCAGATTTCCTGGAAGAAACATTTGAAACGATATTCTGGACCCTTCGCCCTCCATTTCAACGTGGAAGCCCGAAGAATCTCCCTTGTGGTCAAGGAGTGACCACCCTGCAGCAGCAGGCACCATCCAGCCCTCGACGTCTACTTAGTTGCAGTTCCCGCCGGAACTCGAGCGACTGAGATCGACGAGATCAAGCCTGCCCAGCTTCTAACAGCCCGATCCACAGTCCCTGCAAAGCTGAGACCCGTGGAGGCGACCGGAAGCGTGGGGCACGCCATCTTGAATTGACCACGAGACGCTGACCGTGCAGCCCACGAGTGACCCTCGAAGCTGTGCACCGGGGTTTGAGAAGCCCCCACCCTGAGCTACTCCTGAGCCGAAGTTCAGCCCTTCACACTCGACGAGTGCTGCGTGGGGCCCTTCTGCTCTATTTGGCTCAACGCGTTGGCCCGGTCACTTGCCAGCTGGCTTGTGGTCCCTGTGCCGATGAACTACCTAAGAAGACTTGTGATTCTGGTTGCTCCAGATCCACACCAGCTCCCCTGAAAAGGAGCCCCGACTCTAACCTTCCTGGTCCGAGTGAGAAGCAATCTTCCGATCCCGCGTGGATTGCTCTTACCAAGGCTTGTTTGCTCCAAACCGGAAGCCGACTGCACCGACGGTGAGAGCCTGCATGGGACAGATCGTGACCTGCTCCTGGACGTCGCAGATGCCCCAGAGCCCACGTGACAGCGGAGAGAAGCTCCTCGACGACCACCTGATTGCGCCCGACATTGCCTGGTTCCGTCCTGGTTCCACCCTGGTCACTGCTGAGTGACCCAGACTCTGTCCCCTCTGCTTTCAGGTACTCTACAACTTGAGTCCACCCTTGGACTCCACCGGACACTTCATCTTTAACCCGCCTGCAGCCCTTTCAGCTTCAAGCACCAAGAGCCTGCGAGTCAAAACCCGACGCCACTTCGACCCTGTGCACCCACTTCCTGTGGGTGAGGTAACTTTGCTCCGCCGGTGTTCCCACACTGGTGCACACCTCTAGGGTCTGTGTGTTAAGTTTTGTTCCTCTAGGTTCAGCGGAAGTGTCCTTTAACTTTAACTTTACAACTTTTACGCACCATTGGTTAACATTGGTGCATGCGTGCGCTTTCCGCACATCTCCCGAATCCCGAGGGCCATTCCCGACTTCAGCATTGCTTGTCCTGACTGCTCCCAGTGATTCCCTAGGCCCTAGGCCTAACCACTGTTCAAGTGGCCTCTCTTATACCACTTGTTTAGTATATGGTTCGAGTGGCCCCCTGCCCTCATCCATAATTGTGCAACTTTGTATGTTTAAACAGTGCTTTTGATTTAACGCTTGTGCCCCTTTATTCATAAAGAATACTGGGGATTGTTTTTAGTAATAAACACATATATTTTTATAATATATACTTGTGTGGTGTCCTTTCATTTGGTATTACAGGATTGTATGTGGTAAAACAGCTCGCTTAACACGACCTCTTAAGTTAAGCCTTTAGGCTGCTTAGTCCATGCTACCCCTAGGATAGCTTGTCTAATAAGGTTGACTTACAACCAGACACCATAAGGGATTGTTTGGTCAGGTAGTAGGTGGTTCCAGAATTGGAAACATCCCCTACCAGGCCAACTTCTCACAGACGCGATTTTCAATTTGCGGCCATCTGGTCGTCCCATTGAAATGGATAGGATATTATACATAGCAGAATGTGCCCTATAATTCTTGAAGCATATAAGTTAAAGACTTAATTTCAATTGCAGATTCTAGCTAAGATTCGTATGCATTATTGTACCAATTCTTATGCATGTGGCCCACATAGAAAGTGCACGAAATGGAAGTTGAATCAATACGAGGCGATTTTCGATTTCCGGCCATCTGGTCACCCAAATCTCAAAGATTATTGTTAATAATTCAGTGTGTTTTTATGCTATTTAGCTAATAATGCATGAACCTGTTTATTAACATGTGCATAATGAGATACCAAAGAGAAAATAATGAAAATGTATTGGTAAACCGTATTTTGGTAGACTTTAAAAAACCCCATTGAAAAACACATGCATCACCAATGCTGCTTTTTGCTTGTGCCTAAAACGAAAATGTGTTATTAAAAAGTGAATATAACACATAGAGATGTTTTTTCTTTTGTTTATGAAGCCTAATGTGAAGGCAGGTCACACCTATGTTTTACTTTGAAAAAATCTCTTTTCTAAAATTTACGGCGTTACCTTGTTTTTTAATACAGCTAAAAAAACAATTGTTAAAGTCGCTTATAAAAAAGTGATCGTAAATGCTATTTTGTTTTTTTTTTCAGCTTGAGGTTCAGTTTAATATGAGTCTTAATTTGATGTATCACTTGCCCTAGTAAACAATCCCCAAAGTCTATTTTTTTTCAATTTTCCCAAGCTCAATGTTAAACACATGCATCACCAATGATGCAAAAAGTGAAGTCAGAAATTTCAAACAGCAATAAAAAAGTGAGAAAAACAGATATTTGAAAAATTCCTTTTGTTTATGCGGCCTTATGTCCAAAGCCATCCAACAAGAGCATTTTTTTTTTATTCGGTCGATTTAAAAAAAAATCTGCGAACTATTTTATTTCTCTCAAAAAAGTGCCAAAAAGTGACTTTTTGTGCAAAAAAGTGCCCGTACAATATTTTTTCATCTAATAAACTTTTTATGACTCAGAACACACTTAGGCTTCAGGTCAATGTGTTTTCGTTTGGGGGAGGGGCCCAGGGAAAAAAACACCTTTTTTTCTCGGATTGGTCAAAGGTCTGCTTCGGCTGCACCAGTGCTGCTTCGGCTGCACTGGTGCAGCTTCTCAGACTTGAGGCGTTGCACCAGTGCAGCATAGAAAAGAAACTTTTTAATAAAAGGATTTAAAACTAATTCAAGATATACATTATCTAAGGAATGTTATAAAAACTCAGATATGGAGAATATTTTTCATTTTCGTCCATTTTTGACCGTTTTAGAGCACTTTGAAGCACTGATGCAGCTTTGGGATTTGTATGGTTATTTTGATCAGAGATGCTCCTAATGTGTTTAAAATTCATGTGGGATGTATCCAAGACACTGCCATCACACCTATATAGTTTTTAAATGATTTTGATGTATTAAAATTTTGACCTCCATAAGGGGGGAAAGGTTGAACTTTTACCCCGCTCGGAGTTCCATGACTTTCGTGACCTTGTCCCCCTGAAATTTAAAATTGCATTTTCAAAGTAATGTGTACAACTAATCATTCTGTGTCATTCATTGTGTGTTTAGCATGCTATTGGGCCACTGTAGCACTTGTTTTTTTTTCGTTTTTATGCATTTTTGACCGTTTTTGAACACTTTGATGCTCCAAATGGTCTTTGGACTTAGTGACTTTTTGCTTCATGGAGATTTCAAAAGTGTTAAAAAGTCACTTTGGAGGCACACAGGACAGTGCAAATGCACCTATATAGCAATCAGGACACTCCAATCACACCTATATAGTTTTTAAATGATTTTGATGAATTAAACATTTTGACCTCCATGAGGGGTGGAAAGTTTGAACTTTTACCCCGCTCGGAGTTCCATGACTTCTGTGACCTCGTCCCCCTGAAATTTAAAATAGCATTTTCCAAGTAATTTGTAAATATATTCATTCTGGGTCATTCATTGTGTGTTTAGCTTGCTATTGGGCCAGTGTAGCACTTTGTTTTTTTCATTTTTATGCATTTGTGACCGTTTTTAAACACTTTCATGCACCAATGATGTCTTTGTACTTCGTCATTTTTCACTTCATGGGGACTTCAAAAGTGTTAGAAATTCATTTTGGAGGCACACAGAACAGTGCAAATGCAGTTACATAGCATTCAGGAGACTGCAATTACACCTATATAGTTTTTAAAAGATTTTGATGTAATAACATTTTTGACCTCCATGGGGAGGGCCCTTAAGCTGAACTTTTACCCAGCTCGGAGTTCCATGACCTTGTCCCCCTGAAATTGAAATTCGAATTTTCAAAGTGTTTAGTAAAACTGTTCATTCTGTGTCATTCATTATGTCTTTAGCCTGCTATTGGACCACTGCAGCACTATGTTTTGTTAATTTTAACCCAATGTTGACCTTTTTTGACCACTTTGATGCACCAGTGAAGTTTTTGGACTTAGTCATTTTTCACTTCATGGAGACTTCAAAAGTGTTAGAAATTCATTTTGTAAATACCTAGAACGGTGCAAATGCAGCCATATAGCATTCAGGGCACTACAATTACACCTATATAGTTTTTAAATGATTTTGATGCAATAACATTTTTGACCTCCATGGGGAGGGCACTCAAGCTAAACTTTTACACAGCTCCGAGTTCCACGACCTCGGGTGGAAAAAGTGACTTTGCCCCCTTAAACCCAAAAACTTCAAAAAGTCACCCCTGGAGGCCAGAAACGGGTCTTAGACACTCTTGGTATGTCATCTGAGGTATACTATGGTGTTCTTGGATCCAGAACTAGAAATGTGATGTGACTCTGATATCTAGGGCCTATAATGGAAAAAATGAATTTGACACCAAACACCTCAAAATGTCTGAAATAGGACTCAGACATGTACCTGGAGGCTGGAAATGAGCCCTAGACACTCTTGCTATATCACCTGAGATATAATATAGGGTCCTGGTGGCCACAGGGACCCAAAAACAGTCAGGTGGGTTGATACTGAAAATTAGCAAAAATCGTCCCAAACATTTTTTTGACAAGATTTGCTAATTTTCCAAATAGCTCAGAATGGATATCAGAGACACTGTTTGAGTGCGCAAGATATGAATACACTTGTTAGAAAGGTCAGCTCTGATGCTTTCATGTGATATATATAACTTTGATATTATATAAAGTTTTTTTTCCGCTACCAACCAAGGGAAACACCTGATATCGTACCCGATTTTGAGAACATTGGGCTGGGTGGAAAAAGTCACTTTGCCCCCTTAAACCCAAAAACTTCAAAAAGTCCCCCCTGGAGGCCAGAAATGGGTCTTAGACACTCTTGGTATGTCATCTGAGGTATACTATGGTCTTCTTGGGTCCAGAACTAGAAATCTGATGTGACTCTGATATCTAGGAGCTATAATGGAAAAAAATGAATTTGACACCAAACACCTCAAAATGTCACAAATAGGAGTCAGACATGTACCTGGAGGCTGGAAATGAGCCCTAGCCACTCTTGTTATATAATCTGAGATATATTATGGGGTCCTGGTGGCTACAGGGACCTGAAAACAGTCATGAGGGTTGATACCGAAAATTAGCAAAAATCGTCAAAAAAAGTTTTTTTGACAAGATTTGCTAATTTTCCAAATAGCTCAGAATGGATATCACAGTCACTTTGTGAGTACCCAGGACCTAAATATACTTGTTAGAAAGCTCAGATCTGATGCTTTCATTTGATCTATCTACCTTTGCTATTATCTGAAGTTTTTTTTTCAGCTTCCAGCCATGGGAAAAACCTGACATTGTACACAATTTTGAGCACCTTAGGCTGGATGGAAGAAGTGACTTTGCCCCCTTAAACCCCAAAACTTCAAAAAGTCATCCCTGGATGCCAGAAATGGGTCTTAGACACTCCTGGTATGTCATCTGAGGTATACTAAGGGGTCCTTAGGTCCAGAACTAGAAATTTGATGTGACTCTGAGCTCAATGTGATGTGACTCTGAGCTATATGGCCTATAATGGAAAAAATGAGTTTGACCCCAAACACCTCGAAATGTCACAAATAGGAGTCAGACATGTACCTGGAGGCTGGAAATGAGCCCTAGCCACTCTTGTTATATCATCTGAGATATATTATGGGGTCCTGGTGGCTACAGGGACCCGAAAACAGTCATGAGGGTTGATACCGAAAATTAGCAAAAATCGTCAAAAAAAGTTTTTTTGACAAGATTTGCTAATTTAACATATAGCTCAGAATGGATATCACAGTCACTTCGTGAGTACCCATGACCTAAATATACTTGTTAGAAAGCTCAGATCTGATGCTTTCATTTGATCTATCTACCTATTATCTGAAGTTTTTTTTTCAGCTTCCAGCCAAGGGAAGAACCTGACATCGTACCCGATTTTGAGCAACGTAGCCTGGATGGAAGAAGTGACTATGCCCCCTTAAACCCCAAAACTTCAAAAAGTCATCCCAGGAGGCCAGAAGTCATCCCTGGACTGCGGCCTTATGTCCAAAGCCATCCAACAAGAGCATTTTTTTTTTAATTCGGTCGATTTAAAAAAAATCTGCGAACTATTTTATTTCTCTCAAAAAAGTGCCAAAAAGTGACTTTTTGTGCAAAAAAGTGCCCGTACAATATTTTTTCATCTAATAAACTTTTTATGACTCAGAATACACTTAGGCTTCAGGTCAATGTGTTTTCGTTTGGGGGAGGGGCCCAGGGAAAAAAACACCTTTTTTTTCTCGGATTGGTCAAACCTCGTTTTTACTACCTTTAAAAAATATCAAAACCATAAACCAGGAGCCCTAATTATATTCTTGATACTGAGCGGCAGGCAGGCAACTAGAGCTACATTTCAGGGGGGGGGCTAATTCTTCCAACCATAGACAGAGTGACTGAAAGAAGGGGCGAAAACACAACAAAAGCCTCATTTACAAGTAAATGGTCTTTTAAAGACCTGTTAAGTCCTCGGGTGCGGCTGCAACGAGATGGTCACCAGCCCCCGAAGCTGTCTCTGCCCGGGCTGACAGACACGACGGGGGGGGCTGAAGCCCCGTGAGCCCAATGGATGTTGCATAGACCCTAAACCTTATCTGCAGATGAACAGTACCACTCAGTGAGGGGTCCCGTTCATCTGCAGATAAGGTTTAGGGTCTATGAAATACTGCTGTTGTCTTGCGTACATTCTGAGTTCCATTGCAGGGGCCTCATTTATGAGAAATGACGCAACGCTGCGTGAAAGCAGCGATGCGTCACTTTTCAGTGCGCACTCCTTGCGACATTCCTGATGCGGCATATTTAATGTATGATGCATCATGTCGCAAGGAGTTACAGATACGTCAGTATTTCTGACGTATCTGTAAGCGCAAAAGTGAAGCATTGCTAGAGTGTGTCACAAAAGTGACGCAACTCCAGCAATGCGTCCTTTCACATGGGGCAAACCCCATGTGAAAGGGCCTGCGTCAGTCTTACGCCTGCTGTGAGGCAGGCTCAAGAATTTGACGCAACGGTGTCCTAAAAGTGACGCAGTGAAATCTCATAATTTCACTGCGTCACTTTTACGACCCTTCCTTGCGTCAATACACCACCCTTGCATACATATACCTGGCGCAGGTATAATGTGGCGCAGGGGTTTACAAAGAGACGATTCTACCTAGATGCGTCTCTTTGTAAATATGACTCAACAAGGCGCATTTTTTATGCCACTGGTGCGTCACAAAAAGTGACGCATCGGTGGCGTAAAAGTGAGGCATAGCCTTATAAATGAGACCCCAAGTACTTGCCTTCTCGTGGAGTCAAGTGAGCTGAAACCTTTGGCCAGACCAATTTTAAGATCTTCGAGAACAGTACTTGCCAGGAGCATCTTTGAATAATAAAACAACTTCTTTGAAGTCAGCCTTCTCATCCAGATTACCACATACCCTTTTGAGCGAGGATCGCTAAGACTAAAACACAACACGACTGTGTGAAACATTACGCGTTCCTTATTATTTTGTATTAATATGTCTATATCACAAAAGACGGGGACTGCGTAGCTGTGCCCTCAGCTGATAAAGTGACAAACTTGAACACTGTTTTTTTCTAAGACTTCAACCACAGACATTCAAAAGCAAATTATACATACACAGTGCAAGTTTATAAAATATTACAATTGATTGCGTTAATTGACTCGTTCACAAATAATGTCTTATTCAATCAGGTGAGGAGTTCTGATGGAGGGAGTATCATGCAACCCTTTCCCTACCCCTTATCCGAAATCCCACGTGTGCAGTACTGTCCCTGTGTTTCACAGTCTCTCTGCCTGAAGAGGAAGCTTCCATCTTTCCTTATGTCATTAAAGCTTGCAGGTTTAATGACGTTAGACTTCGCAAAGTATAAACTTGTATGTTTGCTTTTGAGGAAGACTTAGACCATGCAACACAGGAACATATTTTACAAAAGTTTGGATTGAATTCCATTATATCCGTTGGCAAGATGTCTAAAATCCCAAAAAATATATTAATATATTTTTACATCCTTGACTTCCGGTGATCAGTTACATCTGCTGACCAGTTTAATCACCAATGCCCCCAAATAAAATCTTAGATATTCTCTCTGCTTTAGTCGCTTCTGGACAGGTTCATTGAACATATTATTTTGTCAAACATTCTAGCCTCTAACATGTGTTTGGCAAGACTGCTTTGCATATGTGTGGTCTCTGTCTGGAATGGCATAGTGTGTGAAAAACAATGACCTGGAATGCAGTCTAAGCAAAGGCAAGAAACTGGAATTAATAATATCATTCCCTTCATCGTATTGTCCCTTTGAAGGTTTGACCTGTGCGTGTTTTGTAAAGAAGTCTTCCCTTTAAAAACTTAGGCCCCCATTTCTGAAAGTCTGTGGTGTGCAGAACACTTCGTGCTGGAACAGTTACTGCTGGTGGTAGCAAACTCCACTTGGCTTGTGAAATACATTAGCATCGTTTTGCTTTTTGTGTAATAATGAAATGGAGCAAACATATTTTTTTGTTTCAGTCCATGCTACAGCAAGATTGTTGCACAATTGCAAAAATGAACAAGCTGGCTCCGTGGAGCCGACAGGGGGAGGGAACAGGAGATGTGCATGCGTACAGAGTGCACATCTCCTGTCCGTACACGTGCACATCTCCTGTCCGCGGAATTCAAGCTTTATTTCAGCAAGTAGGAAGAATCTTGCACAGGCCACCAGCCCCATGATTGTGGCCAGTCAGAGTGCGTCACAATGTGAAACTAATCTCATAAATATTAATGAGGTAGGCAGGATTGGGACCTACTCCAAATTAGCATTTTGTGAACTAACCTATTAGTATGTAAACAAGATGATATAAATCAACACTGGTATCAAACTGCAAGCAGTTTTTACTGCCAGTGTTACTGCATCGCTGGCCCGTAGTCACATACTCTGTAGCACCTCTTTTTCGGATGAGTCCCCCCACTTCTTTTTTTAGGACTTGAGCCCTGGTGAAGGGTCTCAAAATCCAGCAATAAAGGGAATGTGTGAAGCTAATTTAATAGTGACAAAAAGTAATCCTGCTGAAATAAACAAAACAAGCATTGGCATAGCCAATAGGTCTTGCCTTTGGGAACTAATAAGTGTTAAGGCAGAGATATTGAGTTTGTGTTTGTTTTTAAGCTGTGTTGTGCAGAAGTCTGCAGTATGCTGAAATGTTATAATAAAGAAGTGTGAGAAGCATTTTTGTTACTTATGATGTATAATGTACAACAAAATGACGATGATAAAAAACTATTAATTAGAAGTAATGATTTGTGTTTTTTTATGTTTGAATGCTGGCACCTTGTATCTGCCTGTTCTAATCGTTGCCTTTTTATTGTGTTTATTGTTAAAGGTGTGGTAAATAAATAATTAATTACCGGTTCTATTTTTCGGGATACTCATACAAACAGATAGCTCAATAAATAAGAGTCAAGATTCGAGGTAGCTAGAGTGTACAGGCTTTAATCAGGCATAAAAGGACAGGAACAGGACAGCCTGCATGGGAATGGGATGGCAGGGCCCGACAGCTGCCGGGGGCAGGATCTGGGAATGATGCGCATAACTTTTAATAACAGAACATTAGTATATATAGTTAAACAAAATACATTGCATTCAATACAGTAGGCGTAGCAGTAGGCGGAGTTTGTAGCAGTCGCGAAAGATAAGGGCAAAATGAGGTAACAAGAAGGCGTGTACAGGGCGTATACACAGACATGTGATGTAAACGTAACAGAATATGTCATAAACGGGGCGGAAACATGGAGGGGGCTACCTGAGCAGCTGGGACCTCTAACCTAGTGGTGCGCGCAAACTGACAATGACGTGTTACCAGGGAGAACTGGGGGGCTATGACTTCTGCGCTAGAAGAGGAGACTAAAGTCTGGAGTGTCAGAGCGACATGTACCCAGGCATATCTAGTATCTGGTGTTTAGAGTACATGTTGATAGAATCCAAAAGTTATCAGAGTAAAGGCTAACAGACATTAAGACTGGTGCATGCATAATTCTACATGTAGTGCGTGTGCGGGGAATATTCTATAAATATTAATACAGTATTTCTCTTACATGGAGACATAAAGGCTAGACCATGACGGAAACTATTGATGCGATTCAGTAGCTTAGGAATGCAGAGAAGGAGGGCTGGACTGATAACTAGAAACATAACATATTCTTGGCAGACTGGGAGGCAGAGCCAGGCCGAGCCGGGCACTGCGAGGCATGAAAGTAAGCTAAGAGTCAGGGATACAGGTGGGGGCTGTATCGCTCCTTGGAGAGGGTTCAGAAAACAGGAGCTGAATCTAAGTCCGGGCCCTTTTGAGGCCTAGAAACGGGGATAATTCAATGAATTAACGTGCACACTGTAAAACGTGGCAACGTAGCTTTACATAGGCCCGATATTCGTTGTATTCACGAAAACTGGAAACTGGCATACTAGAGATGGACACAACTATAATTGCGTCTTTAATCGATCATAGGGGAATACATGCATATCGATCATGCACATATAACATAACATAGGGAACACGTAGGCACATACAACATGGCAAAATTTACTTTTCCACATTCCCTCCTTGTGCCCTACGTTTCCATCAGGAAACATCTATATTCATGATACCATCTATCATTTCATACAGCATCATTTGCTCGTCTCGAATTGTCCTGGAACGGGACTTAGGACTAGGAATACAAGAGGTAGCACAAATGCCGCAAATCGCAGGGCCACATTGTATACAGAGGCAGCAACTGAATATGATCATTACTGCAATACCTAGGAATGACAATACTTTCCATCCCCAGGCAGATATGATACGCCAGAGGCAACCGGACCATGTCCAGGAGCCTGGATTCTGGTGTAACTGATGGGCACTTTTATGAAGTCTGGTTATAGCTGAATAAACAGACGGCGCATTATTAGGAATGAAAATGCAGCAACTAGATCCGATGACTCTACATGCTCCTCCTCTATCGGCCAGTATGACGTCAAGAACGAGACGATTTTGGAGCACGACAAATCTCATAGCAGATTGCTCTTCGGTTAAGTTACCTAGAGCAGAAGTAGTCTCATTCACTACTGCTTCAAGGGTTCTGGTTAACCTACGGATTGACTTACTATTCTGGACAGGTCCTATAAAGAAAAAGAAACCTCTATTGAAATCTGTATACTGTTCTAGAGCAGTTTCAGTTTGATCGACAATTGGGGACTCAATCTCCCGTCTATTTCTGACGTGTACTAGATGTGTGTTTCTGTGATAATCAGATGGGGCTAGAAAAACTGGTGGCAGTAGGAAGGCAATATAACATGTTCCATCCCAATCGAGTGGCAGACGAACATATGCGGTCTGACCACAAACAAAATAAGAATGACGTGAAGCTTTGAAAATAGATTTCCCACTGTCACTATACTCGACAGTAGTAGTACAATCACTATGTCCTACATGTGCGGAACCATTCTTTCGGACACATAATTCGCCTTTGACTGGTAGTACTGAAATAGCAGGTAAGTCTGGAGTAGTATCAGACTGAACATTCAGGACCATAAAATTCGAAGAATAATTACCTAAATTGTAAACTTCATTTTCTAGATCTAACCCTGTTCTATGGGGGAGACCTTGCTTGTCTGGAAAACATGTTCTATTCAGAAGGGACACATCATTTGAAGATGACGTTAACATGGACCATGCTCCACAAGAACCATTATGTGAAAACGGATAAGGAAAGAGTGGCAGAACTCCCTTCGGTGTCTGGAAAGGGGGGAGTCGACCACACACCCAACAATTAGTAGCATTGCTGGTCTGGTGTTGTGAGAAGTTGGCCTGGTAGGGGATGTTTCCAATTCTGGAACCACCTACTACCTGACCAAACAATCCCTTATGGTGTCTGGTTGTAAGTCAACCTTATTAGACAAGCTATCCTAGGGGTAGCATGGACTAAGCAGCCTAAAGGCTTAACTTAAGAGGTCGTGTTAAGCGAGCTGTTTTACCACATACAATCCTGTAATATCAAATGAAAGGACACCACACAAGTATATATTATAAAAATATATGTATTTATTACTAAAAACAATCCCCAGTATTCTTTATGAATAAAGGGGCACAAGCGTTAAATCAAAAAGCACTGTTTAAACATACAAGTTGCACAATTATGGATGAGGGCGGGTGGCCACTCAAACCATATACTAAACAAGTGGTATAAGAGATGCCACTCGAGCAGTGGTTAGGCCTAGGGCCTAGGGAATCGCTGGGAGCAGTCAGGACAAGCAATGCTGAAGTCGGGAATGGCCCTCGGGATTCGGGAGATGTGCGGAAAGCGCACGCATGCACCAATGTTAACCAATGGTGCGTAAAAGTCAAAGAGTTAAAGTTTAAGGACACTTCCGCTGAACCTAGAGGAACAAAACTTAACACACAGACCCTAGAGGTGTGCACCAGTGTGGGAACACCAGCGGAGCAAAGTTACCTCACCCACAGGAAGTGGGTGCACAGGGTCGAAGTGGCGTCGGGTTTTGACACGCAGGCTCTTGGTGCTTGGAGCTGAAAGGGCTGCAGGCAGGGTGAAGACGAAGTGTCCGGTGGAGTCCAAGGGTGGACTCAAGTTGTAGAGTACCTGAAAGCAGAGGGGACAGAGTCTGGGTCACTCAGCAGTGACCAGGGTGGAACCAGGACGGAACCAGGCAATGTCGGGCGCAATCAGGTGGTCGTCAAAGAGCTTCTCTCCGCTGTCACGTGGGCTCTGGGGCATCTGCGACGTCCAGGAGCAGGTCACGATCTGTCCCACGCAGGCTCTCACCGTCGGTGCAGTCGGCTTCAAGTTTGGAGCAAACAAGCCTTGGTAAGAGCAATCCACGCAGGATCGGAAGATTGCTTCTCACTCGGACCAGGAAGGTCAGAGTCGGGGCTCCTTTTCAGGGGAGCTGGTGTGGATCTGGAGCAACCAGAATCACAAGTCTTTTTAGGTAGTTCGTCGGCACAGGGACCACAAGCCAGCTGGCAAGTGACCGGGCCAACGCGTTGAGCCAAATCGTGCCAAAGGGCCCCACGCATCACTCGTCGAGTGTGGAGGGCTGAACTTCGGCTCAGGAGTAGCTATGGGTGGGGGCTTCTCAAACCCCGGTGTACAGCTTCGAGGGTCACTCGTGGGCTGCACGGTCAGCGTCTCGTGGTCACTTCAAGATGGCGTGCCCCACGCTTCCGGTCGCCTCCACGGGTCTCAGCTTTGCAGGGACTGTGGATCGGGCTGTTAGAAGCTGGACAGGCTTGATCTCGTCGATCTCAGTTGCTCGAGTTCCGGCGGGAACTGCAACTAAGTAGACGTCGAGGGCTGGATGGTGCCTGCTGCTGCAGGGTGGTCACTCCTTGACCACAAGGGAGATTCTTCGGGCTTCCACGTTGAAATGGAGGGCGAAGGGTCCAGAATATCGTTTCAAATGTTTCTTCCAGGAAATCTGATGTGCATTGGCACTGCTCCCACTCTTATTCGAATCTGGTGGGCGTGATTACCTGCTAGGTCCCCTCCTATGGGTGGGACCCAGGAAGTGGGTGGATACACCCCCTTCCTTTGATCCAGGCCGCCCTGGCACGAGGGCTGGAGTGCCCCAGAACCGGTTTGGCCGGATTATGCAAGGGGCAGCCTTGCGCGCCCCAGGCAGTGTCTGGTTTCTTTCAAACCTCCCTGCTACAATACACTATCTCCTGTCTGGAGGGCGGTGACACCCTCCTGTGACAGGAAACCCTTTGTCCAGGACCCCCTTGACTGAGTTTCGGTCAGCTCCAGGGGTCCAGACATTTGTCTGTGGCAGAGGCATCCATTTTGTGGATCTTAAGGCCTTTGGAGAAATCAACCGTGTTAAAGTGAAGTAACATGTCTTACCCCTCTAGAGGGGTGGAATGCCATCCCCGTCGCCAGAACTGGCGAGGGGATGGTATTCCAAAGCGTATGACACCTTACACGACATGTTTTGATAAAGCCAAACCAAAGTTGCTAAATAACCGCGAGGATTATAAGGCACTTAATAGTATATGGTATGGCATTATCCTGAAACAGCTTAGGGATTTGTTCCCGACGGCTGCAGACAGGCTCAGCTCATGCTAGAGCTCCATCTCACATAAAACCATGCACCCAGCCTCCAGGATTGGTGAGGCCTGACTATAGGAGTGGCTCATAGGTTTACATGTGTCCAGATATAGGTTTTAGACATAGGTATACTATATCTAAGCAAGGGGTGTGTACACCACCTTACCCCAGCTGAGTGATCAGCCAGTTGTGTCAATTTAAGAACCAGCCAGGGGTGGCAAAAGATATGCTGCAGCCCCTGGTAGGCCTTAGTGGCTCCTGTGCCCTGTGCACCTATAGTGCATTCTACAGGGGCTGACAAGGAGTCCATTTCCAATTGGTATGTGCCTATAGCACATGTGTCATTAATTTAGTGAGAGAACAGCAGGCTGGGGGTCTGATCAGCAGGCCCACAGCCTCAGTAGTCGAAAACCAGTGAAGCAAAAAGCAAAAATTTGGGGTGACCATAGGATAGCAGACCCTACTCTCCTACACAACCCCCCCCCCAAACGCAGGGACATTAAACTAACCTTGACCAGATAAGTCTTCATGTTCTAAGTGGAAGTACCTGGAGAGACCATCTGCATTACCATGGTCAGTCCCTGGGCGGTGCTCCACTGTAAAGTCCATCCCCTGTAGGGAAATGGACCACCTGAGCAGTTTGGGATTTTCACCCTTCATCTGATTAAGCCATAAGAGGGGCTTATGGTCTGTTTGCACCAGGAAGTGAGTTCCAAACAAGTAGGACCTCAACTTCTTTAATGCCCAAACCACAGCAAAGGCCTCCCTCTCAATGGCTGACCAACGTTTTTCTCTTGGGGTTAGCCTCCTGCTAATGAAAGCAATTGGCTGGTCTTGACCATCTTGATTAAGTTGTGAGAGTACAGCTCCCACCCCCAACTCAGAAGCATCTGTCTGAACAATGAACTGTTTGGAGTAGTCAGGACTCTTTAGGATAGGTGCAGAGCACATGGCCTTCTTCAGGTCTTCAAATGCCTTCTGACAGCTAACTGTCCACTGAACCTTTTTTGGCATCTTCTTGGATGTCAAGTCATTTAATGGTGTCACTATAGACCCATAGTTTTTCACAAACTTTCTGTAATACCCAGTCAGGCCCAAGAAGGCTCTGACTTGTGTCTGGGTAACTGGAGGAGCCCAGTCCTGTATGGCCTGGATTTTGCTTTCCAGTGGCTGAACCTGGCCTCCACCTACTAGGTGGCCCAGGTATACAACCTTACTCTGCCCTATCTGGCACTTGGTGGCCTTGATAGTTAGGCCTGCCTTTTGCAGGGCCTCCAAAACTTTCTTCAGGTGGATCAGGTGATCCTCCCAGGTGGAGCTAAAGACAGCAATATCATCTAGATAAGCTGCACAAAGTCATCCAACCCAGTAAGGACTTGGTTCACCAACCTTTGGAAAGTGGCAGGTGCATTCTTCAAACCAAAGGGCATTACCACAAACTGAAAATGTCCACTAGGGGTAGAGAATGCTGTTTTGGCTTTTGACTCCTCAGCTAGTCTGATTTGCCAGTAGCCAGCTGTCAGATCAAATGTGCTCAGAAACTTGGCAGAAGCCAATCTGTCAATGAGCTCATCTGCTCTTGGAATGGGGTGAGCATCTGTCCTAGTGACAGCATTGAGACCCCTGTAATCCACGCAAAACCTCATTTCTCTCTTACCATCTTGGGTATGAGGTTTTGGCACCAGGACTACTGGGCTGGCCCATGGGCTCTCTGATGGCTCAATCACTCCAAGCTCCAACATCTTTTGCACCTCAGCCTTGATGCAATCCCTGACATGGGGTAACCATAGTCAGGTAGCCACCTTCCTACATAACCCCCCCCCCCAAACGAAAGGAGATAAGGCTATCCTTGGCCAGGTAAGCCTATATTGCCTGAGTGGCCATATAAGGAAGTACCTGCACTAGCATGGGTACCCCCTGTCTCATGGTCCACTAAGCAGTCCCTCACCCTTTGGGTATTAGAGGGTCTCCACCATAGGGAATTACTACCTTGGGTGTGTTTATGCAAAGTTAAAGGCTGGTTTGGATATGGAGTATTGAAGTGAGGCTCTACTAAGTTAGGGCTTGGCTTCCTCCAATTATCTTCCACCATGTGTGCCTTTCTTTCTTTAACTGAGTTGCACTGTGCTCTCAGGGTCAACCTCTGGCTACCTAAAGCTGGAGGCTGGGTCCCTCTGTTTGGCTTGCTGGAGGGACAGTTCAGGTTTGGGCCCCTTGGGTCCCAGGTTTGGCTGTGCCCAACAGAATCCATCTGTGGGAGGTCCCTAACTGTTTTTAAGGGGGCTCCCTCAGGAGTATTTAAAGTTTTCACCTTACTAGGGCTACTAGTTTTGGTGCACCTAATCTTTTGATGGGGGTGCTTTATTTGACAGGGGGCCCTCTGGGTCTCACTGTCCTTCTTGTCCTCTGCAGCCCTGGGCTGGCTAAGGCAAGGGAGAGAGGGGCAGGTTACCTGCTCCAGACTGGGTCCCACCTGAGAAGGGTCCACTGACATCAGGGGTTCTGTCAGGCTAGGCCCAACCACCTCTGGGGCAGTTTCTTCATCAGGGGTAAGATCAGTTCCCTGAGGAGGCTGATCCTGTCCTAAAGTCTGGTGAGGGGGAGATTTCTCTTCCTCCTCCATGCTCTCAGTTTGTGTGGAGTTATCCATCATTTCAGGTTTCACAACACATATCTCAGTTTGAGTTTGGGCTGTGGCCATCACAGCCCCACCAACCTTTTCAGGAGGAGACTCAGTTTGGGTTTCTGCTGTTACCATAACAGCTTTGCTATTCTGTTCAGGAAGAGCTTTTGCTAAAGATGGGACAGAGAGTTTCTCAGCCCTACCAACCTTTTCAGGAAGGACATCTTGCATTGGGGCTGTAGCCATTACAGCCCCACTAACCTTTCCATTGGAATTTACCATTCTAGAATGGGTTTCCTGTTCAACCTCAGCCCAGGCTGAGATCTCCAAATCATTACCAAGTAGGCAGTCTACAGGCAAGTTTGGTGACACTGCCACTCTCTTTGGGCCAATGACACCTCCCCAGCTGAGACTTACTACTGCCATGGGATGATTTGTTTGGATTCCATCAATGTTTGTAACCTGGTATGTGGCACCAGGTAAAAGTTGCTTAGAGGGGACTATGCCATCAGCCACCATGGTGATGCTAGCCCCTGTGTCTCTAAAAGCTTCAACTTTCAAACCATTGATGATGGGTTCTTGTCTATACTTGCTCAGAGTATTTGGGCAAGCAGAGAAGTTGGCAAACCCCATGCCAGTCTCATAAACAAGATCATTGGGTGATGGGAACCTGGATAGGCCAGGGTCCACCTGAGCTCCAACAGTAAACCCACCCAGATTCCTGGGTGTGCTTCCACTTCCTGGGGGATTACTGCTGACAGTAACAGGAGGTGTTGAAGCTGGCTTTGGAGGTATATTTTCTTTATTGTTATTCTTGGGACAACAGTTGTCTGTTTTGTAATGCCCAACCTGTTTACAGGGATAACAATAAGGCTTTTTCTCAGTTGAAGAAGTGTCTTGGGACCCACCCCCATTCTTGGAGTTTTGGGGCCCTGGGGAAGTCTTTTCTTTATTTTTATCCCCACCCTTATCTTGAGGCTTGGTAGACTCCTTCTTCTGGTTACTGTCCTGATTCTTAGGCCTAATCCTGGTTCTGACCCACTTGTCTGCCTTCTTTCCCAATTCTTGGGGAGAGGTCAGATCAGAGTCCACCAGGTGCTGGTGTAAGAGCTGGTTCTGACAATTACTTAGGATCTGCTCCCTCATAATCAAATTATACAATCCTGTAAAGTCATGTACTTTGCTGCCATGTAGCCAACCCTCCAGAGCCTTAGTAGCACAATCTACAAAATCAGTCCAGTCCTGAGTCTGTGTCTTCTGGGTATCTCTGAACTTCAACCTGTACTGTTCAGTGGTTAAGCCAAACCCATCTATCAGAACACTCTTCAGGACTTTGTAATTGTTTGCATCCTCATGTCTAACAGTGAGGAGCTTATCTCTCCCTTTCTCTGAAAAGGAGTACCATAAGATTGCTGCCCACTGTTCCTCAGGAACCTGCTGTACCATGCAGGCTCTCTCAAGAGCAGTCATCCATTTGTGGATGTCATCACCTTCTTTGAAGGGGGGCACAATCTTTGTCAGGTTTCTACTATCATAGGACCTGGGTTTCTCTTTAGGAATATTGCTGCCACCAGTGGCACCTAAGCCACACAATTTTTGCTCTCTTGCCAAGGCAAGTCTAGCTTGAGCCAAGGCTACCTCCTCCCTCTCTATCTGGAGTTTGACAGCCCTCATTCTGGCCCTATGCTCTAGCTTTTGAGAAGCACTCATGCCTCTCTGTGATTCTCTGGAGGCACTAGAAACATGAGAGTCCCCTGAGGGAGATCTCACTCTTCTGTTGCCTGGGAGAATAACATGTTGGGTTCTGGGGAGGTGCTGGCCCTCTCCATTCCCCAGTAGGTCCAAGTAGGCCTGGCTAAGCCTGGCAACTGGAACCTGGCTACCCTGATCCTGAACTTCTAAGTCCTCAACATCTGAGTCATCATCATCCTCCTCCTCCTGAGGGGGATCAGTTTCAGGGGGGTTCCCTCCATTTCCTGTGTCTAGGGAAGCTGCCTTTGCCTTCTCTAAGTCATCCTGTTCTAGGATTTCTACCAGGATTTGGCAGGTGGGGCTTCTGCCCCTTTTTAACCCTCTTGCTTTGCACAAGGCAATCAAGTCTCTACGGGTTAACTTGTCATATCCAAAAGTTGCCTGGGTAGGGTCAACTGTCACAGGAGCAGACCCTGAGGCTTTTCCTGTGTCAGACATGGTTACTAGTGAGGTGTAAGTGGTGCACTTACCTACACTAAGTGTTTTCCTACTGTACCTTGCTAGTTAGTTGTAGTCAGGGTGTGCTAATCCCTTCAACCTACAACTACTAAGTTCAGTAGAACTTAATATGCTAAGCTTTTGATTTTATATGTACCTAGAGGTACTTGATGTGATCTTTCAATTTGATATAAAGATTGCAATGGTAAAACAACAGCAAGCTCAAATCCGCACCGCTGCTCACCAATGTGAGAAGTTGGCCTGGTAGGGGATGTTTCCAATTCTGGAACCACCTACTACCTGACCAAACAATCCCTTATGGTGTCTGGTTGTAAGTCAACCTTATTAGACAAGCTATCCTAGGGGTAGCATGGACTAAGCAGCCTAAAGGCTTAACTTAAGAGGTCGTGTTAAGCGAGCTGTTTTACCACATACAATCCTGTAATACCAAATGAAAGGACACCACACAAGTATATATTATAAAAATATATGTGTTTATTACTAAAAACAATCCCCAGTATTCTTTATGAATAAAGGGGCACAAGCGTTAAATCAAAAGCACTGTTTAAACATACAAGTTGCACAATTATGGATGAGGGCGGGTGGCCACTCAAACCATATACTAAACAAGTGGTATAAGAGATGCCACTCGAGCAGTGGTTAGGCCTAGGGCCTAGGGAATCGCTGGGAGCAGTCAGGACAAGCAATGCTGAAGTCGGGAATGGCCCTCGGGATTCGGGAGATGTGCGGAAAGCGCACGCACGCACCAATGTTAACCAATGGTGCGTAAAAGTTGTAAAGTTAGAGTTAAAGGACACTTCCGCTGAACCTAGAGGAACAAAACTTAACACACAGACCCTAGAGATGTGTACCAGTGTGGGAACACCGGCGGAGCAAAGTTACCTCACCCACAGGAAGCGGGTGCACAGGGTCGAAGTGGCGTCGGGTTTTGACACGCAGGTTCTTGGCGCTTGAAGCTGAAGACGCTGCAGGCGATGTGAAGGAGAAGTGTCCGGTGGATCCAAGGGTGGATCTGAAGTGGTGAAGACCTGAAAGCAGAGGGGACAGTGTTCAAAGTCACTGGCCAGTGACCACCGTGGAACCAGATTGGAACCAGGCAAAGTCGGGTGCAAACAGGTGATGAGGGGTTGCTTCTCTCTGCAGCCACGTGGACACGAAGAGGTCAAAGACGTCCAGGAGTCAATCAGGAGCTGTCCCTCGAAGGCTCTAGCTGATGGCGGTGTCGGCAACTCGATTGAAGCAAACAAGCCTTGGCTAATGCAAGCCACGGGGAAAGTGAAAAAGGCTTATTACTCGGACCAGCAAGGTCAGAGAGGGTACTCCTTTCTACAGGAGCGAGGGCAGTTCTAGAGCAACCAGACCCACAGTGTAAATTGTAGGTTTCGTCGCCAAGATGGCCGCTGACCACGTGATAAGCGGCCGGGATGGCGAGTCGAGTGGCACAAAGCAAAAGGGCCCCACGCAGATCGTGGACATGGTGGAGGGCTGATCTTTGGTGGAAATGCTGCTCGATTGTGGGGCTTTTTAAACCCCAAAGCACAGAGTCGAGGGTGCCTCGGGTGCTGCGCAGTCAGCGTCTCGGGGGTCTTTCAAGATGTCCGCTCCCACGTCTCTCGTTGCCTCCACGGGTCCCTTCTTTGCAGGGACTGTGGATCGGGCTGGGAGAAGTCTGGGAAGCTGGGTCTTGTCAGGCTCTGCACTCGGGCTCCGGCGGGAGGCGGCGGCAAAGCAGACGTCGAGGTGCTGGGTGGTGCCTGTGTTCACAGGGTGGCCCCTCCTAGGCCACAAGGGAGATTCTCTTCAGTCTTCTATCATCAGAATGTCGAAGTCCAGTCGTCTTCTTAGTTTAAAGGTGATTTCAGGATGATCTGATGTGCATTGGCACTGCTCCCACTCTTATTCCAATCTGGGGGGCGTGATTACCTGCTAGGTCCCTCCCTATGGGTGGGACCCAGGAAGGGGGTGGATACACCCCTTTCCTTTGATCCAGGCCGCCCTGGCACGAGGGCTGGAGTGCCCCAGAACCGGTTTGGCCGGATTATGCAAGGGGCAGCCTTGTGCGCCCCAGGCAGTGTCTGGTTTTTTTCAAACCTCCCTGCTACAATCCACTATCTCCTGTCTGGAGGGCGGTGACACCCTCCTGTGACAGGAAACCCTTTGTCCAGGACCCCTTTGGCTGAGTTTCGGTCAGCTGCAGGGGTCCAGACATTTGTCTGTGGCAGAGGCATCCATTTTGTGGATCTAAGGTCTTTGGAGAAATCAACCGCATTAAAGCAAAGTAACATGTCTTACCCCTCTAGAGGGGTGGAATGCTATCCCCGTTGCCAGAACTGGCGAGGGGATAGTATTCCAAATCGTATGACACCTTACACGACATGTTTTGATAAAGCCAAACCAAAGTTGCTATATAACCGCGAGGATTATAAGGCACTTAAGAGTATATGGTATGGCATTATCCTGAAACAGCTTAGGGAGTTGTTCCCGACAGCTGCAGACAGGCTCAGCTCATGCTAGAGCTCCATCTCACATGAAACCACGCACTCTGCCTCCAGGATTGATGAGGCCTTCCATAGGAGTGGCTCACAGGTTAATATGTGTCCAGATATAGGTTTAGATATAGGTATACTATATCTAAGCAAGGGGTGATTACACCACCTTACCCCAGCTGAGTGATCAGCCAGTTGTGTCAATTTAAGAACCAGCCAGGGGTGGCAAAAGATATGCTGCAGCCCCTGGTAGGCCTTGGTGGCCCCTATGCCCTGGGCACCTATAGTGCATTATACAGGGGCTGACAAGGGGTCCATTTCCAATTGGGGTATGTACCTAGGGTACATGGAATCCATTTTACAGAGAGAGCAGATGGCCTGGGGCCCTGATTAGCAGGGAACCAGGTCAACTAAGTCAAAAAACCAGCTAAACACAGTCGAAAAAATCCGGGGTAACCATAGTCAGGTAGCCACCTTCCTACAGGGACCCTCTTGATCTACAGGTATCTCGATGAGAGGCAAGCCTACCTCCCTCTCTAGGCTGTTTCATGAATACGGTTGATACTCTGGATACTCTGTCTGGGCATACTGGTACATCTGCTGTGTAACATGCTGTGTTGCAGCAATAGGCTGCGGTGCTGGAACTGTCTGTTGTGCATTCTGTGGTGTCTGGGAAGTCTGTGAAACTTGTTCTTGTCTAGGCGGACGTGGTCTTTCTTTAGTCTTACCAGTTGCTATGTTGTGTTTCAGAACTGCACACTCGTTTATAAAATGACCTGGTTGTTTACAATAATTGCATGTCCCTTTAACGGGAGCTGCAGGATGACTGGCTTGATTCGGACCCCTCTTCTGACTGTCTTGTGGAACAGATTGTGCAACTAGTACTTTCATTTTCGTGTCTTTCATACGTCTCCTTTCGTGTTCTTGCTCTTCCCTGATTCTATTCTGGTGATACTGGAGCATCTGTAACATTTGTGACGGGGTACTAGCTTGCCAGGTACTTTCGACTTTCAAAACTCGATTTTTAACTTGTGGGCTTGAATTCTCGACTAGTTTAGTAACAAAAAGATGAGGGTATTGTAGGAGAGTAGGGTCTGCTATCCTATGGTCACCCCAAATTTTTGCTCTTTGCTTCACTGGTTTTCGACTACTGAGGCTGTGGGCCTGCTGATCAGACCCCCAGCCTGCTGTTCTCTCACTAAATTAATGACACATGTGCTATAGGCACATACCAATTGGAAATGGACTCCTTGTCAGCCCCTGTAGAATGCACTATAGGTGCACAGGGCACAGGAGCCACTAAGGCCTACCAGGGGCTGCAGCATATCTTTTGCCACCCCTGGCTGGTTCTTAAATTGACACAACTGGCTGATCACTCAGCTGGGGTAAGGTGGTGTACACACCCCTTGCTTAAATATAGTATACCTATGTCTAAACCTATATCTGGACACATGTAAACCTATGAGCCACTCCTATAGTCAGGCCTCACCAATCCTGGAGGCTGGGTGCATGGTTTTATGTGAGATGGAGCTCTAGCATGAGCTGAGCCTGTCTGCAGCCGTCGGGAACAAATCCCTAAGCTGTTTCAGGATAATGCCATACCATATACTATTAAGTGCCTTATAATCCTCGCGGTTATTTAGCAACTTTGGTTTGGCTTTATCAAAACATGTCGTGTAAGGTGTCATACGCTTTGGAATACCATCCCCTCGCCAGTTCTGGCGACGGGGATGGCATTCCACCCCTCTAGAGGGGTAAGACATGTTACTTCACTTTAATGCGGTTGATTTCTCCAAAGGCCTTAAGATCCACAAAATGGATGCCTCTGCCACAGACAAATGTCTGGACCCCTGGAGCTGACCGAAACTCAGTCAAGGGGGTCCTGGACAAAGGGTTTCCTGTCACAGGAGGGTGTCACCTCCCTCCAGACAGGAGATAGTGTATTGTAGCAGGGAGGTTTGAAAGAAACCAGACACTGCCTGGGGCGCACAAGGCTGCCCCTTGCATAATCCGGCCAAACCGGTTCTGGGGCACTCCAGCCCTCGTGCCAGGGCGGCCTGGATCAAAGGAAGGGGGTGTATCCACCCACTTCCTGGGTCCCACCCATAGGAGGGGACCTAGCAGGTAATCACGCCCACCAGATTCGAATAAGAGTGGGAGCAGTGCCAATGCACATCAGATTTCCTGGAAGAAACATTTGAAACGATATTCTGGACCCTTCGCCCTCCATCTCAACGTGGAAGCCCGAAGAATCTCCCTTGTGGTCAAGGAGTGACCACCCTGCAGCAGCAGGCACCATCCAGCCCTCGACGTCTACTTAGTTGCAGTTCCCGCCGGAACTCGAGCGACTGAGATCGACGAGATCAAGCCTGCCCAGCTTCTAACAGCCTGATCCACAGTCCCTGCAAAGCTGAGACCTGTGGAGGCGACCGGAAGCGTGGGGCACGCCATCTTGAAGTGACCACGAGACGCTGACCGTGCAGCCCACGAGTGACCCTCGAAGCTGTACACCGGGGTTTGAGAAGCCCCCACCCTGAGCTACTCCTGAGCCGAAGTTCAGCCCTCCACACTCGACGAGTGCTGCGTGGGGCCCTTTGGCACGATTTGGCTCAACGCGTTGGCCCGGTCACTTGCCAGCTGGCTTGTGGTCCCTGTGCCGAGGAACTACCTAAGAAGACTTGTGATTCTGGTTGCTCCAGATCCACACCAGCTCCCCTGAAAAGGAGCCCTGACTCTGACCTTTCTGGTCCGAGTGAGAAGCAATCTTCCGATCCTGCGTGGATTGCTCTTACCAAGGCTTGTTTGCTCCAAACTTGAAGCCGACTGCACCGACGGTGAGAGCCTGCGTGGGACAGATCGTGACCTGCTCCTGGACGTCGCAGATGCCCCAGAGCCCACGTGACAGCGGAGAGAAGCTCCTCGACGACCACCTGATTGCGCCCGACATTGCCTGGTTCCGTCCTGGTTCCACCCTGGTCACTGCTGAGTGACCCAGACTCTGTCCCCTCTGCTTTCAGGTACTCTACAACTTGAGTCCACCCTTGGACTCCACCGGACACTTCATCTTCAACCCGCCTGCAGCCCTTTCAGCTCCAAGCACCAAGAGCCTGCGTGTCAAAACCCGACGCCACTTCGACCCTGTGCACCCACTTCCTGTGGGTGAGGTAACTTTGCTCCGCCGGTGTTCCCACACTGGTGCACACCTCTAGGGTCTGTGTGTTAAGTTTTGTTCCTCTAGGTTCAGCGGAAGTGTCCTTAAACTTTAACTCTTTGACTTTTACGCACCATTGGTTAACATTGGTGCATGCGTGCGCTTTCCGCACATCTCCCGAATCCTGAGGGCCATTCCCGACTTCAGCATTGCTTGTCCTGACTGCTCCCAGCGATTCCCTAGGCCCTAGGCCTAACCACTGCTCGAGTGGCATCTCTTATACCACTTGTTTAGTATATGGTTTGAGTGGCCACCCGCCCTCATCCATAATTGTGCAACTTGTATGTTTAAACAGTGCTTTTGATTTAACGCTTGTGCCCCTTTATTCATAAAGAATACTGGGGATTGTTTTTAGTAATAAATACATATATTTTTATAATATATACTTGTGTGGTGTCCTTTCATTTGGTATTACAGGATTGTATGTGGTAAAACAGCTCGCTTAACACGACCTCTTAAGTTAAGCCTTTAGGCTGCTTAGTCCATGCTACCCCTAGGATAGCTTGTCTAATAAGGTTGACTTACAACCAGACACCATAAGGGATTGTTTGGTCAGGTAGTAGGTGGTTCCAGAATTGGAAACATCCCCTACCAGGCCAACTTCTCACATTGGTGAGCAGCGGTGCGGATTTGAGCTTGCTGTTGTTTTACCATTGCAATCTTTATATCAAATTGAAAGATCACATCAAGTACCTCTAGGTAAATATAAAATCAAAAGCTTAGCATATTAAGTTCTACTGAACTTAGTAGTTGTAGGTTGAAGGGAGTAGCACACCCCTGACTACAACTCACTAGCAAGGTCCAGTAGGAAAACACTTAGTGTAGGTAAGTGCACCACTTACACCTCACTAGTAACCATGTCTGACACAGGAAAGGCCTCAGGGTCTAGTCCTGTGACAGTTGACCCTACCCAGGCAACTTTTGGATATGACAAACTAACCCGCAGAGACTTGATTGCCTTGTGCAAAGCAAGAGGGTTAAAAAGGGGCAGAAGCCCCACCTGCCTAATCCTGGTAGAAATCCTAGAACAGGATGACTTAGAGAAGGCAAAAGCAGCTTCCCTAGACACAGGAACTGGAGGGAACCCCCCTGCAGTTGATCCCCCTGAAGAGGAGGATGATGATGACTTGGATGAGGACTCAGAGGTTGAGGACTTAGAAGTACAGGATCAGGGTAGCCAGGTTCCAGTTGGTAGGCTTAGCCAGGCCAACTTGGACCTACTGGGGAATGGAGAGGGCCAGCACCTCCCCAGAACCCAACATGTTATTCTCCCAGGCAACAGAAGAGTGAGATCCCCCTCAGGGGACTCTCATATTTCTAGTGCCTCCAGAGAATCACAGAGAGGCATGAATGCTTCTCAAAAGCTAGAGCATAGGGCCAGAATGAGGGCTGTCAAACTCCAGATAGAGAGGGAGGAGGTAGCCTTGGCTCAAGCTAGACTTGCCTTGGCAAGAGAGCAGAAATTAAGTGGCTTAGATGTCACTGGTGGCAGCAATTTTCCAAGAGAAAAAGACAGGGCCTATGATAATAGAAACCTGACCAAAATTGTGCCCCCCTTTAAAGAAGGGGATGACATCCACAAATGGATGACTGCTCTTGAGAGAGCCTGCATGGTACAGCAGGTTCCTGAGAATCAGTGGGCTGCAATTTTGTGGTACTCCTTTTCTGAGAAAGGGAGGGACAGGCTCCTCACAGTTAGACCTGAGGATGCCAAAAACTACTCTGTTTTGAAGAGTGCTCTCATTGAAGGGTATGGCCTAACCACTGAGCAATACAGGTTGTTGTTCAGAGACACCCAGAAAGCACAGACTCAAGACTGGACTGATTTTGTGGAGTGTGCCACTAAGGCTTTGGAGGGTTGGTTGCAGG
This sequence comes from Lissotriton helveticus, assembly GCF_964261635.1. Classification (NCBI taxonomy): domain Eukaryota; kingdom Metazoa; phylum Chordata; class Amphibia; order Caudata; family Salamandridae; genus Lissotriton; species Lissotriton helveticus. Next base: position 390,318 of record NW_027611681.1, read on the forward strand.
AAAGTAAAGTTTCAGACTATACAGGATTGTACAATCTTATGATGAGAGAACAGATCCTTAATAACTGTACAAACCAGCTGTTGCATCAATACCTTATTGACTCTGATCTGACCTCTCCCCAAGAATTGGGAAAGAAGGCAGACAAATGGGTCAGAACAAGGATTAAGCAGAAACCCCAGAACCAAGGTGGTGACCAGAAGAAAACAGACCAGAAGGGTGGTAATCAGAATCAGAAAGAGAAAGAAAAAGACCAGAAGTCTTCAGGCCCCCAAACTAATAGTAAGGAGGGTGGTTCCCAAAATGGTAACAAGAAGAAGAAGAACAAAGGTCCAAAGACACCTTGGTGTAATACCTGCAAATCAGTTTCACACTGGGGCAGTGAGTGCACCAAGGCAAATCCAGTTCCCACCACTACAGCTCCTAAAGCAACTGCAACCCCAAGTACAGTAAGCAGTGGTGGAACACAGTCCAAGGGTGTAGCTGGGTTGACCCTGGGTATTGAAGTAGGATCTGGCCTAGTCCGAGTCCCTACACAGGCAGTTCTCCTGTATGATGTGGACATTGAGTTGCCCACTGCAGTAAGCCCCACTAACCTGGGCAAATACAGGCAGACTCCCTTAATAAATGAGAAACTGGCTCAAGCTTACAGGGACACATGTGCTAGTGTCACCATGGTGACCCCTGGCTTTGTGGACCCTGGACAGATTGTACTAGGAGAGAGCTACCTAGTAACCAATGCAAGCAACTCCACTACCTCCCATAGTGTGGCAGTTGTGAACTTCTCCTGGGGAGGGGTTGATGGCCTAAAGAAAGTTGTGGTGAGTGCAGACCTACCAGTAGACTGTCTGTTAGGCAATGACCTTGAAAGCTCAGCATGGTCAGAAGTGGAGTACAGGACTCATGCAGAAATGCTAGGAATTTCAGAGCATGTCCTTGCCATGACAAGGGCTCAGGCTAAGAAGTGCCTTCCTGAACCAGTGGTGGATCTTGAGACAATAGACCAGCCACAACCCAAGAGAAGGAGCAAGAGAGGAAAGGCCTCGCCTTCCACCTTGCCCCAGGTTGAGGATCAGGTTTCAGAGGAAACTGATTCTGCAGTCCAAGAGGAGACTGTCTCTGAGGAGCTTGAACCTGACCAGGTTGAGTTTCTGGGGACAGGGGGACCCTCAAGGGCAGACCTGAGGCAGGCTCAATTAGATTGCCCTTCCCTTGAACCCCTCAGACAGCAGGCTGCTGCTGAGGCTGCTGGGGATGCCCAAGGTACCCATACTGTGTATTGGGATGAGGGACTCCTTTACTCAGAGGCTAGAGCCCCCAAGCCTGGCATGACCAGGAGGTTGGTGATACCTCTGCAGTTTAGGGGATTCCTCCTTACCTTGGCCCATGATATTCCCCTTGCAGGACACTTAGGCCAGAACAAGACGTGGGACAGGCTTGTTCCACACTTTCACTGGCCTCACATGTCAGAGGATGTCAAGGAGTTTTGTCGCTCCTGTGTCACTTGCCAAGCCAGTGGTAAGTCAGGTGGCACAACAAAGGCCCCCCTAATACCACTACCTGTGGTGGGGGTCCCCTTTGAGAGAGTTGGAATTGATATTGTGGGTCCAATGGACCCCCAAACAGCATCTGGGAACAGATTCATACTGGTGGTAGTGGATCATGCCACCAGGTACCCAGAGGCTATTCCCCTAAGGACCACCACAGCACCTGTGGTGGCAAAAGCCCTCATTGCAGTTTTCTCAAGAGTGGGCTTTCCTAAGGAGGTACTATCAGATAGAGGGACAAATTTTATGTCCAGCTATCTAAAAGCAATGTGGAAGGAATGTGGAGTAAACTATAAGTTTACCACCCCATATCATCCACAATGCAATGGGCTTGTGGAGAGATTTAACAAGACCCTTAAAGGCATGATAAAAGGATTACCAGAGAAGCTCAGGCGGAAATGGGACATTCTTTTACCCTGCCTGCTCTTTGCTTACAGAGAGGTCCCACAGAAGGGGGTTGGCTACAGCCCTTTTGAACTTTTGTTTGGCCACCCTGTGAGAGGTCCATTGTGTTTGGTGAAGGAAGGATGGGAGTTACCTCTCAAAAAGCCCAAACTAGACATAGTGGACTATGTACTTGGTCTCCGCTCCAGGATGGCTGAGTACATGGAAAGAGCATCCAAAAACCTGGAGGCCAGCCAAGAACTGCAGAAAGCTTGGCATGACCAAAAGGCTGTGCTGGTAGAGTTCCAACCAGGACAGAAGGTATGGGTACTGGAGCCAGTGGCTCCAGCAGCACTCCAAGACAAATGGAGTGGACCCTATCCTATTATTGAGAAGAAAGGGGAAGTCACCTACTTGGTAGACTTTGGAACACCCAGGAGCCCTCACAGGGTAATCCATGTGAACCGCTTGAAAGCATTTGTGGACAGGGAGGACATGAGCTTGCTCATGGCCACAGATGGGGAACAGGAGGAAGAGAGTGACCCTCTCCCAGACCTGCTTTCTCAGAACCCTGATGATGGTTCAGTTGATGGAGTAGCCTTGGCAGGCAGCCTCACTGACCAACAACAGAGGGACTGCAGACAAGTTTTGCAGGCTCACAGGCAAATGTTTTCACTCACACCCAGCCAAACTGACTGGTGTACCCATGTTGTGGACACTGGTGACAGTCTGCCTGTCAAGAATAAGATCTACAGGCAACCTGATCATGTCAGGGATTGCATCAAGGCTGAGGTGCAAAAGATGTTGGAGCTTGGAGTGATTGAGCCATCAGAGAGCCCATGGGCCAGCCCAGTAGTCCTGGTGCCAAAACCTCATACCCAAGATGGTAAGAGAGAAATGAGGTTTTGCGTGGATTACAGGGGTCTCAATGCTGTCACTAGGACAGATGCTCACCCCATTCCAAGAGCAGATGAGCTCATTGACAGATTGGCTTCTGCCAAGTTTCTGAGCACATTTGATCTGACAGCTGGCTACTGGCAAATCAGACTAGCTGAGGAGTCAAAAGCCAAAACAGCATTCTCTGCCCCTAGTGGACATTATCAGTTTGTGGTAATGCCCTTTGGTTTGAAGAATGCACCTGCCACTTTCCAAAGGTTGGTGAACCAAGTCCTTACTGGGTTGGATGACTTTTGTGCAGCTTATCTAGATGATATTGCTGTCTTTAGCTCCACCTGGGAGGATCACCTGATCCACCTGAAGAAAGTTTTGGAGGCCCTGCAAAAGGCAGGCCTAACTATCAAGGCCACAAAGTGCCAGATAGGGCAGAGTAAGGTTGTATACCTGGGCCACCTAGTAGGTGGAGGCCAGGTTCAGCCACTGGAAAGCAAAATCCAGGCCATACAGGACTGGGCTCCTCCAGTTACCCAGACACAAGTCAGAGCCTTCTTGGGCCTGACTGGGTATTACAGCAAGTTTGTGAAAAACTATGGGTCTATAGTGACACCATTAAATGACTTGACATCCAAGAAGATGCCAAAAAAGGTTCAGTGGACAGTTAGCTGTCAGAAGGCATTTGAAGACCTGAAAAAGGCCATGTGCTCTGCACCTATCCTAAAGAGTCCTGACTACTCCAAACAGTTCATTGTTCAGACAGATGCTTCTGAGTTGGGGGTGGGAGCTGTACTCTCACAACTTAATCAAGATGGTCAAGACCAGCCAATTGCTTTCATTAGCAGGAGGCTAACCCCAAGAGAAAAACGTTGGTCAGCCATTGAGAGGGAGGCCTTTGCTGTGGTTTGGGCATTAAAGAAGTTGAGGTCCTACTTGTTTGGAACTCACTTCCTGGTGCAAACAGACCATAAGCCCCTCTTATGGCTTAATCAGATGAAGGGTGAAAATCCCAAACTGCTCAGGTGGTCCATTTCCCTACAGGGGATGGACTTTACAGTGGAGCACCGCCCAGGGACTGACCATGGTAATGCAGATGGTCTCTCCAGGTACTTCCACTTAGAACATGAAGACTTATCTGGTCAAGGTTAGTTTAATGTCCCTGCGTTTGGGGGGGGGTTGTGTAGGAGAGTAGGGTCTGCTATCCTATGGTCACCCCAAATTTTTGCTCTTTGCTTCACTGGTTTTCGACTACTGAGGCTGTGGGCCTGCTGATCAGACCCCCAGCCTGCTGTTCTCTCACTAAATTAATGACACATGTGCTATAGGCACATACCAATTGGAAATGGACTCCTTGTCAGCCCCTGTAGAATGCACTATAGGTGCACAGGGCACAGGAGCCACTAAGGCCTACCAGGGGCTGCAGCATATCTTTTGCCACCCCTGGCTGGTTCTTAAATTGACACAACTGGCTGATCACTCAGCTGGGGTAAGGTGGTGTACACACCCCTTGCTTAGATATAGTATACCTATGTCTAAACCTATATCTGGACACATGTAAACCTATGAGCCACTCCTATAGTCAGGCCTCACCAATCCTGGAGGCTGGGTGCATGGTTTTATGTGAGATGGAGCTCTAGCATGAGCTGAGCCTGTCTGCAGCCGTCGGGAACAAATCCCTAAGCTGTTTCAGGATAATGCCATACCATATACTATTAAGTGCCTTATAATCCTCGCGGTTATTTAGCAACTTTGGTTTGGCTTTATCAAAACATGTCGTGTAAGGTGTCATACGCTTTGGAATACCATCCCCTCGCCAGTTCTGGCGACGGGGATGGCATTCCACCCCTCTAGAGGGGTAAGACATGTTACTTCACTTTAATGCGGTTGATTTCTCCAAAGGCCTTAAGATCCACAAAATGGATGCCTCTGCCACAGACAAATGTCTGGACCCCTGGAGCTGACCGAAACTCAGTCAAGGGGGTCCTGGACAAAGGGTTTCCTGTCACAGGAGGGTGTCACCGCCCTCCAGACAGGAGATAGTGTATTGTAGCAGGGAGGTTTGAAAGAAACCAGACACTGCCTGGGGCGCACAAGGCTGCCCCTTGCATAATCCGGCCAAACCGGTTCTGGGGCACTCCAGCCCTCGTGCCAGGGCGGCCTGGATCAAAGGAAGGGGGTGTATCCACCCACTTCCTGGGTCCCACCCATAGGAGGGGACCTAGCAGGTAATCACGCCCACCAGATTCGAATAAGAGTGGGAGCAGTGCCAATGCACATCAGATTTCCTGGAAGAAACATTTGAAACGATATTCTGGACCCTTCGCCCTCCATCTCAACGTGGAAGCCCGAAGAATCTCCCTTGTGGTCAAGGAGGGACCACCCTGCAGCAGCAGGCACCATCCAGCCCTCGACGTCTACTTAGTTGCAGTTCCCGCCGGAACTCGAGCGACTGAGATCGACGAGATCAAGCCTGCCCAGCTTCTAACAGCCCGATCCACAGTCCCTGCAAAGCTGAGACCCGTGGAGGCGACCGGAAGCGTGGGGCACGCCATCTTGAAGTGACCACGAGACGCTGACCGTGCAGCCCACGAGTGACCCTCGAAGCTGTACACCGGGGTTTGAGAAGCCCCCACCCTGAGCTACTCCTGAGCCGAAGTTCAGCCCTCCACACTCGACGAGTGCTGCGTGGGGCCCTTTGGCACGATTTGGCTCAATGCGTTGGCCCGGTCACTTGCCAGCTGGCTTGTGGTCCCTGTGCCGACGAACTACCTAAGAAGACTTGTGATTCTGGTTGCTCCAGATCCACACCAGCTCCCCTGAAAAGGAGCCCCGACTCTGACCTTCCTGGTCCGAGTGAGAAGCAATCTTCCGATCCTGCGTGGATTGCTCTTACCAAGGCTTGTTTGTTCCAAACTTGAAGCCGACTGCACCGACGGTGAGAGACTGCGTGGGACAGATCGTGACCTGCTCCTGGACGTCGCAGATGCCCCAGAGCCCACGTGACAGTGGAGAGAAGCTCCTCGACGACCACCTGATTGCGCCCGACATTGCCTGGTTCCGTCCTGGTTCCACCCTGGTCACTGCTGAGTGACCCAGACTCTGTCCCCTCTGCTTTCAGGTACTCTACAACTTGAGTCCACCCTTGGACTCCACCGGACACTTCATCTTCAACCCGCCTGCAGCCCTTTCAGCTCCAAGCACCAAGAGCCTGCGTGTCAAAACCCGACGCCACTTCGAACCTGTGCACCCACTTCCTGTGGGGGAGGTAACTTTGCTCCGCCGGTGTTCCCACACTGGTGCACACCTCTAGGGTCTGTGTGTTAAGTTTTGTTCCTCTAGGTTCAGCGGAAGTGTCCTTAAACTTTAACTCTTTGACTTTTACGCACCATTGGTTAACATTGGTGCATGCGTGCGCTTTCCGCACATCTCCCGAATCCCGAGGGCCATTCCCGACTTCAGCATTGCTTGTCCTGACTGCTCCCAGCGATTCCCTAGGCCCTAGGCCTAACCACTGCTCGAGTGGCATCTCTTATACCACTTGTTTAGTATATGGTTTGAGTGGCCACCCGCCCTCATCCATAATTGTGCAACTTGTAGGTTTAAACAGTGCTTTTGATTTAACGCTTGTGCCCCTTTATTCATAAAGAATACTGGGGATTGTTTTTAGTAATAAATACATATATTTTTATAATATATACTTGTGTGGTGTCCTTTCATTTGGTATTACAGGATTGTATGTGGTAAAACAGCTCGCTTAACACGACCTCTTAAGTTAAGCCTTTAGGCTGCTTAGTCCATGCTACCCCTAGGATAGCTTGTCTAATAAGGTTGACTTACAACCAGACACCATAAGGGATTGTTTGGTCAGGTAGTAGGTGGTTCCAGAATTGGAAACATCCCCTACCAGGCCAACTTCTCACAGGTATGACTCGCTACCTGTCTTCAAACCACTGTTAATAATAAAACATTTTTCAAATCTAGAATAAAAATCACTAGTATCTTCATCCTGTTTCTGTTTACATGCTGAGATTGCATCCCAATCTTCCTTTTTCGTGGCTAATAACCTTGGCAAAACTTGTATCAATAACTCGGGCAATTCTTTACATTTGTCCCCAAGACCGGTACCTGGTACTCGTATTTTATCTTCAGCTTCTAGAGCTGTCCAATCAATCTTTTTCTCTCCCACCTCCCATTCCTTTTCCTTGAGTTTTTCATATACCCCTGCGGGCAACAGGACCTTTAACATTTTAATGATATCTGGATACGTGTATTCTCCCATACGGAGCATGTCTTTTAATTCTCGATGGAACCCTGCTGGATCTTTGTCGTGACAGGGAATTAATTTCTTCATCTCTAAGAGTTCCATCTATGTGATAGGGGTGTAAACAAATACTCGTTGCATTTCACCACCCGGTGTCCTAACTGGGTGTACTTCTCGTAACGGATGCTGTCTATCTATGTAAAATGGTTTACTTTCTGGAGGTGAGACGTGAACAAAATGCGGGTTCAGAAACGTTCTATATTTGTGGCGCTGTTCTAGAATGACACTACTTAAATCGGTACCTAAACCTTTCCATTTATACTGGAGTAACTCGTTCAGAATATCATGTAACGGATCTGGATCAGAATGTAGTCCTTCATATAGTGTAATGAGGTACTGGATCATATACATACCCACCAGTCGTTGCTCGGCTGGGGGCAGTTTCAGAAACATTTGTGCCACTATTTCGTCTGGAAAAGTGGTAGAATCAGTAATCCATCGGACTGCTGATCGGGCTAGTTCTTGTTCATGCATGGTACTAAGTTCACTATAACCGATTCGTGATTTCAGAATGTGATCGGTAGCTTGAAATACTTGTTCTAGAGAATATTGTTCTGGTGCTGGAAGATGAAAGACTTTCTTGTGTCTAGGCGTGAATGTCGGTCTGGAAATCTAGATTTACCTACATACGCTATTCTGGCGGTATTCTCGTCTTCTACTTCTTCAGTATCAGAGTTATCTTCTTTCTCGCTTACTTGTGCTGTTTTGCGTTTCTCGTGTAACCTTATTATTTCCTTACGAATTTTCTTGTACATACTGTCTATACTACTGAGTGTCTTGTGTCTTCCCTCGGCTATATGATCACTCCACTTTGTCAGGACTTTCATTTCGATTGGATCTTTGTCTGGATAATCTTGTTCCCTTATTAAACAATTGATTAGAAACTTTAATAGCATGAGCTGAGTCTCAGCTTTCCTTAGAGACATGATTTCGCCAATACTTTCTGGATCTTCTCCTGTACGGATGAAACGATATATTCTGTCTAGATCTTCTTTCATATTCGGTAGGGTGTCCAAATACTCGGTCACCCGTCTTGCGCGCAATGAATATATAACCATATTATCATCGCCTGGGACTGGATCATAACGGCATTCGGTGAGAGCTCGCCTGATATCTGCAACGGACTGATGTTTGGGCGTACGCTGTAACGCACGTTCATGTAACTCGACTAACGTTATACGTTTGTGTGGCGGCGGGGTACCCGGAGGACCTCCTCCCGCGGCCCCTAAACTGGAATCGTCGACTGATACTCTTCGTGCTGGCAGAGTGACCGATGTAGCGGGAACTTGTACTATGGACTGGACCGGGGGTACCGTAACAGGTGCTGTAACAGGTGCCCCGGTGGCTGGAGGAACAGGAATTACATTATTTACCGGAGCTGGCGGAGCAGGATTCGCATATTCTGGGACTGTGTCGTCCAAATAGGACGAGAGAAAAATATCAGCTGCGGTCGGTTTGTGACGTAGCTTAATCGGAACTAATGGCGGCGGAAAATTACATGGTGCTTCCGGGGTTGCTTTTGGCAAACCCTCGGCAAGAAGAGGATACATACCCTTAATGAGGGCATTTCTCTGTCTGTCTGACTGTTCGGCTTTAACTCGTTCACCTACTTCAATTAATTCCCTTTCTTGGGCTCTTTCTGAGGATTCTCTACTTAATTCAGACTTTATGATTTCTTTTTCTGTTCTTTTATGAGATTCTTTGCGCCATAACTCAATGGCGTCTCTCTGGGACTGTCTGGCTTTCTTTTTCCATAATGCTTCTTCTACTCGCATGATGCACTCGGCATCCCACGTACCTGATACGGGCCATCTATACTTTTCCTCTAATTCCTTGGTGTACTCCACCCATAAATCTAGATATAATATGGCACTTATGCCATGCTTTTGATACATAAAATGACCTGGACTGTCCCTAGGCGGGACAGGAACTGCTTCCTCAAGCAGACCTTTTCTAGTTTTTAACTGACGTAACTTTGAGAACAGAGGCATAACTAGGCTGGAGTCTGGACACAATACAATACACGATAAACACAATAATAACTGAAAAACGAATCATTCATACCACGACATTGAAAACACATGAAATAACATTTTGGACAGAATATTACCTGAAATACTGAAAACAGAATACATGAATTTCTCAAAAACAGAACTTACTGGAACAGAAACTTACTAGAATGACTAGATGCACTGCTAAAACAGTACGAAACTTACCGGTCCCATAAAGAGACACGTCAGGACCCGCATCCACCTAAGTGGACACTTCGTGTTGGATCTGTGTACCCAAACCCACGGACCAGAGACAAATCAATTGACCCTGTCTAGATACTACCCCAGCAATGGTACTCACCGGGCAGCAAGAACGGAAGGCCTCGGACTGGACTGGACTGCTACGACGACGGACGGACGAACCTCGGACTTTAGTTACAGGTGGGCCTCCGGATACCTCGGACCTTGGACTCTCGGCTTGGGCTCTGGTCGGGACTCGCCGCGTTCCTCCACCACCTCGTCTGGACGCTGGACCGCAACCTCCGTCTCCTCCGTGGGCCTGAGGGATACTTTAAGCAGAAATATCTGCACGTGCACGGTATGGTTCCGTCACGGCTGCAGAGGATCAGGGGGCCTGCGTGGCTTCTCCGGCGCGTGGGGAAAGGGCAAGTCCCTATTCGGGCGCCATTATGTGGTAAATAAATAATTAATTACCGGTTCTATTTTTCGGGATACTCATACAAACAGATAGCTCAATAAATAAGAGTCAAGATTCGAGGTAGCTAGAGTGTACAGGCTTTAATCAGGCATAAAAGGACAGGAACAGGACAGCCTGCATGGGAATGGGATGGCAGGGCCCGACAGCTGCCGGGGGCAGGATCTGGGAATGATGCGCATAACTTTTAATAACAGAACATTAGTATATATAGTTAAACAAAATACATTGCATTCAATACAGTAGGCGTAGCAGTAGGCGGAGTTTGTAGCAGTCGCGAAAGATAAGGGCAAAATGAGGTAACAAGAAGGCGTGTACAGGGCGTATACACAGACATGTGATGTAAACGTAACAGAATATGTCATAAACGGGGCGGAAACATGGAGGGGGCTACCTGAGCAGCTGGGACCTCTAACCTAGTGGTGCGCGCAAACTGACAATGACGTGTTACCAGGGAGAACTGGGGGGCTATGACTTCTGCGCTAGAAGAGGAGACTAAAGTCTGGAGTGTCAGAGCGACATGTACCCAGGCATATCTAGTATCTGGTGTTTAGAGTACATGTTGATAGAATCCAAAAGTTATCAGAGTAAAGGCTAACAGACATTAAGACTGGTGCATGCATAATTCTACATGTAGTGCGTGTGCGGGGAATATTCTATAAATATTAATACAGTATTTCTCTTACATGGAGACATAAAGGCTAGACCATGACGGAAACTATTGATGCGATTCAGTAGCTTAGGAATGCAGAGAAGGAGGGCTGGACTGATAACTAGAAACATAACATATTCTTGGCAGACTGGGAGGCAGAGCCAGGCCGAGCCGGGCACTGCGAGGCATGAAAGTAAGCTAAGAGTCAGGGATACAGGTGGGGGCTGTATCGCTCCTTGGAGAGGGTTCAGAAAACAGGCGCTGAATCTAAGTCCGGGCCCTTTTGAGGCCTAGAAACGGGGATAATTCAATGAATTAACGTGCACACTGTAAAACGTGGCAACGTAGCTTTACATAGGCCCGATATTCGTTGTATTCACGAAAACTGGAAACTGGCATACTAGAGATGGACACAACTATAATTGCGTCTTTAATCGATCATAGGGGAACACATGCATATCGATCATGCACATATAACATAACATAGGGAACACGTAGGCACATACAACATGGCAAAATTTACTTTTCCACAAAGGGGTGGGTATAAATAACAGGAGAGTGAAGGTTACTTACTTTGTTATTGAGAGTGATAGATTTAGTGAGTTAATTAGTGGGAGATAGTTAGTGAGAGATTGAGAGAGTTAGTAAGAGTGATGAAATTAGTGAGAGAGTTAGTGAGAGTGAGAGAGTTAGCGAGTGAGTTAGTTAGTGAGAGAGAGTTATTGAGTTAGTGAGAGTGAGTGAGATTTAGTTAGTGAGAGTGAGAGAGTTAGCGAGTGAGTTATTGAGAGTGAGTTAGTTATGATCACCAATTATAAGTGAAATGGGAATGTCAGAATTTCATTGCTCCGGTTTACTCCACCCAGGAGTAAAGAAAAAACAACAACTCCACTAACCCATGTCATACACTAACTACAGACAGCCAGTAAAGCTGTACCGGGGCCACACCGGCGTGACGGTGAAGCACCCTCTACAGGGACAGGCTACAGACGGTAAATTCTCTACTCTGTCCACCCAACGGCAAGGACAGGATACAGCATCCAAGGCCGAGTCTACTCAGGACAGAGGTGAGGGACCCGAAGGCATGCACTAAATACAGCAATTTGTTAACATGCTTTGTAAGGTCCACCCCGGAGCAACAGGAGCTCCCCTAGCAGGGGTGGATAGCAGACCCTGCTCTGGGAGGAGTAAAGTTTAATAGATGACTGACTTGGAAGAGGGGTGCAGAGAAGGATCTGCTTTATTCCAAGCCCCATCCAGCGAAGATGTAATGGCAAGAAGAGGAATTTGCCTTTCTGCCATTCAACAGACACCAGAGCTCAACGCCCTGGCAGTGGCGGGCAGGTAGGGGCAGTGCAAGGATTTCAGTGGTGCAGGCGCGTAGTGCAAACAGTATGCATGGGAGGGGGTGGGCCAGGTGGATAGAAGGGACACCAGCAGGTAGCTACAAGGCCTTCAACACCCACTCCACTCAAAAACAGCCGGTGTGGAAGGAAAAAGCAGGATGCACCGCACAGCACACACGGACTACAACTCCCACTCCACTCAAAAGCAGCCGGTGTGAAGGAAAAAGCAGGATGCACCGCACAGCACACACGGACTACAACTCCCACTCCACTCAAAAGCAGCCGGTGTGAAGGAAAAAGCAGGATGCACCGCACAGCACACACGGACTACAACTCCCACTCCACTCAAAAGCAGCCGGTGTGGAAGGAAAAAGCAGGATGCACCGCACAGCACACACGGACTACAACTCCCACTCCACTCAAAAGCAGCCGGTGTGGAAGGAAAAAGCAGGATGCACTGCACAGTACACACGGACTACAACTCCCCCTCTACTCAAAAGCAGCCGGTGTGGAAGGAAAAAGCAGGATGCACTGCACAGCACACACGGACTACAACTCCCACTCCACTCAAAAACAGCCGGTGTGGAAGGAAAAAGCAGGATGCACTGCACAGCACACACGGACTACAACTCCCACTCCACTGAAAAGCAGCGGGTGTGGAAGGACAAAGCAGGATGCACCGTACAATACACACAGACTACAACTCCCAATCCACTCAAAAAGAGCCGGTGTGGAAGGAAAAAGCAGGATGCACTGCACAGCACACACGGCCTACAACTCCCACTCCACTCAAAACAGCCAGTGGGGAAGGAAAAAGCAGGATGCACCGCACAGCACACACGGCCTACAACTCCCACTCCACTCAAAAACAGCCGGTGGGGAAGGAAAAAGCAGGATGCACCGTACAGCACGCACGGCCTACAACTCCCACTCCTTTCAAAAACAGCCAGTGTGAAAGGAAAAAGCAGGATGCACCGCACAGCACACATGGACTACAACTCCCACTCCACTCAAAAACAGCCGGTGTGGAAGGAAAAAGCAGGATGCACCGCACAGCAAACACGGACTACAACTCCAACTCCACTCAAAAACAGCCGGTGTGGAAGGAAAAAGCAGGATGCACCGCACAGCACACACGGACTACAACTCCACTGTACATGTCTGTAGGAAGGTGGCTACCTGACTATGGTTACCCCAGATTTTTTGCCTGTGTTTAGCTGGTTTTTTGACTTAGTTGACCTGGTTCCCTGCTAATCAGGGCCCCAGGCCATCTGCTCTCTCTGTAAAATGGATTCCATGTACCCTAGGTACATACCACAATTGGAAATGGACTCCTTGTCAGCCCCTGTAGAATGCACTATAGGTGCACAGGGCATAGGAGCCACTAAGGCCTACCAGGGGCTGCAGCATATCTTTTGCCACCCCTGGCTGGTTCTTAAATTGACACAACTGGCTGATCACTCAGCTGGGGTAAGGTGGTGTACACACCCCTTGCTTAGATATAGTATACCTATGTCTAAACCTATATCTGGACACATGTAAACCTGTGAGCCACTCCTATAGACAGGCCTCACCAATCCTGGAGGCTGGGTGCATGGTTTTTATGTGAGATGGAGCTCTAGCATGAGCTGAGCCTGTCTGCAGCCGTCGGGAACAAATCCCTAAGCTGTTTCAGGATAATGCCATACCATATACTATTAAGTGCCTTATAATCCTCGCGGTTATTTAGCAACTCTGGTTTGGCTTTATCAAAACATGTCGTGTAAGGTGTCATACGCTTTGGAATACCATCCCCTCGCCAGTTCTGGCGACGGGGATGGCATTCCACCCCTCTAGAGGGGTAAGACATGTTACTTCACTTTAATGCGGTTGATTTCTCCAAAGGCCTTAAGATCCACAAAATGGACGCCTCTGCCACAGACAAATGTCTGGACCCCTGGAGCTGACCGAAACCCAGTCAAGGGGGTCCTGGACAAAGGGTTTCCTGTCACAGGAGGGTGTCACCGCCCTCCAGACAGGAGATAGTGTATTGTAGCAGGGAGGTTTGAAAGAAACCAGACACTGCCTGGGGCGCACAAGGCTGCCCCTTGCATAATCCGGCCAAACCGGTTCTGGGGCACTCCAGCCCTCGTGCCAGGGCGGCCTGGATCAAAGGAAGGGGGTGTATCCACCCACTTCCTGGGTCCCACCCATAGGAGGGGACCTAGCAGGTAATCACGCCCCCCAGATTGGAATAAGAGTGGGAGCAGTGCCAATGCACATCAGATTTCCTGGAAGAAACATTTGAAACGATATTCTGGACCCTTCGCCCTCCATCTCAACGTGGAAGCCCGAAGAATCTCCCTTGTGGTCAAGGAGTGACCACCCTGCAGCAGCAGGCACCATCCAGCCCTCGACGTCTACTTAGTTGCAGTTCCCGCCGGAACTCAAGCGACTGAGATCGACGAGATCAAGCCTGCCCAGCTTCTAACAGCCCGATCCACAGTCCATGCAAAGCTGAGACCCGTGGAGGCGACCGGAAGCGTGGGGCACGCCATCTTGAAGTGACCACGAGACGCTGACCGTGCAGCCCACGAGTGACCCTCGAAGCTGTACACCGGGGTTTGAGAAGCCCCCACCCTGAGCTACTCCTGAGCCGAAGTTCAGCCCTCCACACTCGACGAGTGCTGCGTGGGGCCCTTTGGCACGATTTGGCTCAACGCGTTGGCCCGGTCACTTGCCAGCTGGCTTGTGGTCCCTGTGCCGACGAACTACCAAAGAAGACTCGTGAATCTGGTTGCTCCAGATCCACACCAGCTCCCCTGAAAAGGAGCCCCAACTCTGACCTTCCTGGTCCGAGTGAAAAGCAATCTTCCGATCCTGCGTGGATTGCTCTTACCAAGGCTTGTTTGCTCCAAACCTGAAGCCGACTGCACCGACGGTGAGAGCCTGCGTGGGACAGATCGTGACCTGCTCCCGGACGTCGCAGATGCCCCAGAGCCCACGTGACAGCGGAGAGAAGCTCCTTGACGACCACCTGATCGCGCCCGACATTGCCTGGTTCCGTCCTGGTTCCACCCTGGTCACTGCTGAGTGACCCAGACTCTGTCCCCTCTGCTTTCAGGTACTCTACAACTTGAGTCCACCCTTGGACTCCACCGGACACTTCGTCTTCACCCTGCCTGCAGCCCTTTCAGCTTCAAGCACCAAGAGCCTGCGTGTCAAAACCCGACGCCACTTCGACCCTGTGCACCCACTTCCTGTGGGTGAGGTAACTTTGCTCCGCCGGTGTTCCCACACTGGTGCACACCTCTAGGGTCTGTGTGTTAAGTTTTGTTCCTCTAGGTTCAGCGGAAGTGTCCTTAAACTTTAACTATTTGACTTTTACGCACCATTGGTTAACATTGGTGCATGCGTGCGCTTTCCGCACATCTCCCGAATCCCGAGGGCCATTCCCGACTTCAGCATTGCTTGTCCGGACTGCTCCCAGCGATTCCCTAGGCCCTAGGCCTAACCACTGTTCGAGTGGCCTCTCTTATACCACTTGTTTAGTATATGGTTTGAGTGGCCCCCTGCCCTCATCCATAATTGTGCAACTTGTATGTTTAAACAGTGCTTTTTGATTTAACGCTTGTGCCCCTTTATTCATAAAGAATACTGGGGATTGTTTTTAGTAATAAACACATATATTTTTATAATATATACTTGTGTGGTGTCCTTTCATTTGGTATTACAGGATTGTATGTGGTAAAACAGCTCGCTTAACACGACCTCTTAAGTTAAGCCTTTAGGCTGCTTAGTCCATGCTACCCCTAGGATAGCTTGTCTAATAAGGTTGACTTACAACCAGACACCATAAGGGATTGTTTGGTCAGGTAGTAGGTGGTTCCAGAATTGGAAACATCCCCTACCAGGCCAACTTCTCACATTGGTGAGCAGCGGTGCGGATTTGAGCTTGCTGTTGTTTTACCATTGCAATCTTTATATCAAATTGAAAGATCACATCAAGTACCTCTAGGTACATATAAAATCAAAAGCTTAGCATATTAAGTTCTACTGAACTTAGTAGTTGTAGGTTGAAGGGAGTAGCACACCCCTGACTACAACTCACTAGCAAGGTCCAGTAGGAAAACACTTAGTGTAGGTAAGTGCACCACTTACACCTCACTAGTAACCATGTCTGACACAGGAAAGGCCTCAGGGTCTAGTCCTGTGACAGTTGACCCTACCCAGGCAACTTTTGGATATGACAAACTAACCCGCAGAGACTTGATTGCCTTGTGCAAAGCAAGAGGGTTAAAAAGGGGCAGAAGCCCCACCTGCCTAATCCTGGTAGAAATCCTAGAACAGGATGACTTAGAGAAGGCAAAAGCAGCTTCCCTAGATACAGGAACTGGAGGGAACCCCCCTGCAGTTGATCCCCTTGAAGAGGAGGATGATGATGACTTGGATGAGGACTCAGATGTTGAGGACTTAGGAGTACAGGATCAGGGTAGCCAGGTTCCAGTTGGTAGGCTTAGCCAGGCCAACTTGGACCTACTAGGGAATGGAGAGGGCCAGCACCTCCCCAGAACCCAACATATGATTCTCCCAGGCAACAGAAGAGTGAGATCTCCCTCAGGGGACTCTCATCTTTCTAGTGCCTCCAGAGAATCAGAGAGAGGCATGAATGCTTCTCAAAAGCTAGAGCATAGGGCTAGAATGAGGGCTGTCAGACTCCAGATAGAGAGAGAGGAGGTAGCCCTGAGTCAAGCTAAGCTTACCTTAGCCCAAGCTAAACTTGCCTTGGCAAGAGAGCAAAAATTGTGTGGCTTAGATGCCACTGGTGGCAGCAATATTCCTAAAGAGAAACCCAGGTCCTATGATAGTAGAAACCTGACAAAGATTGTGCCCCCCTACAAGGAAGGGGATGATATCCACAAATGGATAACTGCTCTTGAGAGAGCCTGCATGGTACAGCAGGTTCCTGAGGAACAGTGGGCAGCAATCTTATGGTACTCCTTTTCAGAGAAAGGGAGAGATAAGCTCCTCACTGTTAGACATGAGGATGCAAACAATTACAAAGTCCTGAAGAGTGTTCTGATAGATGGGTTTGGCTTAACCACTGAACAGTACAGGTTGAAGTTCAGAGATACCCAGAAGACACAGACTCAGGACTGGACTGATTTTGTAGATTGTGCTGCTAAGGCTCTGGAGGGTTGGCTACATGGCAGCAAAGTACATGACTTTACAGGATTGTATAATTTGATTATGAGGGAGCAGATCCTAAGTAATTGTCAGAACCAGCTCTTACACCAGCACCTGGTGGACTCTGATCTGACCTCTCCCCAAGAATTGGGAAAGAAGGCAGACAAATGGGTCAGAACCAGGATTAGGCCTAAGAATCAGGACAGTAACCAGAAGAAGGAGTCTACCAAGCCTCAAGATAAGGGTGGGGATAAAAATAAAGAAAAGACTTCCCCAGGGCCCCAAAACTCCAAGGATGGGGGTGGGTCCCAAGACACTTCTTCAACTGAGAAAAAGCCTTATTGTTATGCCTGTAAACAGGTGGGGCATTACAAAACAGACAGCTGTTGTCCCAAGAATAACAATAAAGAAAATATACCTCCAAAGCCAGCTTCAACACCTCCTGTTACTGTCAGCAGTAATCCCCCAGGAAGTGGAAGCACACCCAGGAATCTGGGTGGGTTTACTGTTGGAGCTCAGGTGGACCCTGGCCTATCCAGGTCCCCATCACCCAATGATCTTGTTTATGAGACTGGCATGGGGTTTGCCAACTTCTCTGCTTGCCCAAATACTTTGAGCAAGTATAGACAAGAACCCATCATCAATGGTTTGAAAGTTGAAGCTTTTAGAGACACAGGGGCTAGCATCACCATGGTGGCTGATGGCATAGTCCCCTCTAAGCAACTTTTACCTGGTGCCACATACCAGGTTACAAACATTGATGGAATCCAAACAAATCATCCCATGGCAGTAGTAAGTCTCAGCTGGGGAGGTGTCATTGGCCCAAAGAGAGTGGCAGTGTCACCAAACTTGCCTGTAGACTGCCTACTTGGTAATGATTTGGAGATCTCAGCCTGGGCTGAGGTTGAACAGGAAACCCATTCTAGAATGGTGAATTCCAATGGAAAGGTTAGTGGGGCTGTAATGGCTACAGCCCCAATTCAAGATGTCCTTCCTGAAAAGGTTGGTAGGGCTGAGAAACTCTCTGCCCCATCTTTAGCAAAAGCTCTTCCTGAACAGAATAGCAAAGCTGTTATGATAACAGCAGAAACCCAAACTGAGTCTCCTCCTGAAAAGGTTGGTGGGGCTGTGATGGCCACAGCCCAAACTCAAACTGATATGTGTGTTGTGAAACCTGAAACGATGGATAAATCCACACAAACTGAGAGCATGGAGGAGGAAGAGAAATCTCCCCCTCACCAGACTTTAGAACATGATCAGCCTCCTCAGGGAACTGATCTTACCCCTGATGAAGGAACTGCCCCAGAGGTTGTTAGGCCTGGCCTGACAGAGCCTCTGATGGCGGTGGACCCTTCTCAGGTGGGACCCAGTCTGGAGCAGGTAACCTGCCCCTCTCTACCTTGCCTTAGCCAGCCCAGGGCTGCAGAGGACAAGAAGGACAGTGAGACCCAGAGGGCCCCCTGTCAAATAAAGCACCCCCATCAAAAGATTAGGTGCACCAAAACTAGTAGCCCTAGTAAGGTGAAAACTTTAAAAACTCCTAAGGGAGCCCCCTTAAAAACAGTTAGGGACCTCCCACAGATGGATTCTGTTGGGCACAGCCAAACCTGGGACCCAAGGGGCCCAAACCTGAACTGTCCCTCCATCAAGCCAAACAGAGGGACCCAGCCTCCAGCTTTAGGTAGCCAGAGGTTGACCCTGAGAGCACAGTGCAACTCAGTTAAAGAGAGAAAGGCACACATGGTGGAAGATAATTGGAGGAAGCTAAGCCCTAAATTAGTAGAGCCTCGCTTCAATACTCCATATCCAAACCAGCCTTTAACTTTGCATAAACACACCCAAGGTAGTGATTCCCTATGGCGGAGACCCTCTAATACCCAAAGGGTGAGGGACTGCTTAGTGGACCATGAGACAGGGGGTACCCATGCTAGTGCAGGTACTTCCTTATATGGCCACTCAGGCAATATAGGCTTACCTGGCCAAGGATAGCCTTATCTCCTTTCGTTTGGGGGGGGGGTTATGTAGGAAGGTGGCTACCTGACTATGGTTACCCCAGATTTTTTGCCTGTGTTTAGCTGGTTTTTTGACTTAGTTGACCTGGTTCCCTGCTAATCAGGGCCCCAGGCCATCTGCTCTCTCTGTAAAATGGATTCCATGTACCCTAGGTACATACCACAATTGGAAATGGACTCCTTGTCAGCCCCTGTAGAATGCACTATAGGTGCACAGGGCATAGGAGCCACTAAGGCCTACCAGGGGCTGCAGCATATCTTTTGCCACCCCTGGCTGGTTCTTAAATTGACACAACTGGCTGATCACTCAGCTGGGGTAAGGTGGTGTACACACCCCTTGCTTAGATATAGTATACCTATGTCTAAACCTATATCTGGACACATGTAAACCTGTGAGCCACTCCTATAGACAGGCCTCACCAATCCTGGAGGCTGGGTGCATGGTTTTTATGTGAGATGGAGCTCTAGCATGAGCTGAGCCTGTCTGCAGCCGTCGGGAACAAATCCCTAAGCTGTTTCAGGATAATGCCATACCATATACTATTAAGTGCCTTATAATCCTCGCGGTTATTTAGCAACTCTGGTTTGGCTTTATCAAAACATGTCGTGTAAGGTGTCATACGCTTTGGAATACCATCCCCTCGCCAGTTCTGGCGACGGGGATGGCATTCCACCCCTCTAGAGGGGTAAGACATGTTACTTCACTTTAATGCGGTTGATTTCTCCAAAGGCCTTAAGATCCACAAAATGGACGCCTCTGCCACAGACAAATGTCTGGACCCCTGGAGCTGACCGAAACCCAGTCAAGGGGGTCCTGGACAAAGGGTTTCCTGTCACAGGAGGGTGTCACCGCCCTCCAGACAGGAGATAGTGTATTGTAGCAGGGAGGTTTGAAAGAAACCAGACACTGCCTGGGGCGCACAAGGCTGCCCCTTGCATAATCCGGCCAAACCGGTTCTGGGGCACTCCAGCCCTCGTGCCAGGGCGGCCTGGATCAAAGGAAGGGGGTGTATCCACCCACTTCCTGGGTCCCACCCATAGGAGGGGACCTAGCAGGTAATCACGCCCCCCAGATTGGAATAAGAGTGGGAGCAGTGCCAATGCACATCAGATTTCCTGGAAGAAACATTTGAAACGATATTCTGGACCCTTCGCCCTCCATCTCAACGTGGAAGCCCGAAGAATCTCCCTTGTGGTCAAGGAGTGACCACCCTGCAGCAGCAGGCACCATCCAGCCCTCGACGTCTACTTAGTTGCAGTTCCCGCCGGAACTCGAGCGACTGAGATCGACGAGATCAAGCCTGTCCAGCTTCTAACAGCCCGATCCACAGTCCATGCAAAGCTGAGACCCGTGGAGGCGACCGGAAGCGTGGGGCACGCCATCTTGAAGTGACCACGAGACGCTGACCGTGCAGCCCACGAGTGACCCTCGAAGCTGTACACCGGGGTTTGAGAAGCCCCCACCCTGAGCTACTCCTGAGCCGAAGTTCAGCCCTCCACACTCGACGAGTGCTGCGTGGGGCCCTTTGGCACGATTTGGCTCAACGCGTTGGCCCGGTCACTTGCCAGCTGGCTTGTGGTCCCTGTGCCGACGAACTACCAAAGAAGACTCGTGAATCTGGTTGCTCCAGATCCACACCAGCTCCCCTGAAAAGGAGCCCCAACTCTGACCTTCCTGGTCCGAGTGAGAAGCAATCTTCCGATCCTGCGTGGATTGCTCTTACCAAGGCTTGTTTGCTCCAAACCTGAAGCCGACTGCACCGACGGTGAGAGCCTGCGTGGGACAGATCGTGACCTGCTCCTGGACGTCGCAGATGCCCCAGAGCCCACGTGACAGCGGAGAGAAGCTCCTCGACGACCACCTGATTGCGCCCGACATTGCCTGGTTCCGTCCTGGTTCCACCCTGGTCACTGCTGAGTGACCCAGACTCTGTCCCCTCTGCTTTCAGGTACTCTACAACTTGAGTCCACCCTTTGACTCCACCGGACACTTCGTCTTCACCCTGCCTGCAGCCCTTTCAGCTTCAAGCACCAAGAGCCTGCGTGTCAAAACCCGACGCCACTTCGACCCTGTGCACCCACTTCCTGTGGGTGAGGTAACTTTGCTCCGCCGGTGTTCCCACACTGGTGCACACCTCTAGGGTCTGTGTGTTAAGTTTTGTTCCTCTAGGTTCAGCGGAAGTGTCCTTAAACTTTAACTATTTGACTTTTACGCACCATTGGTTAACATTGGTGCATGCGTGCGCTTTCCGCACATCTCCCGAATCCCGAGGGCCATTCCCGACTTCAGCATTGCTTGTCCGGACTGCTCCCAGCGATTCCCTAGGCCCTAGGCCTAACCACTGTTCGAGTGGCCTCTCTTATACCACTTGTTTAGTATATGGTTTGAGTGGCCCCCTGCCCTCATCCATAATTGTGCAACTTGTATGTTTAAACAGTGCTTTTTGATTTAACGCTTGTGCCCCTTTATTCATAAAGAATACTGGGGATTGTTTTTAGTAATAAACACATATATTTTTATAATATATACTTGTGTGGTGTCCTTTCATTTGGTATTACAGGATTGTATGTGGTAAAACAGCTCGCTTAACACGACCTCTTAAGTTAAGCCTTTAGGCTGCTTAGTCCATGCTACCCCTAGGATAGCTTGTCTAATAAGGTTGACTTACAACCAGACACCATAAGGGATTGTTTGGTCAGGTAGTAGGTGGTTCCAGAATTGGAAACATCCCCTACCAGGCCAACTTCTCACAATGTCGAAGTGACCGGTCACCTGTGGACTGCGGCAGCGCAAGCAAGCAGCATCTCGCCAACCTCTTAAGACACAGCAGAAGCCTTTCATGATCGTGGCCTCCACATAGCATGCACCTCACCCGATGAACAGCGCCTAGACTCCGGCGTAGCACTTCATAAAGGTTATTATTGTAGCAGACGAGACAGCTCTCGTGGTCTCACTTCACCAGATGGTGAATAGTGAGACTAGTACAATATAAGGCAAGGGAGACACTTCTAGGCATGGCTGGTCCCAAACAGATACTCTTGATGTTGAGGTTCAGTCTGCTGCCGGTGCTTGCCAGGTAGAGAGCGAGAGGTGCAGGACGAGACATTCGTGTCACAGGTTCATGCAATCGTAGTCAAGTGGGGAAGCCAAGGTTACGATCACACCCTTCAGACATCATCTCATCAACATCGCCTTTTACTGATCACCTTGAATGATGTACATTTAGGGGTCACCTGGGGTGGGGATTACCATCCACAGTGCCCCCTGAGAGCCCCCCCATGCAGGCCGAAGCAACAAACTCTGAGTTCCAGAAACAAAGTGGGGACTATAGGAAAAGCGCCACCTCGAGTCTGCATAAACATGCCACAGGCTGGCCAGCACAGACTTCATTGCACGTCTACAAATAACAAATCCCTCGATTCATGCCGCCCTTCGAGGCTCTAGCTTGCTGCAGGAGTTCTTACCAACAGTAGCTAATAACAAGATCAAGCAAGCATTTGCAAAACCAATGGTGCTAGTGTAGAAACTAAGGTCAGGGGACAATCGGTATTTGCCCGGCGGTATCGCCTCTTTAACCCACGAAACATTAATCAATGAAGAGGCAGGCGCTGGAGACTGGAAGGCAGGAAACAAGGTTTATTCTCTCCGGAGGAGAACACGACAAATCAGACAGCAGGTATCGTCATGAGGTGCTCTAACTTATTTCTGAGGCCTGGCCCCTTATATACAGGTTTTTGTGGCTTTATTACAGTTTACATATTCATGGCAATGCTTTGATGTACGGAAAGACATTCCCGGAATCTCCCCTTCGGGCCCGTTCCCACACACATTTACAGTAGAAGTCCCCACCCCGGTCACAACAGGTGATGGTTATCGCGCAGCTGGATATTCCGCCGATTCATGGAGTGTGGGGGGTTCGATCGGATCTCGTGGGGTGGGGGCTCTGATCAACTCGGGGGTCCTTTGATGAGGGAAGCTTTCAACTGTACGGGGAGGGGCAAGGAATAGTATCGGCAGAGCTAGGTGTCGGCCTGGGAACAAGGAAGACAAACGGGCACAGGAAAAGGGGTTTTTTTTGTATCAAAGGGCCGGGGACTATGAAAAGAATGAAGGGAGGGGTCGCGCTGGGAACAGGATGGGGCTTTGAGGCAGAACTGCGCTGAAGAGGGGTTTATGACTCAAAGCATGTGCGAGCGAGGGGGGGTTGGTCAGCGTGCAGGCTTGGCGAGGGTGAAGGGCTATGTTGGGGGCCAGTGGCGTGCAAAAGGGATGGTCCTGATCGAGGCACCTAAAAAAATGGCGGGCGCGCACGACAAAAGTGTGGCATCAGGGGAAAAGGCAAGATGGCGCAGATAATGTTTACCAAACCGTACTAATTTTCCACAGTCCTCCCTTTAACATATTCAAGACATCTTGCTGATCTATTTCCTATTCAAGTCTATTATGGTGGGCATAAGAAAAAGCAGTAGGACCCCAGGTGAAGGAGTCGTAAACACTACATTTAAGATCTCTAGTTTTAGGAGGCGGGCCTATTGATAAACTTTGATAAACTTGTTAGCAGGAAAGTCATAGTAAGGTAATACAAAAAATGATTCTGTAGCGAGCAGTCAGTACATTGCATACAGGTTATTATATACAGGCTCCGTATATATTTGGTTGGAGCATAATCAATACAATGGTGGCTGGGAGAGAAACGAGACGTAGCAGAAACGATGATTGAGGGTGTCAATGTTCGAAGTTACTGAGTTCTCAGTCCTTTGTTGGCGCTGTGGAGCACCGGCGGTGGAGCTAAGGGTCCAGCTCTATTCTAGGTCCCGTGTTGCAGGGCACGACCTTTTCCTCGCGTTTCTGGTCGAAAAGGTCTTTTTCGCCCTGTGTCTTTCGGAGTCGATAGTCAAAAAGTTCAGGTGGAAGAAGAGTGTACAAATAGTCCATAGGGTAGGTCGGAGAAAAAGGGGGGTGGAGCAATGGCCAGGTCGGGAACAAACTAGGGGAACGAGAGATTTCAGGTAGGCGGGCTTATGACCGAGTTTAGGGAGCGGGGACCTTTCGGCACACATTTGAACATTGGACAGGGGCATCAGGTCAGCCCTCTCCTCTTGTTTTGTCGGAAATAGTGCCTCGTCCTGCAGCTCCGTTCTGTCGCGGTCTCGCCTTGGCCCATGCCGCAGACGTTCCATAGTCTGTAGTCAGGCCACGTGCTCCCACATCCGGTCCTTCTTTCCTCCGACAGCTGTACCCTTGAAGGAGTTTGAAAAGACAGTCTTTAGAAAATGGGCAGAGGAAGGTAATCACACAAGTCTATTTCTCTCCCAGCTCCAGGTAAATGACAATAGAAACGTCCGTTATATTAGGGTTCACAACTGACATATAAATGATCGATGGTGGGCCTGCTGGATTTACTATGACTTTCCTTCACAACTGTTTACTATAGTCACGACAGTTCATCTGATGGAGACCCACCTTCGTAATACAAGCCTGACAAAGCTATACCGTTCTCTAGGGGTTTATATTTACAAAAGGGTGTTGTGAGCTATCAACATGGTACTAATAGGTATCTCGCTGAGGGACGAACATAGGCTAAACATCTTTCATTTTATCAATGCATCCTGCCTTTTAACTAAACATTTTCGCTTTCGACAAGGTTCATTGTAATGGTTTTCTTCGCTTCGGTCTAATCTTTAACTTTGTAAAACATCATTCTGGTTCCTATGCAGCCTCTCGCGGCCTGATTACTAAATTAGAAAAGACAGGGGTCTCATGGGAAAATAACTAGGGACATAGAAAACTGTGATGGGGGGGCATCATCTTACTTTGGGTTATAAGGGTACTATCGGCAGAAGGCCACAGTTCAGTTGGTGAGCGTTCAGTGGCATTTCTCGAATTCCAAACTCTGAAATTTGCCTATCGAAAAAATCATTTCTAGGGACCACAGCTGGCCTGCGTTAGTCGCAAGTCGACCCATCTCTTACGATCGGGGGGTGAAGGATAGTTAAAAACTCTTATCGGGGGCAACTGAACGCAATACTGGGTGCGTCCTGGGAAGATGGGGAGGTTTCGATTACCTTTACGGTTTGGGTATTGCGACAATTCGGAACGGGGAAGGTCGCGTCATCTGAGGCATTTTATCTCATAATAGGAGCCGCTGACATGTAGTTCCCTCATTACGGGTCAGATTAGGGAACCTCAGTCGTCTTACCTGTCCTTTCCCTTATGGCCAATTCTCGGTTTCGTCAATTTAGCAGAAAGGAGAGGTAGTGACACGGTCTCATGGTGATTTTATTAAAGACAAGTTTTGTGCAAATACTGGCGGTATTTGGAGCCAATTGGGTGGTGCGCTAGGGGTGGCAGTCTGCCAATTTCGGAGCTAATCGCTCGGAAGAGTGGGAGTGTGAAGGAGAGAGAGAGAGAGAGAGAGAGAGAGAGAGAGTGCAACAGCAGGCTAAATAGTACACGTGCGACATGGAGAGTGGCAGTGTATTTAAGAAAGGCTATTTAGTGCATTACACAGCAAAGGACATTTACGGGTCTGCGTTAGAATCTTGAAAGCATGCAGTTTGAGGTGGACGAGCATTAGACAGGGTAGAGGGGACATGCTTTGAGAAAAAGGAAAACGGGTACCACTGTGTCGCACTTTCTTGCATTCTTGGTCCTTCGACCAGTTGAGTCAACGCTTCAGTCACACACACACATTCTCTCATAGTTTCGAATCATACGTGACATGGGTTCATTCGTGCAGCATGGGTTAAGGGTGATCATTTTTCATCAGATCATACTAAATTTATGGGCTCGTTTGCTACGTGAGTAGTTTGTGAGCGTGCTTAGGCGCCACCTTGCAGCGTTGGTCCGCTTCGCGTATCAGACGGGGCAAGGCTTCAGATCTTCGCCATACCTCGGTTGCGGCCCCTGATGTAACCTGTAGAGGGAGGGAAAAGAGGGGAAGGGAGGGGGACAACATTCGCGCATATCAAATACATGGATTCGAGAGTCCTTTACTTACCTCATACTCGTCTTTCCTCCTCGGGGTAGAATCCCTGGGGTATGGTTTCTGGAGTCGGGGGGGGGGGCAGTGTGTCCTTATAGGTCGTGTGCAGGGAAACGTAAAAAGGAAACCAGAGGTACCTAGTGCGAGGTATCTAGTTAGTAGATGTATCTCACTATCGGGATCCTTAAATCTCCTTCAATGCTGTGACGTTCTAAGGTTCTTCAGTTTTTTGGTCAGCTCTGTTCCCTAATACCTTTGAGCGTCGTACTTTATAACATTTACATCGTTTTATTTTACCCTTCTTTTACATTCCATTATTTATACCGTTTCGTTTTACCCATCGTCAGAAGTCGAGGTCTTTTCTCCACGCGAGAGTTCATGAGTCAGTCGCGTACCTTGAAGGCAGAGTATCGTGTCGTAGATCCGATCCTTCCTCCGGGGCTGGGCAACCATCTTCTAATAACCTTAAAGAGAGAGCAGGGTAGGGTGCACAGAAAAGAACTCTCCCGCCGATCCCATATTTCAAATAAAGCATGCAATACCCGTTCATAATTTCGAAAACCTTTATTTTTGCAAAATCATAGTACGTGGATTTATGAGGGTGCAGTCGTATTTGGCCGGACACGGCAATGGCTAAAGTGCGTACAGTGGGGGGTGTTGTTTTGCAGCAATAAAAAACATTAGAACGTTTTATCAATTCATTTGTAGCAAACTAAAACGTCTATCAACTGGCTGGGGGGGTTCGGGGGCATTTATTTCATAATTTAGAAGCATAGTCAGACTAGTTGCAATCAGATTTCCTATATGCATACCGTGTGCGTGCGTCATAAGCGAGGTTATACATCAGCTATATATATATAAAAAATATAATACATTGTACATTTGTAATCATCATTTTTAACGGGATCCTTTTTACATGTTCGTCGAGTGAGCTCTCCTTTCTTCTTGTCAAGTGTACAAAGGATCATATACATGTCTCAGAACATCAAGTTTTTTTTTATTTAGCAAAAAGAAACACCACGAGGTGTTCGTAAGTTCCTATTGATACCGGCGCCATTTTGGGCGGGGCCGGGTCAGTCCGGAAGTAGCATCAGGAAAAAGTTTCCTACAACCGGCAGTTGGACCAGAGTCCTTTTCGGCAGTTCAAGAATTCATGCTAACAGAAGGAGTGGCAATGTCATGTTTATTTTGTTGGCGATCAAGGCAGTTGTCCCTTACCGGAAGCCTGCAGGGGCCGAGGGCTCCGCCGGGTACCTTTGCAGACTCTTCAAGGCTGTGGAGATGTTGTCGGAGGTGGGGGCTCGTGTCCCGGTGGGCAAGCGACCGAGTTACATTGCTGTTCAAAGTTACTCTAGCGGCCGAGACCCGCCTTCCAGCGGACCCAAACGCCATTTTGAGGCCCTGCAGCAGTCCCCTCTCATCGAGTCTGCAAGAGTGGAAGAGACCTTTCTGAGGACAAAATAGGGAGTGGAACTCTGTGTTGTGGAAGCGGGACATTCGGCTGGGGTGCGGCTGTGATGCTCCCGCCTGGGGGGGGCAAGGGAGACTCGTTCGCGCCGTCTCCTTCTCCCGGTGCACTCTAGGCCGTTCTCTTTCATGGGCATGCACGATGGTCTCTCCACACCCTGTGCTCCACAAGGCCCATGCCCAGTGCTACGGAGGTATGGCCACCTGCGGCGCACGTTCGGTGCTGCGCAAGTATCGGTGCAGTCATTGCATATTCGGTGCTCCGAAAATATGGGCACCGTTGCACGTTCGGTGCTGCGCAAGTACTGGGGCACCACCATGGTATGTTCGGTGCTACGAAAATATGGCACCACCGCCTGGCTGGGGGAGTTCGGCGTTGGGCCGGGGGCTGGGAGACCTCCTATCCGTGGAGGTGGGAGAGGCTCGTCCGCGTCGCCTCTCCCTCCCAGCCCAACTTGGACAAATTTCTGCAGAGGTATGGACAGGACATCCCGCCGCCCAGAGCTGCTGCGGCTGTCACGGAGGGGAAAAGGAAGAGGTGTCTCGTTCTTCTCTGGACCGGGCTTCCTTAGGTTATCGGCTGCAGCCGGCCTCAGTTGGCCCCCCGTCGGTCCCTGGCCATGGGTGGTCGGACCGGGTGGACATGTGGCGGGACTACCTGCAACTACCCAGGGCCGCTGCGGCTGGACTCCGCTGGCCCCTGCCTCTCCTCCGGCTCCCCCATATGTTAAGATTTCCTGACCAAGTGTTGGCAGCAGGGCCCGCCTTGTATGGGTTGCCGCCAGTTGGGCGTAGCCGTAACCCTGCCCTACTTTGGAAGGTTCCAGAATGTGGGCGGGGGGTTGGGGGGGGGGAGGAATGTTCTGTTGACTTTCATTTTCTACAGTTTACCGTTCTTGTTTCTAGCGTTATTGTTCCTTGCTTGTTATGTTAATTAAAAGTTTGTGTTCATCAGTGGCTTACTGATTTCGTTTCCCATTCCTTTCTTTCCAGGTTGTTTCAAGCTAAATTTTCTTTCCATACGACGCGATTTTCAATTTGCGGCCATCTGGTCGTCCCATTGAAATGGATAGGATATTATACATAGCAGAATGTGCCCTATAATTCTTGAAGCATATAAGTTAAAGACTTAATTTCAATTGCAGATTCTAGCTAAGATTCGTATGCATTATTGTACCAATTCTTATGCATGTGGCCCACATAGAAAGTGCACGAAATGGAAGTTGAATCCATACGAGGCGATTTTCGATTTCCGGCCATCTGGTCACCCGAATCTCAAAGATTATTGTTAATAATTCAGTGTGTTTTTATGCTATTTAGCTAATAATGCATGAACCTGTTTATTAACATGTGCATAATGAGATACCAAAGAGAAAATAATGAAAATGTATTGGTAAACCGTATTTTGGTAGACTTTAAAAAACCCCATTGAAAAACACATGCATCACCAATGCTGCTTTTTGCTTGTGCCTAAAACGAAAATGTGTTATTAAAAAGTGAATATAACACATAGAGATGTTTTTTTCTTTTGTTTATGAAGCCTAATGTGAAGGCAGGTCACACCTATGTTTTACTTTGAAAAAATCTCTTTTCTAAAATTTACGGCGTTACCTTGTTTTTTAATATAGCTAAAAAACAATTGTTAAAGTCGCTTATAAAAAAGTGATCGTAAATGCTATTTTGTTTTTTTTTTCAGCTTGAGGTTCAGTTTAATATGAGTCTTAATTTGATGTATCACTTGCCCTAGTAAACAATCCCCAAAGTCTATTTTTTTTTCAATTTTCCCAAGCTCAATGTTAAACACATGCATCACCAATGATGCAAAAAGTCAAGTCAGAAATTTCAAACAGCAATAAAAAAGTGAGAAAAACAGATATTTGAAAAATTCCTTTTGTTTATGCGGCCTTATGTCCAAACCCATCCAACAAGAGCATTTTTTTTTAATTCGGTCGATTTAAAAAAAATCTGCGAACTATTTTATTTCTCTCAAAAAAGTGCCAAAAAGTGACTTTTTGTGCAAAAAAGTGCCTGTACAATATTTTTTCATCTAATAAACTTTTTATGACTCAGAATACACTTAGGCTTCAGGTCAATGTGTTTTCGTTTGGGGGAGGGGCCCAGGGAAAAAAACACCTTTTTTTTCTCGGATTGGTCAAAGGTCAGGCTACCAGCTTGACTCTTGTTGCACCAGTGCTGCTTCGGCTGCACCAGTGCTGCTTCGGCTGCACTGGTGCAGCTTCTCAGACTTGAGGCGTTGCACCAGTGCAGCATAGAAAAGAAACTTTTTAATAAAAGGATTTAAAACTAATTCAAGATATACATTATCTAAGGAATGTTATAAAAACTCAGATATGGAGAATATTTTTCATTTTCGTCCATTTTTGACCGTTTTGGAGCACTTTGAAGCACTGATGCAGCTTTGGGATTTTTATGGTTATTTTGATCAGAGATGCTCCTAATGTGTTTAAAATTCATGTGGGATGTATCCAAGACACTGCAATCACACCTATATAGTTTTTAAATGATTTTGATGTATTAAAATTTTGACCTCCTTAAGGGGGGAAAGGTTGAACTTTTACCCCGCTCGGAGTTCCATGACTTTCGTGACCTTGTCCCCCTGAAATTTAAAATTGCATTTTCAAAGTATAGTGTACAACTATTCATTCTGTGTCATTCATTGTGTGTTTAGCATGCTATTGGGCCACTGTAGCACTTGTTTTTTTTCGTTTTTATGCATTTTTGACCGTTTTTGAACACTTTGATGCTCATAATGGTCTTTGGACTTAGTCACTTTTTGCTTCATGGAGACTTCAAAAGTGTTAGAAAGTCACTTTGGAGGCACACAGGACAGTGCAAATGCACCTATATAGCAATCAGGACACTCCAATCACACCTATATAGTTTTTAAATGATTTTGATGGATTAAAAATGTTGACCTCCATGAGGGGTGGAAAGTTTGAACTTTTACCCCGCTCGGAGTTCCATGACTTCTGTGACCTCGTCCCCCTGAAATTTAAAATAGCATTTTCCAAGTAATTTGTAAATATATTCATTCTGGGTCATTCATTGTGTGTTTAGCTTGCTATTGGGCCAGTGTAGCACTTTGTTTTTTTCATTTTTATGCATTTGTGACCGTTTTTAAACACTTTCATGCACCAATGATGTCTTTGTACTTCGTCATTTTTCACTTCATGGAGACTTCAAAAGTGTTAGAAATTCATTTTGGAGGCACACAGAACAGTGCAAATGCAGTTACATAGCATTCAGGACACTGCAATTACACCTATATAGTTTTTAAAAGATTTTGATGTAATAACATTTTTGACCTCCATGGGGAGGGCCCTTAAGCTGAACTTTTACCCAGCTCGGAGTTCCATGACTTCCATGACCTTGTCCCCCTGAAATTGAAAATCGAATTTTCAAAGTGTTTAGTAAAACTGTTCATTCTGTGTCATTCGTTATGTCTTTAGCCTGCTATTGGACCACTGCAGCACTATGTTTTGTTAATTTTAACCCAATGTTGACCTTTTTTGACCACTTTGATGCACCAGTAAAGTTTTAGGACTTGCCGCTATATGTATCAAGCTATTTAGCATTCGCAAAGGCCGAAATTCTGCGAATTTCGGCCTTTGCGAATGCTAATTAGACAAATGGAATGTATCAAACTAGTTTGATGCAAAATAAGGAATAGCAAAATTTGCTAATCCTTATTTTGCGATTGCACTTAAGGAATTGCAAATTTTGCGATTCCTTAAATGCAATGTATCAAACAAATAAAATGCAAAAAATGCCATTAAGGATTAGCAAATTACCACCAACTTCTAGTTGGTGGTAATTTGCGAATTCTTATCAAAAATCTTTTTTGATAAAAACCAAAGGTGCCATATGACGCCCATACATGCCCTTAGGGCATGTATGTGCGCCATATGCCCCCAAATGTCTTTTTCAGGGGTGCAGCAGGGTGTTCTTGAGACACCCCTGCACCCTTGGAAACATCCCTAATTTGCGATCAGCAAATTGCTAATTGCAAATTGCACTTTCATTCCTATGGGCCTCCTGGCCCATGGAAATGAAGGGGTAATTTGCGATTGACAATTTGCTAATCTCAAATTAAGGAATGCTAAGGAATCGCTATTGGAAAGCGATTTTGTACATACATACCGTTTTGCATTTCCTAAATAGCGATTCCTTAAAATTCGCTATTTAGGAAATGCAAAATGGTTTGTTGATACATATAGCGGTTGGTCATTTTTCACTTCATGGAGACTTCAAAAGTGTTAGAAATTCATTTTGTAAATACCTAGAACGGTGCAAATGCAGCCATATAGAATTCAGGGCACTACAATTACACCTATATAGTTTTTAAATGATTTTGATGCAATAACATTTTTGACCTCCATGGGGAGGGCACTCAAGCTAAACTTTTACCCAGCTCCGAGTTCCACGACCTCGGGTGGAAAAAGTGACTTTGCCCCCTTAAACCCAAAAACTTCAAAAAGTCACCCCTGGAGGCCAGAAATGGGTCTTAGACACTCTTGGTATGTCATCTGAGGTATACTATGGTGTTCTTGGGTCCAGAACTAGAAATGTGATGTGACTCTGATATCTAAGGCCTATAATGGAAAAAATGAATTTGACACCAAACACCTCAAAATGTCTGAAATAGGACTCAGACATGTACCTGGAGGCTGGAAATGAGCCCTAGACACTCTTGCTATATCACCTGAGATATAATATAGGGTCCTGGTGGCCACAGGGACCCAAAAACAGTCAGGTGGGTTGATACTGAAAATTAGCAAAAATCGTCCAAAACATTTTTTTGACAAGATTTGCTAATTTTCCAAATAGCTCAGAATGGATATCAGAGACACTGTTTGAGTGCGCAAGATACGATTACACTTGTTAGAAAGGTCAGCTCTGATGCTTTCATGTGATATATACATAACTTTGATATTATATAAAGTTTTTTTTCCGCTACCAGCCAAGGGAAACACCTGATATCGTCCCCGATTTTGAGAACATTGGGCTGGGTGGAAAAAGTCACTTTGCCCCCTTAAACCCAAAAACTTCAAAAAGTCACCCCTGGAGGCCAGAAATGGGTCTTAGACACTCTTGGTATGTCATCTGAGGTATACTATGGTCTTCTTGGGTCCAGAACTAGAAATCTGATGTGACTCTGATATCTAGAAGCTATAATGGAAAAAAAAGAATTTGACACCAAACACCTCAAAATGTCACAAATAGGAGTCAGACATGTACCTGGAGGCTGGAAATGAGCCCTAGCCACTCTTCTTATATAATCTGAGATATATTATGGGGTCCATTATTGAGCATGGAGGCTGTCAAGGTTAAATATGATGTTGGTGCTCATGCCTGGCTCTAGACCAGTCTTGCCCAGACAGCACGCAGGAAGGCCCAGCTCATCAGAAATGTCATAACTTCAATCGACGATACTGTAGTGTTTAAACATTCAACGTTGCAGAATATTGCACTGCTAGGCAATTACCTCTCAGCACGGGAGAATTATAGCTGATGTCCACCTTTCTGCCCAGATTTTGTTGGGTTTTTCCCAAGCACAGAGCTGTTTTCCATGGACAAGTTTCATAAGGTTTTACCTGACCAAATGTGTCCATGAGAAACCCACAAAGTGCAGTACTGTTACTCTTTTTGCAACACCCCTTAGATCAGAAACTCCATTTTCTGCGCAAAATCGAATTTACAAACTTGTAATGACGGTGTTTTTGGTGTCACAATGAAGGCATGATGTAATGTCAAGGCTTTTTGCTCAAATAACATTTGAGTTCTAAGATTGACAGTTCTATTTTGTAAAGGATGTTCTAAGTTTGGAATGAGAGTTCTAATTTAGAATTGAAAGAATTCCTTTAGAATGTAGATTGGAACACCGCTTCTAATTTGGAACGTTCGAACTATGTATGGAATGCAAATTCTACATTTGGAATGCCTCTTGCACAAAACATACATGTTTTTTTAAGGTTGAAGCAGCCAGCAGCTATGTGTGATATCTTAATTTTGGGAGTAGGAAACAGTACATCCCAAGACTACATATTCCTTGGGCACCATGACCCCCCAGGGTACCCAGAACTACCTTCTATTGAATGGATGTGTGTGTGCAATGCTCTTGAAGCCGTGTGTAGTTACACAAGAAGGAGTCTATGGGAGGCCAGGCCAGCAGAAAGGCTAACACAGACGAAGACTCAGAGCCCAGCCATAAGACCGTTGCCAGGCTCTGCTAGTCTGTGCAGAAGACTGATGTAAGGTGTCTTCTAACCCTTAGATCCCACCCTGCCATTTGAATACCTGAATCACACCTGTGAAATGGGCAGAGCAGATAGGAAGAAACAGAATGACAAGCTGTGCATTCCTGTGCAGTACACTAGGCCCATCTCACCATCGCCTTTACAGATTCTGTTAACATGTATGCAATAAAGAGAAAACAGGAAACCTTAATAATACGATTATTGTAACTGACTTCCTTCGCTCAATCTTCTGCTTCCGTGATGTTATGCGAAAGATGGACCTATATCTACCAACATAATGTATCACTGGTCCCCAAAGGCAGCCTTGAGTGTTATCAGCATTTCCCATCAATCGGTTGTGATGTCATCTCCTACACCACACCCCTGACCCTGGCAGGTTTGTGACATCATGTACTACATCACACCCCTGGGTCTGGCAGGCTTTATGACATCATTCACCTCTTTGGTATATATAGAGTTAATGAAGGTGTTTTTGGTGTCACAATGAAGGCATGATGTAATGTCCAGGCTTTTTGCTCAAATACCATTTGAGTTCTAAGATTGACAGTTCTATTTTGTAAAGGATGTTCTAAGTTTGGAATGAGAGTTCTAATTTGGAATTGAAAGAATTCCTTTAGAATGTAGATTGGAACAGCGCTTCTAATTTGGAACGTTCGAACTATGTATGGAATGCAAATTCTACATTTGGAATGCCTCTTGCACAAAACATTCATTTTTTTAAGGTTGAAGCAGCCAGCAGCTTTGTGTGGTATCTTGATTTTGGGAGTAGAAAACAGTACATCCCAAGACTACATATTCCTTGTGCACCTTGACCCCCCAGGGTATCCAGAACTACCTTCTATTGAATGCATGTGTGTGTGCAATGCTCTTGAAGCAGTGCATAGTTACACAAGAAGGAGTCTATGGGAGGCCAGGCCAGCAGACAGGCTAACACAGACGAAGACTCAGAGCCCAGCCATAAGACCGCTGCCAGGCTCTGCTAGTCAGTGCAGAAGACTGATGTAAGGTGTCTTCTAACCCTTAGATGCCACCCTGCCATTTGAATACCTGAATCCCACCTGTGAAATGGGCAGAGCAGATAGGAAGAAACAGAATGACAAGCTGTGCATTCCTGTGCAGTACACTAGGCCCATCTCACCATCGATTTTACAGATTCTGTTAACATGTATGCAATAAAGAGAAAACAGGAAACCTTAATAATAAGATTATTGTAACTGACTTCCTTCGCTCAATCTTCTGCTTCCGTGATGTTATGCGAAAGATGGACCTATATCTACCAACATAATGTATCACTGGTCCCCAAAGGCAGCCTTGAGTGTTATCAGCATTTCCCATCAATCGCTTGTGATGTCATCTCCTACACCACACCCCTGACCCTGGCAGGTTTGTGACATCATGTACTACATCACACCCCTGGGTCTCGCAGGCTTTATGACATCATTCACCTCTTTGCTATATATAGAGGCATAGTCGGGGATGCCTGCAGTGTGTGTGCAGTCTGTGGACTGGGCTATGAATGGTGTGAAAGAGGGGTGAATGGGGGACTTGGGGGCACCGAGCTAACATCAGACTCACAGGATGGCCGCGGCAGTTTTGCTTCTCGTGGCCTCTGCCATGTGTTGTTTGGTCGTTCAGTGGGAGAAAACAGGCAGCACCTCGCAGACCGCCAGAGAGATGCACTTTGAGGTGGGGGCGGAGCCTTCCATAAGGTGTGGTAAGGGCTTATGAGGTTCCTTGTCGTTGCAGTAAACAGCTTTTAATAGCAATTCCTGGGGTTCTCTTTGCAGGTGAATTGAATTTTGCCTTGAGCGCCAGGAACTTTGGCACCGCCCCTATCTGGAGCTGGGTGCGGAATGTCTGTGGGTCTAATGGGAAGCACGGTAGTATGAATGAAGGTGTGAATGGGGGACTTGGGGGCACTGAGCTAACATCAGACTCACAGGATTGCCGCGGCAGTTCTGCCTCTCAAGGCCTCTGCCATGTGTTGTTTGGTTGTTCAGTGGGAGAAAACAGGCAGCACCTCGCAGACCACCAGAGAGATGCACTTTGAGGTGGGGGGGGACGGAGCTTTCCATAAGGTGTGGGAAGGCCTTATGAGGTTCCGTGTAGTTGCAGTAAACAACTTTTAATAGCAATTCCTGGGGTTCTCTTTGCAGGCAAATTGAATTTTGCCTTTCGCTCCAAGAACTCTGGCACCGCCCCTATCTGGAGCGGGGTGCGGAATGTCTGTGAGTCTAATGGGAAGCACGGTAGTATGAATGAAGGTGTGAATGGGGGACTTGACCAGATCAGATGCAATTTGTTTCCCTGACATAATTTTAGATTGAGTACAAAGAAATCAAATATTTCCCAAAAAACAATCATCCATGTTGTGTTTCATTATTTCATGATCACCAGGACCTCCCAGGGGCAAGGCGACGGCGACAGAGACTCCGGTGGCAGAAGGTGAACAGGAGCAGTCCCTTGCAGGCTCTTCTGCTGGCCCCAGTAAGTTGTTCTATTGTTATATTAATACTTATACTTCCCTAACTTTTACAGCTCCTATTCATTACAAACTGGTTCCTAATAATTCTATGTTTTACAAAATAGTCTTTGATCTTCTTCTAATGTGGACTACTTTCTACATTCTTATCCTGCCTCTACCATCACTCTCTGTGCTACTACTATTTACAATTATGAGTCGGTCTGTGTAGGTAGCTAAGCTTGTCCATTCGGTAAACGGTGTGAAACAAAACTCTGATACAGCAATAGCTCTAGGCACTGAGTGCAGTCCTCTGGGTTGCCCTTGCTGTCTATTCCAGTCTTCTTAATGTAAGTGCTTTGACAATTTCCAACAACAAAATGTCATTGTTTACACCAAGTAAAAGGTAGCAGTTGCCTTTTTGATTTGAGAGGAGCACATCCCAGACCGCTACTGTTTCAGGGACTATTCTTCACACAAAGAAGTATGAACAAGATAAATAGGACATTGTTGATGATAGGTGCAGTTCGACTTTCGACATACCTCAGTCCGAACAGAAGTTGAACCCCCATTCCCCTGACCGACTATCTAGAATGTCTGACCAATGATTTTACGACCCAGAAGAACAGAAGAAGAGAGACTACCTCCGAGTCCTGGCCTATCTGAGTTACTGAAACATGACTGCCAAGTGCAGTAGTTCAAACTCGTGAACAAAAACCACACAGTGTTTGTTAGTTTTTAATTTTTATTTTCAATTGAGAAATGAAAACATTATTTCTTTATTTTTAATAGCGTAGTATTCTTATGGATGAAGATGACGTTAAAGTTTACTTTAAACAACATTCCCATGAATGAAATTAGTATGACTCAAACTTAAAAATAGTTAACACTAACAGACACAGGAAATTAGTAGAATAACTGTATGTGAGCCCCCACCTTCTTTAAAGTACTTAAGTACTGCTGGTGGTGACTCAGTAGTAGTTGGTGAATCGTCTGGCTGAAGGGCAATGGAATCTTCTTTCTGTAATGAGAAAAATGGTGCACGTTAAGCAAGCATTAATCAGTTGTCAAAAGAAGAAGTGTAGCATTTAATGGAATAAGCATCTAAAAGGTTAACACCCTCCCCAAAACCGTAACATTTTTTCAATCCCAGTAATACAAAATGTGTTATGTAACATTTCCTTCCATTACGAGACAAAATAGGGGGTTGTGTATGGCATCTGAAAATATGACATGTTTTTCCTAGACGTCACAACATCTGATGCGGCACAGATGACCATTCGTGCTGGGGCCAGCAGTGCGGAGGGGTCCACTCTGGATGCGGCGGTGCCAACAGGAGGAGCTGGGGGGGAAGGCTCAGCGGCGGCGGATGGTGGTAAGTTATTATACTACTTACTTATTATATTTTTTTTGAGTAGGCTCGTAAAGGAGTGTATGATGTACTGTACAGTAGTACACAGTACACTAGTATAAGTACACTGTACTGTCAAGAACATTTACTAATTTATAACTACTTTTTGGGCTATCACGGAGAAGACAGTCAACCTTGACTTGTAATAGCATTAGTGGCTGTACTTCTCTGGTAACCAATGGTCCCCTCTATTTCACTTGAACTCAGCTGGCCAATTTTTATTTTAAAGCCAAGTCATATCAGATCAGATGTAGTTTAGGGATGTGAAGAACGAAAAGCTAAAGAAGAGTGAAACGAAGGACGAGCGAGTCTTAATATTTATTTATGACTGTAAAAAATGGTTTTGTTGAATGCAATTCAACATAAGAAAGAATACAGCGGTTTCCAAAATATAATGAAAAGGGTGTAAGTTGGTTGTTAACAAAAAGAAATTTTGGTACATTTGAGACATTAAGAAGAATCATAGACGTACTTTGTAAGCCTGGATGTTATCTTCTTTATCCTCCTCGTCGATAGCAGAGGTGTATGATGTAGTAGCGCAGACGCTGAGTGGATGAAGTATGGCCAGTGGCAGTGCCACCCCTATAGAAAAGTAAGACATTCCTATTCCCACCTGCATGTACTGCTTAAAGTACTGCGAGTCTGCATCATCATGGCCTGTGTCTGTATTTCTTGGGTTAAAGCTGAGTGAGCTGCCATTATGGCGGCTACCACAAGTTCAGGTACCAGTAATTTCTTTTGCAAAACAAGAGAAAAAAGTAAAAAGGCATTTTTTAGTACTATCTGACTATGTATGTACTAGTAGTGAGTCCACCTATAGTGCTGCTTGTGGAATTCCTGAAACTCACAGTGTCACAGGCTTACAAAGACGGCGGAAAGATACAGGCCAAAATGTTTTACTGTGTTTGCTACTTGCTGGTGTTACTGAGTGTCACAGGCTCTGTAGAAATGACTGTCCCCTTTTTGGAGCCTCGCTGGGCTCTGAATAAACAAATGGCCCCTGAGAATCTCTGGGCTCTCAAAGATAGTTGTGGCGCCTGAGCCCCTCGTGGGCTCTCAGTAAATCAAAATGCCCCCTTGAGCCTTCCAGGCTCATACACAAAATACGGCCGTTGGAGTCCCTCCGGGACTCAAGAGAACAAATGGCTCTGGGCGTTGGAGTCCCTCTTCGGGGGACTCGAAAGGAAATGATGCCACCCAGAGCCTCTCGCGGCCCTGAAGAAATGCCCCAGTAACGTAGGAGCCCGCCCGGGGCTCAAATCTGCAGGGAGGCCCCCCCGGGGCCTCTCAGGCTCTTTGACAACAAAGCCCTGGTACTGGAGGGGAGGGCGGGCGCCGGCAATGTGCCCCGACGCCCTCCTCCCTAGACGGGAACACCGAGCCCCACTTACCCGGTTTCTGGTGGGCGCTCCCAGGGTCTCCAGGCTCCTTCTCTTCCTCGGCAGCTGCGGGGCTCTCCCCACACCACGGTTGCCCCGCTGCTGGACAGAAGGCTTCTCTCTCTCCTGGGTGAGTGCACCGGATCCCAGGGTCGGCTCCCGGTAGCTTCCGGCTCCCTCCTTCCTGTCCCGGGCTGGCAGCCAATCAGAGCGCGGCCTGGGGAATGAGGTCACGGCCTGCCTGACTTCCTGTACGGCCGGGCGGCGACGGGGAAAACTTCACAGGGCAATGCCGGGTGGGCACCGGCCTTAAGCTCAATAAAGCGCTCCCAAAGCGCTCGTGACAGGGTAAAGCACAAGGTCCTTGGCAGGGTGGGCACCTGCCAGGGGACTGTCAAATCGGCAAAAAGTGGCGTGGGCAGCCACGAAAAGGGAAAGTAAAGCGCTCCCAGCGCTCAAAGACGATTCGCAGCGCTCTCAGCGCTAGGGGTGCAGGCACAGCGCTCCCAAGCGCTAGGGGCACAGCAAAGTTCCTTAAAGCAGGCAGGGGGCAAGGCTGGGCCCAGAGCCAGCTCACTGGGTCTCCAGGCAGGGAGATAATCCAAGTGGCGGTCTTCCTGGCCCCAGCAACAGCAGCAGCCCCCTCAGGCAGGATCCTGGCAAAGAACAGTTTGTGTGGCGACACAGCCCCATTTTTATGCACCACATTCCTTTGTCTGTAGGTGCAGGGTGGGGGAGAAAACAGTCACAGCTGGTTTTGGAGCACCCTTGATGTGCTCATCACCTCACTCTATTCACTGGCAGGGCTAGGGTCGTTAGACGCACCACAGGGGGCGGGGCCAGCATTGTGTGGGGAAAGCCCAGCCCCATCAGGAACCAGGTGCAGCCCTCCCCTCACATCAGCATGCTGATCTGAGCACTCACCACTGGGCAGACCCATCCAGACATCCTGGATCCTGGTATCCCAGCCAACTCCAGCCAATCACACACCAGCACCCTCACAGCCATCTACCACTTCGCCGCGCTGGCGCTGCTACTAGCGCTGCTACTAGCGCCGAGTACTTTTTAAAACTTCCTGTTTTGCATTTGGGTTCATTTTTCTGTTTCATTCTTCCCTGATTTTAGCCTGCCTGCTTGCTGCCAGCGCCCCCTTCTCCCCTTACCTGCACCTTAAAAACGGCATTTTCTGCCTGCCAAGCACCACCACTTTGGTGGGTCCGGGTCCTGGGGGTCATTTTGGGCGCCATCTTTGTTTGGGCTACTTCAGCCAGCGGCGGCCGCCATCTTGGAGCGGACTCGCACGCTCAGGCTTGATTGGAGCGCCTACTTAAAGTCGCTCCCTCACGCGCAGCGTGACGCGCAGGTGGACGCCCTCGCTTAGCCTGAGTCGTGCCGGAGTCCTGCCCGTCTGCGCCCGTCAGCGTCCCGGAGGCGTCGGGGCGGCGGGGGACCCCGGTCCGGCAATACTCTGGCTGAGATGATTTGCTATTCCTCTGCGTCATTGCGGGACATGCGGGGCCATTCTAGCTCTTGCCGCTCCATTTTCCCGGGGCGGTTTAGGGGCAAACGACGCTGTCCGGGCTGTGGTTGGACGCCTTCCTGGATTTGTGCTACGGTTCCTCACCCGGCAACAGCTGGCGTGAAGCATCTTTGCCTGCTGCTGAGGTCGGTAGGGCGCCACGCCCTGCACATTTACGATCTTCTGGTCAGGGAAAATCCCCTGTGCTTGCTACTGACCGAAACTTGGCTGGGAGAGGCTTCCAATCCGGACGTCTTCTCAGCCATTCCTCCTGCGTACAATATCTTCCGGCAGGACAGAGTTAAGGGCAGGGGAGGGGGAGTGGCGGTTGTGGTGAAAAAGAGCGTCTCCTGCTCGGTGCTTCCCCTGAACTCCATTGGGAATGCCGAGTCGCTCGCCTTCACGCTCAGACTGTCCCCAGGTCAGGCCTTGAAGGGGTTGTTGGTTTATAGACCACCAGGCCCGGTGGGTTCCTTTTTGGAGGATCTGCAGACAGCCGTCTCTGAGCTGGCGCTGACCACACAGCATTGTGTTGTGGCCGGTGATTTCAACTTCCACCTTGACACGGCGGACGACCCTGTTGCGGCCAAATTGCTGGATGTAGCCGTACGTTATATAAAAGCTACTTAACATAACAACATAACATAACATAACAGCACACGTACAGCCATGTCTAGAAGTGGTACTTCCCCACTAGACACTGTAGGAAGGTGGCTACCTGACTATGGTTACCCCAGATTTGTTGCCTGTGTTTAGCTGGTTTTTTGACTTAGTTGACCTGGTTCCCTGCTAATCAGGGCCCCAGGCCATCTGCTCTCTCTGTAAAATGGATTCCATGTACCCTAGGTACATACCACAATTGAAAATGGACTCCTTGTCAGCCCCTGTATAATGCACTATAGGTGCCCAGGGCATAGGAGCCACCAAGGCCTACCAGGGGCTGCAGCATATCTTTTGCCACCCCTGGCTGGTTCTTAAATTTACACAACTGGCTGATCACTCAGCTGGGGTAAGGTGGTGTAATCACCCCTTACTTAGATATAGTATACCTATATCTAAACCTATATCTGGACACATATAAACCTGTGAGCCACTCCTATGGAAGGCCTCATCAATCCTGGAGGCAGAGTGCGTGGTTTAATGTGAGATGGAGCTCTAGCATGAGCTGAGCCTGTCTGCAGCTGTCGGGAACAACTCCCTAAGCTGTTTCAGGATAATGCCATACCATATACTCTTAAGTGCCTTATAATCCTCGCGGTTATATAGCAACTCTGGTTTGGCTTTATCAAAACATGTTGTGTAAGGTGTTCTGGCGACGGGGATAGCATTCCACCCCTCTAGAGGGGTAAGACATGTTACTTTACTTAAATGCGGTTAATTTCTAAAAGGACCTTAGATCCACAAAATGGATGCCTCTGCCACAGACAAGAGTCTGACCCCCTGCAGCTGACCGAAACTCAGCCAAATGGGGCCTGGACAAAGGGTTTCCTGTCGCAGGGGGGTGTTACCACCCTCCAGACAGGAGATAGTGGATTGTAGCAGGGAGGTTTGAAAGAAACCAGACACTGCTTGGGGCGCACAAGGCTGCCCCTTGCATAATCCGGTCAAACCAGTTCTGGGGCACTCCAGCCCTCGTGCCAGGGCGGCCTGGATCAAAGGAAGGGGGTGTATCCACCCACTTCCTGGGTCCCACCCATAGGAGGGGACCTAGCAGGTAATCCAGCCCCCCAAATTAGTATAAGACTGGGAGCAGTGCCAATGCACTTTAGATTTCCTGATGAAACATAAGAAACGAAACTCTGGACCCTTCGACATCCTACTCAACGTAGAAGACTGAAGAATCTCCCTTGTGGTCAAGGAGTGACCACCCTGTGCAAACAGGCACCATCCAGCCATCGACATCTGCTTTGTCGCAGTTCCTGCCGGAACCCGAGCGACAGAGATCGACGAGATCAAGCTTGCCTGCCTTCCAACAGCCCGATCCACAGTCCCTGCAGAGCAGAGACCCGTGGAGGCGACCGGAAGCGTGGGGCACGCCATCTTTAATTGACCACGAGACACTGACCGTGCAGCCCGTGAGTGACCCTCGAAGCTGTACACCGGGGTTTGAGAAGCCCCAACCCTGAGCCACTCTTGCACTGAAGTTCAGCCCTCCACACTCGACGAGTGCTGCGTGGGGCCCTTCTGCTCCATTTGGCTCAACGCGTTGGCCCGGTCGCTTGCCAGCCGGCTAGTGGCCCCTGTACCGACGAACTTTGAAATTCGACCTGCAAATCTGGTTGCTCCAGATCTGCACCAGCTCCCCTGAAAAGGAGCCCCCACTCTGACCCTCCTGGTTCGAGTGAGAAGCAATCTCCCGGTTCCGCATGGATTGCTCTTGCCAAGTGTTGTGTGCTCCAAACTTGAAGCCGTCTGCGCCGACGGTGAGAGCCCTTGTGGGACAGATCGTGACCCGCTCCTGGACGTCGCAGATGCCCCAGAGCCCACGTGACAGCGGAGAGAAGCTCCTCGACGACCACCTGATTGCGCCCGACATTGCCTGGTTCCGTCCTGGTTCCACCCTGGTCACTGCTGAGTGACCCAGACTCTGTCCCCTCTGCTTTCAGGTACTTTTCGACTCGAGTCCACCCTTGGACTCCACCGGACACTTCTCTTTCACCCCGCCTGCAGCCCTTTCAGCTCCAAGCACCAAGAGCCTGCGTGACGAAACCCGACTCAACTTCGACCCTGTGCACCCGCTTCCTGTGGGTGAGGTAACTTTGCTCCGCCGGTGTTCCCACACTGGTACACATCTCTAGGGTCTGTGTCTTAAGTTTTGTTCCTCTAGGTTCAGCGGAAGTGTCCTTAAACTTTAACTTTACAACTTTTACGCACCATTGGTTAACATTGGTGCACGCGTGCGCTTTCCGCACTGCTCCCGAATCCCGTGGGCCTCTCCCGACTTCAGCATTGCTTGTCTCGACTGCTCCCAGCGATTCCCTAGGCCCTAGGCCTAACCACTGTTCGATTGGTATCTCTTATACCACTTGTTTAGTATATGGTTAGAGTGGCCCCCCGCCCTCATCCATAATTGTGCAACTTTGTATGTTTAAACTGTGCTTTTGATTTAACGCTTGTGCCCCTTTATTCATAAAGAATACTGGGGATTGTTTTTAGTAATAAATACATATATTTTTATAATATATACTTGTGTGGTGTCCTTTCATTTGATATTACATGATTGTATGTGGTAAAACAGCTCGCTTAACACGACCTCTTAAGTTAAGCCTTTAGGCTGCTTAGTCCATGCTACCCCTAGGATAGCTTGTCTAACAAGGTTGACTTACAACCAGACACCATAAGGGATTGTTTGGTCTGATAACCGGTGGTTCCAGAATTGGAAACATCACCTATCAGGCCAACTTCTCACATTGGTGGCAGCGGTGGGATTTGAGCTTGCTGTTGTTTTACCATTGCAATCTTTTATCAAATTGAAAGATCACATCAAGTACCTCAAGGTACATATAAATCAAAAGCTTAGCATATTTAAGTTCTACTGAACTTAGTAGTTGTAGATTAAAGGGATTAGCACACCCTGACTACAACTCACTAGCAAGGTACAGTAGGAAAACACTTAGTGTAGGTAAGTGCACCACTTACACCTCACTAGTAGTCATGTCTGACACAGGAAAAGCCTCAGGGTCTGCTCCTGTGACAGTTGACCTTACCAAGGCAACTTGCAGCTATGACAAATTAACCCGAAAGGACTTGATTGCCTTGTGCATATCAAGAGGGTTAAAAAGGGGCAGAAGTCCCACATGTCCTATCCTGATAGCCATTCTAGAACAGGATGACTTAGAGAAGGCGAATGAAGTTCCCTTAGAGTCAGGAGATGGAGTGAACCCCCCTGTAACTGATACCCCTCCAGAGGAAGGAGAAGAGGAGGAAGAAGAGGAGGAGGAGGACTCAGATGTAGAGGACCCAGAAGATCAGGATCAGAGGGGTAGCCAGGTCCTAGTTGCCAGGCTTAACCAGGCCAACTTAGACCTACTGGGAAATGGAGAGGGCCAGCACCTCCCCAGATCCCACCATATCATTCTCCCAGGCAACAGAAGAGTGAGATCTCCCTCAGGGGACTCTCATATTTCTAGTGCCTCAAGAGAATCTCAGAGAGGTATGACTGCCTCTCAGAAGATAGAGCATAGGTCCAGAATGAGGGCTGTCAAACTCCAAATAGAGAGGGAGGAGGTAGCCTTGGCTCAAGCTAGACTTGCCTTGGCAAGAGAGCAAAAATTGTGTGGCTTAGATGCCACTGGTGGCAGCAATATTCCTA
This sequence comes from Lissotriton helveticus, assembly GCF_964261635.1. Lineage (NCBI taxonomy): Eukaryota > Metazoa > Chordata > Amphibia > Caudata > Salamandridae > Lissotriton > Lissotriton helveticus. Next base: position 435,153 of record NW_027611681.1, read on the forward strand.
AAGAGAAACCCAGGTCCTATGATAGTAGAAACCTGACAAAGATTGTGCCCCCCTACAAGGAAGGGGATGACATCCACAAGTGGATAACTGCTCTTGAGAGAGCCTGGATGGTACAGCAGGTTCCTGAGGAACAGTGGGCAGCAATCTTATGGTACTCCTTTTCAGAGAAAGGGAGAGATAAGCTCCTCACTGTTAGACATGAGGATGCAAACAATTACAAAGTCCTTGTAGGAAGGTGGCTACCTGACTATGGTTACCCCAGATTTTTTGCCTGTGTTTAGCTGGTTTTTTGACTTAGTTGACCTGGTTCCCTGCTAATCAGGGCCCCAGGCCATCTGCTCTCTCTGTAAAATGGATTCCATGTACCCTAGGTACATACCACAATTGGAAATGGACTCCTTGTCAGCCCCTGTATAATGCACTATAGGTGCCCAGGGCATAGGGGCCACCAAGGCCTACCAGGGGCTGCAGCATATATTTTGCCACCCCTGGCTGGTTCTTAAATTGACACAACTGGCTGATCACTCAGCTGGGGTAAGGTGGTGTAATCACCCCTTACTTAGATATAGTATACCTATATCTAAACCTATATCTGGACACATATAAACCTGTGAGCCACTCCTATGGAAGGCCTCATCAATCCTGGAGGCAGAGTGCGTGGTTTAATGTGAGATGGAGCTCTAGCATGAGCTGAGCCTGTCTGCAGCTGTCGGGAACAACTCCCTAAGCTGTTTCAGGATAATGCCATACCATATACTCTTAAGTGCATTATAATCCTTGCGGTTATATAGCAACTCTGGTTTGGCTTTATCAAAACATGTCGTGTAAGGTGTAATACGATTTGGAATACTATCCCCTCGCCAGTTCTGGCGATGGGGATAGCATTCCACCCCTCTAGAGGGGTAAGACATGTTACTTTACTTAAATGCGGTTAATTTCTAAAAGGACCTTAGATCCACAAAATGGATGCCTCTGCCACAGACAAGAGTCTGGCCCCCTGAAGCTGACCGAAACTCAGCCAAATGGGGCCTGGACAAAGGGTTTCCTGTTGCAGGGGGGTGTTACCACCCTCCAGACAGGAGATAGTGGATTGTAGCAGGGAGGTCTGAAAGAAACCAGACACTGCCTGGGGCGCACAAGGCTGCCCCTTGTATAATCAGGCCAAACCGGTTCTGGGGCACTCCAGCCCTCATGCCAGGGCGGCCTGGATCAAAGGAAGGGGGTGTATCCACCCACTTCCTGGGTCCCACCCATAGGAGGGGACCAAGCAGGTAATCCAGCCCCCAAAATTAGTATAAGACTGGGAGCAGTGCCAATGCACTTCAGATTTCCTGATGAAACATAAGAAACGAAACTCTGGACCCTTCGACATCCTACTCAACGTAGAAGACTGAAGAATCTCCCTTGTGGTCAAGGAGTGACCACCCTGTGCAAACAGGCACCATCCAGCCATCAACGTCTGCTTTGTTGCAGTTCCTGCCAGAACTCAAGCGACAGAGATCGACGAGATCAAGCTTGCCTGCCTTCCAACAGCCCGATCCACAGTCCCTGCAGAGCTGAGACCCGTGGAGGCGACCAGAAGCGTGGGGCATGCCATCTTGAATTGACCACAAGACGCTGACCGTGCAGCCCACGAGTGACCCTCGAAGCTGTACACCGGGGTTTGAGAAGCCCCAACCCTGAGCCACTCTTGCACCGAAGTTCAGCCCTCCACACTCGACGAGTGCTGCGTGGGGCCCTTCTGCTCCATTTGGCTCAACACGTTGGCCCGGTCACTTGCCAGCCGGCTAGTGGCCCCTGTACCGACGAACTTTGAAATTCGACCTGCAACTCTGGTTGCTCCAGATCTGCACCAGCTCCCCTGAAAAGGAGCCCCCACTCTGACCCTCCTGGTTCGAGTGAGAAGCAATCTCCCGGTTCCGCGTGGATTGCTCTTGCCAAGTGTTGTTTGCTCCAAACTTGAAGCCGACTGCGCCGACGGTGAGAGCCTTTGTGGGACAGATCGTGACCCGCTCCTGGACGTCGCAGATGCCCCAGAGCCCACGTGACAGCGTAGAGAAGCTCCTCGACGACCACCTGATTGCGCCCGACATTGCCTGGTTCCGTCCTGGTTCCACCCTGGTCACTGCTGAGTGACCCAGACTCTGTCCCCTCTGCTTTCAGGTACTTTTCGACTCGAGTCCACCCTTGGACTCCACCGGACACTTCTCTTTCACCCCGCCTGCAGCCCTTTCAGCTTCAAGCACCAAGAGCCTGCGTGACGAAACCCGACTCAACTTCGACCCTGTGCACCCGCTTCCTGTGGGTGAGGTAACTTTGCTCCGCCGGTGTTCCCACACTGGTACACATCTCTAGGGTCTGTGTCTTAAGTTTTGTTCCTCTAGGTTCAGCGGAAGTGTCCTTAAACTTTAACTCTACAACTTTTACGCACCATTGGTTAACATTGGTGCATGCGTGCGCTTTCCGCACTGCACCCGATTCCCGCGGGCTTTTCCCGACTTCAGCACTGCTTGTCCCGACTGCTCCCAGCGATTCCCTAGGCCCTAGGCCTAACCACTGTTCGATTGGTATCTCTTATACCACTTGTTTAGTATATGGTTTGAGTGGCCCCCCGCCCTCATCCATAATTGTCAACTTTGTATGTTTAAACTGTGCTTTTGATTTAACGCTTGTGCCCCTTTATTCATAAAGAATACTGGGGATTGTTTTTAGTAATAAATACATATATTTTTATAATATATACTTGTGTGGTGTCCTTTCATTTGATATTACAGGATTGTATGTGGTAAAACAGCTCGCTTAACACGACCTCTTAAGTTAAGCCTTTAGGCTGCTTAGTCCATGCTACCCCTAGGATAGCTTGTCTAATAAGGTTGACTTGCAACCAGACACCATAAGGGATTGTTTGGTCTGATAACCGGTGGTTCCAGAATTGGAAACATCACCTATCAGGCCAACTTCTCACAGTCCTGAAGAGTGTCCTAATAGATGGGTTTGGCTTAACCACTGAACAGTACAGGTTGAAGTTCAGAGACACCCAGAAGACACAGACTCAGGACTGGACTGATTTTGTTGATTGTGCAACTAAGGCTCTGGAGGGTTGGCTACATGGCAGCAAAGAACATGACTTTACAGGATTGTATAATTTGATTATGAGGGAGCAGATCCTAAGTAATTGTCAGAACCAGCTCTTACACCAGCACCTGGTGGACTCTGATCTGACCTCTCCCCAAGAATTGGGAAAGAAGGCAGACAAGTGGGTCAGAACCAGGATTAGGCATAAGAATCAGGACAGTAACCAGAAGAAGGAGTCTACCAAGCCTCAAGATAAGGGTGGGGATAAAAATAAAGAAAAGACTTCCACAGGGCCCCAAAACTCCAAGAATGGGGGTGGGTCCCAAGACACTTCTTCAACAGAGAAAAAGCCTTATTGTCATGTCTGTAAACAGGTTCAACAAGTTCAAAAGGGCTGTAGCCAACCCCCTTCTGTGGGACCTCTCTGTAAGCAAAGAGCAGGCAGGGTAAAAGAATGTCCCATTTCCGCCTGAGCTTCTCTGGTAATCCTTTTATCATGCCTTTTAGGGTCTTGTTAAATCTCTCCACAAGCCCATTGCATTGTGGATGATATGGGGTGGTAAACTTATAGTTTACTCCACATTCCTTCCACATTGCTTTCAGATAGCTAGACATAAAATTAGTGCCTCTATCTGATAGTACCTCCTTAGGAAAGCCCACTCTTGAGAAAACTGCAATGAGGGCCTTTGCCACCACAGGGGCTGTGGTGGTCCTTAGGGGAATAGCCTCTGGATACCTGGTGGCATGATCCACTACCACCAGTATGAATCTGTTCCCAGATGCTGTTTGGGGGTCCATTGGACCCACAATATCAATTCCAACTCTTTCAAAGGGAACTCCCACCACAGGTAGTGGTATTAGGGGGGCCTTTGTTGTGCCACCTGACTTACCACTGGCTTGGCAAGTGACACAGGAGCGACAAAACTCCTTGACATCCTCTGACATGTGAGGCCAGTGAAAGTGTGAAACAAGCCTGTCCCACGTCTTGTTCTGGCCTAAGTGTCCTGCAAGGGGAATATCATGGGCCAAGGTAAGGAGGAACCCCCTAAACTGCAGAGGTATAACCAACCTCCTGGTCATGCCAGGCTTGGGGGCTCTAGCCTCTGAGTAAAGGAGTCCATCATCCCAATACACAGTATGGGTACCTTGGGCATCCCCAGCAGCCTCAGCAGCAGCCTGCTGTCTGAGGGGTTCAAGGGAAGGGCAATCTAATTGAGCCTGCCTCAGGTCTGCCCTTGAGGGTCCCCCTGTCCCCAGAAACTCAACCTGGTCAGGTTCAAGCTCCTCAGAGACAGTCTCCTCTTGGACTGCAGAATCAGTTTCCTCTGAAACCTGATCCTCAACCTGTGGCAAGGTGGAAGGCTGAGCCTTTCCTCTCTTGCTCCTTCTCTTGGGTTGTGGCTGGTCTATTGTTTCAAGATCCACCACTGGCTCAGGAAGGCACTTCTTAGCCTGAGCCCTTGTCATGGCAAGGACATGCTCTGAAATCCCTAGCATTTCTGCATGAGTCCTGTACTCCACTTCTGACCATGCTGAGCTTTCAAGGTCATTTCCTAACAGAGAGTCTACTGGTAGGTCTGCACTCACCACAACCTTCTTTAGGCCATCAACCCCTCCCCAGGAGAAGTTCACAACTGCCACACTATGGGAAGTAGTGGAGTTGCTTGCATTGGTTACTAGGTAGCTCTCACCTAGTACAATCTGTCCAGGGTCCACAAAGTCAGGTGTCACCATTGTGACACTGGCACATGTGTCCCTGTAAGCTTGAGCCAGTTTCTCATTAATTAAGGGAGTCTGTCTGTATTTGCCCAGGTTACTGGGGCTTACTGCAGTGGGCAACTCAATGTCCACATCATACAGGAGAACTGCCTGTGTAGGGATTCTGACTAGGCCAGATCCTACTTCAATACCCAGGGTCAACCCAGCTACACCCTTGGACTGTGTTCCACCACTGCTTACTGTACTTGGGGTTGCAGTTGCTTTAGGAGCTGGAGTGGTGGGGACTGGATTTGCCTTGGTGCATTCACTGCCCCAGTGTGAAACTGATTTGCAGGTATTACACCAAGGTGTCTTTGGACCTTTGTTCTTCTTCTTCTTGTTTCCATTTTGGGAACCACCCTCCTTACTATTAGTTTGGGGGCCTGAAGACTTCTGGTCTTTTTCTTTATCTTTCTGATTACCACCCTTCTGGTCTGTTTTCTTCTGGTCACCACCTTGGTTCTGGGGTTTCTGCTTAATCCTTGTTCTGACCCATTTGTCCGCCTTCTTTCCCAATTCTTGGGGAGAGGTCAGATCAGAGTCAATAAGGTATTGATGCAACAGCTGGTTTGTACAGTTATTAAGGATCTGTTCTCTCATTATAAGATTGTACAATCCTGTATAGTCTGAAACTTTACTTCCCTGCAACCAACCCTCCAAAGCCTTAGTGGCACACTCAACGAAATCAGTCCAGTCTTGAGTCTGTGCTTTTTGGGTGTCTCTGAACAACAACCTGTATTGCTCAGTGGTTAGGCCAAACCCTTCAATAAGAGCACTCTTCAAAACAGAGTCGTTTTTGTCATCCTCAGGTCTAACTGTGAGGAGCCTGTCCCTCCCTTTCTCAGAAAAGGAGTACCATAAAATTGCAGCCCACTGATCTTGAGGAACCTGCTGTACCATGCAGGCTCTCTCCAGAGCAGTCATCCATTTGTGGATGTCATCCCCTTCTTTAAAGGGGGGCACAATTTTTGTCAGGTTTCTATTGTCATAGCCCCTGTCTTTTTCTCTTGGAAAATTGCTGCCACCAGTGGCATCTAAGCCACTTAATTTCTGCTCTCTTGCCAAGGTAAATCTAGCTTGAGCCAAGGTAAGTTTAGCTTGAGCCAGGGCTACCTCCTCCCTCTCTATTTGGAGTCTGACAGCCCTCATTCTGGCCCTATGCTCAGTCTTTTGAGAGGCAGTCATACCTCTCTCAGATTCTCTGGAGGCACTAGAAATATGAGAGTCCCCTGAGGGAGATCTCACTCTTCTGTTGCCTGGGAGAATAAGACTGTGGGATCTGGGGAGGTGCTGGCCCTCTCCATTTCCCAGTAGGTCTAAGTTGGCCTGGTTAAGCCTGGCAACTAGGACCTGGCTACCCCTCTGATCCTGATCTTCGGTGTCCTCAACATCTGAGTCCTCCTCCCCCTCCTCTCCATCTTCCTCCTGAGGGGTGTCAGTTACAGGGGGTTTCTCTCCACTTCCTGACTGTAAGGGAATTCCATTCACCTTCTCTAAGTCATCCTGTTCTAGGATGTCTATCAGGATTTGGCAGGTGGGACTTCTGCCCCTTTTTAACCCTCTTGATTTGCACAAGGCAATCAAGTCCCTTCGGGTTAGTTTGTCATAGCTGGAAGTTGCCTGGGTAAGGTCAACTGTCACAGGAGCAGACCCTGAGGCTTTTCCTGTGTCAGACATGACTCTAGTGTGGTGTAAGTGATGCACCTACCTACACTAAGTGTTTTCCTACTGTACCTTACTAGTGAGTTGTAGTCAGGGTGTGCTAATCCCTTCAACCTACAACTACTAAGTTCAGTAGAACTTAATATGCTAAGCTTTTGATTTTATATGTACCTAGAGGTACTTGATGTGATCTTTCAATTTGATACAAAGATTGCAATGGTAAAACAACAGCAAGCTCAAATCCGCACCGCTGCTCACCAATGTGAGAAGTTGGCCTGGTAGGGGATGTTTCCAATTCTGGAACCACCTACTACCTGACCAAACAATCCCTTATGGTGTCTGGTTGTAAGTCAACCTTATTAGACAAGCTATCCTAGGGGTAGCATGGACTAAGCAGCCTAAAGGCTTAACTTAAGAGGTCGTGTTAAGCGAGCTGTTTTACCACATACAATCCTGTAATATCAAATGAAAGGACACCACACAAGTATATTGTGAGAAGTTGGCCTGGTAGGGGATGTTTCCAATTCTGGAACCACCTACTACCTGACCAAACAATCCCTTATGGTGTCTGGTTGTAAGTCAACCTTATTAGACAAGCTATCCTAGGGGTAGCATGGACTAAGCAGCCTAAAGGCTTAACTTAAGAGGTCGTGTTAAGCGAGCTGTTTTACCACATACAATCCTGTAATACCAAATGAAAGGACACCACACAAGTATATATTATAAAAATATATGTGTTTATTACTAAAAACAATCCCCAGTATTCTTTATGAATAAAGGGGCACAAGCGTTAAATCAAAAGCACTGTTTAAACATACAAAGTTGCACAATTATGGATGAGGGCAGGGGGCCACTCGAACCATATACTAAACAAGTGGTATAAGAGAGGCCACTCGAACAGTGGTTAGGCCTAGGGCCTAGGGAATCGCTGGGAGCAGTCAGGACAAGCAATGCTGAAGTCGGGAATGGCCCTCGGGATTCGGGAGATGTGCGGAAAGCGCACGCATGCACCAATGTTAACCAATGGTGCGTAAAAGTTGTAAAGTTAAAGTTAAAGGACACTTCCGCTGAACCTAGAGGAACAAAACTTAACACACAGACCCTAGAGGTGTGCACCAGTGTGGGAACACCGGCGGAGCAAAGTTACCTCACCCACAGGAAGTGGGTGCACAGGGTCGAAGTGGCGTCGGGTTTTGACACGCAGGCTCTTGGTGCTTGAAGCTGAAAGGGCTGCAGGCGGGTTAAAGATGAAGTGTCCGGTGGAGTCCAAGGGTGGACTCAAGTTGTAGAGTACCTGAAAGCAGAGGGGACAGAGTCTGGGTCACTCAGCAGTGACCAGGGTGGAACCAGGACGGAACCAGGCAATGTCGGGCGCAATCAGGTGGTCGTCGAGGAGCTTCTCTCCGCTGTCACGTGGGCTCTGGGGCATCTGCGACGTCCAGGAGCAGGTCACGATCTGTCCCACGCAGGCTCTCACCGTCGGTGCAGTCGGCTTCCGGTTTGAAGAAAACAAGCCTTGGTAAGAGCAATCCACGCGGGATCGGAAGATTGCTTCTCACTCGGACCAGGAAGGTCAGAGTCGGGGCTCCTTTTCAGGGGAGCTGGTGTGGATCTGGAGCAACCAGAATCACAAGTCTTCTTAGGTAGTTCGTCGGCACAGGGACCACAAGCCAGCTGGCAAGTGACCGGGCCAACGCGTTGAGCCAAATTGTGCCAAAGGGCCCCACGCAGCACTCGTCGAGTGTGGAGGGCTGAACTTTGGCTCAGGAGTAGCTCAGGGTGGGGGCTTCTCAAACCCCGGTGCACAGCTTCGAGGGTCACTCGTGGGCTGCGCGGTCAGCGTCTCGTGGTCAATTCAAGATGGCGTGCCCCACGCTTCCGGTCGCCTCCACGGGTCTCAGCTTTGCAGGGACTGTGGATCGGGCTTTTAGAAGCTGGGCAGGCTTGATCTCGTCCATCTCAGTCGCTCGAGTTCCGGCAGGAACTGCAACTAAGTAGACGTCGAGGGCTGGATGGTGCCTGCTGCTGCAGGGTGGTCACTCCTTGACCACAAGGGAGATTCTTTGGGCTTCCACGTTGAAATGGAGGGCGAAGGGTCCAGAATATCGTTTCAAATGTTTCTTCCAGGAAATCTGATGTGCATTGGCGCTGCTCCCACTCTTATTCGAATCTGGGGGGCGTGATTACCTGCTAGGTCCCCTCCTATGGGTGGGACCCAGGAAGTGGGTGGATACACCCCCTTCCTTTGATCCAGGCCGCCCTGGCACGAGGGCTGGAGTGCCCCAGAACCGGTTTGGCCGGATTATGCAAGGGGCAGCCTTGTGCGCCCCAAGCAGTGTCTGGTTTCTTTCAAACCTCCCTGCTACAATACACTATCTCCTGTCTGGAGGGCGGTGACACCCTCCTGTGACAGGAAACCCTTTGTCCAGGACCCCCTTGACTGAGTTTCGGTCAGCTCCAGGGGTCCAGACATTTGTCTGTGGCAGAGGCATCCATTTTGTGGATCTTAAGGTCTTTGGAGAAATCAACCGCATTAAAGTAAAGTAACATGTCTTACCCCTCTAGAGGGGTGGAATGCCATCCCCGTCGCCAGAACTGGCGAGGGGATGGTATTCCAAAGCGTATGACACCTTACACGACATGTTTTGATAAAGCCAAACCAAAGTTGCTAAATAACCGCGAGGATTATAAGGCACTTAATAGTATATGGTATGGCATTATCCTGAAACAGCGTAGGGATTTGTTCCCGACGGCTGCAGACAGGCTCAGCTCATGCTAGAGCTCCATCTCACATAAAACCACGCACTCAGCCTCCAGGATTGATGAGGCCTTTCTATAGGAGTGGCTCACAGGTTTACATGTGTCCAGATATAGGTTTAGACATAGGTATACTATATCTAAGCAAGGGGTGTGTACACCACCTTACCCCAGCTGAGTGATCAGCCAGTTGTGTCAATTTAAGAACCAGCCAGGGGTGGCAAAAGATATGCTGCAGCCCCTGGTAGGCCTTAGTGGCTCCTATGCCCTGTGCACCTATAGTGCACTATACAGGGGCTGACAAGGAGTCCATTTCCAATTGGTATGTGCCTATAGCACATGTGTCATTAATTTAGTGAGAGAACAGCAGGCTGGGGGTCTGATCAGCAGGCCCACAGCCTCAGTAGTCGAAAACCAGTGAAGCAAAAAGCAAAAAATTTGGGGTGACCATAGGATAGCAGACCCTACTCTCCTACACAACCCCCCCCCAAACGCAGGGACATTAAACTAACCTTGACCAGATAAGTCTTCATGTTCTAAGTGGAAGTACCTGGAGAGACCCTCTGCATTACCATGGTCAGTCCCTGGGCGGTGCTCCACTGTAAAGTCCATCCCCTGTAGGGAAATGGACCACCTGAGCAGTTTGGGATTTTCACCCTTCATCTGATTAAGCCACAAGAGGGGCTTATGGTCTGTTTGCACCAGGAAGTGAGTTCCAAACAAGTAGGACCTCAACTTCTTTAATGCCCAAACCACAGCAAAGGCCTCCCTCTCAATGGCTGACCAACGTTTTTCTCTTGGGGTTAGCCTCCTGCTAATGAAAGCAATTGGCTGGTCTTGACCATCTTGATTAAGTTGTGAGAGTACAGCTCCCACCCCCAACTCAGAAGCATCTGTCTGAACAATGAACTGTTTGGAGTAGTCAGGACTCTTTAGGATAGGTGCAGAGCACATGGCCTTCTTCAGGTCTTCAAATGCCTTCTGACAGCTAACTGTCCACTGAACCTTTTTTGGCATCTTCTTGGATGTCAAGTCATTTAATGGTGTCACTATAGACCCATAGTTCTTCACAAACTTCCTGTAATACCCAGTCAGGCCCAAGAAGGCTCTGACTTGTGTCTGGGTAACTGGAGGAGCCCAGTCCTGTATGGCCTGGATTTTGCTCTCCAGTGGCTGAACCTGGCCTCCACCAACTAGGTGGCCCAGGTATACAACCTTACTCTGCCCTATCTGGCACTTAGTGGCCTTGATAGTTAGGCCTGCCTTTTGCAGGGCCTCCAAAACTCTCTTCAGGTGGATCAGGTGATCCTCCCAGGTGGAGCTAAAGACAGCAATATCATCCAGATAAGCTGCACAAAAGTCATCCAACCCAGTAAGGACTTGGTTCACCAACCTTTGGAAAGTGGCAGGTGCATTCTTCAAACCAAAGGGCATTACCACAAACTGATAATGTCCACTAGGGGTAGAGAATGCTGTCTTGGCCTTTGACTCCTCAGCTAGTCTGATTTGCCAGTAGCCAGCTTTCAGATCGAATGTGCTCAGAAACTTGGCAGAAGCCAATCTGTCAATGAGCTCATCTGCTCTTGGAATGGGGTGAGCATCTGTCCTAGTGACAGCATTGAGACCCCTGTAATCCACGCAAAACCTCATTTCTCTCTTACCATCTTGGGTATGAGGTTTTGGCACCAGGACTACTGGGCTGGCCCATGGGCTCTCTGATGGCTCAATCACTCCAAGCTCTAACATCTTTTGCACCTCAGCCTTGATGCAGTCTCTGACATGGTCAGGTTGCCTGTAGATCTTATTCTTGACAGGCAGACTGTCACCAGTGTCCACAACATGGGTACACCAGTCAGTCTGGCTGGGTGTGAGTGAAAACAAATGCCTGTGGGCCTGCAAAACTTGTCTGCAGTCCATCTGTTGCTGGTCAGTGAGGCTGCCTGCCAAGGCTACTCCATCAACTGAACCATCATCAGGGTTCTGGGAAAGCAGGTCTGGGAGAGGGTCACTCTCTTCCTCCTGTTCCCCATCTGTGGCCATGAGCAAGCTCATGTCCTCCCTATCCACAAATGCTTTCAAGCGATTCACATGGATTACCCTGTGAGGGCTCCTGGGTGTTCCAAAGTCTACCAAGTAGGTGACTTCCCCCTTCTTCTCAATAATAGGATAGGGTCCACTCCATTTGTCTTGGAGTGCTGCTGGAGCCACTGGCTCCAGTACCCACACCTTCTGTCCTGGTTGGAACTCTACCAGCACAGCCTTTTGGTCATGCCAAGCTTTCTGCAATTCTTGGCTGGCCTCCAGGTTTTTGGATGCTCTTTCCATGTACTCAGCCATCCTGGAGCGGAGACCAAGTACATAGTCCACTATGTCTAGTTTGGGCTTTTTGAGAGGTAACTCCCATCCTTCCTTCACCAAACACAATGGACCCCTCACAGGGTGGCCAAACAAAAGTTCAAAAGGGCTGTAGCCAACCCCCTTTTGTGGGACCTCTCTGTAAGCAAAGAGCAGGCAGGGTAAAAGAATGTCCCATTTCCGCCTGAGCTTCTCTGGTAATCCTTTTATCATGCCTTTAAGGGTCTTGTTAAATCTCTCCACAAGCCCATTGCACTGTGGATGATATGGGGTGGTAAACTTATAGTTTACTCCACATTCCTTCCACATTGCTTTCAGATAGCTGGACATAAAGTTCGTCCCTCTATCTGATAGTACCTCCTTAGGAAAGCCCACTCTTGAGAAAACTGCAATGAGGGCCTTTGCCACCACAGGTGCTGTGGTGGTCCTTAGGGGAATAGCCTCTGGGTACCTGGTGGCATGATCCACTACCACCAGTATGAATCTGTTCCCAGATGCTGTTTGGGGGTCCATTGGACCCACAATATCAATTCCAACTCTCTCAAAGGGGACCCCTACCACAGGTAGTGGTATTAGGGGGGCCTTTGTTGTGCCACCTGACTTACCACTGGCTTGGCAAGTGACACAGGAGCGACAAAACTCCTTGACATCCTCTGACATGTGAGGCCAGTGAAAGTGTGGAACAAGCCTGTCCCACGTCTTGTTCTGGCCTAAGTGTCCTGCAAGGGGAATATCATGGGCCAAGGTAAGGAGGAATCCCCTAAACTGCAGAGGTATCACCAACCTCCTGGTCATGCCAGGCTTGGGGGCTCTAGCCTCTGAGTAAAGGAGTCCCTCATCCCAATACACAGTATGGGTACCTTGGGCATCCCCAGCAGCCTCAGCAGCAGCCTGCTGTCTGAGGGGTTCAAGGGAAGGGCAATCTAGTTGAGCCTGCCTCAGGTCTGCCCTTGAGGGTCCCCCTGTCCCCAGAAACTCAACCTGGTCAGGTTCAAGTTCCTCAGAGACAGTCTCCTCTTGGACTGCAGAATCAGTTTCCTCTGAAACCTGATCCTCAACCTGGGGGAAGGTGGAAGGCGAGGCCTTTCCTCTCTTGCTCCTTCTCTTGGGTTGTGGCTGGTCTATTGTCTCAAGATCCACCACTGGTTCAGGAAGGCACTTCTTAGCCTGAGCCCTTGTCATGGCAAGGACATGCTCTGAAATCCCTAGCATTTCTGCATGAGTCCTGTACTCCACTTCTGACCATGCTGAGCTTTCAAGGTCATTGCCTAACAGACAGTCTACTGGTAGGTCTGCACTCACCACAACTTTCTTTAGGCCATCAACCCCTCCCCAGGAGAAGTTCACAACTGCCACACTATGGGAGGTAGTGGAGTTGCTTGCATTGGTTACTAGGTAGCTCTCTCCTAGTACAATCTGTCCAGGGTCCACAAAGCCAGGGGTCACCATGGTGACACTAGCACATGTGTCCCTGTAAGCTTGAGCCAGTTTCTCATTTATTAAGGGAGTCTGCCTGTATTTGCCCAGGTTGGTGGGGCTTACTGCAGTGGGCAACTCAATGTCCACATCATACAGGAGAACTGCCTGTGTAGGGACTCTGACTAGGCCAGATCCTACTTCAATACCCAGGGTCAACCCAGCTACACCCTTGGACTGTGTTCCACCACTGCTTACTGTACTTGGGGTTGCAGTTGCTTTAGGAGCTGTAGTGGAGGGAACTGGATTTGCCTTGGTGCACTCACTGCCCCAGTGTGAAACTGATTTGCAGGTATTACACCAAGGTGTCTTTGGACCTTTGTTCTTCTTCTTCTTGTTACCATTTTGGGAACCACCCTCCTTACTATTAGTTTGGGGGCCTGAAGACTTCTGGTCTTTTTCTTTATCTTTCTGATTCTGATTACCACCTGTAGGAAGGTGGCTACCTGACTATGGTTACCCCAGATTTTTGCCTGTGTTTAGCTGGTTTTTTGACTTAGTTGACCTGGTTCCCTGCTAATCAGGGCCCCAGGCCATCTGCTCTCTCTGTAAAATGGATTCCATGTACCCTAGGTACATACCAATTGGAAATGGACTCCTTGTCAGCCCCTGTAGAATGCACTATAGGTTCACAGGGCACAGGAGCCACTAAGGCCTACCAGGGGCTGCAGCATATCTTTTGCCACCCCTGGCTGGTTCTTAAATTGACACAACTGGCTGATCACTCAGCTGGGGTAAGGTGGTGTACACACCCCTTGCTTAGATATAGTATACCTATGTCTAAACCTATATCTGGACACATGTAAACCTGTGAGCCACTCCTATAGAAAGGCCTCATCAATCCTGGAGGCTGAGTGCGTGGTTTTATGTGAGATGGAGCTCTAGCATGAGCTGAGCCTGTCTGCAGCCGTCGGGAACAAATCCCTAAGCTGTTTCAGGATAATGCCATACCATATACTATTAAGTGCCTTATAATCCTCGCGGTTATTTAGCAACTTTGGTTTGGCTTTATCAAAACATGTCGTGTAAGGTGTCATACGCTTTGGAATACCATCCCCTCGCCAGTTCTGGCGACGGGGATGGCATTCCACCCCTCTAGAGGGGTAAGACATGTTACTTTACTGTAATGCGGTTGATTTCTCCAAAGACCTTAAGATCCACAAAATGGATGCCTCTGCCACAGACAAATGTCTGGACCCCTGGAGCTGACCGAAACTCAGTCAAGGGGGTCCTGGACAAAGGGTTTCCTGTCACAGGAGGGTGTCACCGCCCTCCAGACAGGAGATAGTGTATTGTAGCAGGGAGGTTTGAAAGAAACCAGACACTGCTTGGGGCGCACAAGGCTGCCCCTTGCATAATCCGGCCAAACCGGTTCTGGGGCACTCCAGCCCTCGTGCCAGGGCGGCCTGGATCAAAGGAAGGGGGTGTATCCACCCACTTCCTGGGTCCCACCCATAGGAGGGGACCTAGCAGGTAATCACGCCCACCAGATTCGAATAAGAGTGGGAGCAGTGCCAATGCACATCAGATTTCCTGGAAGAAACATTAGAAACGAAACTCTGGACCCTTGGACTCCCATTTCAACTTGGAAGCCCGAAGAATCTCCCTTGTGGTCAAGGAGTGACCACCCTGCAGCAGCAGGCACCATCCAGCCCTCGACGTCTACTTAGTTGCAGTTCCCGCCGGAACTTGAGCGACTGAGATCGACGAGATCAAGCCTGCCCAGCTTCTAACAGCCCGATCCACAGTCCCTGCAAGGCTGAGACCCGTGGAGGCGACCGGAAGCGTGGGGCACGCCATCTTGAATTGACCACGAGACGCTGACCGTGCAGCCCACGAGTGACCCTCGAAGCTGTGCACCGGGGTTTGAGAAGCCCCCACCCTGAGCTACTCCTGAGCCGAAGTTCAGCCCTCCACACTCGACGAGTGCTGCGTGGGGCCCTTTGGCACGTTTTGGCTCAACGCGTTGGCCCGGTCACTTGCCAGCTGGCTTGTGGTCCCTGTGCCGACAAACTACAAAAGAAGACTTGTGATTCTGGTTGCTCCAGATCCACACCAGCTCCCCTAAAAAGGAGCCCCGACTCTGACCTTCCTGGTCCGAGTGAGAAGCAATCTTCCGATCCCGCGTGGATTGCTCTTGCCAAGGCTTGTTTGCTCCAAACCGGAAGCCGACTGCACCGACGGTGAGAGCCTGCGTGGGACAGATCGTGACCTGCTCCTGGACGTCGCAGATGCCCCAGAGCCCACGTGACAGCGGAGAGAAGCTCCTCGACGACCACCTGATTGCGCCCGACATTGCCTGGTTCCGTCCTGGTTCCACCCTGGTCACTGCTGAGTGACCCAGACTCTGTCCCCTCTGCTTTCAGGTACTCTACAACTTGAGTCCACCCTTGGACTCCACCGGACACTTCATCTTTAACCCGCCTGCAGCCCTTTCAGCTTCAAGCACCAAGAGCCTGCGAGTCAAAACCCGACGTCACTTCGACCCTGTGCACCCACTTCCTGTGGGTGAGGTAACTTTGCTCCGCCGGTGTTCCCACACTGGTGCACACCTCTAGGGTCGGTGTGTTAAGTTTTGTTCCTCTAGGTTCAGCGGAAGTGTCCTTTAACTTTAACTTTACAACTTTTACGCACCATTGGTTAACATTGGTGCGTGCGTGCGCTTTCCGCACATCTCCCGAATCCCGAGGGCCATTCCCGACTTCAGCATTGCTTGTCCTGACTGCTCCCAGCGATTCCCTAGGCCCTAGGTCTAACCACTGTTCGAGTGGCCTCTCTTATACCACTTGTTTAGTATATGGTTCGAGTGGCCCCCAGCCCTCATCCATAATTGTGCAACTTTGTATGTTTAAACAGTGCTTTTGATTTAACGCTTGTGCCCCTTTATTCATAAAGAATACTGGGGATTGTTTTTAGTAATAAACACATATATTTTTATAATATATACTTGTGTGGTGTCCTTTCATTTGGTATTACAGGATTGTATGTGGTAAAACAGCTCGCTTAACACGACCTCTTAAGTTAAGCCTTTAGGCTGCTTAGTCCATGCTACCCCTAGGATAGCTTGTCTAATAAGGTTGACTTACAACCAGACACCATAAGGGATTGTTTGGTCAGGTAGTAGGTGGTTCCAGAATTGGAAACATCCCCTACCAGGCCAACTTCTCACATTGGTGAGCAGCGGTGCGGATTTGAGCTTGCTGTTGTTTTACCATTGCAATCTTTATATCAAATTGAAAGATCACATCAAGTACCTCTAGGTACATATAAATCAAAAGCTTAGCATATTAAGTTCTACTGAACTTAGTAGTTGTAGGTTGAAGGGAGTAGCACACCCCTGACTACAACTCACTAGCAAGGTCCAGTAGGAAAACACTTAGTGTAGGTAAGTGCACCACTTACACCTCACTAGTAACCATGTCTGACACAGGAAAGGCCTCAGGGTCTAGTCCTGTGACAGTTGACCCTACCCAGGCAACTTTTGGATATGACAAGTTAACCCGCAGAGACTTGATTGCCTTGTGCAAAGCAAGAGGGTTAAAAAGGGGCAGAAACCCCACCTGCCAAATCCTGGTAGAAATCCTAGAACAGGATGACTTAGAGAAAGTGAAGGAAGCTTCCCTAGAAACAGGAAATGGAGGGAACCCCCCTGTAGTTGATCCCCCTGAAGAGGAGGAGGATGATGAAGATGAGGACTCAGAGGTTGAGGACTTGGAAGTACAGGATCAGGGTAGCTAGGTTCCAGTTGGTAGGCTTAGCCAGGCCAACTTGGACCTACTGGGGAATGGAGAGGGCCTGCCCCTCCCCAGAACCCAACATGTGATTCTCCCAGGCAACAGAAGAGTGAGATCTCCCTCAGGGGACTCTCATATTTCTAGTGCCTCCAGAGAATCAGAGAGAGGCATGACTGCTTCTCAGAAAGCTGAGCATAGGGCCAGAATGAGGGCTGTCCAACTCCAAATAGAGAGGGAGGAGGTAGCCTTGGCTCAAGCTAAACTTAGCATGGCCCAAGCTAAACTTGCCTTGGCAAGAGAGCAGAAATTGTGTGGCTTAGATGCCACTGGTGGCAGCAATATTCCAAAAGAGAAACCCAGGTCCTATGATAGTAGAAACCTGACAAAGATTGTGCCCCCCTTCAAAGAAGGGGATGACATCCACAAATGGATGACTGCTCTTGAGAGAGCCTGCATGGTACAGCAGGTTCCTGAGGAACAGTGGGCAGCAATCTTATGGTACTCCTTTTCAGAGAAAGGGAGGGACAAGCTCCTCACTGTCAGACATGAGGATGCAAACAAATACAAAGTCCTGAAGAGTGTTCTGATAGATGGGTTTGGCTTAACCACTGAACAGTACAGGTTGAAGTTCAGAGATACCCAGAAGACACAGACTCAGGACTGGACTGATTTTGTAGATTGTGCTACTAAGGCTCTGGAGGGTTGGCTACATGGCAGCAAAGTACATGACTTTACAGGATTGTATAATTTGATTATGAGGGAGCAGATCCTAAGTAATTGTCAGAACCAGCTCTTACACCAGCACCTGGTAGACTCTGATCTGACCTCTCCCCAAGAATTGGGAAAGAAGGCAGACAAATGGGTCAGAACCAGGATTAGGCCTAAGAATCAGGACAGTAACCAGAAGAAGGAGTCTACCAAGCCTCAAGATAAGGGTGGGGATAAAAATAAAGAAAAGACTTCCCCAGGGCCCCAAAACTCCAAGGATGGGGGTGGGTCCCAAGACACTTCTTCAACTGAGAAAAAGCCTTATTGTTATGCCTGTAAACAGGTGGGGCATTACAAAACAGACAACTGTTGTCCCAAGAATAACAATAAAGAAAATATACCTCCAAAGCCAGCTTCCACACCTCCTGTTACTGTCAGCAGTAATCCCCCAGGAAGTGGAAGCACACCCAGGAATCTGGGTGGGTTTACTGTTGGAGCTCAGGTAGACCCTGGCCTATCCAGGTCCCCATCACCCAATGATCTTGTTTATGAAACTGGCATGGGGTTTGCCAACTTCTCTGCTTGCCCAAATACTTTGAGCAAGTATAGACAAGAACCCATCATCAATGGTTTGAAAGTTGAGGCTTTTAGAGACACAGGGGCTAGCATCACCATGGTGGCTGATGGCATAGTCCCCTCTAAGCAACTTTTACCTGGTGCCACATACCAGGTTACAAACATTGATGGAATCCAAACAAATCATCCCATGGCAGTAGTAAGTCTCAGCTGGGGAGGTGTCATTGGCCCAAAGAGAGTGGCAGTGTCACCAAACTTGCCTGTAGACTGCCTACTTGGTAATGATTTGGAGATCTCAGCCTGGGCTGAGGTTGAACAGGAAACCCATTCTAGAATGGTGAATTCCAATGGAAAGGTTAGTGGGGCTGTAATGGCTACAGCCCCAATTCAAGATGTCCTTCCTGAAAAGGTTGGTAGGGCGGAGAAACTCTCTGCCCCATCTTTAGCAAAAGCTCTTCCTGAACAGAATAGCAAAGCTGTTATGATAACAACAGAAACCCAAACTGAGTCTCCTCCTGAAAAGGTTGGTGGGGCTGTGATGGCCACAGCCCAAACTCAAACTGACACGTGTGTTGTGAAACCTGAAATGATGGATAACTCCACACAAACTGAGAGCATGGAGGAGGAAGAGAAATCTCCCCCTCACCAGACTTTAGGACAGGATCAGCCTCCTCAGGGAACTGATCTTACCCCTGATGAAGGAACTGCCCCAGAGGTGGTTGGGCCTAGCCTGACAGAACCTCTGATGTCAGTGGACCCTTCTCAGGTGGGACCCAGTCTGGAGCAGGTAACCTGCCCCTCTCTACCTTGCCTTAGCCAGCCCAGGGCTGCAGAGGACAAGAAGGACAGTGAGACCCAGAGGGCCCCCTGTCAAATAAAGCACCCCCATCAAAAGATTAGGTGCACCAAAACTAGTAGCCCTAGTAAGGTGAAAACTTTAAAAACTCCTGAGGGAGCCCCCTTAAAAACAGTTAGGGACCTCCCACAGATGGATTCTGTTGGGCACAGCCAAACCTGGGACCCAAGGGGCCCAAACCTGAACTGTCCCTCCAGCAAGCCAAACAGAGGGACCCAGCCTCCAGCTTTAGGTAGCCAGAGGTTGACCCTGAGAGCACAGTGCAACTCAGTTAAAGAGAGAAAGGCACACATGGTAGAAGATAATTGGAGGAAGCTAAGCCCTAAATTAGTAGAGCCTCGCTTCAATACCCCATATCCAAACCACCCTTTAACTTTGCATAAACACACCCAAGGTAGTGATTCCCTATGGTGGAGACCCTCTAATACCCAAAGGGTGAGGGACTGCTTAGTGGACCATGAGACAGGGAGTACCCATGCTAGTGCAGGTACTTCCTTATATGGCCACTGTAGGAAGGTGGCTACCTGACTATGGTTACCCCAGATTTTTTGCCTGTGTTTAGCTGTTTTTTTGACTTAGTTGACCTGGTTCCCTGCTAATCAGGGCCCCAGGCCATCTGCTCTCTCTGTAAAATGGATTCCATGTACCCTAGGTACATACCAATTGGAAATGGACTCCTTGTCAGCCCCTGTAGAATGCACTATAGGTGCACAGGGCATAGGAGCCACCAAGGCCTACCAGGGGCTGCAGCATATCTTTTGCCACCCCTGGCTGGTTCTTAAATTGACACAACTGGCTGATCACTCAGCTGGGGTAAGGTGGTGTACACACCCCTTGCTTAGATATAGTATACCTATGTCTAAACCTATATCTGGACACATGTAAACCTGTGAGCCACTCCTATAGAAAGGCCTCATCAATCCTGGAGGCTGAGTGCGTGGTTTTATGTGAGATGGAGCTCTAGCATGAGCTGAGCCTGTCTGCAGCCGTCGGGAACAAATCCCTAAGCTGTTTCAGGATAATGCCATACCATATACTATTAAGTGCCTTATAATCCTCGCGGTTATTTAGCAACTTTGGTTTGGCTTTATCAAAACATGTCGTGTAAGGTGTCATACGCTTTGGAATACCATCCCCTCGCCAGTTCTGGCGACGGGGATGGCATTCCACCCCTCTAGAGGGGTAAGACATGTTACTTTACTTTAATGCGGTTGATTTCTCCAAAGACCTTAAGATCCACAAAATGGATGCCTCTGCCACAGACAAATGTCTGGACCCCTGGAGCTGACCGAAACTCAGTCAAGGGGGTCCTGGACAAAGGGTTTCCTGTCACAGGAGGGTGTCACCGCCCTCCAGACAGGAGATAGTGTATTGTAGCAGGGAGGTTTGAAAGAAACCAGACACTGCTTGGGGCGCACAAGGCGGCCCCTTGCATAATCCGGCCAAACCGGTTCTGGGGCACTCCAGCCCTCGTGCCAGGGCGGCCTGGATCAAAGGAAGGGGGTGTATCCACCCACTTCCTGGGTCCCACCCATAGGAGGGGACCTAGCAGGTAATCACGCCCACCAGATTCGAATAAGAGTGGGAGCAGTGCCAATGCACATCAGATTTCCTGGAAGAAACATTAGAAACGAAACTCTGGACCCTTGGACTCCCATTTCAACTTGGAAGCCCGAAGAATCTCCCTTGTGGTCAAGGAGTGACCACCCTGCAGCAGCAGGCACCAGCCAGCCCTCGACGTCTACTTAGTTGCAGTTCCCGCCGGAACTCGAGCAACTGAGATCAACGAGATCAAGCCTGCCCAGCTTTTAACAGCCCGATCCACAGTCCCTGCAAAGCTGAGACCCGTGGAGGCGACCGGAAGCGTGGGACACGCCATCTTGAATTGACCACGAGACGCTGACCGTGCAGCCCACGAGTGACCCTCGAAGCTGTGCTCCGGGGTTTGAGAAGCCCCCACCCTGAGCTACTCCTGAGCCGAAGTTCAGCCCTCCACACTCGACGAATGCTGCGTGGGGCCCTTTGGCACGATTTGGCTCAACGCGTTGGCCCGGTCACTTGCCAGCTGGCTTGTGGTCCCTGTGCCGACGAACTACAAAAGAAGACTTGTGATTCTGGTTGCTCCAGATCCACACCAGCTCCCCTGAAAAGGAGCCCCGACTCTGACCTTCCTGGTCCGAGTGAGAAGCAATCTTCCGATCCCGTGTGGATTGCTCTTACCAAGGCTTGTTTGCTCCAAACCGGAAGCCGACTGCACCGACGGTGAGAGCCTGCGTGGGACAGATTGTGACCTGCTCCTGGACGTCGCAGACGCCCCAGAGCCCACGTGACAGCGTAGAGAAGCTCCTCGACGACCACCTGATTGCGCCCGACATTGCCTGGTTCCGTCCTGGTTCCACCCTGGTCACTGCTGAGTGACCCAGACTCTGTCCCCTCTGCTTTCAGGTACTCTACAACTTGAGTCCACCCTTGGACTCCACCGGACACTTCATCTTCAACCCGCCTGCAGCCCTTTCAGCTTCAAGCACCAAGAGCCTGCGAGTCAAAACCCGACGTCACTTCGACCCTGTGCACCCACTTCCTGTGGGTGAGGTAACTTTGCTCCGCCGGTGTTCCCACACTGGTGCACACCTCTAGGGTCTGTGTGTTAAGTTTTGTTCTCCTAGGTTCAGCGGAAGTGTCCTTTAACTTTAACTCTACAACTTTTACGCACCATTGGTTAACATTGGTGCATGCGTGCGCTTTCCGCACTGCACCCGAATCCCGCGGGCTTTTCCCGACTTCAGCACTGCTTGTCCCGACTGCTCCCAGCGATTCCCTAGGCCCTAGGCCTAACCACTGTTCGATTGGTATCTCTTATACCACTTGTTTAGTATATGGTTCGAGTGGCCCCCTGCCCTCATCCATAATTGTGCAACTTTGTATGTTTAAACAGTGCTTTTGATTTAACGCTTGTGCCCCTTTATTCATAAAGAATACTGGGGATTGTTTTTAGTAATAAACACATATATTTTTATAATATATACTTGTGTGGTGTCCTTTCATTTGGTATTACAGGATTGTATGTGGTAAAACAGCTCGCTTAACACGACCTCTTAAGTTAAGCCTTTAGGCTGCTTAGTCCATGCTACCCCTAGGATAGCTTGTCTAATAAGGTTGACTTACAACCAGACACCATAAGGGGATTGTTTGGTCAGGTAGTAGGTGGTTCCAGAATTGGAAACATCCCCTACCAGGCTAACTTCTCACATTGGTGAGCAGCGGTGCGGATTTGAGCTTGCTGTTGTTTTACCATTGCAATCTTTATATCAAATTGAAAGATCACATCAAGTACCTCTAGGTACATATAAAATCAAAAGCTTAGCATATTAAGTTCTACTGAACTTAGTAGTTGTAGGTTGAAGGGAGTAGCACACCCCTGACTACAAACTCACTAGCAAGGTCCAGTAGGAAAACACTTAGTGTAGGTAAGTGCACCACTTACACCTCACTAGTAACCATGTCTGACACAGGAAAGGCCTCAGGGTCTAGTCCTGCGACAGTTGACCCTACCCAGGCAACTTTTGGATATGACAAGTTAACCCGCAGAGACTTGATTGCCTTGTGCAAAGCAAGAGGGTTAAAAAGGGGCAGAAACCCCACCTGCCAAATCCTGGTAAACATCCTAGAACAGGATGACTTAGAGAAAGCGAAGGAAGCTTCCCTAGAAACAGGAAATGGAGGGAACCCCCCTGTAGATGATCCCCCTGAAGAGGAGGAGGATGATGAAGATGAGGACTCAGAGGTTGAGGACTTGGAAGTACAGGATCAGGGTAGCCAGGTTCCAGTTGGTAGGCTTAGCCAGGCCAACTTGGACCTACTGGGGAATGGAGAGGGCCTGCCCCTCCCCAGAACCCAACATGTGATTCTCCCAGGCAACAGAAGAGTGAGATCTCCCTCAGGGGACTCTCATATTTCTAGTGCCTCCAGAGAATCAGAGAGAGGCATGACTGCTTCTCAGAAAGCTGAGCATAGGGCCAGAATGAGGGCTGTCCAACTCCAAATAGAGAGGGAGGAGGTAGCCTTGGCTCAAGCTAAACTTAGCATGGCCCAAGCTAAACTTGCCTTGGCAAGAGAGCAGAAATTGTGTGGCTTAGATGCCACTGGTGGCAGCAATATTCCAAAAGAGAAACCCAGGTCCTATGATAGTAGAAACCTGACAAAGATTGTGCCCCCCTTCAAAGAAGGGGATGACATCCACAAATGGATGACTGCTCTTGAGAGAGCCTGCATGGTACAGCAGGTTCCTGAGGAACAGTGGGCAGCAATCTTATGGTACTCCTTTTCAGAGAAAGGGAGGGACAAGCTCCTCACTGTCAGACATGAGGATGCAAACAATTACAAAGTCCTGAAGAGTGTTCTGATAGATGGGTTTGGCTTAACCACTGAACAGTACAGGTTCAAGTTCAGAGACACCCAGAAGACACAGACTCAGGACTGGACTGATTTTGTAGATTGTGCTACTAAGGCTCTGGAGGGTTGGCTACATGGCAGCAAAGTACATGACTTTACAGGATTGTATAATTTGATTATGAGGGAGCAGATCCTAAGTAATTGTCAGAACCAGCTCTTACACCAGCACCTGGTAGACTCTGATCTGACCTCTCCCCAAGAATTGGGAAAGAAGGCAGACAAATGGGTCAGAACCAGGATTAGGCCTAAGAATCAGGACAGTAACCAGAAGAAGGAGTCTACCAAGCCTCAAGATAAGGGTGGGGATAAAAATAAAGAAAAGACTTCCCCAGGGCCCCAAAACTCCAAGGATGGGGGTGGGTCCCAAGACACTTCTTCAACTGAGAAAAAGCCTTATTGTTATGCCTGTAAACAGGTGGGGCATTACAAAACAGACAACTGTTGTCCCAAGAATAACAATAAAGAAAATATACCTCCAAAGCCAGCTTCCACACCTCCTGTTACTGTCAGCAGTAATCCCCCAGGAAGTGGAAGCACACCCAGGAATCTGGGTGGGTTTACTGTTGGAGCTCAGGTGGACCCTGGCCTATCCAGGTCCCCATCACCCAATGATCTTGTCTATGAGACTGGCATGGGGTTTGCCAACTTCTCTGCTTGCCCAAATACTTTGAGCAAGTATAGACAAGAACCCATCATCAATGGTTTGAAAGTTGAGGCTTTTAGAGACACAGGGGCTAGCATCACCATGGTGGCTGATGGCATAGTGCCCTCTAAGCAACTTTTACCTGGTGCCACATACCAGGTTACAAACATTGATGGAATCCAAACCAATCATCCCATGGCAGTAGTAAGTCTCAGCTGGGGAGGTGTCATTGGCCCAAAGAGAGTGGCAGTGTCACCAAACTTGCCTGTAGACTGCCTACTTGGTAATGATTTGGAGATCTCAGCCTGGGCTGAGGTTGAACAGGAAACCCATTCTAGAATGGTGAATTCCAATGGAAAGGTTAGTGGGGCTGTAATGGCTACAGCCCCAATTCAAGATGTCCTTCCTGAAAAGGTTGGTAGGGCTGAGAAACTCTCTGCCCCATCTTTAGCAAAAGCTCTTCCTGAACAGAATAGCAAAGCTGTTATGATAACAGCAGAAACCCAAACTGAGTCTCCTCCTGAAAAGGTTGGTGGGGCTGTGATGGCCACAGCCCAAACTCAAACTGACACGTGTGTTGTGAAACCTGAAATGATGGATAACTCCACACAAACTGAGAGCATGGAGGAGGAAGAGAAATCTCCCCCTCACCAGACTTTAGGACAGGATCAGCCTCCTCAGGGAACTGATCTTACCCCTGATGAAGGAACTGCCCCAGAGGTGGTTGGGCCTAGCCTGACAAAACCTCTGATGTCAGTGGACCCTTCTCAGGTGGGACCCAGTCTGGAGCAGGTAACCTGCCCCTCTCTACCTTGCCTTAGCCAGCCCAGGGCTGCAGAGGACAAGAAGGACAGTGAGACCCAGAGGGCCCCCTGTCAAATAAAGCACCCCCATCAAAAGATTAGGTGCACCAAAACTAGTAGCCCTAGTAAGGTGAAAACTTTAAAAACTCCTGAGGGAGCCCCCTCAAAAACAGTTAGGGACCTCCCACAGATGGATTCTGTTGGGCACAGCCAAACCTGGGACCCAAGGGGCCCAAACCTGAACTGTCCCTCCAGCAAGCCAAACAGAGGGACCCAGCCTCCAGCTTTAGGTAGCCAGAGGTTGACCCTGAGATCACAGTGCAACTCAGTTAAAGAGAGAAAGGCACACATGGTGGAAGATAATTGGAGGAAGCTAAGCCCTAAATTAGTAGAGCCTCGCTTCAATACTCCATATCCAAACCAGCCTTTAACTTTGCATAAACACACCCAAGGTAGTGATTCCCTATGGTGGAGACCCTCTAATACCCAAAGGGTGAGGGACTGCTTAGTGGACCATGAGACAGGGGGTACCCATGCTAGTGCAGGTACTTCCTTATATGGCCACTCAGGCAATATAGGCTTACCTGGCCAAGGATAGCCTTATCTCCTTTCGTTTGGGGGGGGGGTTATGTAGGAAGGTGGCTACCTGACTATGGTTACCCCAGATTTTTTGCCTGTGTTTAGCTGTTTTTTTGACTTAGTTGACCTGGTTCCCTGCTAATCAGGGCCCCAGGCCATCTGCTCTCTCTGTAAAATGGATTCCATGTACCCTAGGTACATACCAATTGGAAATGGACTCCTTGTCAGCCCCTGTAGAATGCACTATAGGTGCACAGGGCACAGGAGCCACTAAGGCCTACCAGGGGCTGCAGCATATCTTTTGCCACCCCTGGCTGGTTCTTAAATTGACACAACTGGCTGATCACTCAGCTGGGGTAAGGTGGTGTACACACCCCTTGCTTAGATATAGTATACCTATGTCTAAACCTATATCTGGACACATGTAAACCTGTGAGCCACTCCTATAGAAAGGCCTCATCAATCCTGGAGGCTGAGTGCGTGGTTTTATGTGAGATGGAGCTCTAGCATGAGCTGAGCCTGTCTGCAGCCGTCGGGAACAAATCCCTAAGCTGTTTCAGGATAATGCCATACCATATACTATTAAGTGCCTTATAATCCTCGCGGTTATTTAGCAACTTTGGTTTGGCTTTATCAAAACATGTCGTGTAAGGTGTCATACGCTTTGGAATACCATCCCCTCGCCAGTTCTGGCGACGGGGATGGCATTCCACCCCTCTAGAGGGGTAAGACATGTTACTTTACTTTAATGCGGTTGATTTCTCCAAAGACCTTAAGATCCACAAAATGGATGCCTCTGCCACAGACAAATGTCTGGACCCCTGGAGCTGACCGAAACTCAGTCAAGGGGGTCCTGGACAAAGGGTTTCCTGTCACAGGAGGGTGTCACCACCCTCCAGACAGGAGATAGTGTATTGTAGCAGGGAGGTTTGAAAGAAACCAGACACTGCTTGGGGCGCACAAGGCTGCCCCTTGCATAATCCGGCCAAACCGGTTCTGGGGCACTCCAGCCCTCGTGCCAGGGCGGCCTGGATCAAAGGAAGGGGGTGTATCCACCCACTTCCTGGGTCCCACCCATAGGAGGGGACCTAGCAGGTAATCACGCCCACCAGATTCGAATAAGAGTGGGAGCAGTGCCAATGCACATCAGATTTCCTGGAAGAAACATTAGAAACGAAACTCTGGACCCTTGGACTCCCATTTCAACTTGGAAGCCCGAAGAATCTCCCTTGTGGTCAAGGAGTGACCACCCTGCAGCAGCAGGCACCATCCAGCCCTCGACGTCTACTTAGTTGCAGTTCCCGCCGGAACTCGAGCGACTGAGATCGACGAGATCAAGCCTGCCCAGCTTCTAACAGCCCGATCCACAGTCTCTGGAAAGCTGAGACCCGTGGAGGCGACCGGAAGCGTGGGGCACGCCATCTTGAATTGACCACGAGACGCTGACCGTGCAGCCCACGAGTGACCCTCGAAGCTGTGCACCGGGGTTTGAGAAGCCCCCACCCTGAGCTACTCCTGAGCCGAAGTTCAGCCCTCCACACTCGACGAGTGCTGCGTGGGGCCCTTTGGCACTATTTGGCTCAACGCGTTGGCCTGGTCACTTGCCAGCTGGCTTGTGGTCCCTGTGCCAACGAACTACCTAAGAAGACTTGTGATTCTGGTTGCTCCAGATCCACACCAGCTCCCCTGAAAAGGAGCCCCGACTCTGACCTTCCTGGTCCGAGTGAAAAGCAATCTTCCGATCCCGCGTGGATTGCTCTTACCAAGGCTTGTTTGCTCCAAACCGGAAGCCGACTGCACCGACAGTGAGAGCCTGCGTGGGACAGATTGTGACCTGCTCCTGGACGTCGCAGATGCCCCAGAGCCCAATTGACAGCGGAGAGAAGCTCCTCGACGACCACCTGATTGCGCCCGACATTGCCTGGTTCCGTCCTGGTTCCACCCTGGTCACTGCTGAGTGACCCAGACTCTGTCCCCTCTGCTTTCAGGTACTCTACAACTTGAGTCCACCCTTGGACTCCACCGGACACTTCATCTTTAACCCGCCTGCAGCCCTTTCAGCTTCAAGCACCAAGAGCCTGCGAGTCAAAACCCGACGCCACTTCGACCCTGTGCACCCACTTCCTGTGGGTGAGGTAACTTTGCTCCGCCGGTGTTCCCACACTGGTGCACACCTCTACGGTCTGTGTGTTAAGTTTTGTTCCTCTAGGTTCAGCGGAAGTGTCCTTTAACTTTAACTTTACAACTTTTACGCACCATTGGTTAACATTGGTGCGTGCGTGCGCTTTCCGCACATCTCCCGAATCCCGAGGGCCATTCCCGACTTCAGCATTGCTTGTCCTGACTGCTCCCAGCGATTCCCTAGGCCCTAGGCCTAACCACTGTTCGAGTGGCCTCTCTTATACCACTTGTTTAGTATATGGTTCGAGTGGCCACTGCCCTCATCCATAATTGTGCAACTTGTATGTTTAAACAGTGCTTTTGATTTAACGCTTGTGCCCCTTTATTCATAAAGAATACTGGGGATTGTTTTTAGTAATAAACACATATATTTTTATAATATATACTTGTGTGGTGTCCTTTCATTTGGTATTACAGGATTGTATGTGGTAAAACAGCTCGCTTAACACGACCTCTTAAGTTAAGCCTTTAGGCTGCTTAGTCCATGCTACCCCTAGGATAGCTTGTCTAATAAGGTTGACTTACAACCAGACACCATAAGGGATTGTTTGGTCAGGTAGTAGGTGGTTCCAGAATTGGAAACATCCCCTACCAGGCCAACTTCTCACAGTCCCCCTGGTTGCTTTTGGTCCCCCAGGCTGTGCTTGGTCCCCCATGCTGTGCTTGGTCCCCCAGGCTGTGCTTGGTCCCCCAGGCTGTGCTTGGTACCCCAGGCTGTGCTTGGTCCTCCTGGTTGCTCTTGGTTCCCCAGGCTGTGCTTGGTCCCCCAGGCTGTTCTTGGTCCCCCAGGCTGTGCTTGGTCCCCCAGGCTTTGCTTGGTCCCCCAGGCTGTGCTTGGTCCCTCCAGTTGCTCTTGGTCCCCCAGGCTGTGCTTGGTCCCCCAGGCTGTGCTTGGTCCCCCAGGCTGTGCTTGGTCCCCCAGGCTGTGCTTGGTCCCCCTGGTTGCTCTTGGTCCCCCAGGCTGTGCTTGGTCCCCCTGGTTGCTCTTGGTCCCCCTGGCTGTGCTTGGTACCCCTGGCTGTGCTTGGTCCCCCTGGTTGCTCTTGGTACCCCCGGCTGTGCTTGGTCCCCCAGGCTGTGCTTGGTCCCCCTGGTTGCTCTTGGTCCCCCAGGCTGTGCTTGGTACCCCAGGCTGTGCTTGGTCCCCCAGGCTCTGCTTGGTCCCCCAGGCTCTGCTTGGTCCCCCTGGTTGCTCTTGGTCCCTCAGGCTGTGCTTGGTCCCCCAGGCTGTGCTTGGTCCCCCGGGCTGTGCTTGGTCTCCCAGGCTGTGCTTGGTCCCCCTGGTTGCTCTTGGTCCCCCTGGCTGTGCATGGTACCCCTGGCTGTGCTTGGTCCCCCTGGTTGCTCTTGGTCCACCAGGCTGTGCTTGGTCCCCCAGGCTGTGCTTGGTCCCCCTGGTTGCTCTTGGTCCCCCAGGCTGTGTGTGAGAAGTTGGCCTGATAGGTGATGTTTCCAATTCTGGAACCACCTATTATCAGACCAAACAATCCCTTATGGTGTCTGGTTGTAAGTCAACCTTATTAGACAAGCTATCCTAGGGGTAGCATGGACTAAGCAGCCTAAAGGCTTAACTTGAGAGGTCGTGTTAAGCGAGCTGTTTTACCACATACAATCCTGTAATATCAAATGAAAGGACACCACACAAGTATATATTATAAAAATATATGTGTTTATTACTAAAAACAATCCCCAGTATTCTTTATGAATAAAGGGGCACAAGCGTTAAATCAAAACCACTGTTTAAACATACAAGTTGCACAATTATGGATGAGGGCGGGTGGCCACTCAAACCATATACTAAACAAGTGGTATAAGAGATGCCACTCGAGCAGTGGTTAGGCCTAGGGCCTAGGGAATCGCTGGGAGCAGTCAGGACAAGCAATGCTACACAGGCAGTTCTCCTGTATGATGTGGACATTGAGTTGCCCACTGCAGTAAGCCCCAGTAACCTGGGCAAATACAGACAGACTCCCTTAATTAATGAGAAACTGGCTCAAGCTTACAGGGACACATGTGCCAGTGTCACAATGGTGACACCTGACTTTGTGGACCCTGGACAGATTGTACTAGGTGAGAGCTACCTAGTAACCAATGCAAGCAACTCCACTACTTCCCATAGTGTGGCAGTTGTGAACTTCTCCTAGGGAGGGGTTGATGGCCTAAAGAAGGTTGTGGTGAGTGCAGACCTACCAGTAGACTGTCTGTTAGGCAATGACCTTGAAAGCTCAGCATGGTCAGAAGTGGAGTACAGGACTCATGCAGAAATGCTAGGGATTTCAGAGCATGTCCTTGCCATGACAAGGGCTCAGGCTAAGAAGTGCCTTCCTGAACCAGTGGTGGATCTTGAAACAATAGACCAGCCACAACCCAAGAGAAGGAGCAAGAGAGGAAAGGCTCAGCCTTCCACCTTGCCCCAGGTTGAGGATCAGGTTTCAGAGGAAACTGATTCTGCAGTCCAAGAGGAGACTGTCTCTGAGGAGCTTGAACCTGACCAGGTTGAGTTTCTGGGGACAGAGGGACCCTCAAGGGCAGACCTGAGGCAGGCTCAATTAGATTGCCCTTCCCTTGAACCCCTCAGACAGCAGGCTGCTGCTGAGGCTGCTGGGGATGCCCAAGGTACCCATACTGTGTATTGGGATGATGGACTCCTTTACTCAGAGGCTAGAGCCCCCAAGCCTGGCATGACCAGGAGGTTGGTTATACCTCTGCAGTTTAGGGGGTTCCTCCTTACCTTGGCCCATGATATTCCCCTTGCAGGACACTTAGGCCAGAACAAGACGTGGGACAGGCTTGTTTCACACTTTCACTGGCCTCACATGTCAGAGGATGTCAAGGAGTTTTGTCGCTCCTGTGTCACTTGCCAAGCCAGTGGTAAGTCAGGTGGCACAACAAAGGCCCCCTGTAGGAAGGTGGCTACCTGACTATGGTTACCCCAGATTTTTTGCCTGTGTTTAGCTGGTTTTTTGACTTAGTTGACCTGGTTCCCTGCTAATCAGGGCCCCAGGCCATCTGCTCTCTCTGTAAAATGGATTCCATGTACCCTAGGTACATACCAATTGGAAATGGACTCCTTGTCAGCCCCTGTATAATGCACTATAGGTGCACAGGGCATAGGAGCCACTAAGGCCTACCAGGGGCTGCAGCATATCTTTTGCCACCCCTGGCTGGTTCTTAAATTGACACAACTGGCTGATCACTCAGCTGGGGTAAGGTGGTGTAACCACCCCTTGCTTAGATGTAGTATACCTATGTCTAAACCTATATCTGGACACATGTAAACCTGTGAGCCACTCCTATAGAAAGGCCTCATCAATCCTGGAGGCTGAGTGCGTGGTTTTATGTGAGATGGAGCTCTAGCATGAGCTGAGCCTGTCTGCAGCCGTCGGGAACAAATCCCTAAGCTGTTTCAGGATAATGCCATACCATATACTATTAAGTGCCTTATAATCCTCGCGGTTATTTAGCAACTTTGGTTTGGCTTTATCAAAACATGTCGTGTAAGGTGTCATACGCTTTGGAATACCATCCCCTCGCCAGTTCTGGCGACGGGGATGGCATTCCACCCCTCTAGAGGGGTAAGACATGTTACTTTACTTTAATGCGGTTGATTTCTCCAAAGACCTTAAGATCCACAAAATGGATGCCTCTGCCACAGACAAATGTCTGGACCCCTGGAGCTGACCGAAACTCAGTCAAGGGGGTCCTGGACAAAGGGTTTCCTGTCACAGGAGGGTGTCACCGCCCTCCAGACAGGAGATAGTGTATTGTAGCAGGGAGGTTTGAAAGAAACCAGACACTGCTTGGGGCGCACAAGGCTGCCCCTTGCATAATCCGGCCAAACCGGTTCTGGGGCACTCCAGCCCTCGTGCCAGGGCGGCCTGGATCAAAGGAAGGGGGTGTATCCACCCACTTCCTGGGTCCCACCCATAGGAGGGGACCTAGCAGGTAATCACGCCCCACAGATTCGAATAAGAGTGGGAGCAGTGCCAATGCACATCAGATTTCCTGGAAGAAACATTAGAAACGAAACTCTGGACCCTTCGCCCTCCATTTCAACGTGGAAGCCCGAAGAATCTCCCTTGTGGTCAAGGAGTGACCACCCTGCAGCAGCAGGCACCATCCAGCCCTCGACGTCTACTTAGTTGCAGTTCCCGCCGGAACTCGAGCGACTGAGATCGACGAGATTAAGCCTGCCCAGCTTCTAACAGGCCGATCCACAGTCCCTGCAAAGCTGAGACCCGTGGAGGCGACCGGAAGCGTGGGGCACGCCATCTTGAATTGACCACGAGACGCTGACCGTGCAGCCCACGAGTGATCCTCGAAGCTGTGCACCGGGGTTTGAGAAGCCCCGACCCTGAGCTACTCCTGAGCCGAAGTTCAGCCCTCCACACTCGACGAGTGCTGCGTGGGGCCCTTTGGCACGATTTGGCTCAACGCGTTGGCCCGGTCACTTGCCAGCTGGCTTGTGGTCCCTGTGCCGACGAACTACCTAAGAAGACTCGTGAATCTGATTGCTCCAGATCCACACCAGCTCTCCTGAAAAGGAGCCCCGACTCTGACCTTCCTGGTCCGAGTGAGAAGCAATCTTCCGATCCCGCGTGGATTGCTCTTGCCAAGGCTTGTTTGCTCCAAACTTGAAGCCGACTGCACCGACGGTGAGAGCCTGCGTGGGACAGATCGTGACCTGCTCCTGGACGTCGCAGATGCCCCAGAGCCCACGTGACAGCGGAGAGAAGCTCCTCGACGACCACCTGATTGCGCCCAACATTGCCTGGTTCCGTCCTGGTTCCACCCTGGTCACTGCTGAGTGACCCAGACTCTGTCCCCTCTGCTTTCAGGTACTCTACAACTTGAGTCCACCCTTGGACTCCACCGGACACTCCATCTTTAACCCGCCTGCAGCCCTTTCAGCTTCAAGCACCAAGAGCCTGCGTGTCAAAACCCGACGCCACTTCGACCCTGTGCACCCACTTCCTGTGGGTGAGGTAACTTTGCTCCGCCGGTGTTCCCACACTGGTGCACACCTCTAGGGTCTGTGTGTTAAGTTTTGTTCCTCTAGGTTCAGCGGAAGTGTCCTTTAACTTTAACTTTACAACTTTTACGCACCATTGGTTAACATTGGTGCATGCGTGCGCTTTCCGCACATCTCCCGAATCCCGAGGGCCATTCCCGACTTCAGCATTGCTTGTCCTGACTGCTCCCAGCGATTCCCTAGGCCCTAGGCCTAACCACTGCTCGAGTGGCATCTCTTATACCACTTGTTTAGTATATGGTTTGAGTGGCCCCCTGCCCTCATCCATAATTGTGCAGCTTTGTATGTTTAAACAGTGCTTTTGATTTAACGCTTGTGCCCCTTTATTCATAAAGAATACTGGGGATTGTTTTTAGTAATAAACACATATATTTTTATAATATATACTTGTGTGGTGTCCTTTCATTTGGTATTACAGGATTGTATGTGGTAAAACAGCTCGCTTAACACGACCTCTTAAGTTAAGCCTTTAGGCTGCTTAGTCCATGCTACCCCTAGGATAGCTTGTCTAATAAGGTTGACTTACAACCAGACACCATAAGGGATTGTTTGGTCAGGTAGTAGGTGGTTCCAGAATTGGAAACATCCCCTACCAGGCCAACTTCTCACACCCCCCTAATACCACTACCTGAGGTGGGAGTTCCCTTTGAAAGAGTTTGAATTGATATTGTGGGTCCAATGGACCCACAAACAGCATCTGGGAACAGATTCATACTGGTGGTAGTGGATCATGCCACCAGGTATCCAGAGGCTATTCCCCTAAGGACCACCACAGCCCCTGTGGTGGCAAAGGCCCTCATTGCAGTTTTCTCAAGAGTGGGCTTTCCTAAGGAGGTACTATCAGATAGAGGCACGAATTTTATGTCTAGCTATCTGAAAGCAATGTGGAAGGAATGTGGAGTAAACTATAAGTTTACCACCCCATATCATCCCCAATGCAATGGGCTTGTGGAGAGATTTAACAAGACCCTAAAAGGCATGATAAAAGGATTACCAGAGAAGCTCAGGCGGAAATGGGACATTCTTTTACCCTGCCTGCTCTTTGCTTACAGAGAGGTCCCACAGAAGGGGGTTGGCTACAGCCCTTTTGAACTTTTGTTTGGCCACCCTGTGAGGGGTCCATTGTGTTTGGTGAAGGAAGGATGGGAGTTACCTCTCAAAAAGCCCAAACTAGACATAGTGGACTATGTACTTGGTCTCCGCTCCAGGATGGCTGAGTACATGGAAAGAGCATCCAAAAACCTGGAGGCCAGCCAAGAATTACAGAAAGCTTGGCATGACCAAAAGGCTGTGCTGGTAGAGTTCCAACCAGGACAGAAGGTGTGGGTACTGGAGCCAGTGGCTCCAGCAGCACTCCAAGACAAATGGAGTGGACCCTATCCTA
Organism: Lissotriton helveticus; assembly: GCF_964261635.1. NCBI lineage: Eukaryota > Metazoa > Chordata > Amphibia > Caudata > Salamandridae > Lissotriton > Lissotriton helveticus. The sequence goes on from NW_027611681.1 coordinate 469,184, forward strand.
TTATTGAGAAGAAGGGGGAAGTCACCTACTTGGTGGACTTTGGAACACCCAGGAGCCCTCACAGGGTAATCCATGTGAATCGCTTGAAAGCATTTGTGGACAGGGAGGACATGAGCTTGCTCATGGCCACAGATGGGGAACAGGAGGAAGAGAGTGACCCTCTCCCAGACCTGCTTTCTCAGAACCCTGATGATGGTTCAGTGGATGGAGTAGCCTTGGCAGGCAGCCTCACTGACCAGCAACAGATGGACTGCAGACAAGTTTTGCAGGCCCACAGGCATTTGTTTTCACTCACACCCAGCCAGACTGACTGGTGTACCCATGTAGTGGACACTGGTGACAGTCTGCCTGTCAAGAATAAGATCTACAGGCAACCTGACCATGTCAGGGATTGCATCAAGGCTGAGGTGCAAAAGATGTTGGAGCTTGGAGTGATTGAGCCATCAGAGAGCCCATGGGCCAGCCCAGTAGTCCTGGTGCCAAAACCTCATACCCAAGATGGAAAGAGAGAAATGAGGTTTTGCGTGGATTACAGGGGTCTCAATGCTGTCACTAGGACAGATGCTCACCCCATTCCAAGAGCAGATGAGCTCATTGACAGATTGGCTTCTGCCAAGTTTCTGAGCACATTCGATCTGACAGCTGGCTACTGGCAAATCAGACTAGCTGAGGAGTCAAAAGCCAAAACAGCATTCTCTACCCCTAGTGGTCATTATCAGTTTGTGGTAATGCCCTTTGGTTTGAAGAATGCACCTGCCACTTTCCAAAGGTTGGTGAACCAAGTCCTTACTGGGTTGGATGACTTTTGCGCAGCATATCTAGATGATATTGCTGTCTTTAGCTCCACCTGGGAGGATCACCTGATCCACCTGAAGAAAGTTTTGGAGGCCCTGCAGAAGGCAGGTGTAGGAGAGTAGGGTCTGCTATCCTATGGTCACCCCAAATTTTTGCTTTTTGCTTCACTGGTTTTCGACTACTGAGGCTGTGGGCCTGCTGATCAGACCCCCAGCCTGCTGTTCTCTCACTAAATTACTGACACATGTTGTAGGAGAGTAGGGTCTGCTATCCTATGGTCACCCCAAATATTTGCTTTTTGCTTCACTGGTTTTCGACTACTGAGGCTGTGGGCCTGCTGATCAGACCCCCAGCCTGCTGTTCTCTCACTAAATTAATGACACATGTGCTATAGGCACATACCAATTGGAAATGGACTCCTTGTCAGCCCCTGTATAATGCACTATAGGTGCACAGGGCATAGGAGCCACTAAGGCCTACCAGGGGCTGCAGCATATCTTTTGCCACCCCTGGCTGGTTCTTAAATTGACACAACTGGCTGATCACTCAGCTGGGGTAAGGTGGTGTACACACCCCTTGCTTAGATATAGTATACCTATGTCTAAACCTATATCTGGACACATGTAAACCTGTGAGCCACTCCTATAGAAAGGCCTCATCAATCCTGGAGGCTGAGTGCGTGGTTTTATGTGAGATGGAGCTCTAGCATGAGCTGAGCCTGTCTGCAGCCGTCGGGAACAAATCCCTAAGCTGTTTCAGGATAATGCCATACCATATACTATTAAGTGCCTTATAATCCTCGCGGTTATTTAGCAACTTTGGTTTGGCTTTATCAAAACATGTCGTGTAAGGTGTCATACGCTTTGGAATACCATCCCCTCGCCAGTTCTGGCGACGGGGATGGCATTCCACCCCTCTAGAGGGGTAAGACATGTTACTTTACTTTAATGCGGTTGATTTCTCCAAAGACCTTAAGATCCACAAAATGGATGCCTCTGCCACAGACAAATGTCTGGACCCCTGGAGCTGACCGAAACTCAGTCAAGGGGGTCCTGGACAAAGGGTTTCCTGTCACAGGAGGGTGTCACCGCCCTCCAGCCAGGAGATAGTGTATTGTAGCAGGGAGGTTTGAAAGAAACCAGGCACTGCTTGGGGCGCACAAGGCTGCCCCTTGCATAATCCGGCCAAACCGGTTCTGGGGCACTCCAGCCCTCGTGCCAGGCCGGCCTGGATCAAAGGAAGGGGGTGTATCCACCCACTTCCTGGGTCCCACCCATAGGAGGGGACCTAGCAGGTAATCACGCCCCCCAGATTCGAATAAGAGTGGGAGCAGTGCCAAGGCACATCAGATTTCCTGGAAGAAACATTTGAAACGATATTCTGGACCCTTCGCCCTCCATTTCAACGTGGAAGCCCGAAGAATCTCCCTTGTGGTCAAGGAGTGACCACCCTGCAGCAGCAGGCACCATCCAGCCCTCGACGTCTACTTAGTTGCAGTTCCCGCCGGAACTCGAGCGACTGAGATCGACAAGATCAAGCCTGCCCAGCTTCTAACAGCCCGATCCACAGTCCCTGCAAAGCTGAGACCCGTGGAGGCGACCGGAAGCGTGGGGCACGCCATCTTGAATTGACCACGAGACGCTGACCGTGCAGCTCACGAGTGATCCTCGAAGCTGTGCACTGGGGTTTAAGAAGCCCCCACCCTGAGCTGCTCCTGAGCCGAAGTTCAGCCCTCCACACTCGACGAGTGCTGCGTGGGGCCCTTTGGCACGATTTGGCTCAACGCGTTGGCCCGGTCACTTGCCAGCTGGCTTGTGGTCCCTGTGCCAACGAACTACCTAAGAAGACTCGTGAATCTGGTTGCTCCAGATCCACACCAGCTCTCCTGAAAAGGAGCCCCGACTCTGACCTTCCTGGTCCGAGTGAGAAGCAATCTTCCGATCCCGCGTGGATTGCTCTTGCCAAGGCTTGTTTGCTCCAAACTTGAAGCCGACTGCACCGACGGTGAGAGCCTGCGTGGGACAGATCGTGACCTGCTCCTGGACGTCGCAGATGCCCCAGAGCCCACGTGACAGCGGAGAGAAGCTCCTCGACGACCACCTGATTGCGCCCGACATTGCCTGGTTCCGTCCTGGTTCCACCCTGGTCACTGCTGAGTGACCCAGACTCTGTCCCCTCTGCTTTCAGGTACTCTACAACTTGAGTCCACCCTTGGACTCCACCGGACACTTCATCTTTAACCCGCCTGCAGCCCTTTCAGCTTCAAGCACCAAGAGCCTGCGTGTCAAAACCCGACGCCACTTCGACCCTGTGCACCCACTTCCTGTGGGTGAGGTAACTTTGCTCCGCCGGTGTTCCCACACTGGTGCACACCTCTAGGGTCTGTGTGTTAAGTTTTGTTCCTCTAGGTTCAGCGGAAGTGTCCTTTAACTTTAACTTTACAACTTTTACGCACCATTGGTTAACATTGGTGCATGCGTGCGCTTTCCGCACATCTCCCGAATCCCGAGGGCCTTTCCCGACTTCAGCATTGCTTGTCCTGACTGCTCCCAGCGATTCCCTAGGCCCTAGGCCTAACCACTGCTCGAGTGGCATCTCTTATACCACTTGTTTAGTATATGGTTTGAGTGGCCCCCTGCCCTCATCCATAATTGTGCAACTTTGTATGTTTAAACAGTGCTTTTGATTTAACGCTTGTGCCCCTTTATTCATAAAGAATACTGGGGATTGTTTTTAGTAATAAACACATATATTTTTATAATATATACTTGTGTGGTGTCCTTTCATTTGGTATTACAGGATTGTATGTGGTAAAACAGCTTGCTTAACACGACCTCTTAAGTTAAGCCTTTAGGCTGCTTAGTCCATGCTACCCCTAGGATAGCTTGTCTAATAAGGTTGACTTACAACCAGACACCATAAGGGATTGTTTGGTCAGGTAGTAGGTGGTTCCAGAATTGGAAACATCCCCTACCAGGCCAACTTCTCACATTGGTGAGCAGCGGTGCGGATTTGAGCTTGCTGTTGTTTTACCATTGCAATCTTTATATCAAATTGAAAGATCACATCAAGTACCTCTAGGTACATATAAAATCAAAAGCTTAGCATATTAAGTTCTACTGAACTTAGTAGTTGTAGGTTGAAGGGAGTAGCACACCCCTGACTACAACTCACTAGCAAGGTCCAGTAGGAAAACACTTAGTGTAGGTAAGTGCACCACTTACACCTCACTAGTAACCATGTCTGACACAGGAAAGGCCTCAGGGTCTAGTCCTGTGACAGTTGACCCTACCCAGGCAACTTTTGGATATGACAAGTTAACCCGCAGAGACTTGATTGCCTTGTGCAAAGCAAGAGGGTTAAAAAGGGGCAGAAGCCCCACCTGCCTAATCCTGGTAGAAATCCTAGAACAGGATGACTTAGAGAAGGCAAAAGCAGCTTCCCTAGACACAGGAAATGGAGGGAACCCCCCTGTAGTTGATCCCCCTGAAGAGGAGGATGATGATGACTTGGATGAGGACTCAGATGTTGAGGACTTAGAAGTACAGGATCAGGGTAGCCAGGTTCCAGTTGGTAGGCTTAGCCAGGCCAACTTGGACCTACTGGGGAATGGAGAGGGCCAGCACCTCCCCAGAACCCAACATGGGATTCTCCCAGGCAACAGAAGAGTGAGGTCTCCCTCAGGGGACTCTCATATTTCTAGTGCCTCCAGAGAATCAGAGAGAGGCATGAGTGCTTCTCAGAAAGCTGAGCATAGGGCTAGAATGAGGGCTGTCAGACTCCAGATAGAGAGAGAGGAGGTAGCCCTGAGTCAAGCTAAGCTTACCTTAGCTCAAGCTAAACTTGCCTTGGCAAGAGAGCAGAAATTAAGTGGCTTAGATGTCACTGGTGGCAGCAATTTTCCAAGAGAAAAAGACAGGGCCTATGACAATAGAAACCTGACTAAAATTGTGGCCCCCTTCAAAGAAGGGGATGACATCCACAAATGGATGACTGCTCTTGAGAGAGCCTGCATGGTACAGCAGGTTCCTGAGGAACAGTGGGCTGCAATTTTGTGGTACTCCTTTTCTGAGAAAGGGAGGGACAGGCTCCTCACAGTTAGACCTGAGGATGCCAAAAACTACTCTGTTTTGAAGAGTGCTCTCATTGAAGGGTATGGCCTAACCACTGAGCAATACAGGTTGTTGTTCAGAGACACCCAGAAAGCACAGACTCAAGACTGGACTGATTTCGTTGAGTGTGCCACTAAGGCTTTGGAGGGTTGGTTGCAGGGAAGTAAAGTTTCAGACTATACAGGATTGTACAATCTTATGATGAGAGAACAGATCCTTAATAACTGTACAAACCAGCTGTTGCATCAATACCTTATTGACTCTGATCTGACCTCTCCCCAAGAATTGGGAAAGAAGGCAGACAAATGGGTCAGAACAAGGATTAAGCAGAAACCCCAGAACCAAGGTGGTGACCAGAAGAAAACAGACCAGAAGGGTGGTAATCAGAATCAGAAAGATAAAGAAAAAGACCAGAAGTCTTCAGGCCCCCAAACTAATAGTAAGGAGGGTGGTTCCCAAAATGGTAACAAGAAGAAGAAGAACAAAGGTCCAAAGACACCTTGGTGTAATACCTGCAAATCAGTTTCACACTGGGGCAGTGAGTGCACCAAGGCAAATCCAGTTCCCACCACTACAGCTCCTAAAGCAACTGCAACCCCAAGTACAGTAAGCAGTGGTGGAACACAGTCCAAGGGTGTAGCTGGGTTGACCCTGGGGATTGAAGTAGGATCTGGCCTAGTCAGAGTCCCTACACAGGCAGTTCTCCTGTATGATGTGGACATTGAGTTGCCCACTGCAGTAAGCCCCACTAACCTGGGCAAATACAGGCAGACTCCCTTAATTAATGAGAAACTGGCTCAAGCATACAGGGACACATGTGCCAGTGTCACAATGGTGACACCTGACTTTGTGGACCCTGGACAGATTGTACTAGGAGAGAGCTACCTAGTAACCAACGCCAGCAACTCCACTACCTCCCATAGTGTGGCAGTTGTGAACTTCTCCTGGGGAGGGGTGGATGGCCTAAAGAAAGTTGTGGTGAGTGCAGACCTACCAGTAGACTGTCTGTTAGGCAATGACCTTGAAAGCTCAGCATGGTCAGAAGTGGAGTACAGGACTCATGCAGAAATGCTAGGGATTTCAGAGCATGTCCTTGCCATGACAAGGGCTCAGGCTAAGAAGTGCCTTCCTGAACCAGTGGTGGATCTTGAGACAATAGACCAGCCACAACCCAAGAGAAGGAGCAAGAGAGGAAAGGCCTCGCCTTCCACCTTGCCCCAGGTTGAGGATCAGGTTTCAGAGGAAACTGATTCTGCAGTCCAAGAGGAGACTGTCTCTGAGGAGCTTGAACCTGACCAGGTTGAGTTTCTGGGGACAGGGGGACCCTCAAGGGCAGACCTGAGGCAGGCTCAATTAGATTGCCCTTCCCTTGAACCCCTCAGACAGCAGGCTGCTGCTGAGGCTGCTGGGGATGCCCAAGGTACCCATACTGTGTATTGGGATGAGGGACTCCTTTACTCAGAGGCTAGAGCCCCCAAGCCTGGCATGACCAGGAGGTTGGTGATACCTCTGCAGTTTAGGGGATTCCTCCTTACCTTGGCCCATGATATTCCCCTTGCAGGACACTTAGGCCAGAACAAGACGTGGGACAGGCTTGTTCCACACTTTCACTGGCCTCACATGTCAGAGGATGTCAAGGAGTTTTGTCGCTCCTGTGTCACTTGCCAAGCCAGTGGTAAGTCAGGTGGCACAACAAAGGCCCCCCTAATACCACTACCTGTGGTGGGGGTCCCCTTTGAGAGAGTTGGAATTGATATTGTGGGTCCAATGGACCCCCAAACAGCATCTGGGAACAGATTCATACTGGTGGTAGTGGATCATGCCTCCAGGTACCCAGAGGCTATTCCCCTAAGGACCACCACAGCACCTGTGGTGGCAAAGGCCCTCATTGCAGTTTTCTCAAGAGTGGGCTTTCCTAAGGAGGTACTATCAGATAGAGGGACGAATTTTATGTCCAGCTATCTGAAAGCAATGTGGAAGGAATGTGGAGTAAACTATAAGTTTACCACCCCATATCATCCACAGTGCAATGGGCTTGTGGAGAGATTTAACAAGACCCTTAAAGGCATGATAAAAGGATTACCAGAGAAGCTCAGGCGGAAATGGGACATTCTTTTACCCTGCCTGCTCTTTGCTTACAGAGAGGTCCCACAAAAGGGGGTTGGCTACAGCCCTTTTGAACTTTTGTTTGGCCACCCTGTGAGGGGTCCATTGTGTTTGGTGAAGGAAGGATGGGAGTTACCTCTCAAAAAGCCCAAACTAGACATAGTGGACTATGTACTTGGTCTCCGCTCCAGGATGGCTGAGTACATGGAAAGAGCATCCAAAAACCTGGAGGCCAGCCAAGAATTGCAGAAAGCTTGGCATGACCAAAAGGCTGTGCTGGTAGAGTTCCAACCAGGACAGAAGGTGTGGGTACTGGAGCCAGTGGCTCCAGCAGCACTCCAAGACAAATGGAGTGGACCCTATCCTATTATTGAGAAGAAGGGGGAAGTCACCTACTTGGTAGACTTTGGAACACCCAGGAGCCCTCACAGGGTAATCCATGTGAATCGCTTGAAAGCATTTGTGGACAGGGAGGACATGAGCTTGCTCATGGCCACAGATGGGGAACAGGAGGAAGAGAGTGACCCTCTCCCAGACCTGCTTTCCCAGAACCCTGATGATGGTTCAGTTGATGGAGTAGCCTTGGCAGGCAGCCTCACTGACCAGCAACAGATGGACTGCAGACAAGTTTTGCAGGCCCACAGGCATTTGTTTTCACTCACACCCAGCCAGACTGACTGGTGTACCCATGTTGTGGACACTGGTGACAGTCTGCCTGTCAAGAATAAGATCTACAGGCAACCTGACCATGTCAGAGACTGCATCAAGGCTGAGGTGCAAAAGATGTTAGAGCTTGGAGTGATTGAGCCATCAGAGAGCCCATGGGCCAGCCCAGTAGTCCTGGTGCCAAAACCTCATACCCAAGATGGTAAGAGAGAAATGAGGTTTTGCGTGGATTACAGGGGTCTCAATGCTGTCACTAGGACAGATGCTCACCCCATTCCAAGAGCAGATGAGCTCATTGACAGATTGGCTTCTGCCAAGTTTCTGAGCACATTCGATCTGACAGCTGGCTACTGGCAAATCAGATTAGCTGAGGAGTCAAAGGCCAAGACAGCATTCTCTACCCCTAGTGGACATTATCAGTGTGTGGTAATGCCCTTTGGTTTGAAGAATGCACCTGCCACTTTCCAAAGGTTGGTGAACCAAGTCCTTACTGGGTTGGATGACTTTTGTGCAGCTTATCTGGATGATATTGCTGTCTTTAGCTCCACCTGGGAGGATCACCTGATCCACCTGAAGAGAGTTTTGGAGGCCCTGCAAAAGGCAGGCCTAACTATCAAGGCCACTAAGTGCCAGATAGGGCAGAGTAAGGTTGTATACCTGGGCCACCTAGTTGGTGGAGGCCAGGTTCAGCCACTGGAGAGCAAAATCCAGGCCATACAGGACTGGGCTCCTCCAGTTACCCAGACACAAGTCAGAGCCTTCTTGGGCCTGACTGGGTATTACAGGAAGTTTGTGAAGAACTATGGGTCTATAGTGACACCATTAAATGACTTGACATCCAAGAAGATGCCAAAAAAGGTTCAGTGGACAGTTAGCTGTCAGAAGGCATTTGAAGACCTGAAGAAGGCCATGTGCTCTGCACCTATCCTAAAGAGTCCTGACTACTCCAAACAGTTCATTGTTCAGACAGATGCTTCTGAGTTGGGGGTGGGAGCTGTACTCTCACAACTTAATCAAGATGGTCAAGACCAGCCAATTGCTTTCATTAGCAGGAGGCTAACCCCAAGAGAAAAACGTTGGTCAGCCATTGAGAGGGAGGCCTTTGCTGTGGTTTGGGCATTAAAGAAGTTGAGGTCCTACTTGTTTGGAACTCACTTCCTGGTGCAAACAGACCATACGCCCCTCTTGTGGCTTAATCAGATGAAGGGTGAAAATCCCAAACTGCTCAGGTGGTCCATTTCCCTACAGGGGATGGACTTTACAGTGGAGCACCGCCCAGGGACTGACCATGGTAATGCAGATGGTCTCTCCAGGTACTTCCACTTAGAACATGAAGACTTATCTGGTCAAGGTTAGTTTAATGTCCCTGCGTTTGGGGGGGGGTTGTGTAGGAGAGTAGGGTCTGCTATCCTATGGTCACCCCAAATTTTTGCTTTTTGCTTCACTGGTTTTCGACTACTGAGGCTGTGGGCCTGCTGATCAGACCCCCAGCCTGCTGTTCTCTCACTAAATTAATGACACATGTGCTATAGGCACATACCAATTGGAAATGGACTCCTTGTCAGCCCCTGTATAATGCACTATAGGTGCACAGGGCATAGGAGCCACTAAGGCCTACCAGGGGCTGCAGCATATCTTTTGCCACCCCTGGCTGGTTCTTAAATTGACACAACTGGCTGATCACTCAGCTGGGGTAAGGTGGTGTACACACCCCTTGCTTAGATATAGTATACCTATGTCTAAACCTATATCTGGACACATGTAAACCTGTGAGCCACTCCTATAGAAAGGCCTCATCAATCCTGGAGGCTGAGTGCGTGGTTTTATGTGAGATGGAGCTCTAGCATGAGCTGAGCCTGTCTGCAGCCGTCGGGAACAAATCCCTAAGCTGTTTCAGGATAATGCCATACCATATACTATTAAGTGCCTTATAATCCTCGCGGTTATTTAGCAACTTTGGTTTGGCTTTATCAAAACATGTCGTGTAAGGTGTCATACGCTTTGGAATACCATCCCCTCGCCAGTTCTGGCGACGGGGATGGCATTCCACCCCTCTAGAGGGGTAAGACATGTTACTTTACTTTAATGCGGTTGATTTCTCCAAAGACCTTAAGATCCACAAAATGGATGCCTCTGCCACAGACAAATGTCTGGACCCCTGGAGCTGACCGAAACTCAGTCAAGGGGGTCCTGGACAAAGGGTTTCCTGTCACAGGAGGGTGTCACCGCCCTCCAGACAGGAGATAGTGTATTGTAGCAGGGAGGTTTGAAAGAAACCAGACACTGCTTGGGGCGCACAAGGCTGCCCCTTGCATAATCCGGCCAAACCGGTTCTGGGGCACTCCAGCCCTCGTGCCAGGGCGGCCTGGATCAAAGGAAGGGGGTGTATCCACCCACTTCCTGGGTCCCACCCATAGGAGGGGACCTAGCAGGTAATCACGCCCCCCAGATTCGAATAAGAGTGGGAGCAGTGCCAAGGCACATCAGATTTCCTGGAAGAAACATTTGAAACGATATTCTGGACCCTTCGCCCTCCATTTCAACGTGGAAGCCCGAAGAATCTCCCTTGTGGTCAAGGAGTGACCACCCTGCAGCAGCAGGCACCATCCAGCCCTCGACGTCTACTTAGTTGCAGTTCCCGCCGGAACTCGAGCGACTGAGATCGACGAGAACAAGCCTGCCCAGCTTCTAACAGCCCGATCCACAGTCCCTGCAAAGCTGAGACCCGTGGAGGCGACCGGAAGCGTGGGGCACGCCATCTTGAATTGACCACGAGACGCTGACCGTGCAGCCCACGAGTGATCCTCGAAGCTGTGCACCGGGGTTTGAGAAGCCCCCACCCTGAGCTACTCCTGAGCCGAAGTTCAGCCCTCCACACTCGACGAGTGCTGCGTGGGGCCCTTTGGCACGATTTGGCTCAACGCGTTGGCCCGGTCACTTGCCAGCTGGCTTGTGGTCCCTGTGCCGACGAACTACCTAAGAAGACTCGTGAATCTGGTTGCTCCAGATCTGCACCAGCTCCCCTGAAAAGGAGCCCCGACTCTGACCTTCCTGGTCCGAGTGAGAAGCAATCTTCCGATCCCGCGTGGATTGCTCTTGCCAAGGCTTGTTTGCTCCAAACTTGAAGCCGACTGCACCGACGGTGAGAGCCTGCGTGGTACAGATCGTGACCTGCTCCTGGACGTCCCAGATGCCCCAGAGTCCACGTGACAGCGGAGAGAATCTCCTCGACGACCACCTGATTGCGCCCGACATTGCCTGGTTCCGTCCTGGTTCCACCCTGGTCACTGCTGAGTGACCCAGACTCTGTCCCCTCTGCTTTCAGGTACTCTACAACTTGAGTCCACCCTTGGACTCCACCGGACACTTCATCTTTAACCCGCCTGCAGCCCTTTCAGCTTCAAGCACCAAGAGCCTGCGTGTCAAAACCCGACGCCACTTCGACCCTGTGCACCCACTTCCTGTGGGTGAGGTAACTTTGCTCCGCCGGTGTTCCCACACTGGTGCACACCTCTAGGGTCTGTGTGTTAAGTTTTGTTCCTCTAGGTTCAGCGGAAGTGTCCTTTAACTTTAACTTTACAACTTTTACGCACCATTGGTTAACATTGGTGCATGCGTGCGCTTTCCGCACATCTCCCGAATCCCGAGGGCCATTCCCGACTTCAGCATTGCTTGTCCTGACTGCTCCCAGCGATTCCCTAGGCCCTAGGCCTAACCACTGCTCGAGTGGCATCTCTTATACCACTTGTTTAGTATATGGTTTGAGTGGCCCCCTGCCCTCATCCATAATTGTGCAACTTTGTATGTTTAAACAGTGCTTTTGATTTAACGCTTGTGCCCCTTTATTCATAAAGAATACTGGGGATTGTTTTTAGTAATAAACACATATATTTTTATAATATATACTTGTGTGGTGTCCTTTCATTTGGTATTACAGGATTGTATGTGGTAAAACAGCTCGCTTAACACGACCTCTTAAGTTAAGCCTTTAGGCTGCTTAGTCCATGCTACCCCTAGGATAGCTTGTCTAATAAGGTTGACTTACAACCAGACACCATAAGGGATTGTTTGGTCAGGTAGTAGGTGGTTCCAGAATTGGAAACATCTCCTACCAGGCCAACTTCTCACACATGTGCTATAGGCACATACCAATTGGAAATGGACTCCTTGTCAGCCCCTGTATAATGCACTATAGGTGCCCAGGGCATAGGGGCCACCAAGGCCTACCAGGGGCTGCAGCCTATCTTTTGCCACCCCTGGCTGGTTCTTAAATTGACACAACTGGCTGATCACTCAGCTGGGGTAAGGTGGTGTACACACCCCTTGCTTAGATATAGTATACCTATGTCTAAACCTATATCTGGACACATGTAAACCTGTGAGCCACTCCTATGGAAGGCCTCATCAATTCTGGAGGCAGAGTGCGTGGTTTTATGTGAGATGGAGCTCTAGCATGAGCTGAGCCTGTCTGCAGCTGTCGGGAACAACTCCCTAAGCTGTTTCAGGATAATGCCATACCATATACTCTTAAGTGCCTTATAATCCTCGCGGTTAAATAGCAACTTTGGTTTGGCTTTATCAAAACATGTCGTGTAAGGTGTCATACAATTTGGAATACCATCCCCTCGCCAGTTCTGGCGACGGGGATGGCATTCCACCCCTCTAGAGGGGTAATACATGTTACTTCACTTAAATGCGGTTAATTTCTCCAAAGACCTTAAGATCCACAAAATGGATGCCTCTGCCACAGACAAATGTCTGGACCCCTGCAGTTGACAGAAACTCAACCAAATGGGTCCTGGACAAAGGGTTTCCTGTCACAGGAGGGTGTCACCGCCCTCCAGACAGGAGATAGTGGATTGTAGCAGGGAGGTTTGAAAGAAACCAGACACTGCTTGGGGCGCACAAGGCTGCCCCTTGCATAATCCGGCCAAACCGGTTCTGGGGCACTCCAGCCCTCGTGCCAGGGCGGCCTGGATCAAAGGAAGGGGGTGTATCCACCCACTTCCTGGGTCCCACCCATAGGAGGGGACCTAGCAGGTAATCACGCCCCCCAGATTCGAATAAGAGTGGGAGCAGTGCCAATGCACATCAGATTTCCTGGAAGAAACATTTGAAACGAAATTCTGGACCCTTCGCCCTCCATCTCAACGTGGAAGCCCGAAGAATCTCCCTTGTGGTCAAGGAGTGACCACCCTGCAGCAGCAGGCACCATCCAGCCCTCGACGTCTACTTAGTTGCAGTTCCCGCCGGAACTCGAGCGACTGAGATTGACGAGATCAAGCCTGCCTGCCTTCTAACAGCCCGATCCACAGTCCCTGCAAAGCTGAGACCCGTGGAGGCGACCGGAAGCGTGGGGCACGCCATCTTGAATTGACCACGAGACGCTGACCGTGCAGCCCACGAGTGATCCTCGAAGCTGTGCACCGGGGTTTGAGAAGCCCCCACCCTGAGCTGCTCCTGAGCCGAAGTTCAGCCCTCCACACTCGACGAGTGCTGCGTGGGGCCCTTTGGCTCTATTTGGCTCAACGCGTTGGCCCGGTCACTTGCCAGCTGGCTAGTGGTCCCTGTGCCGACGAAACGACTAAGAAGACTCGTGAATCTGGTTGCTCCAGATCCACACCAGCTCCCCTGAAAAGGAGCCCCGACTCTGACCTTCCTGGTCCGAGTGAGAAGCAATCTTCTGATCCCGCGTGGATCGCTCTTGCCAAGGCTTGTTTGCTCCAAACTTGAAGCCGACTGCACCGACGGTGAGAGCCTGCGTGGGACAGATCGTGACCTGCTCCTGGACGTCGCAGATGCCCCAGAGCCCACGTGACAGCGGAGAGAAGCTCCTCGACGACCACCTGATTGCGCCCGACATTGCCTGGTTCCGTCCTGGTTCCACCCTGGTCACTGCTGAGTGACCCAGACTCTGTCCCCTCTGCTTTCAGGTACTCTTCGACTTGAGTCCACCCTTGGACTCCACCGGACACTTCATCTTTAACCCGCCTGCAGCCCTTTCAGCTCCAAGCACCAAGAGCCTGCGTGTCAGAACCCGACGCCACTTCGACCCTGTGCACCCACTTCCTGTGGGTGAGGTAACTTTGCTCCGCCGGTGTTCCCACACTGGTGCACACCTCTAGGGTCTGTGTGTTAAGTTTTGTTCCTCTAGGTTCAGCGGAAGTGTCCTTTAACTTTAACTTTACAACTTTTACGCACCATTGGTTAACATTGGTGCGTGCGTGCGCTTCCCGCACCTCTCCCGAATCCCGAGGGCCATTCCCGACTTCAGCATTGCTTGTCCTGACTGCTCCCAGCGATTCCCTAGGCCCTAGGCCTAACCACTGCTCGAGTGGCCTCTCTTATACCACTTGTTTAGTATATGGTTTGAGTGGCCCCCTGCCCTCATCCATAATTGTGCAACTTTGTATGTTTAAACAGTGCTTTTGATTTAACGCTTGTGCCCCTTTATTCATAAAGAATACTGGGGATTGTTTTTAGTAATAAACACATATATTTTTATAATATATACTTGTGTTGTGTCCTTTCATTTGATATTACAGGATTGTATGTGGTAAAACAGCTCGCTTAACACGACCTCTTAAGTTAAGCCTTTAGGCTGCTTAGTCCATGCTACCCCTAGGATAGCTTGTCTAATAAGGTTGACTTACAACCAGACACCATAAGGGATTGTTTGGTCAGGTAGTAGGTGGTTCCAGAATTGGAAACATCCCCTACCAGGCCAACTTCTCACATTGGTGAGCAGCGGTGCGGATTTGAGCTTGCTGTTGTTTTACCATTGCAATCTTTGTATCAAATTGAAAGATCACATCAAGTACCTCTAGGTACATATAAAATCAAAAGCTTAGCATATTAAGTTCTACTGAACTTAGTAGTTGTAGGTTGAAGGGATTAGCACACCCTGACTACAACTCACTAGTAAGGTACAGTAGGAAAACACTTAGTGTAGGTAGGTGCATCACTTACACCACACTAGAGTCATGTCTGACACAGGAAAAGCCTCAGGGTCTGCTCCTGTGACAGTTGACCTTACCCAGGCAACTTCCAGCTATGACAAACTAACCCGAAGGGACTTGATTGCCTTGTGCAAATCAAGAGGGTTAAAAAGGGGCAGAAGTCCCACCTGCCAAATCCTGATAGACATCCTAGAACAGGATGACTTAGAGAAGGTGAATGGAATTCCCTTACAGTCAGGAAGTGGAGAGAAACCCCCTGTAACTGACACCCCTCAGGAGGAAGATGGAGAGGAGGGGGAGGAGGACTCAGATGTTGAGGACACCGAAGATCAGGATCAGAGGGGTAGCCAGGTCCTAGTTGCCAGGCTTAACCAGGCCAACTTAGACCTACTGGGAAATGGAGAGGGCCAGCACCTCCCCAGATCCCACAGTCTTATTCTCCCAGGCAACAGAAGAGTGAGATCTCCCTCAGGGGACTCTCATATTTCTAGTGCCTCCAGAGAATCTGAGAGAGGTATGACTGCCTCTCAAAAGACTGAGCATAGGGCCAGAATGAGGGCTGTCAGACTCCAAATAGAGAGGGAGGAGGTAGCCCTGGCTCAAGCTAAACTTACCTTGGCTCAAGCTAGATTTACCTTGGCAAGAGAGCAGAAATTAAGTGGCTTAGATGCCACTGGTGGCAGCAATTTTCCAAGAGAAAAAGATAGGGGCTATGACAATAGAAACCTGACAAAAATTGTGCCCCCCTTTAAAGAAGGGGATGACATCCACAAATGGATGACTGCTCTGGAGAGAGCCTGCATGGTACAGCAGGTTCCTCAAGATCAGTGGGCTGCAATTTTATGGTACTCCTTTTCTGAGAAAGGGAGGGACAGGCTCCTCACAGTTAGACCTGAGGATGACAAAAACGACTCTGTTTTGAAGAGTGCTCTTATTGAAGGGTTTGGCCTAACCACTGAGCAATACAGGTTGTTGTTCAGAGACACCCAAAAAGCACAGACTCAAGACTGGACTGATTTCGTTGAGTGTGCCACTAAGGCTTTGGAGGGTTGGTTGCAGGGAAGTAAAGTTTCAGACTATACAGGATTGTACAATCTTATAATGAGAGAACAGATCCTTAATAACTGTACAAACCAGCTGTTGCATCAATACCTTATTGACTCTGATCTGACCTCTCCCCAAGAATTGGGAAAGAAGGCGGACAAATGGGTCAGAACAAGGATTAAGCAGAAACCCCAGAACCAAGGTGGTGACCAGAAGAAAACAGACCAGAAGGGTGGTAATCAGAAAGATAAAGAAAAAGACCAGAAGTCTTCAGGCCCCCAAACTAATAGTAAGGAGGGTGGTTCCCAAAATGGAAACAAGAAGAAGAAGAACAAAGGTCCAAAGACACCTTGGTGTAATACCTGCAAATCAGTTTCACACTGGGGCAGTGAATGCACCAAGGCAAATCCAGTCCCCACCACTCCAGCTCCTAAAGCAACTGCAACCCCAAGTACAGTAAGCAGTGGTGGAACACAGTCCAAGGGTGTAGCTGGGTTGACCCTGGGTATTGAAGTAGGATCTGGCCTAGTCAGAATCCCTACACAGGCAGTTCTCCTGTATGATGTGGACATTGAGTTGCCCACTGCAGTAAGCCCCAGTAACCTGGGCAAATACAGACAGACTCCCTTAATTAATGAGAAACTGGCTCAAGCTTACAGGGACACATGTGCCAGTGTCACAATGGTGACACCTGACTTTGTGGACCCTGGACAGATTGTACTAGGTGAGAGCTACCTAGTAACCAATGCAAGCAACTCCACTACTTCCCATAGTGTGGCAGTTGTGAACTTCTCCTGGGGAGGGGTTGATGGCCTAAAGAAGGTTGTGGTGAGTGCAGACCTACCAGTAGACTGTCTGTTAGGAAATGACCTTGAAAGCTCAGCATGGTCAGAAGTGGAGTACAGGACTCATGCAGAAATGCTAGGGATTTCAGAGCATGTCCTTGCCATGACAAGGGCTCAGGCTAAGAAGTGCCTTCCTGAACCAGTGGTGGATCTTGAAACAATAGACCAGCCACAACCCAAGAGAAGGAGCAAGAGAGGAAAGGCTCAGCCTTCCACCTTACCCCAGGTTGAGGATCAGGTTTCAGAGGAAACTGATTCTGCAGTCCAAGAGGAGACTGTCTCTGAGGAGCTTGAACCTGACCAGGTTGAGTTTCTGGGGACAGGGGGACCCTCAAGGGCAGACCTGAGGCAGGCTCAATTAGATTGCCCTTCCCTTGAACCCCTCAGACAGCAGGCTGCTGCTGAGGCTGCTGGGGATGCCCAAGGTACCCATACTGTGTATTGGGATGATGGACTCCTTTACTCAGAGGCTAGAGCCCCCAAGCCTGGCATGACCAGGAGGTTGGTTATACCACTGCAGTTTAGGGGGTTCCTCCTTACCTTGGCCCATGATATTCCCCTTGCAGAACACTTAGGCCAGAACAAGACGTGGGACAGGCTTGTTTCACACTTTCACTGGCCTCACATGTCAGAGGATGTCAAGGAGTTTTGTCGCTCCTGTGTCACTTGCCAAGCCAGTGGTAAGTCAGGTGGCACAACAAAGGCCCCCCTAATACCACTACCTGTGGTGGGAGTTCCCTTTGAAAGAGTTGGAATTGATATTGTGGGTCCAATGGACCCCCAAACAGCATCTGGGAACAGATTCATACTGGTGGTAGTGGATCATGCCACCAGGTATCCAGAGGCTATTCCCCTAAGGACCACCACAGCCCCTGTGGTGGCAAAGGCCCTCATTGCAGTTTTCTCAAGAGTGGGCTTTCCTAAGGAGGTACTATCAGATAGAGGCACGAATTTTATGTCTAGCTATCTGAAAGCAATGTGGAAGGAATGTGGAGTAAACTATAAGTTTACCACCCCATATCATCCACAATGCAATGGGCTTGTGGAGAGATTTAACAAGACCCTAAAAGGCATGATAAAAGGATTACCAGAGAAGCTCAGGCGGAAATGGGACATTCTTTTACCCTGCCTGCTCTTTGCTTACAGAGAGGTCCCACAGAAGGGGGTTGGCTACAGCCCTTTTGAACTTGTTGAACCTGTTTACAGACATGACAATAAGGCTTTTTCTCTGTTGAAGAAGTGTCTTGGGACCCACCCCCATTCTTGGAGTTTTGGGGCCCTGTGGAAGTCTTTTCTTTATTTTTATCCCCACCCTTATCTTGAGGCTTGGTAGACTCCTTCTTCTGGTTACTGTCCTGATTCTTATGCCTAATCCTGGTTCTGACCCACTTGTCTGCCTTCTTTCCCAATTCTTGGGGAGAGGTCAGATCAGAGTCCACCAGGTGCTGGTGTAAGAGCTGGTTCTGACAATTACTTAGGATCTGCTCCCTCATAATCAAATTATACAATCCTGTAAAGTCATGTTCTTTGCTGCCATGTAGCCAACCCTCCAGAGCCTTAGTTGCACAATCAACAAAATCAGTCCAGTCCTGAGTCTGTGTCTTCTGGGTGTCTCTGAACTTCAACCTGTACTGTTCAGTGGTTAAGCCAAACCCATCTATTAGGACACTCTTCAGGACTGTGAGAAGTTGGCCTGATAGGTGATGTTTCCAATTCTGGAACCACCGGTTATCAGACCAAACAATCCCTTATGGTGTCTGGTTGCAAGTCAACCTTATTAGACAAGCTATCCTAGGGGTAGCATGGACTAAGCAGCCTAAAGGCTTAACTTAAGAGGTCGTGTTAAGCGAGCTGTTTTACCACATACAATCCTGTAATATCAAATGAAAGGACACCACACAAGTATATATTATAAAAATATATGTATTTATTACTAAAAACAATCCCCAGTATTCTTTATGAATAAAGGGGCACAAGCGTTAAATCAAAAGCACCGTTTAAACATACAAAGTTGACAATTATGGATGAGGGCGGGGGGCCACTCAAACCATATACTAAACAAGTGGTATAAGAGATACCAATCGAACAGTGGTTAGGCCTAGGGCCTAGGGAATCGCTGGGAGCAGTCGGGACAAGCAGTGCTGAAGTCGGGAAAAGCCCGCGGGATTCGGGTGCAGTGCGGAAAGCGCACGCATGCACCAATGTTAACCAATGGTGCGTAAAAGTTGTAGAGTTAAAGTTTAAGGACACTTCCGCTGAACCTAGAGGAACAAAACTTAAGACACAGACCCTAGAGATGTGTACCAGTGTGGGAACACCGGCGGAGCAAAGTTACCTCACCCACAGGAAGCGGGTGCACAGGGTCGAAGTTGAGTCGGGTTTCGTCACGCAGGCTCTTGGTGCTTGAAGCTGAAAGGGCTGCAGGCGGGGTGAAAGAGAAGTGTCCGGTGGAGTGCAAGGGTGGACTCGAGTCGAAAAGTACCTGAAAGCAGAGGGGACAGAGTCTGGGTCACTCAGCAGTGACCAGGGTGGAACCAGGACAGAACCAGGCAATGTCGGGCGCAATCAGGTGGTCGTTGAGGAGCTTCTCTCCGCTGTCACGTGGGCTCTGGGGCATCTGCGACGTCCAGGAGCGGGTCACGATCTGTCCCACGAAGGCTCTCACCGTCGGCGCAGTCGGCTTCAAGTTTGGAGCAAACAACACTTGGCAAGAGCAATCCACGCGGAACCGGGAGATTGCTTCTCACTCGAACCAGGAGGGTCAGAGTGGGGGCTCCTTTTCAGGGGAGCTGGTGCAGATCTGGAGCAACCAGAGTTGCAGGTCGAATTTCAAAGTTCGTCGGTACAGGGGCCACTAGCCGGCTGGCAAGTGACCGGGCCAACGTGTTGAGCCAAATGGAGCAGAAGGGCCCCACGCAGCACTCGTCGAGTGTGGAGGGCTGAACTTCGGTGCAAGAGTGGCTCAGGGTTGGGGCTTCTCAAACCCCGGTGTACAGCTTCGAGGGTCACTCGTGGGCTGCACGGTCAGCGTCTTGTGGTCAATTCAAGATGGCATGCCCCACGCTTCTGGTCGCCTCCACGGGTCTCAGCTCTGCAGGGACTGTGGATCGGGCTGTTGGAAGGCAGGCAAGCTTGATCTCGTCGATCTCTGTCGCTTGAGTTCCGGCAGGAACTGCGACAAAGCAGACGTCGATGGCTGGATGGTGCCTGTTTGCACAGGGTGGTCACTCCTTGACCACAAGGGAGATTCTTCAGTCTTCTACGTTGAGTAGGATGTCGAAGGGTCCAGAGTTTCGTTTCTTATGTTTCATCAGGAAATCTGAAGTGCATTGGCACTGCTCCCAGTCTTATACTAATTTTGGGGGCTGGATTACCTGCTAGGTCCCCTCCTATGGGTGGGACCCAGGAAGTGGGTGGATACACCCCCTTCCTTTGATCCAGGCCGCCCTGGCATGAGGGCTGGAGTGCCCCAGAACCGGTTTGGCCTGATTATACAAGGGGCAGCCTTGTGCGCCCCAGGCAGTGTCTGGTTTCTTTCAGACCTCCCTGCTACAATCCACTATCTCCTGTCTGGAGGGTGGTAACACCCCCCTGCGACAGGAAACCCTTTGTCCAGGCCCCATTTGGCTGAGTTTCGGTCAGCTTCAGGGGGTCAGACTCTTGTCTGTGGCAGAGGCATCCATTTTGTGGATCTAAGGTCCGTTTAGAAATTAACCGCATTTAAGTAAAGTAACATGTCTTACCCCTCTAGAGGGGTGGAATGCTATCCCCATCGCCAGAACTGGCGAGGGGATAGTATTCCAAATCGTATTACACCTTACACGACATGTTTTGATAAAGCCAAACCAGAGTTGCTATATAACCGCAAGGATTATAATGCACTTAAGAGTATATGGTATGGCATTATCCTGAAACAGCTTAGGGAGTTATTCCCGACAGCTGCAGACAGGCTCAGCTCATGCTAGAGCTCCATCTCACATTAAACCACGCACTCTGCCTCCAGGATTGATGAGGCCTTCCATAGGAGTGGCTCACAGGTTTATATGTGTCCAGATATAGGTTTAGATATAGGTATACTATATCTAAGTAAGGGGTGATTACACCACCTTACCCCAGCTGAGTGATCAGCCAGTTGTGTCAATTTAAGAACCAGCCAGGGGTGGCAAAATATATGCTGCAGCCCCTGGTAGGCCTTGGTGGCCCCTATGCCCTGGGCACCTATAGTGCATTATACAGGGGCTGACAAGGAGTCCATTTCCAATTGTGGTATGTACCTAGGGTACATGGAATCCATTTTACAGAGAGAGCAGATGGCCTGGGGCCCTGATTAGCAGGGAACCAGGTCAACTAAGTCACAAAACCAGCTAAACACAGGCAAAAAATCTGGGGTAACCATAGTCAGGTAGCCACCTTCCTACAAGGACTTTGTAATTGTTTGCATCCTCATGTCTAACAGTGAGGAGCTTATCTCTCCCTTTCTCTGAAAAGGAGTACCATAAGATTGCTGCCCACTGTTCCTCAGGAACCTGCTGTACCATGCAGGCTCTCTCAAGAGCAGTTATCCACTTGTGGATGTCATCCCCTTCCTTGTAGGGGGGCACAATCTTTGTCAGGTTTCTACTATCATAGGACCTGGGTTTCTCTTTAGGAATATTGCTGCCACCAGTGGCATCTAAGCCACACAATTTTTGCTCTCTTGCCAAGGCAAGTCTAGCTTGAGCCAAGGCTACCTCCTCCCTCTCTATTTGGAGTTTGACAGCCCTCATTCTGGACCTATGCTCTATCTTCTGAGAGGCAGTCATACCTCTCTGAGATTCTCTTGAGGCACTAGAAATATGAGAGTCCCCTGAGGGAGATCTCACTCTTCTGTTGCCTGGGAGAATGATATGGTGGGATCTGGGGAGGTGCTGGCCCTCTCCATTTCCCAGTAGGTCTAAGTTGGCCTGGTTAAGCCTGGCAACTAGGACCTGGCTACCCCTCTGATCCTGATCTTCTGGGTCCTCTACATCTGAGTCCTCCTCCTCCTCTTCTTCCTCCTCTTCTCCTTCCTCCGGAGGGGTATCAGTTACAGGGGGGTTCACTCCATCTCCTGACTCTAAGGGAACTTCATTCGCCTTCTCTAAGTCATCCTGTTCTAGAATGGCTATCAGGATAGGACATGTGGGACTTCTGCCCCTTTTTAACCCTCTTGATATGCACAAGGCAATCAAGTCCTTTCGGGTTAATTTGTCATAGCTGGAAGTTGCCTTGGTAAGGTCAACTGTCACAGGAGCAGAACCTGAGGCTTTTCCTGTGTCAGACATGACTACTAGTGAGGTATAAGTGGTGCACTTACCTACACTAAGTGTTTTCCTACTGTACCTTGCTAGTGAGTTGTAGTCAGGGTGTGCTAATCCCTTTAATCTACAACTACTAAGTTCAGTAGAACTTAAATATGCTAAGCTTTTGATTTATATGTACCTTGAGGTACTTGATGTGATCTTTCAATTTGATAAAAGATTGCAATGGTAAAACAACAGCAAGCTCAAATCCCACCGCTGCCACCAATGTGAGAAGTTGGCCTGATAGGTGATGTTTCCAATTCTGGAACCACCGGTTATCAGACCAAACAATCCCTTATGGTGTCTGGTTGTAAGTCAACCTTGTTAGACAAGCTATCCTAGGGGTAGCATGGACTAAGCAGCCTAAAGGCTTAACTTAAGAGGTCGTGTTAAGCGAGCTGTTTTACCACATACAATCCTGTAATATCAAATGAAAGGACACCACACAAGTATATATTATAAAAATATATGTATTTAATACTAAAAACAATCCCCAGTATTCTTTATGAATAAAGGGGCACAAGCGTTAAATCAAAAGCACAGTTTAAACATACAAAGTTGCACAATTATGGATGAGGGCGGGGGGCCACTCTAACCATATACTAAACAAGTGGTATAAGAGATACCAATCGAACAGTGGTTAGGCCTAGGGCCTAGGGAATCGCTGGGAGCAGTCGAGACAAGCAATGCTGAAGTCGGGAGAGGCCCACGGGATTCGGGAGCAGTGCGGAAAGCGCACGCGTGCACCAATGTTAACCAATGGTGCGTAAAAGTTGTAAAGTTAAAGTTTAAGGACACTTCCGCTGAACCTAGAGGAACAAAACTTAAGACACAGACCCTAGAGATGTGTACCAGTGTGGGAACACCGGCGGAGCAAAGTTACCTCACCCACAGGAAGCGGGTGCACAGGGTCGAAGTTGAGTCGGGTTTCGTCACGCAGGCTCTTGGTGCTTGGAGCTGAAAGGGCTGCAGGCGGGGTGAAAGAGAAGTGTCCGGTGGAGTCCAAGGGTGGACTCGAGTCGAAAAGTACCTGAAAGCAGAGGGGACAGAGTCTGGGTCACTCAGCAGTGACCAGGGTGGAACCAGGACGGAACCAGGCAATGTCGGGCACAATCAGGTGGTCGTTGAGGAGCTTCTCTCCGCTGTCACGTGGGCTCTGGGGCATCTGCGACCTCCAGGAGCGGGTCACGATCTGTCCCACAAGGGCTCTCACCGTCGGCGCAGTCGGCTTCAAGTTTGGAGCAAACAACACTTGGCAAGAGCAATCCATGCGGAACCGGGAGATTGCTTCTCACTCGAACCAGGAGGGTCAGAGTGGGGGCTCCTTTTCAGGGGAGCTGGTGCAGATCTGGAGCAACCAGATTTGCAGGTCGAATTTCAAAGTTCGTCGGTACAGGGGCCACTAGCCGGCTGGCAAGTGACCGGGCCAACGCGTTGAGCCAAATGGAGCAGAAGGGCCCCACGCAGCACTCGTCGAGTGTGGAGGGCTGAACTTCAGTGCAAGAGTGGCTCAGGGTTGGGGCTTCTCAAACCCCGGTGTACAGCTTCGAGGGTCACTCACGGGCTGCACGGTCAGCGTCTCGTGGTCAATTAAAGATGGCGTGCCCCACGCTTCCGGTCGCCTCCACGGGTCTCTGCTCTGCAGGGACTGTGGATCGGGCTGTTGGAAGGCAGGCAAGCTTGATCTCGTTGATCTCTGTCGCGCGGGTTCCGGCGGGAACTGCGACAAAGCAGATGTCGATGGCTGGATGGTGCCTGTTTGCACAGGGTGGTCACTCCTTGACCACAAGGGAGATTCTTCAGTCTTCTACGTTGAGTAGGATGTCGAAGGGTCCAGAGTTTCGTTTCTTATGTTTCATCAGGAAATCTAAAGTGCATTGGCACTGCTCCCAGTCTTATACTAATTTGGGGGGCTGAATTACCTGCTAGGTCCCCTCCTATGGGTGGGACCCAGGAAGTGGGTGGATACACCCCCTTCCTTTGATCCAGGCCGCCCTGGCACGAGGGCTGGAGTGCCCCAGAACTGGTTTGACCGGATTATGCAAGGGGCAGCCTTGTGCGCCCCAAGCAGTGTCTGGTTTCTTTCAAACCTCCCTGCTACAATCCACTATCTCCTGTCTGGAGGGTGGTAACACCCCCCTGCGACAGGAAACCCTTTGTCCAGGCCCCATTTGGCTGAGTTTCGGTCAGCTGCAGGGGGTCAGACTCTTGTCTGTGGCAGAGGCATCCATTTTGTGGATCTAAGGTCCTTTTAGAAATTAACCGCATTTAAGTAAAGTAACATGTCTTACCCCTCTAGAGGGGTGGAATGCTATCCCCGTCGCCAGAACACCTTACACAACATGTTTTGATAAAGCCAAACCAGAGTTGCTATATAACCGCGAGGATTATAAGGCACTTAAGAGTATATGGTATGGCATTATCCTGAAACAGCTTAGGGAGTTGTTCCCGACAGCTGCAGACAGGCTCAGCTCATGCTAGAGCTCCATCTCACATTAAACCACGCACTCTGCCTCCAGGATTGATGAGGCCTTCCATAGGAGTGGCTCACAGGTTTATATGTGTCCAGATATAGGTTTAGATATAGGTATACTATATCTAAGTAAGGGGTGATTACACCACCTTACCCCAGCTGAGTGATCAGCCAGTTGTGTAAATTTAAGAACCAGCCAGGGGTGGCAAAAGATATGCTGCAGCCCCTGGTAGGCCTTGGTGGCTCCTATGCCCTGGGCACCTATAGTGCATTATACAGGGGCTGACAAGGAGTCCATTTTCAATTGTGGTATGTACCTAGGGTACATGGAATCCATTTTACAGAGAGAGCAGATGGCCTGGGGCCCTGATTAGCAGGGAACCAGGTCAACTAAGTCAAAAAACCAGCTAAACACAGGCAACAAATCTGGGGTAACCATAGTCAGGTAGCCACCTTCCTACAGTGTCTAGTGGGGAAGTACCACTTCTAGACATGGCTGTACGTGTGCTGTTATGTTATGTTATGTTGTTATGTTAAGTAGCTTTTATATAGCGTACGGCTACATCCAGCAATTTGGCCGCAACAGGGTCGTCCGCCGTGTAAAGGTGGAAGTTGAAATCACCGGCCACAACACAATGCTGTGTGGTCAGCGCCAGCTCAGAGACGGCTGTCTGCAGATCCTCCAAAAAGGAACCCACCGGGCCTGGTGGTCTATAAACCAACAACCCCTTCAAGGCCTGACCTGGGGACAGTCTGAGCGTGAAGGCGAGCGACTCGGCATTCCCAATGGAGTTCAGGGGAAGCACCGAGCAGGAGACGCTCTTTTTCACCACAACCGCCACTCCCCCTCCCCTGCCCTTAACTCTGTCCTGCCGGAAGATATTGTACGCAGGAGGAATGGCTGAGAAGACGTCCGGATTGGAAGCCTCTCCCAGCCAAGTTTCGGTCAGTAGCAAGCACAGGGGATTTTCCCTGACCAGAAGATCGTAAATGTGCAGGGCGTGGCGCCCTACCGACCTCGTGTTCAGCAGCAGGCAAAGATGCTTCACGCCAGCTGTTGCCGGGTGAGGAACCGTAGCACAAATCCAGGAAGGCGTCCAACCACAGCCCGGACAGCGTCGTTTGCCCCTAAACCGCCCAGGGAAAATGGAGCGGCAAGAGCTAGAATGGCCCCGCATGTCCCGCAATGACGCAGAGGAATAGCAAATCATCTCAGCCAGAGTATTGCCGGACCGGGGTCCCCCGCCGCCCCGACGCCTCCGGGACGCTGACGGGCGCAGACGGGCAGGACTCCGGCACGACTCAGGCTAAGCGAGGGCGTCCACCTGCGCGTCACGCTGCGCGTGAGGGAGCGACTTTAAGTAGGCGCTCCAATCAAGCCTGAGCGTGCGAGTCCGCTCCAAGATGGCGGCCGCCGCTGGCTGAAGTAGCCCAAACAAAGATGGCGCCCAAAATGACCCCCAGGACCCGGACCCACCAAAGTGGTGGTGCTTGGCAGGCAGAAAATGCCGTTTTTAAGGTGCAGGTAAGGGGAGAAGGGGGCGCTGGCAGCAAGCAGGCAGGCTAAAATCAGGGAAGAATGAAACAGAAAAACGAACCCAAATGCAAAACAGGATGTTTTAAAAAGTACTCGGCGCTAGTAGCAGCGCGAGCGCGGCGAAGTGGTAGATGGTCTAACCAGCACCATGCTAGAGCCTGCCTTAAGTAGGCGCTCCAATCAAGCCTGAGCGTGCGAGTCCGCTCCAAGATGGCGGCCGCCGCTGGCTGAAGTAGCCCAAACAAAGATGGCGCCCAAAATGACCCCCAGGACCCGGACCCACCAAAGTGGTGGTGCTTGGCAGGCAGAAAATGCCGTTTTTAAGGTGCAGGTAAGGGGAGAAGGGGGCGCTGGCAGCAAGCAGGCAGGCTAAAATCAGGGAAGAATGAAACAGAAAAACGAACCCAAATGCAAAACAGGAAGTTTTAAAAAGTACTCGGCGCTAGTAGCAGCGCGAGCGCGGCGAAGTGGTAGATGGTCTAACCAGCACCACGCTAGAGCCCGCCTTAAGTAGGCGCTCCAATCAAGCCTGAGCGTGTGAGTCCGCTCCAAGATGGCGGCCGCCGCTGGCTGAAGTAGCCCAAACAAATATGGCGCCCAAAATGACCCCCAGGACCCGGACCCACCAAAGTGGTGGTGCTTGGCAGGCAGAAAATGCCGTTTTTAAGGTGCAGGTAAGGGGAGAAGGGGGCGCTGGCAGCAAGCAGGCAGGCTAAAATCAGGGAAGAATGAAACAGAAAAACGAACCCAAATGCAAAACAGGAAGTTTTAAAAAGTACTCGGCGCTAGTAGCAGCGCGAGCGCGGCGAAGTGGTAGATGGTCTAACCAGCACCACGCTAGAGCCCGCCTTCAGTAGGCGCTCCAATCAAGCCTGAGCGTGCGAGTCCGCTCCAAGATGGCGGCCGCCGCTGGCTGAAGTAGCCCAAACAAAGATGGCGCCCAAAATGACCCCCAGGACCCGGACCCACCAAAGTGGTGGTGCTTGGCAGGCAGAAAATGCCGTTTTTAAGGTGCAGGTAAGGGGAGAAGGGGGCGCTGGCAGCAAGCAGGCAGGCTAAAATCAGGGAAGAATGAAACAGAAAAACGAACCCAAATGCAAAACAGGAAGTTTTAAAAAGTACTCGGCGCTAGTAGCAGCGCTAGTAGCAGCGCCAGCGCGGCGAAGTGGTAGATGGCTGTGAGGGTGCTGGTGTGTGATTGGCTGGAGTTGGCTGGGATACCAGGATCCAGGATGTCTGGATGGGTCTGCCCAGTGGTGAGTGCTCAGATCAGCATGCTGATGTGAGGGGAGGGCTGCACCTGGTTCCTGATGGGGCTGGGCTTTCCCCACACAATGCTGGCCCCGCCCCCTGTGGTGCGTCTAACGACCCTAGCCCTGCCAGTGAATAGAGTGAGGTGATGAGCACATCAAGGGTGCTCCAAAACCAGCTGTGACTGTTTTCTCCCCCACCCTGCACCTACAGACAAAGGAATGTGGTGCATAAAAATGGGGCTGTGTCGCCACACAAACTGTTCTCTGCCAGGATCCTGCCTGAGGGGGCTGCTGCTGTTGCTGGGGCCAGGAAGACCGCCACTTGGATTATCTCCCTGCCTGGAGACCCAGTGAGCTGGCTCTGGGCCCAGCCTTGCCCCCTGCCTGCTTTAAGGAACTTTGCTGTGCCCCTAGCGCTTGGGAGCGCTGTGCCTGCACCCCTAGCGCTGAGAGCGCTGCGAATCGTCTTTGAGCGCTGGGAGCGCTTTACTTTCCCTTTTCGTGGCTGCCCACGCCACTTTTTGCCGATTTGACAGTCCCCTGGCAGGTGCCCACCCTGCCAAGGACCTTGTGCTTTACCCTGTCACGAGCGCTTTGGGAGCGCTTTATTGAGCTTAAGGCCGGTGCCCACCCGGCATTGCCCTGTGAAGTTTTCCCCGTCGCCGCCCGGCCGTACAGGAAGTCAGGCAGGCCGTGACCTCATTCCCCAGGCCGCGCTCTGATTGGCTGCCAGCCCGGGACAGGAAGGAGGGAGCCGGAAGCTACCGGGAGCCGACCCTGGGATCCGGTGCACTCACCCAGGAGAGAGAGAAGCCTTCTGTCCAGCAGCGGGGCAACCGTGGTGTGGGGAGAGCCCCGCAGCTGCCGAGGAAGAGAAGGAGCCTGGAGACCCTGGGAGCGCCCACCAGAAACCGGGTAAGTGGGGCTCGGTGTTCCCGTCTAGGGAGGAGGGCGTCGGGGCACATTGCCGGCGCCCGCCCTCCCCTCCAGTACCAGGGCTTTGTTGTCAAAGAGCCTGAGAGGCCCCGGGGGGGCCTCCCTGCAGATTTGAGCCCCGGGCGGGCTCCTACGTTACTGGGGCATTTCTTCAGGGCCGCGAGAGGCTCTGGGTGGCATCATTTCCTTTCGAGTCCCCCGAAGAGGGACTCCAACGCCCAGAGCCATTTGTTCTCTTGAGTCCCGGAGGGACTCCAACGGCCGTATTTTGTGTATGAGCCTGAAAGGCTCAAGGGGGCATTTTGATTTACTGAGAGCCCACGAGGGGCTCAGGCGCCACAACTATCTTTGAGAGCCCAGAGATTCTCAGGGGCCATTTGTTTATTCAGAGCCCAGCAAGGCTCCAAAAAGGGGACAGTCATTTCTACAGAGCCTGTGACACTCAGTAACACCAGCAAGTAGCAAACACAGTAAAACATTTTGGCCTGTATCTTTCCGCCGTCTTTGTAAGCCTGTGACACTGTGAGTTTCAGGAATTCCACAAGCAGCACTATAGGTGGACTCACTACTAGTACATACATAGTCAGATAGTACTAAAAAATGCCTTTTTACTTTTTTCTCTTGTTTTGCAAAAGAAATTACTGGTACGTGAACTTGTGGTAGCCGCCATAATGGCAGCTCACTCAGCTTTAACCCAAGAAATACAGACACAGGCCATGATGATGCAGACTCGCAGTACTTTAAGCAGTACATGCAGGTGGGAATAGGAATGTCTTACTTTTCTATAGGGGTGGCACTGCCACTGGCCATACTTCATCCACTCAGCGTCTGCGCTACTACATCATACACCTCTGCTATCGACGAGGAGGATAAAGAAGATAACATCCAGGCTTACAAAGTACGTCTATGATTCTTCTTAATGTCTCAAATGTACCAAAATTTCTTTTTGTTAACAACCAACTTACACCCTTTTCATTATATTTTGGAAACCGCTGTATTCTTTCTTATGTTGAATTGCATTCAACAAAACCATTTTTTACAGTCATAAATAAATATTAAGACTCGCTCGTCCTTCGTTTCACTCTTCTTTAGCTTTTCGTTCTTCACATCCCTAAACTACATCTGATCTGATATGACTTGGCTTTAAAATAAAAATTGGCCAGCTGAGTTCAAGTGAAATAGAGGGGACCATTGGTTACCAGAGAAGTACAGCCACTAATGCTATTACAAGTCAAGGTTGACTGTCTTCTCCGTGATAGCCCAAAAAGTAGTTATAAATTAGTAAATGTTCTTGACAGTACAGTGTACTTATACTAGTGTACTGTGTACTACTGTACAGTACATCATACACTCCTTTACGAGCCTACTCAAAAAAAATATAATAAGTAAGTAGTATAATAACTTACCACCATCCGCCGCCGCTGAGCCTTCCCCCCCAGCTCCTCCTGTTGGCACCGCCGCATCCAGAGTGGACCCCTCCGCACTGCTGGCCCCAGCACGGATGGTCATCTGTGCCGCATCAGATGTTGTGACGTCTAGGAAAAACATGTCATATTTTCAGATGCCATACACAACCCCCTATTTTGTCTCGTAATGGAAGGAAATGTTACATAACACATTTTGTATTACTGGGATTGAAAAAATGTTACGGTTTTGGGGAGGGTGTTAACCTTTTAGATGCTTATTCCATTAAATGCTACACTTCTTCTTTTGACAACTGATTAATGCTTGCTTAACGTGCACCATTTTTCTCATTACAGAAAGAAGATTCCATTGCCCTTCAGCCAGACGATTCACCAACTACTACTGAGTCACCACCAGCAGTACTTAAGTACTTTAAAGAAGGTGGGGGCTCACACACAGTTATTCTACTAATTTCCTGTGTCTGTTAGTGTTAACTATTTTTAAGTTTGAGTCATACTAATTTCATTCATGGGAATGTTGTTTAAAGTAAACTTTAACGTCATCTTCATCCATAAGAATACTACGCTATTAAAAATAAAGAAATAATGTTTTCATTTCTCAATTGAAAATAAAAATTAAAAACTAACAAACACTGTGTGGTTTTTGTTCACGAGTGAGTGAGCGGAATGGTTTGAACTACTGCACTTGGCAGTCATGCTTCAGTAACTCAGATAGGCCAGGACTCGGAGGTAGTCTCTCTTCTTCTGTTCTTCTGGGTCGTAAAATCATTGGTCAGACATTCTAGATAGTCGGTCAGGGGAATGGGGGTTCAACTTCTGTTCGGACTGAGGTATGTCGAAAGTCGAACTGCACCTATCATTAACAATGTCCTATTTATCTTGTTCATACTTCTTTGTGTGAAGAATAGTCCCTGAAACAGTAGCGGTATGGGATGTGCTCCTCTCAAATCAAAAAGGCAACTGCTACCTTTTACTTGGTGTAAACAATGACATTTTGTTGTTGGAAATTGTCAAAGCACTTACATTAAGAAGACTGGAATAGACAGCAAGGGCAACCCAGAGGACTGCACTCAGTGCCTAGAGCTATTGCTGTATCAGAGTTTTGTTTCACACCGTTTGCCGAATGGACAAGCTTAGCTACCTACACAGACCGACTCATAATTGTAAATAGTAGTAGCACAGAGAGTGATGGTAGAGGCAGGATAAGAATGTAGAAAGTAGTCCACATTAGAAGAAGATCAAAGACTATTTTGTAAAACATAGAATTATTAGGAACCAGTTTGTAATGAATAGGAGCTGTAAAAGTTAGGGAAGTATAAGTATTAATATAACAATAGAACAACTTACTGGGGCCAGCAGAAGAGCCTGCAAGGGACTGCTCCTGTTCACCTTCTGCCACCGGAGTCTCTGTCGCCGTCGCCTTGCCCCTGGGAGGTCCTGGTGA
This sequence comes from Lissotriton helveticus, assembly GCF_964261635.1. Lineage (NCBI taxonomy): Eukaryota > Metazoa > Chordata > Amphibia > Caudata > Salamandridae > Lissotriton > Lissotriton helveticus. The sequence continues at coordinate 500,099 of NW_027611681.1, forward strand.
TCATGAAATAATGAAACACAACATGGATGATTGTTTTTTGGGAAATATTTGATTTCTTTGTACTCAATCTAAAATTATGTCAGGGAAACAAATTGCATCTGATCTGGTCAAGTCCCCCATTCACACCTTCATTCATACTACCGTGCTTCCCATTAGACTCACAGACATTCCGCACCCCGCTCCAGATAGGGGCGGTGCCAGAGTTCTTGGAGCGAAAGGCAAAATTCAATTTGCCTGCAAAGAGAACCCCAGGAATTGCTATTAAAAGTTGTTTACTGCAACTACACGGAACCTCATAAGGCCTTCCCACACCTTATGGAAAGCTCCGTCCCCCCCCACCTCAAAGTGCATCTCTCTGGTGGTCTGCGAGGTGCTGCCTGTTTTCTCCCACTGAACAACCAAACAACACATGGCAGAGGCCTTGAGAGGCAGAACTGCCGCGGCCATCCTGTGAGTCTGATGTTAGCTCAGTGCCCCCAAGTCCCCCATTCACACCTTCATTCATACTACCGTGCTTCCCATTAGACCCACAGACATTCCGCACCCAGCTCCAGATAGGGGCGGTGCCAAAGTTCCTGGCGCTCAAGGCAAAATTCAATTCACCTGCAAAGAGAACCCCAGGAATTGCTATTAAAAGCTGTTTACTGCAACGACAAGGAACCTCATAAGCCCTTACCACACCTTATGGAAGGCTCCGCCCCCACCTCAAAGTGCATCTCTCTGGCGGTCTGCGAGGTGCTGCCTGTTTTCTCCCACTGAACGACCAAACAACACATGGCAGAGGCCACGAGAAGCAAAACTGCCGCGGCCATCCTGTGAGTCTGATGTTAGCTCGGTGCCCCCAAGTCCCCCATTCACCCCTCTTTCACACCATTCATAGCCCAGTCCACAGACTGCACACACACTGCAGGCATCTCCGACTATGCCTCTATATATAGCAAAGAGGTGAATGATGTCATAAAGCCTGCGAGACCCAGGGGTGTGATGTAGTACATGATGTCACAAACCTGCCAGGGTCAGGGGTGTGGTGTAGGAGATGACATCACAACCGATTGATGGGAAATGCTGATAACACTCAAGGCTGCCTTTGGGGACCAGTGATACATTATGTTGGTAGATATAGGTCCATCTTTCGCATAACATCACGGAAGCAGAAGATTGAGCGAAGGAAGTCAGTTACAATAATCGTATTATTAAGGTTTCCTGTTTTCTCTTTATTGCATACATGTTAACAGAATCTGTAAAATCGATGGTGAGATGGGCCTAGTGTACTGCACAGGAATGCACAGCTTGTCATTCTGTTTCTTCCTATCTGCTCTGCCCATTTCACAGGTGTGATTCAGGTATTCAAATGGCAGGGTGGGATTTAAGGGTTAGAAGACACCTTACATCAGTCTTCTGCACTGACTAGCAGAGCCTGGCAACGGTCTTATGGCTGGGCTCTGAGTCTTCGTCTGTGTTAGCCTGTCTGCTGGCCTGGCCTCCCATAGACTCCTTCTTGTGTAACTATGCACGGCTTCAAGAGCATTGCACACACACATGCATTCAATAGAAGGTAGTTCTGGATACCCTGGGGGGTCAAGGTGCACAAGGAATATGTAGTCTTGGGATGTACTGTTTTCTACTCCCAAAATCAAGATACCACACAAAGCTGCTGGCTGCTTCAACCTTAAAAAAATGAATGTTTTGTGCAAGAGGCATTCCAAATGTAGAATTTGCATTCCATACATAGTTTGAACGTTCCAAATTAGAAGCGCTGTTCCAATCTACATTCTAAAGGAATTCTTTCAATTCCAAATTAGAACTCTCATTCCAAACTTAGAACATCCTTTACAAAATAGAACTGTCAATCTTAGAACTCAAATGTTATTTGAGCAAAAAGCCTGGACATTACATCATGCCTTCATTGTGACACCAAAAACACCTTCATTAACTCTATATATACCAAAGAGGTGAATGATGTCATAAAGCCTGCCAGACCCAGGGGTGTGATGTAGTACATGATGTCACAAACCTGCCAGGGTCAGGGGTGTGGTGTAGGAGATGACATCACAACCGATTGATGGGAAATGCTGATAACACTCAAGGCTGCCTTTGGGGACCAGTGATACATTATGTTGGTAGATATAGGTCCATCTTTCGCATAACATCACGGAAGCAGAAGATTGAGCGAAGGAAGTCAGTTACAATAATCGTATTATTAAGGTTTCCTGTTTTCTCTTTATTGCATACATGTTAACAGAATCTGTAAAGGCGATGGTGAGATGGGCCTAGTGTACTGCATAGGAATGCACAGCTTGTCATTCTGTTTCTTCCTATCTGCTCTGCCCATTTCACAGGTGTGATTCAGGTATTCAAATGGCAGGGTGGCATCTAAGGGTTAGAAGACACCTTACATCAGTCTTCTGCACTGACTAGCAGAGCCTGGCAACGGTCTTATGGCTGGGCTCTGAGTCTTCGTCTGTGTTAGCCTGTCTGCTGGCCTGGCCTCCCATAGACTCCTTCTTGTGTAACTATGCACGGCTTCAAGAGCATTGCACACACACATGCATTCAATAGAAGGTAGTTCTGGATACCCTGGGGGTCAAGGTGCCCAAGGAATATGTAGTCTTGGGATGTACTGTTTTCTACTCCCAAAATCAAGATACCACACAAAGCTGCTGGCTGCTTCAACCTTAAAAAAATGAATGTTTTGTGCAAGAGGCATTCCAAATGTAGAATTTGCATTCCATACATAGTTCGAACGTTCCAAATTAGAAGCGGTGTTCCAATCTACATTCTAAAGGAATTCTTTCAATTCTAAATTAGAACTCTCATTCCAAACTTAGAACATCCTTTACAAAATAGAACTGTCAATCTTAGAACTCAAATGTTATTTGAGCAAAAAGCCTTGACATTACATCATGCCTTCATTGTGACACCAAAAACACCTTCATTACAAGTTTGTAAATTCGATTTTGCGCAGAAACTGGAGTTTCTGATCTAAGGGGTGTTGCAAAAAGAGTAACAGTACTGCACTTTGTGGGTTTCTCATGGACACATTTGGTCAGGTAAAACCTTATGAAACTTGTCCATGGAAAACAGCTCTGTGCTTGGGAAAAACCCAACAAAATCTGGGCAGAAAGGTGGACATCAGCTATAATTCTCCCGTGCTGAGAGGTAATTGCCTAGCAGTGCAATATTCTGCAACGTTGAATGTTTAAACACTACAGTATCGTCGATTGAAGTTATGACATTTCTGATGAGCTGGGCCTTCCTGCGTGCTGTCTGGGCAAGACTGGTCTAGAGCCAGGCATGAGCACCAACATCATATTTAACCTTGACAGCCTCCATGCTCAATAATGGACCCCATAATATATCTCAGATTATATAAGAAGAGTGGCTAGGGCTCATTTCCAGCCTCCAGGTACATGTCTGACTCCTATTTGTGACATTTTGAGGTGTTTGGTGTCAAATTCTTTTTTTTCCATTATAGCTTCTAGATATCAGAGTCACATCAGATTTCTAGTTCTGGACCCAAGAAGACCATAGTATACCTCAGATGACATACCAAGAGTGTCTAAGACCCATTTCTGGCCTCCAGGGGTGACTTTTTGAAGTTTTTGGGTTTAAGGGGGCAAAGTGACTTTTTCCACCCAGCCCAATGTTCTCAAAATCGGGTACGATATCAGGTGTTTCCCTTGGCTGGTAGCGGAAAAAAAACTTTATATAATATCAAAGTTATATATATCACATGAAAGCATCAGAGCTGACCTTTCTAACAAGTGTATTCGTATCTTGCGCACTCAAACAGTGTCTCTGATATCCATTCTGAGCTATTTGGAAAATTAGCAAATCTTGTCAAAAAAATGTTTTGGACGATTTTTGCTAATTTTCAGTATCAACCCACCTGACTGTTTTTGGGTCCCTGTGGCCACCAGGACCCTATATTATATCTCAGGTGATATAGCAAGAGTGTCTAGGGCTCATTTCCAGCCTCCAGGTACATGTCTGAGTCCTATTTCAGACATTTTGAGGTGTTTGGTGTCAAATTCATTTTTTCCATTATAGGCCTTAGATATCAGAGTCACATCACATTTCTAGTTCTGGACCCAAGAACACCATAGTATACCTCAGATGACATACCAAGAGTGTCTAAGACCCATTTCTGGCCTCCAGGGGTGACTTTTTGAAGTTTTTGGGTTTAAGGGGGCAAAGTCACTTTTTCCACCCGAGGTCGTGGAACTCGGAGCTGGGTAAAAGTTTAGCTTGAGTGCCCTCCCCATGGAGGTCAAAAATGTTATTGCATCAAAATCATTTAAAAACTATATAGGTGTAATTGTAGTGCCCTGAATTCTATATGGCTGCATTTGCACCGTTCTAGGTATTTACAAAATGAATTTCTAACACTTTTGAAGTCTCCATGAAGTGAAAAATGACCAAGTCCTAAAACTTCACTGGTGCATCAAAGTGGTCAAAAAAGGTCAACATTGGGTTAAAATTAACAAAACATAGTGCTGCAGTGGTCCAATAGCAGGCTAAAGACATAACGAATGACACAGAATGAACAGTTTTACTAAACACTTTGAAAATTCGATTTTCAATTTCAGGGGGACAAGGTCATGGAAGTCATGGAACTCCGAGCTGGGTAAAAGTTCAGCTTAAGGGCCCTCCCCATGGAGGTCAAAAATGTTATTACATCAAAATGTTTTAAAAACTATATAGGTGTAATTGCAGTCTCCTGAATGCTATGTAACTGCATTTGCACTGTTCTGTGTGCCTCCAAAATGAATTTCTAACACTTTTGAAGTCTCCATGAAGTGAAAAATGACGAAGTACAAAGACATCATTGGTGCATGAAAGTGTTTAAAAACGGTCACAAATGCATAAAAATGAAAAAAACAAAGTGCTACACTGGCCCAATAGCAAGCTAAACACACAATGAATGACCCAGAATGAATATATTTACAAATTACTTGGAAAATGCTATTTTAAATTTCAGGGGGACGAGGTCACAGAAGTCATGGAACTCCGAGCGGGGTAAAAGTTCAAACTTTCCACCCCTCATGGAGGTCAAAATTTTTAATCCATCAAAATCATTTAAAAACTATATAGGTGTGATTGGAGTGTCCTGATTGCTATATAGGTGCATTTGCACTGTCCTGTGTGCCTCCAAAGTGACTTTCTAACACTTTTGAAGTCTCCATGAAGCAAAAAGTGACTAAGTCCAAAGACCATTTGGAGCATCAAAGTGTTCAAAAACGGTCAAAAATGCATAAAAACGAAAAAGTGCTACAGTGGCCCAATAGCATGCTAAACACACAATGAATGACACAGAATGAATAGTTGTACACATTACTTTGAAAATGCAATTTTAAATTTCAGGGGGACAAGGTCACGAAAGTCATGGAACTCCGAGCGGGTTAAAAGTTCAACCTTTCCCCCCTTAAGGAGGTCAAAATTTTAATACATCAAAATCATTTAAAAACTATATAGGTGTGATTGCAGTGTCTTGGATACATCCCACATGAATTTTAAACACATTAGGAGCATCTCTGATCAAAATAACCATAAAAATCCCAAAGCTGCATCAGTGCTTCAAAGTGCTCCAAAACGGTCAAAAATGGACGAAAATGAAAAATATTCTCCATATCTGAGTTTTTATAACATTCCTTAGATAATGTATATCTTGAATTAGTTTTAAATCCTTTTATTAAAAAGTTTCTTTTCTATGCTGCACTGGTGCAACGCCTCAAGTCTGAGAAGCTGCACCAGTGCAGCCGAAGCAGCACTGGTGCAGCCGAAGCAGCACTGGTGCAACAAGAGTCAAGCTGGTAGCCTGACCTTTGACCAATCCGAGAAAAAAAAAGGTGTTTTTTTCCCTGGGCCCCTCCCCCAAACGAAAACACATTGACCTGAAGCCTAAGTGTATTCTGAGTCATAAAAAGTTTATTAGATGAAAAAATATTGTACAGGCACTTTTTTGCACAAAAAGTCACTTTTTGGCACTTTTTTGAGAGAAATAAAATAGTTCGCAGATTTTTTTTAAATCGACCGAATTAAACAAAAATGCTCTTGTTGGATGGCTTTGGACATAAGGCCGCATAAACAAAAGGAATTTTTCAAATATCTGTTTTTCTCACTTTTTTATTGCTGTTTGAAATTTCTGACTTGACTTTTTGCATCATTGGTGATGCATGTGTTTAACATTGAGCTTGGGAAAATTGAAAAAAAAATAGACTTTGGGGATTGTTTACTAGGGCAAGTGATACATCAAATTAAGACTCATATTAAACTGAACCTCAAGCTGAAAAAAAAACCAAAATAGCATTTACGATCACTTTTTTATAAGCGACTTTAACAATTGTTTTTTAGCTATATTAAAAAACAAGGTAACGCCGTAAATTTTAGAAAAGAGATTTTTTCAAAGTAAAACATAGGTGTGACCTGCCTTCACATAAGGCTTCATAAACAAAAGAAAAAACATCTATATGTGTTATATTCACTTTTTAATAACACATTTTCGTTTTAGGCACAAGCAAAAAGCAGCATTGGTGATGCATGTGTTTTTCAATGGGGTTTTTTAAAGTCTACCAAAATACGGTTTACCAATACATTTTCATTATTTTCTCTTTGGTATCTCATTATGCACATGTTAATAAACAGGTTCATGCATTATTAGCTAAATAGCATAAAAACACACTGAATTATTAACAATAATCTTTGAGATTCGGGTGACCAGATGGCCGGAAATCGAAAATCGCCTCGTATGGATTCAACTTCCATTTCGTGCACTTTCTATGTGGGCCACATGCATAAGAATTGGTACAATAATGCATACGAATCTTAGCTAGAATCTGCAATTGAAATTAAGTCTTTAACTTATATGCTTCAAGAATTATAGGGCACATTCTGCTATGTATAATATCCTATCCATTTCAATGGGACGACCAGATGGCCGCAAATTGAAAATCGCGTCGTATGGAAAGAAAATTTAGCTTGAAACAACCTGGAAAGAAAGGAATGGGAAACGAAATCAGTAAGCCACTGATGAACACAAACTTTTAATTAACATAACAAGCAAGGAACAATAACGCTAGAAACAAGAACGGTAAACTGTAGAAAATGAAAGTCAACAGAACATTCCTCCCCCCCCCCACATTCTGGAACCTTCCAAAGTAGGGCAGGGTTACGGCTACGCCCAACTGGCGGCAACCCATATAAGGCGGGCCCTGCTGCCAACACTTGGTCAGGAAATCTTAACATATGGGGGAGCCGGAGGAGAGGCAGGGGCCAGCGGAGTCCAGCCGCAGCGGCCCTGGGTAGTTGCAGGTAGTCCCGCCACATGTCCACCCGGTCCGACCACCCATGGCCAGGGACCGACGGGGGGCCAACTGAGGCCGGCTGCAGCCGATAACCTAAGGAAGCCCGGTCCAGAGAAGAACGAGACACCTCTTCCTTTTCCCCTCCGTGACAGCCGCAGCAGCTCTGGGCGGCGGGATGTCCTGTCCATACCTCTGCAGAAATTTGTCCAAGTTGGGCTGGGAGGGAGAGGCGACGCGGACGAGCCTCTCCCACCTCCACGGATAGGAGGTCTCCCAGCCCCCGGCCCAACGCCGAACTCCCCCAGCCAGGCGGTGGTGCCATATTTTCGTAGCACCGAACATACCATGGTGGTGCCCCAGTACTTGCGCAGCACCGAACGTGCAACGGTGCCCATATTTTCGGAGCACCGAATATGCAATGACTGCACCGATACTTGCGCAGCACCGAACGTGCGCCGCAGGTGGCCATACCTCCGTAGCACTGGGCATGGGCCTTGTGGAGCACAGGGTGTGGAGAGACCATCGTGCATGCCCATGAAAGAGAACGGCCTAGAGTGCACCGGGAGAAGGAACGGCGCGAACGAGTCTCCCTTGCCCCCCCCAGGCGGGGGCATCACAGCCGCACCCCAGCCGAATGTCCCGCTTCCACAACACAGAGTTCCACTCCCTATTTTGTCCTCAGAAAGGTCTCTTCCACTCTTGCAGACTCGATGAGAGGGGACTGCTGCAGGGCCTCAAAATGGCGTCTGGGTCCGCTGGAAGGCGGGTCTCGGCCGCTAGAGTAACTTTGAACAGCAATGTAACTCGGTCGCTTGCCCACCGGGACACGAGCCCCCACCTCCGACAACATCTCCACAGCCTTGAAGAGTCTGCAAAGGTACCCGGCGGAGCCCTCGGCCCCTGCAGGCTTCCGGTAAGGGACAACTGCCTTGATCGCCAACAAAATAAACATGACATTGCCACTCCTTCTGTTAGCATGAATTCTTGAACTGCCGAAAAGGACTCTGGTCCAACTGCCGGTTGTAGGAAACTTTTTCCTGATGCTACTTCCGGACTGACCCGGCCCCGCCCAAAATGGCGCCGGTATCAATAGGAACTTACGAACACCTCGTGGTGTTTCTTTTTGCTAAATAAAAAAAAACTTGATGTTCTGAGACATGTATATGATCCTTTGTACACTTGACAAGAAGAAAGGAGAGCTCACTCGACGAACATGTAAAAAGGATCCCGTTAAAAATGATGATTACAAATGTACAATGTATTATATTTTTTATATATATATAGCTGATGTATAACCTCGCTTATGACGCACGCACACGGTATGCATATAGGAAATCTGATTGCAACTAGTCTGACTATGCTTCTAAATTATGAAATAAATGCCCCCGAACCCCCCCAGCCAGTTGATAGACGTTTTAGTTTGCTACAAATGAATTGATAAAACTTTCTAATGTTTTTTATTGCTGCAAAACAACACCCCCCACTGTACGCACTTTAGCCATTGCCGTGTCCGGCCAAATACGACTGCACCCTCATAAATCCACGTACTATGATTTTGCAAAAATAAAGGTTTTCGAAATTATGAACGGGTATTGCATGCTTTATTTGAAATATGGGATCGGCGGGAGAGTTCTTTTCTGTGCACCCTACCCTGCTCTCTCTTTAAGGTTATTAGAAGATGGTTGCCCAGCCCCGGAGGAAGGATCGGATCTACGACACGATACTCTGCCTTCAAGGTACGCGACTGACTCATGAACTCTCGCGTGGAGAAAAGACCTCGACTTCTGAGGATGGGTAAAACGAAACGGTATAAATAATGGAATGTAAAAGAAGGGTAAAATAAAACGAGGTAAATGTTATAAAGTACGACGCTCAAAGGTATTAGGGAACAGAGCTGACCAAAGAACTGAAGAACCTTAGAACGTCACAGCATTGAAGGAGATTTAAGGATCCCGATAGTGAGATACATCTACTAACTAGATACCTCGCACTAGGTACCTCTGGTTTCCTTTTTACGTTTCCCTGCACATGACCTATAAGGACACACTGCCCCCCCCGACTCCAGAAACCATATCCCAGGGATTCTACCCCGAGGAGGAAAGACGAGTATGAGGTAAGTAAAGGACTCTCGAATCCATGTATTTGATATGCGCGAATGTTGTCCCCCTCCCTTCCCCTCTTTTCCCTCCCTCTACAGGTTACATCAGGGGCCGCAACCGAGGTATGGCGAAGATCTGAAGCCTTGCCCCGTCTGATACGCGAAGCGGACCAACGCTGCAAGGTGGCGCCTAAGCACGCCCACAAACTACTCACGTAGCAAACGAGCCCATAAATTTAGTATGATCTGATGAAAAATGATCACCCTTAACCCATGCTGCACGAATGAACCCATGTCACGTATGATTCGAAACTATGAGAGAATGTGTGTGTGTGACTGAAGCGTTGACTCAACTGGTCGAAGGACCAAGAATGCAAGAAAGTGCGACACAGTGGTACCCGTTTTCCTTTTTCTCAAAGCATGTCCCCTCTACCCTGTCTAATGCTCGTCCACCTCAAACTGCATGCTTTCAAGATTCTAACGCAGACCCGTAAATGTCCTTTGCTGTGTAATGCACTAAATAGCCTTTCTTAAATACACTGCCACTCTCCATGTCGCACGTGTACTATTTAGCCTGCTGTTGCACTCTCTCTCTCTCTCTCTCTCTCTCTCTCTCTCTCTCTCTCTCTCTCTCTCTCTCTCTCTCTCTCTCTCTCTCTCCTTCACACTCCCACTCTTCCGAGCGATTAGCTCCGAAATTGGCAGACTGCCACCCCTAGCGCACCACCCAATTGGCTCCAAATACCGCCAGTATTTGCACAAAACTTGTCTTTAATAAAATCACCATGAGACCGTGTCACTACCTCTCCTTTCTGCTAAATTGACGAAACCGAGAATTGGCCATAAGGGAAAGGACAGGTAAGACGACTGAGGTTCCCTAATCTGACCCGTAATGAGGGAACTACATGTCAGCGGCTCCTATTATGAGATAAAATGCCTCAGATGACGCGACCTTCCCCGTTCCGAATTGTCGCAATACCCAAACCGTAAAGGTAATCGAAACCTCCCCATCTTCCCAGGACGCACCCAGTATTGCGTTCAGTTGCCCCCGATAAGAGTTTTTAACTATCCTTCACCCCCCGATCGTAAGAGATGGGTCGACTTGCGACTAACGCAGGCCAGCTGTGGTCCCTAGAAATGATTTTTTCGATAGGCAAATTTCAGAGTTTGGAATTCGAGAAATGCCACTGAACGCTCACCAACTGAACTGTGGCCTTCTGCCGATAGTACCCTTATAACCCAAAGTAAGATGATGCCCCCCCATCACAGTTTTCTATGTCCCTAGTTATTTTCCCATGAGACCCCTGTCTTTTCTAATTTAGTAATCAGGCCGCGAGAGGCTGCATAGGAACCAGAATGATGTTTTACAAAGTTAAAGATTAGACCGAAGCGAAGAAAACCATTACAATGAACCTTGTCGAAAGCGAAAATGTTTAGTTAAAAGGCAGGATGCATTGATAAAATGAAAGATGTTTAGCCTATGTTCGTCCCTCAGCGAGATACCTATTAGTACCATGTTGATAGCTCACAACACCCTTTTGTAAATATAAACCCCTAGAGAACGGTATAGCTTTGTCAGGCTTGTATTACGAAGGTGGGTCTCCATCAGATGAACTGTCGTGACTATAGTAAACAGTTGTGAAGGAAAGTCATAGTAAATCCAGCAGGCCCACCATCGATCATTTATATGTCAGTTGTGAACCCTAATATAACGGACGTTTCTATTGTCATTTACCTGGAGCTGGGAGAGAAATAGACTTGTGTGATTACCTTCCTCTGCCCATTCTCTAAAGACTGTCTTTTCAAACTCCTTCAAGGGTACAGCTGTCGGAGGAAAGAAGGACCGGATGTGGGAGCACGTGGCCTGACTACAGACTATGGAACGTCTGCGGCATGGGCCAAGGCGAGACCGCGACAGAACGGAGCTGCAGGACGAGGCACTATTTCCGACAAAACAAGAGGAGAGGGCTGACCTGATGCCCCTGTCCAATGTTCAAATGTGTGCCGAAAGGTCCCCGCTCCCTAAACTCGGTCATAAGCCCGCCTACCTGAAATCTCTCGTTCCCCTAGTTTGTTCCCGACCTGGCCATTGCTCCACCCCTCTTTTTCTCCGACCTACCCTATGGACTATTTGTACACTCTTCTTCCACCTGAACTTTTTGACTATCGACTCCGAAAGACACAGGGCGAAAAAGACCTTTTCGACCAGAAACGCGAGGAAAAGGTCGTGCCCTGCAACACGGGACCTAGAATAGAGCTGGACCCTTAGCTCCACCGCCGGTGCTCCACAGCGCCAACAAAGGACTGAGAACTCAGTAACTTCGAACATTGACACCCTCAATCATCGTTTCTGCTACGTCTCGTTTCTCTCCCAGCCACCATTGTATTGATTATGCTCCAACCAAATATATACGGAGCCTGTATATAATAACCTGTATGCAATGTACTGACTGCTCGCTACAGAATCATTTTTTGTATTACCTTACTATGACTTTCCTGCTAACAAGTTTATCAAAGTTTATCAATAGGCCCGCCTCCTAAAACTAGAGATCTTAAATGTAGTGTTTACGACTCCTTCACCTGGGGTCCTACTGCTTTTTCTTATGCCCACCATAATAGACTTGAATAGGAAATAGATCAGCAAGATGTCTTGAATATGTTAAAGGGAGGACTGTGGAAAATTAGTACGGTTTGGTAAACATTATCTGCGCCATCTTGCCTTTTCCCCTGATGCCACACTTTTGTCGTGCGCGCCCGCCATTTTTTTAGGTGCCTCGATCAGGACCATCCCTTTTGCACGCCACTGGCCCCCAACATAGCCCTTCGCCCTCGCCAAGCCTGCACGCTGACCAACCCCCCCTCGCTCGCACATGCTTTGAGTCATAAACCCCTCTTCAGCGCAGTTCTGCCTCAAAGCCCCATCCTGTTCCCAGCGCGACCCCTCCCTTCATTCTTTTCATAGTCCCCGGCCCTTTGATACAAAAAAAAACCCTTTTCCTGTGCCCGTTTGTCTTCCTTGTTCCCAGGCCGACACCTAGCTCTGCCGATACTATTCCTTGCCCCTCCCCGTACAGTTGAAAGCTTCCCTCATCAAAGGACCCCCGAGTTGATCAGAGCCCCCACCCCACGAGATCCGATCGAACCCCCCACACTCCATGAATCGGCGGAATATCCAGCTGCGCGATAACCATCACCTGTTGTGACCGGGGTGGGGACTTCTACTGTAAATGTGTGTGGGAACGGGCCCGAAGGGGAGATTCCGGGAATGTCTTTCCGTACATCAAAGCATTGCCATGAATATGTAAACTGTAATAAAGCCACAAAAACCTGTATATAAGGGGCCAGGCCTCAGAAATAAGTTAGAGCACCTCATGACGATACCTGCTGTCTGATTTGTCGTGTTCTCCTCCGGAGAGAATAAACCTTGTTTCCTGCCTTCCAGTCTCCAGCGCCTGCCTCTTCATTGATTAATGTTTCGTGGGTTAAAGAGGCGATACCGCCGGGCAAATACCGATTGTCCCCGACCTTAGTTTCTACACTAGCACCATTGGTTTTGCAAATGCTTGCTTGATCTTGTTATTAGCTACTGTTGGTAAGAACTCCTGCAGCAAGCTAGAGCCTCGAAGGGCGGCATGAATCGAGGGATTTGTTATTTGTAGACGTGCAATGAAGTCTGTGCTGGCCAGCCTGTGGCATGTTTATGCAGACTCGAGGTGGCGCTTTTCCTATAGTCCCCACTTTGTTTCTGGAACTCAGAGTTTGTTGCTTCGGCCTGCATGGGGGGGCTCTCAGGGGGCACTGTGGATGGTAATCCCCACCCCAGGTGACCCCTAAATGTACATCATTCAAGGTGATCAGTAAAAGGCGATGTTGATGAGATGATGTCTGAAGGGTGTGATCGTAACCTTGGCTTCCCCACTTGACCACGATTGCATGAACCTGTGACACGAATGTCTCGTCCTGCACCTCTCGCTCTCTACCTGGCGAGCACCGGCAGCAGACTGAACCTCAACATCAAGAGTATCTGTTTGGGACCAGCCATGCCTAGAAGTGTCTCCCTTGCCTTATATTGTACTAGTCTCACTATTCACCATCTGGTGAAGTGAGACCACGAGAGCTGTCTCGTCTGCTACAATAATAACCTTTATGAAGTGCTACGCCGGCGTCTAGGCGCTGTTCATCGGGTGAGGTGCATGCTATGTGGAGGCCACGATCATGAAAGGCTTCTGCTGTGTCTTAAGAGGTTGGCGAGATGCTGCTTGCTTGCGCTGCCGCAGTCCACAGGTGACCGGTCACTTCGACATGTACAGTGGAGTTGTAGTCCGTGTGTGCTGTGCGGTGCATCCTGCTTTTTCCTTCCACACCGGCTGTTTTTGAGTGGAGTTGGAGTTGTAGTCCGTGTTTGCTGTGCGGTGCATCCTGCTTTTTCCTTCCACACCGGCTGTTTTTGAGTGGAGTGGGAGTTGTAGTCCATGTGTGCTGTGCGGTGCATCCTGCTTTTTCCTTTCACACTGGCTGTTTTTGAAAGGAGTGGGAGTTGTAGGCCGTGCGTGCTGTACGGTGCATCCTGCTTTTTCCTTCCCCACCGGCTGTTTTTGAGTGGAGTGGGAGTTGTAGGCCGTGTGTGCTGTGCGGTGCATCCTGCTTTTTCCTTCCCCACTGGCTGTTTTGAGTGGAGTGGGAGTTGTAGGCCGTGTGTGCTGTGCAGTGCATCCTGCTTTTTCCTTCCACACCGGCTCTTTTTGAGTGGATTGGGAGTTGTAGTCTGTGTGTATTGTACGGTGCATCCTGCTTTGTCCTTCCACACCCGCTGCTTTTCAGTGGAGTGGGAGTTGTAGTCCGTGTGTGCTGTGCAGTGCATCCTGCTTTTTCCTTCCACACCGGCTGTTTTTGAGTGGAGTGGGAGTTGTAGTCCGTGTGTGCTGTGCAGTGCATCCTGCTTTTTCCTTCCACACCGGCTGCTTTTGAGTAGAGGGGGAGTTGTAGTCCGTGTGTACTGTGCAGTGCATCCTGCTTTTTCCTTCCACACCGGCTGCTTTTGAGTGGAGTGGGAGTTGTAGTCCGTGTGTGCTGTGCGGTGCATCCTGCTTTTTCCTTCACACCGGCTGCTTTTGAGTGGAGTGGGAGTTGTAGTCCGTGTGTGCTGTGCGGTGCATCCTGCTTTTTCCTTCCACACCGGCTGTTTTTGAGTGGAGTGGGTGTTGAAGGCCTTGTAGCTACCTGCTGGTGTCCCTTCTATCCACCTGGCCCACCCCCTCCCATGCATACTGTTTGCACTACGCGCCTGCACCACTGAAATCCTTGCACTGCCCCTACCTGCCCGCCACTGCCAGGGCGTTGAGCTCTGGTGTCTGTTGAATGGCAGAAAGGCAAATTCCTCTTCTTGCCATTACATCTTCGCTGGATGGGGCTTGGAATAAAGCAGATCCTTCTCTGCACCCCTCTTCCAAGTCAGTCATCTATTAAACTTTACTCCTCCCAGAGCAGGGTCTGCTATCCACCCCTGCTAGGGGAGCTCCTGTTGCTCCGGGGTGGACCTTACAAAGCATGTTAACAAATTGCTGTATTTTGTGCATGCCTTCGGGTCCCTCACCTCTGTCCTGAGTAGACTCGGCCTTGGATGCTGTATCCTGTCCTTGCCGTTGGGTGGACAGAGTAGAGAATTTACCGTCTGTAGCCTGTCCCTGTAGAGGGTGCTTCACCGTCACGCCGGTGTGGCCCCGGTACAGCTTTACTGGCTGTCTGTAGTTAGTGTATGACATGGGTTAGTGGAGTTGTTGTTTTTTCTTTACTCCTGGGTGGAGTAAACCGGAGCAATGAAATTCTGACATTCCCATTTCACTTATAATTGGTGATCATAACTAACTCACTCTCAATAACTCACTCGCTAACTCTCTCACTCTCACTAACTAAATCTCACTCACTCTCACTAACTCAATAACTCTCTCTCACTAACTAACTCACTCGCTAACTCTCTCACTCTCACTAACTCTCTCACTAATTTCATCACTCTTACTAACTCTCTCAATCTCTCACTAACTATCTCCCACTAATTAACTCACTAAATCTATCACTCTCAATAACAAAGTAAGTAACCTTCACTCTCCTGTTATTTATACCCACCCCTTTGTGGAAAAGTAAATTTTGCCATGTTGTATGTGCCTACGTGTTCCCTATGTTATGTTATATGTGCATGATCGATATGCATGTATTCCCCTATGATCGATTAAAGACGCAATTATAGTTGTGTCCATCTCTAGTATGCCAGTTTCCAGTTTTCGTGAATACAACGAATATCGGGCCTATGTAAAGCTACGTTGCCACGTTTTACAGTGTGCACGTTAATTCATTGAATTATCCCCGTTTCTAGGCCTCAAAAGGGCCCGGACTTAGATTCAGCGCCTGTTTTCTGAACCCTCTCCAAGGAGCGATACAGCCCCCACCTGTATCCCTGACTCTTAGCTTACTTTCATGCCTCGCAGTGCCCGGCTCGGCCTGGCTCTGCCTCCCAGTCTGCCAAGAATATGTTATGTTTCTAGTTATCAGTCCAGCCCTCCTTCTCTGCATTCCTAAGCTACTGAATCGCATCAATAGTTTCCGTCATGGTCTAGCCTTTATGTCTCCATGTAAGAGAAATACTGTATTAATATTTATAGAATATTCCCCGCACACGCACTACATGTAGAATTATGCATGCACCAGTCTTAATGTCTGTTAGCCTTTACTCTGATAACTTTTGGATTCTATCAACATGTACTCTAAACACCAGATACTAGATATGCCTGGGTACATGTCGCTCTGACACTCCAGACTTTAGTCTCCTCTTCTAGCGCAGAAGTCATAGCCCCCCAGTTCTCCCTGGTAACACGTCATTGTCAGTTTGCGCGCACCACTAGGTTAGAGGTCCCAGCTGCTCAGGTAGCCCCCTCCATGTTTCCGCCCCGTTTATGACATATTCTGTTACGTTTACATCACATGTCTGTGTATACGCCCTGTACACGCCTTCTTGTTACCTCATTTTGCCCTTATCTTTCGCGACTGCTACAAACTCCGCCTACTGCTACGCCTACTGTATTGAATGCAATGTATTTTGTTTAACTATATATACTAATGTTCTGTTATTAAAAGTTATGCGCATCATTCCCAGATCCTGCCCCCGGCAGCTGTCGGGCCCTGCCATCCCATTCCCATGCAGGCTGTCCTGTTCCTGTCCTTTTATGCCTGATTAAAGCCTGTACACTCTAGCTACCTCGAATCTTGACTCTTATTTATTGAGCTATCTGTTTGTATGAGTATCCCGAAAAATAGAACCGGTAATTAATTATTTATTTACCACATAATGGTGCCCGAATAGGGACTTGCCCTTTCCCCACGCGCCGGAGAAGCCACGCAGGCCCCCTGATCCTCTGCAGCCGTGACGGAACCATACCGTGCACGTGCAGATATTTCTGCTTCAAGTATCCCTCAGGCCCACGGAGGAGACGGAGGTTGCGGTCCAGCGTCCAGACGAGGTGGTGGAGGAACGCGGCGAGTCCCGACCAGAGCCCAAGCCGAGAGTCCAAGGTCCGAGGTATCCGGAGGCCCACCTGTAACTAAAGTCCGAGGTTCGTCCGTCCGTCGTCGTAGCAGTCCAGTCCAGTCCGAGGCCTTCCGTTCTTGCTGCCCGGTGAGTACCATTGCTGGGGTAGTATCTAGACAGGGTCAATTGATTTGTCTCTGGTCCGTGGGTTTGGGTACACAGATCCAACACGAAGTGTCCACTTAGGTGGATGCGGGTCCTGACGTGTCTCTTTATGGGACCGGTAAGTTTCGTACTGTTTTAGCAGTGCATCTAGTCATTCTAGTAAGTTTCTGTTCCAGTAAGTTCTGTTTTTGAGAAATTCATGTATTCTGTTTTCAGTATTTCAGGTAATATTCTGTCCAAAATGTTATTTCATGTGTTTTCAATGTCGTGGTATGAATGATTCGTTTTTCAGTTATTATTGTGTTTATCGTGTATTGTATTGTGTCCAGACTCCAGCCTAGTTATGCCTCTGTTCTCAAAGTTACGTCAGTTAAAAACTAGAAAAGGTCTGCTCGAGGAAGCAGTTCCTGTCCCGCCTAGGGACAGTCCAGGTCATTTTATGTATCAAAAGCATGGCATAAGTGCCATATTATATCTAGATTTATGGGTGGAGTACACCAAGGAATTAGAGGAAAAGTATAGATGGCCCGTATCAGGTACGTGGGATGCCGAGTGCATCATGCGAGTAGAAGAAGCATTATGGAAAAAGAAAGCCAGACAGTCCCAGAGAGACGCCATCGAGTTATGGCGCAAAGAATCTCATAAAAGAACAGAAAAAGAAATCATAAAGTCTGAATTAAGTAGAGAATCCTCAGAAAGAGCCCAAGAAAGGGAATTAATTGAAGTAGGTGAACGAGTTAAAGCCGAACAGTCAGACAGACAGAGAAATGCCCTCATTAAGGGTATGTATCCTCTTCTTGCCGAGGGTTTGCCAAAAGCAACCCCGGAAGCACCATGTAATTTTCCGCCGCCATTAGTTCCGATTAAGCTACGTCACAAACCGACCGCAGCTGATATTTTTCTCTCGTCCTATTTGGACGACACAGTCCCAGAATATGCGAATCCTGCTCCGCCAGCTCCGGTAAATAATGTAATTCCTGTTCCTCCAGCCACCGGGGCACCTGTTACAGCACCTGTTACGGTACCCCCGGTCCAGTCCATAGTACAAGTTCCCGCTACATCGGTCACTCTGCCAGCACGAAGAGTATCAGTCGACGATTCCAGTTTAGGGGCCGCGGGAGGAGGTCCTCCGAGTTCCCCGCCGCCACACAAACGTATAACGTTAGTCGAGTTACATGAACGTGCGTTACAGCGTACGCCCAAACATCAGTCCGTTGCAGATATCAGGCGAGCTCTCACCGAATGCCGTTATGATCCAGTCCCAGGCGATGATAATATGGTTATATATTCATTGCGCGCAAGACGGGTGACCGAGTATTTGGACACCCTACCGAATATGAAAGAAGATCTAGACAGAATATATCGTTTCATCCGTACAGGAGAAGATCCAGAAAGTATTGGCGAAATCATGTCTCTAAGGAAAGCTGAGACTCAGCTCATGCTATTAAAGTTTCTAATCAATTGTTTAATAAGGGAACAAGATTATCCAGACAAAGATCCAATCGAAATGAAAGTCCTGACAAAGTGGAGTGATCATATAGCCGAGGGAAGACACAAGACACTCAGTAGTATAGACAGTATGTACAAGAAAATTCGTAAGGAAATAATAAGGTTACACGAGAAACGCAAAACAGCACAAGTAAGCGAGAAAGAAGATAACTCTGATACTGAAGAAGTAGAAGACGAGAATACCGCCAGAATAGCGTATGTAGGTAAATCTAGATTTCCAGACCGACATTCACGCCTAGAACACAAGAAAGTCTTTCATCTTCCAGCACCAGAACAATATTCTCTAGAACAAGTATTTCAAGCTACCGATCACATTCTGAAATCACGAATCGGTTATAGTGAACTTAGTACCATGCATGAACAAGAACTAGCCCGATCAGCAGTCCGATGGATTACTGATTCTACCACTTTTCCAGACGAAATAGTGGCACAAATGTTTCTGAAACTGCCCCCAGCCGAGCAACGACTGGTGGGTATGTATATGATCCAGCACCTCATTACACTATATGAAGGACAACATTCTGATCCAGATCCGTTACATGATATTCTGAACGAGTTACTCCAGTATAAATGGAAAGGTTTAGGTACCGATTTAAGTAGTGTCATTCTAGAACAGCGCCACAAATATAGAACGTTTCTGAACCCGCATTTTGTTCACGTCTCACCTCCAGAAAGTAAACCATTTTACATAGATAGACAGCATCCGTTACGAGAAGTACACCCAGTTAGGACACCGGGTGGTGAAATGCAACGAGTATTTGTTTACACCCCTATCACATAGATGGAACTCTTAGAGATGAAGAAATTAATTCCCTGTCACGACAAAGATCCAGCAGGGTTCCATCGAGAATTAAAAGACATGCTCCGTATGGGAGAATACACGTATCCAGATATCATTAAAATGTTAAAGGTCCTGTTGCCCGCAGGGGTATATGAAAAACTCAAGGAAAAGGAATGGGAGGTGGGAGAGAAAAAGATTGATTGGACAGCTCTAGAAGCTGAAGATAAAATACGAGTACCAGGTACCGGTCTTGGGGACAAATGTAAAGAATTGCCCGAGTTATTGATACAAGTTTTGCCAAGGTTATTAGCCACGAAAAAGGAAGATTGGGATGCAATCTCAGCATGTAAACAGAAACAGGATGAAGATACTAGTGATTTTTATTCTAGATTTGAAAAATGTTTTATTATTAACAGTGGTTTGAAGACAGGTAGCGAGTCATACCCTCATCTTTTTGTTACTAAACTAGTCGAGAATTCAAGCCCACAAGTTAAAAATCGAGTTTTGAAAGTCGAAAGTACCTGGCAAGCTAGTACCCCGTCACAAATGTTACAGATGCTCCAGTATCACCAGAATAGAATCAGGGAAGAGCAAGAACACGAAAGGAGACGTATGAAAGACACGAAAATGAAAGTACTAGTTGCACAATCTGTTCCACAAGACAGTCAGAAGAGGGGTCCGAATCAAGCCAGTCATCCTGCAGCTCCCGTTAAAGGGACATGCAATTATTGTAAACAACCAGGTCATTTTATAAACGAGTGTGCAGTTCTGAAACACAACATAGCAACTGGTAAGACTAAAGAAAGACCACGTCCGCCTAGACAAGAACAAGTTTCACAGACTTCCCAGACACCACAGAATGCACAACAGACAGTTCCAGCACCGCAGCCTATTGCTGCAACACAGCATGTTACACAGCAGATGTACCAGTATGCCCAGACAGAGTATCCAGAGTATCAACCGTATTCATGAAACAGCCTAGAGAGGGAGGTAGGCTTGCCTCTCATCGAGATACCTGTAGATCAAGAGGGTCCCTATGTACATAGTCAAGTATTGGGGAAAGACAGAAAGTTTTTGATTGATACAGGGGCAAGTAGGACTACTATCAGTCATGACGAGGTTCCAGGGGCTCCGCTCTCAGGCTCTAGAAATGTTTCCCTTGGATTTTCAGGAAAGCCTATTGTTAACGAGATTTCAAAGCCAGTTACTCTAGAAGTTGGTCCATTGTCCCGAACTACTGATTTGTTACTTACGAAGTCATGTCCAGAAAATTTGTTAGGCATTAAAACATTAAAAGAATTAGGTGCAGTTATTTGCTGCTCTCCAGAAGGAATACGATTGTTTTTAAGAGACTTTAAAGGTCATTATGTATTACGTGATTTTGATCCAAGATTGTCCAATGTTCCACAGCATTTATGGGCGCAAGGTCCAACTGATGTAGGTTTTATGCGAATCACACCCCATCGTGTGACCCTCAAGCAAGGTATAGTCTTGCCACGGATCAGACAGTACAGATTGCCACCTGAGGCTGTAGCAGCCTTATCCAAAATTATTGACAAGCTCATTGCTCAAGGAGTAGTCGTAGAAACTGACTCCAATGTATGTAATTATCCTATCATTCCAGTCATGAAACGTACTGATCCAAATGCACCTCCAGTATATCGATTAGTGATTGACCTTCGAGAACTTAATAAATGTATCATACCCCAGTATCCAGTAGTCCCAGATATTTCATCTCTATTGACAGCTATTGATTCTGAAGCTACATTTTTTACTGTTATAGACCTCAAGAATGCATTTTTCAGTGTCCCGATTCATCCAGACAGCCAGTACCTTTTCGGTTTTTGTTTAAATGGAAGGAGCTATAAATTCACACGAGCTCCTCAAGGTTTCACAGAAAGCCCTAGTATTTACAGTCAAGCACTTAAAAGACAACTAGACAATATTCACATGCCAACTGACACTGCCCTGCTCCAGTATGTAGATGATCTACTGATCACAGCCCGTTCTGAACGTGACTGCGAGCGAGCGTCACTTACAGTTCTGTATTTCCTAGCCGAGATGGGGCACAAGGTGTCCCCTTCGAAGCTTCAATTCTGTGTCCAGCAAGTGATCTACTTAGGCCACTTACTGTCCAAGTGGGGTAGGCAGTTGACACCAGACCGTATCCAGTTAATAGCGAGTCTTCCACAGCCCAAGACACAGAAGGAGGTACGTGTTTTTATTGGCCTCACTTCTTATTGCAGACAATGGATTCCTCAGTATGCATTTCTAGCAAAGCCACTGATACAGTTAACGACACAGGAGGCAGCCATATCGACTGTCCTCCCTTGGACATCTGAACATACACTTAGTTTTAATGAGTTAAAGAAAGCTTTATGCCAAGCACCTGTTCTAGCTACACCGAACTACAGTAAGCCTTTTACACTTTTTGTCACAGAACGTGATGGTACTGCATTATCTGTTCTCACACAAGATCAAGCCGGACAGTACAAGCCTTGTGCTTTTTTTTCGAGCACATTAGATCCAGTAGCCCAGACTTTGCCTGCGTGCCTCAAGTCAGTTGCAGCCACAGCTCTAGCAATCAGACAAAGTGATTCCATAGTATTAGGACACTCCCTGACAGTACAAGTTCCACACTCCGTGGAAGTTCTTTTAAACCGAACACAGACTCAGCAGTTGACCATTGCACGTTTAACAGGTTATGAACTGACACTGTTCCAGCCACACATAGAAATCAGACGCTGCAACGTTCTAAATCCTGCTACTCTGTTACCGTCAGTTACTTAAAATCCTGCCACACATGACTGTGTGGAAGTCATTAACACTATGACTAAGCCAAGACAAGACCTGACAGACATTGCATTACCTGATCCCGACCTGACACTTTATGTGGATGGTTCATGTATGAGAACGAGTACAGGAGAACTAGTAGCCGCGTATGCAGTGACTACTGACACTGAAGTTATTGAAACACACCGTATTGACACACTGTCTGCTCAAGCAGCAGAGCTAGTTGCTCTGACCCAAGCCTGCATACGTGCCAAGA
This sequence comes from Lissotriton helveticus, assembly GCF_964261635.1. Taxonomy (NCBI): domain Eukaryota; kingdom Metazoa; phylum Chordata; class Amphibia; order Caudata; family Salamandridae; genus Lissotriton; species Lissotriton helveticus. Next base: position 522,524 of record NW_027611681.1, read on the forward strand.
ACCTGAAAGTAAACATATATACAGATTCACGTTACGCATTCGGAGTTGTACACGACTTCGGAGTGCTCTGGCAGGAGAGAGGTTTCATGACTTCTCATGGAACCAAGATTCAGCATGGTCTCCTCATTCAAGCTCTGTTAGATGCAATAAATTTACCGACAGCTATCGCTATCATGAAGTGCAAGGCACATACGAAAGTTACTGACATCATTTCCCAAGGTAATGATCTAGCAGACCGAACAGCCAAGCTTACAGCTCAGACACCAGACATTCCAGTTAACAAGACACAGACATCCACTCCAGAACAGATTACTTGTATGACAGTTAAGGACCCTACACAAGATGTCATAGACATACAGTTACATGCTACTCCTGAAGAAATCAAGAAATGGTCCGAACAAGGAGGGGTCCAGACAGATCAGGGATGGTTGACGAAGGGAAAAGCCACATGGTTTCTCCCCGACTCTATGGTTCAAGTCATTATCAATACCACACATAGTCCAGCACACCTAGGAGAAAAAGCCATGTTAGACAGTATTCAGAACCTTTGGTTTAACAAGCACTTACGAGCTGCAGCCAAGCAGAAAGTCCGTACTTGTATGATATGTTGTCAATTCAATCCAGGTAAAAGTGTCCCGGTGGAACAAGGTGGATTCCAACCTCCTGACCACCCTTTCGAAGTCCTCCAGATGGATTATATTCAGATGGAGCGATGTCGAGGTTTCAAGTATGTCCTTGTAGTTGTATGCGCTTTGTCCAGGTGGACAGAAGCATATCCAGTTCCAGATAACACAGCAGCGACCACTGCCAAGCAGTTGGTTCGTGAATTCTTCCCCCGTTATGGACTCCCTAGGGTCGTGTATTCTGATAACGGCCAGCCATTCTCATCCGAGTTAATGAAACATGTTTCCCTCTTGTTAGGGTACCAGTGGAAGTTCCATTGTGTGCGCCATCCTGAAGCAGCCGGTCTCGTAGAGAGACATAATCAGACCCTGAAAATCCGTATTGCCAAGACATGTAAAGAGAAAGGTGTAGACTGGCTAGTTGCCCTGCCAGTTGCTTTATTCTTTATGCGAATGGTCGCACACTCCAGATCAGGTCTGTCCCCTTATGAGGTCGTATTCGGCCGCCCCCCAAACATGTGGGGTACACCTAGACCCCGCAGTATTACAGATGTTTCCAGTAATATGTTGACAGATTACCTAGCTTCCTTGATGTCTGCCCTACACTCTTGTCGTTCACAGGTTGCCGCTACATTCCCAGACAATACTGAAGTGAAACCGCATGAGGTCATTCCAGGCGACCTCGTCCTTGTAAGGAATTTTGATCGTTCAAGTCCGCTGGAGCCTCGTTGGAAGGAGCCACGACTTGTCCTTCTGACCACCCGTACGGCCGTGAAGTTGGAGGGCCGCAAGGGTTGGGTCCATCTGTCCCATATCAAGAAGTTCCATGGAGTCCGGAAAAAGACATTTTTAAAGGACATTTCTAAAGACTGTCTGAAAGACTGCCTGAAACCAGACATTGATCTGAATCCTGAACTGAAAGTTCCTCTGTTAGAGAAAACTCCGCAACAGGAGTATAAGTTAAAGCTCCGGTCTAGTAAAATAAGTCAGCCAGTTTAATTGTCTAAGTCCCTCTCGGGTGAAACGGTTAGACAGGTATCTGACATGTATGAGATAGACCCCCATAGTGAGAGAGTTAGTCAAAACTCTATCCGATGTATCGTTTTTCTAAGTTTTCTATTGTTTCTAAGTTTGATGGTTACCTGCACAAGTTATGCATTGCATTTATGTTTTCCAATTTCTCATGTAAATAAGTTTTCTAATGCTACAGTAGAGCACACATTTAGTGATCTGCCTCCTCACGAGTTATCCTATCGTCTTGCTATGAGAAATAACACATTTGTAAGAATGTTGCACTATTCACACCAGACCAGCAATGCTACTAATTGTTGGGTGTGTGGTCGACTCCCCCCTTTCCAGACACCGAAGGGAGTTCTGCCACTCTTTCCTTATCCGTTTTCACATAATGGTTCGTGTGGAGCATGGTCCATGTTAACGTCATCTTCAAATGATGTGTCCCTTCTGAATAGAACATGTTTTCCAGACAAGCAAGGTCTCCCCCATAGAACAGGGTTAGATCTAGAAAATGAAGTTTACAATTTAGGTAATTATTCTTCGAATTTTATGGTCCTGAATGTTCAGTCTGATACTACTCCAGACTTACCTGCTATTTCAGTACTACCAGTCAAAGGCGAATTATGTGTCCGTAGAATGGTTCCGCACATGTAGGACATAGTGATTGTACTACTACTGTCGAGTATAGTGACAGTGGGAAATCTATTTTCAAAGCTTCACGTCATTCTTATTTTGTTTGTGGTCAGACCGCATATGTTCGTCTGCCCCTCGATTGGGATGGAACATGTTATATTGCCTTCCTACTGCCACCAGTTTTTCTAGCCCCATCTGATTATCACAGAAACACAGATCTAGTACACGTCAGAAATAGACGGGAGATTGAGTCCCCAATTGTCGATCAAACTGAAACTGCTCTAGAACAGTATACAGATTTCAATAGAGGTTTCTTTTTCTTTATAGGACCTGTCCAGAATAGTAAGTCAATCCGTAGGTTAACCAGAACCCTTGAAGCAGTAGTGAATGAGACTACTTCTGCTCTAGGTAACTTAACCGAAGAGCAATCTGCTATGAGATTTGTCGTGCTCCAAAATCGTCTCGTTCTTGACGTCATACTGGCCGATAGAGGAGGAGCATGTAGAGTCATCGGATCTAGTTGCTGCATTTTCATTCCTAATAACGCGCCGTCTGTTTATTCAGCTATAACCAGACTTCATAAAAGTGCCCATCAGTTACACCAGAATCCAGGCTCCTGGACATGGTCCGGTTGGCTCTGGAGTATCATATCTGCCTGGGGATGGAAAGTATTGTCATTCCTAGGTATTGCAGTAATGATCATATTCAGTTGCTGCCTCTGTATACAATGTGGCCCTGCGATTTGCGGCATTTGTGCTACCTCTTGTATTCCTAGTCCTAAGTCCCGTTCCAGGACAATTCGAGACGAGCAAATGATGCTGTATGAAATGATAGATGGTATCATGAATATAGATGTTTCCTGATGGAAACGTAGGGCACAAGGAGGGAATGTGGAAAAGTAAATTTTGCCATGTTGTATGTGCCTACGTGTTCCCTATGTTATGTTATATGTGCATGATCGATATGCATGTATTCCCCTATGATCGATTAAAGACGCAATTATAGTTGTGTCCATCTCTAGTATGCCAGTTTCCAGTTTTCGTGAATACAACGAATATCGGGCCTATGTAAAGCTACGTTGCCACGTTTTACAGTGTGCACGTTAATTCATTGAATTATCCCCGTTTCTAGGCCTCAAAAGGGCCCGGACTTAGATTCAGCTCCTGTTTTCTGAACCCTCTCCAAGGAGCGATACAGCCCCCACCTGTATCCCTGACTCTTAGCTTACTTTCATGCCTCGCAGTGCCCGGCTCGGCCTGGCTCTGCCTCCCAGTCTGCCAAGAATATGTTATGTTTCTAGTTATCAGTCCAGCCCTCCTTCTCTGCATTCCTAAGCTACTGAATCGCATCAATAGTTTCCGTCATGGTCTAGCCTTTATGTCTCCATGTAAGAGAAATACTGTATTAATATTTATAGAATATTCCCCGCACACGCACTACATGTAGAATTATGCATGCACCAGTCTTAATGTCTGTTAGCCTTTACTCTGATAACTTTTGGATTCTATCAACATGTACTCTAAACACCAGATACTAGATATGCCTGGGTACATGTCGCTCTGACACTCCAGACTTTAGTCTCCTCTTCTAGCGCAGAAGTCATAGCCCCCCAGTTCTCCCTGGTAACACGTCATTGTCAGTTTGCGCGCACCACTAGGTTAGAGGTCCCAGCTGCTCAGGTAGCCCCCTCCATGTTTCCGCCCCGTTTATGACATATTCTGTTACGTTTACATCACATGTCTGTGTATACGCCCTGTACACGCCTTCTTGTTACCTCATTTTGCCCTTATCTTTCGCGACTGCTACAAACTCCGCCTACTGCTACGCCTACTGTATTGAATGCAATGTATTTTGTTTAACTATATATACTAATGTTCTGTTATTAAAAGTTATGCGCATCATTCCCAGATCCTGCCCCCGGCAGCTGTCGGGCCCTGCCATCCCATTCCCATGCAGGCTGTCCTGTTCCTGTCCTTTTATGCCTGATTAAAGCCTGTACACTCTAGCTACCTCGAATCTTGACTCTTATTTATTGAGCTATCTGTTTGTATGAGTATCCCGAAAAATAGAACCGGTAATTAATTATTTATTTACCACACCTTTAACAATAAACACCATAAAAAGGCAACGATTAGAACAGGCAGATACAAGGTGCCAGCATTCAAACATAAAAAAACACAAATCATTACTTCTAATTAATAGTTTTTTATCATCGTCATTTTGTTGTACATTATACATCATAAGTAACAAAAATGCTTCTCACACTTCTTTATTATAACATTTCAGCATACTGCAGACTTCTGCACAACACAGCTTACAAACAAACACAAACTCAATATCTCTGCCTTAACACTTATTAGTTCCCAAAGGCAAGACCTATTGGCTATGCCAATGCTTGTTTTGTTTATTTCAGCAGGATTACTTTTTGTCACTATTAAATTAGCTTCACACATTCCCTTTATTGCTGGATTTTGAGACCCTTCACCAGGGCTCAAGTCCTAAAAAAAGAAGTGGGGGGACTCATCCGAAAAAGAGGTGCTACAGAGTATGTGACTACGGGCCAGCGATGCAGTAACACTGGCAGTAAAAACTGCTTGCAGTTTGATACCAGTGTTGATTTATATCATCTTGTTTACATACTAATAGGTTAGTTCACAAAATGCTAATTTGGAGTAGGTCCCAATCCTGCCTACCTCATTAATATTTATGAGATTAGTTTCACATTGTGACGCACTCTGACTGGCCACAATCATGGGGCTGGTGGCCTGTGCAAGATTCTTCCTACTTGCTGAAATAAAGCTTGAATTCCGCGGACAGGAGATGTGCACGTGTACGGACAGGAGATGTGCACTCTGTACGCATGCACATCTCCTGTTCCCTCCCCCTGTCGGCTCCACGGAGCCAGCTTGTTCATTTTTGCAATTGTGCAACAATCTTGCTGTAGCATGGACTGAAACAAAAAAATATGTTTGCTCCATTTCATTATTACACAAAAAGCAAAACGATGCTAATGTATTTCACAAGCCAAGTGGAGTTTGCTACCACCAGCAGTAACTGTTCCAGCACGAAGTGTTCTGCACACCACAGACTTTCAGAAATGGGGGCCTAAGTTTTTAAAGGGAAGACTTCTTTACAAAACACGCACAGGTCAAACCTTCAAAGGGACAATACGATGAAGGGAATGATATTATTAATTCCAGTTTCTTGCCTTTGCTTAGACTGCATTCCAGGTCATTGTTTTTCACACACTATGCCATTCCAGACAGAGACCACACATATGCAAAGCAGTCTTGCCAAACACATGTTAGAGGCTAGAATGTTTGACAAAATAATATGTTCAATGAACCTGTCCAGAAGCGACTAAAGCAGAGAGAATATCTAAGATTTTATTTGGGGGCATTGGTGATTAAACTGGTCAGCAGATGTAACTGATCACCGGAAGTCAAGGATGTAAAAATATATTAATATATTTTTGGGGATTTTAGACATCTTGCCAACGGATATAATGGAATTCAATCCAAACTTTTGTAAAATATGTTCCTGTGTTGCATGGTCTAAGTCTTCCTCAAAAGCAAACATACAAGTTTATACTTTGCGAAGTCTAACGTCATTAAACCTGCAAGCTTTAATGACATAAGGAAAGATGGAAGCTTCCTCTTCAGGCAGAGAGACTGTGAAACACAGGGACAGTACTGCACACGTGGGATTTCGGATAAGGGGTAGGGAAAGGGTTGCATGATACTCCCTCCATCAGAACTCCTCACCTGATTGAATAAGACATTATTTGTGAACGAGTCAATTAACGCAATCAATTGTAATATTTTATAAACTTGCACTGTGTATGTATAATTTGCTTTTGAATGTCTGTGGTTGAAGTCTTAGAAAAAAACAGTGTTCAAGTTTGTCACTTTATCAGCTGAGGGCACAGCTACGCAGTCCCCGTCTTTTGTGATATAGACATATTAATACAAAATAATAAGGAACGCGTAATGTTTCACACAGTCGTGTTGTGTTTTAGTCTTAGCGATCCTCGCTCAAAAGGGTATGTGGTAATCTGGATGAGAAGGCTGACTTCAAAGAAGTTGTTTTATTATTCAAAGATGCTCCTGGCAAGTACTGTTCTCGAAGATCTTAAAATTGGTCTGGCCAAAGGTTTCAGCTCACTTGACTCCACGAGAAGGCAAGTACTTGGGGTCTCATTTATAAGGCTATGCCTCACTTTTACGCCACCGATGCGTCACTTTTTGTGACGCACCAGTGGCATAAAAAATGCGCCTTGTTGAGTCATATTTACAAAGAGACGCATCTAGGTAGAATCGTCTCTTTGTAAACCCCTGCGCCACATTATACCTGCGCCAGGTATATGTATGCAAGGGTGGTGTATTGGCGCAAGGAAGGGTCGTAAAAGTGACGCAGTGAAATTATGAGATTTCACTGCGTCACTTTTAGGACACCGTTGCGTCAAATTCTTGAGCCTGCCTCACAGCAGGCGTAAGACTGACGCAGGCCCTTTCACATGGGGTTTGCCCCATGTGAAAGGACGCATTGCTGGAGTTGCGTCACTTTTGTGACACACTCTAGCAATGCTTCACTTTTGCGCTTACAGATACGTCAGAAATACTGACGTATCTGTAACTCCTTGCGACATGATGCATCATACATTAAATATGACGCATCAGGAATGTCGCAAGGAGTGCGCACTGAAAAGTGACGCATCGCTGCTTTCACGCAGCGTTGCGTCATTTCTCATAAATGAGGCCCCTGCAATGGAACTCAGAATGTACGCAAGACAACAGCAGTATTTCATAGACCCTAAACCTTATCTGCAGATGAACGGGACCCCTCACTGAGTGGTACTGTTCATCTGCAGATAAGGTTTAGGGTCTATGCAACATCCATTGGGCTCACGGGGCTTCAGCCCCCCCCGTCGTGTCTGTCAGCCCGGGCAGAGACAGCTTCGGGGGCTGGTGACCATCTCGTTGCAGCCGCACCCGAGGACTTAACAGGTCTTTAAAAGACCATTTACTTGTAAATGAGGCTTTTGTTGTGTTTTCGCCCCTTCTTTCAGTCACTCTGTCTATGGTTGGAAGAATTAGCCCCCCCCCTGAAATGTAGCTCTAGTTGCCTGCCTGCCGCTCAGTATCAAGAATATAATTAGGGCTCCTGGTTTATGGTTTTGATATTTTTTAAAGGTAGTAAAAACGAGGTTTGACCAATCCGAGAAAAAAAAGGTGTTTTTTTCCTTGGGCCCCTCCCCCAAACGAAAACACATTGACCTGAAGCCTAAGTGTATTCTGAGTCATAAAAAGTTTATTAGATGAAAAAATATTGTACGGGCACTTTTTTGCACAAAAAGTCACTTTTTGGCACTTTTTTGAGAGAAATAAAATAGTTCGCAGATTTTTTTTAAATCGACCGAATTAAAAAAAAAATGCTCTTGTTGGATGGCTTTGGACATAAGGCCGCAGTCCAGGGATGACTTCTGGCCTCCTGGGATGACTTTTTGAAGTTTTGGGGTTTAAGGGGGCATAGTCACTTCTTCCATCCAGGCTACGTTGCTCAAAATCGGGTACGATGTCAGGTTCTTCCCTTGGCTGGAAGCTGAAAAAAAAACTTCAGATAATAGCAAAGGTAGATAGATCAAATGAAAGCATCAGATCTGAGCTTTCTAACAAGTATATTTAGGTCATGGGTACTCACGAAGTGACTGTGATATCCATTCTGAGCTATTTGTTAAATTAGCAAATCTTGTCAAAAAAACTTTTTTTGACGATTTTTGCTAATTTTCGGTATCAACCCTCATGACTGTTTTCGGGTCCCTGTAGCCACCAGGACCCCATAATATATCTCAGATGATATAACAAGAGTGGCTAGGGCTCATTTCCAGCCTCCAGGTACATGTCTTACTCCTATTTGTGACATTTCGAGGTGTTTGGGGTCAAACTCATTTTTTCCATTATAGGCCATATAGCTCAGAGTCACATCACATTGAGCTCAGAGTCACATCAAATTTCTAGTTCTGGACCTAAGGACCCCTTAGTATACCTCAGATGACATACCAGGAGTGTCTAAGACCCATTTCTGGCATCCAGGGATGACTTTTTGAAGTTTTGGGGTTTAAGGGGGCAAAGTCACTTCTTCCATCCAGCCTAAGGTGCTCAAAATCGGGTACAATGTCAGGTTTTTCCCATGGCTGGAAGCTGAAAAAAAAACTTCAGATAATAGCAAAGGTAGATAGATCAAATGAAAGCATCAGATCTGAGCTTTCTAACAAGTATATTTAGGTCCTGGGTACTCACAAAGTGACTGTGATATCCATTCTGAGCTATTTGGAAAATTAGCAAATCTTGTCAAAAAAACTTTTTTTGACGATTTTTGCTAATTTTCGGTATCAACCCTCATGACTGTTTTCAGGTCCCTGTAGCCACCAGGACCCCATAATATATCTCAGATTATATAACAAGAGTGGCTAGGGCTCATTTCCAGCCTCCAGGTACATGTCTGACTCCTATTTGTGACATTTTGAGGTGTTTGGTGTCAAATTCATTTTTTTCCATTATAGCTCCTAGATATCAGAGTCACATCAGATTTCTAGTTCTGGACCCAAGAAGACCATAGTATACCTCAGATGACATACCAAGAGTGTCTAAGACCCATTTCTGGCCTCCAGGGGTGACTTTTTGAAGTTTTTGGGTTTAAGGGGGCAAAGTGACTTTTTCCACCCAGCCCAATGTTCTCAAAATCGGGTACGATATCAGGTGTTTCCCTTGGTTGGTAGCGGAAAAAAAACTTTATATAATATCAAAGTTATATATATCACATGAAAGCATCAGAGCTGACCTTTCTAACAAGTGTATTCATATCTTGCGCACTCAAACAGTGTCTCTGATATCCATTCTGAGCTATTTGGAAAATTAGCAAATCTTGTCAAAAAAATCTTTGGGACGATTTTTGCTAATTTTCAGTATCAACCCACCTGACTGTTTTTGGGTCCCTGTGGCCACCAGGACCCTATATTATATCTCAGGTGATATAGCAAGAGTGTCTAGGGCTCATTTCCAGCCTCCAGGTACATGTCTGAGTCCTATTTCAGACATTTTGAGGTGTTTGGTGTCAAATTCATTTTTTCCATTATAGGCCCTAGATATCAGAGTCACATCACATTTCTAGTTCTGGACCCAAGAACACCATAGTATACCTCAGATGACATACCAAGAGTGTCTAAGACCCGTTTCTGGCCTCCAGGGGTGACTTTTTGAAGTTTTTGGGTTTAAGGGGGCAAAGTCACTTTTTCCACCCGAGGTCGTGGAACTCGGAGCTGGGTAAAAGTTTAGATTGAGTGCCCTCCCCATGGAGGTCAAAAATGTTATTGCATCAAAATCATTTAAAAACTATATAGGTGTAATTGTAGTGCCCTGAATGCTATATGGCTGCATTTGCACCGTTCTAGGTATTTACAAAATGAATTTCTAACACTTTTGAAGTCTCCATGAAGTGAAAAATGACTAAGTCCAAAAACTTCACTGGTGCATCAAAGTGGTCAAAAAAGGTCAACATTGGGTTAAAATTAACAAAACATAGTGCTGCAGTGGTCCAATAGCAGGCTAAAGACATAATGAATGACACAGAATGAACAGTTTTACTAAACACTATGAAAATTCGATTTTCAATTTCAGGGGGACAAGGTCATGGAACTCCGAGCTGGGTAAAAGTTCAGCTTAAGGGCCCTCCCCATGGAGGTCAAAAATGTTATTACATCAAGATCTTTTAAAAACTATATAGGTGTAATTGCAGTCTCCTGAATGCTATGTAACTGCATTTGCACTGTTCTGTGTGCCTCCAAAATGAATTTCTAACACTTTTGAAGTCCCCATGAAGTGAAAAATGACGAAGTACAAAGACATCATTGGTGCATGAAAGTGTTTAAAAACGGTCACAAATGCATAAAAATGAAAAAAACAAAGTGCTACACTGGCCCAATAGCAAGCTAAACACACAATGAATGACCCAGAATGAATATATTTACAAATTACTTGGAAAATGCTATTTTAAATTTCAGGGGGACGAGGTCACAGAAGTCATGGAACTCCGAGCGGTGTAAAAGTTCAAACTTTCCACCCCTCATGGAGGTCAAAATGTTTAATTCATCAAAATCATTTAAAAACTATATAGGTGTGATTGGAGTGTCCTGATTGCTATATAGGTGCATTTGCACTGTCCTGTGTGCCTCCAAAGTGACTTTTTAACACTTTTGAAATCTCCATGAAGCAAAAAGTGACTAAGTCCAAAGACCATTTGGAGCATCAAAGTGTTCAAAAACGGTCAAAAATGCATAAAAACGAAAAAAAAACAAGTGCTACAGTGGCCCAATAGCATGCTAAACACACAATGAATGACACAGAATGAATAGTTGTACACATTACTTTGAAAATGCAATTTTAAATTTCAGGGGGACAAGGTCACGAAAGTCATGGAACTCCGAGCGGGGTAAAAGTTCAACCTTTCCCCCCTTATGGAGGTCAAAATTTTAATACATCAAAATCATTTAAAAACTATATAGGTGTGATGGCAGTGTCTTGGATACATCCCACATGAATTTTAAACACATTAGGAGCATCTCTGATCAAAATAACCATAAAAATCCCAAAGCTGCATCAGTGCTTCAAAGTGCTCCAAAACGGTCAAAAATGGACGAAAATGAAAAATATTCTCCATATCTGAGTTTTTATAACATTCCTTAGATAATGTATATCTTGAATTAGTTTTAAATCCTTTTATTAAAAAGTTTCTTTTCTATGCTGCACTGGTGCAACGCCTCAAGTCTGAGAAGCTGCACCAGTGCAGCCGAAGCAGCACTGGTGCAGCCGAAGCAGACCTTTGACCAATCCGAGAATAAAAGGTGTTTTTTTTTCCCTGGGCCCCTCCCCCAAACGAAAACACATTGACCTGAAGCCTAAGTGTATTCTGAGTCATAAAAAGTTTATTAGATGAAAAAATATTGTACGGGCACTTTTTTGCACAAAAAGTCACTTTTTGGCACTTTTTTGAGAGAAATAAAATAGTTCGCAGATTTTTTTTAAATCGACCGAATAAAAAAAAAATGCTCTTGTTGGATGGCTTTGGACATAAGGCCGCATAAACAAAAGGAATTTTTCAAATATCTGTTTTTCTCACTTTTTTATTGCTGTTTGAAATTTCTGACTTCACTTTTTGCATCATTGGTGATGCATGTGTTTAACATTGAGCTTGGGAAAATTGAAAAAAAATAGACTTTGGGGATTGTTTACTAGGGCAAGTGATACATCAAATTAAGACTCATATTAAACTGAACCTCAAGCTGAAAAAAAAAACAAAATAGCATTTACGATCACTTTTTTATAAGCGACTTTAACAATTGTTTTTTTAGCTGTATTAAAAAACAAGGTAACGCCGTACATTTTAGAAAAGAGATTTTTTCAAAGTAAAACATAGGTGTGACCTGCCTTCACATTAGGCTTCATAAACAAAAGAAAAAACATCTCTATGTGTTATATTCACTTTTTAATAACACATTTTCGTTTTAGGCACAAGCAAAAAGCAGCATTGGTGATGCATGTGTTTTTCAATGGGGTTTTTTAGAGTCTACCAAAATACGGTTTACCAATACATTTTCATTATTTTCTCTTTGGTATCTCATTATGCACATGTTAATAAACAGGTTCATGCATTATTAGCTAAATAGCATAAAAACACACTGAATTATTAACAATAATCTTTGAGATTTGGGTGACCAGATGGCCGGAAATCGAAAATCGCCTCGTATGGATTCAACTTCCATTTCGTGCACTTTCTATGTGGGCCACATGCATAAGAATTGGTACAATAATGCATATGAATCTTAGCTAGAATCTGCAATTGAAATTAAGTCTTTAACTTATATGCTTCAAGAATTATAGGGCACATTCTGCTATGTATAATATCCTATCCATTTAAATGGGACGACCAGATGGCCGCAAATTGAAAATCGCGTCGTATGGATTCATATTGCGTTGTATGTACCTTACGTGTAAGCCACATGCATTTAAAATGACACAATGTAGTAGGGTATGCTATAGAATGTGTTGCAGTTGGAAATCAAGCTCTATCTAGTATGGATCGTGACTGATGACACAATATACGTGACTCATTTTGCAAAAAATGGAGGCAAATTTTATAAAACATGCGTTTAATCACTGAATGATTCTCACCACTTCTAAGCATGGCACAGGCATGACAATGACCACAGGGCAGTGGCATGATGGTAACTGTATGCTGCACTCAGAATTATGGATCCAGATTGTATGGTTTTAGAATTATGGGCCACAACGTAAGGCATATTTTTTCACACATGTGACGTTATTGAAAATCATCATACATTCAACTTCACATTTTGTAGCCAAAAGCATAAAGTGTTCTTCAACACACATGAAAGTGAAAAATATAAACTTTTCCTGAAGATTACACTTGATTTGTACCTTGTCCCTATAAGCCACAAATATGAGAGTTACCACTATAAAGTGTAGATGTCTTAGCTACATACTGTGATTGAAATTAGGTCAGTACCTCATATGGTTCAAGATTTATAGTGCACCACATACTATGTAATATATCCTATCCATTTCAATGGGTGACCAGATGGCCGCAAATTAAAAATCGCCTCGTATGGATTCAAATTGCTTTGTATGCACCTTGTGTGTGAGCCACATGCATATAAAATGGCACACTGTAGTAGGCTATGTTATAGAATGTGTTGCAGTTGGAAATCAAGCTCTATCTAATATGGATCTTGACTGATGACATAACATACGTGACACATTTTGCAAAAGCTGGAGGAATTTTTTAAAAAATATGTGTTTAATCGCTGAAAGATTCACACCACTTTGAAGCTTTCCACATGCATGAAAATGAACACAGGACAGTGGCATCATGTTAGCTTAATGCTGCACTTCCAATTATGGATCCAGATTGTATGGTTTTAGAAGTATGGGACAAAATGTAAGGCATACTTTTTCGTACATGCGACGGTATTGAAAAACGTCATACATTCAACCTCAAATTTTGACAACTTTACAATACGCCACACACATAATAATTCACATGGGTAAGATGCACATCACTAGGAACAAAGTGCTGTTTAAATTATGTCTCTATAATGTACAGACTATGAATTATAGCCAAAAGTATAAAGTGTTCTACAACACACATGAAAGTGAAAAATAAAAACTTACCTGAAGGTTACACTTGATTTGTACCTTGTCCCTATAAGCCACAACCATGAGAGTTACCACTATGAATTGTAAATGTCTTAGCTACATACTGCAATTGAAATTAAGTCAGTACATCATATGCTTCAAGAAATAGAGTGCACTACATCCTCTGTAGTATATCCTATCCATTTCAAAGGGTGACCAGATGGCCGCTGTAGGAAGGTGGCTACCTGACTATGGTTACCCCGGATTTTTTCGCCTGTGTTTAGCTGGTTTTTTGACTTAGTTGACCTGGTTCCCTGCTAATCAGGGCCCCAGGCCATCTGCTCTCTCTGTAAAATGGATTCCATGTACCCTAGGTACATACCCCAATTGGAAATGGACCCCTTGTCAGCCCCTGTATAATGCACTATAGGTGCCCAGGGCATAGGGGCCACCAAGGCCTACCAGGGGCTGCAGCATATCTTTTGCCACCCCTGGCTGGTTCTTAAATTGACACAACTGGCTGATCACTCAGCTGGGGTAAGGTGGTGTAATCACCCCTTGCTTAGATATAGTATACCTATATCTAAACCTATATCTGGACACATATTAACCTGTGAGCCACTCCTATGGAAGGCCTCATCAATCCTGGAGGCAGAGTGCGTGGTTTCATGTGAGATGGAGCTCTAGCATGAGCTGAGCCTGTCTGCAGCTGTCGGGAACAACTCCCTAAGCTGTTTCAGGATAATGCCATACCATATACTCTTAAGTGCCTTATAATCCTCGCGGTTATATAGCAACTTTGGTTTGGCTTTATCAAAACATGTCGTGTAAGGTGTCATACGATTTGGAATACTATCCCCTCGCCAGTTCTGGCGACGGGGATAGCATTCCACCCCTCTAGAGGGGTAAGACATGTTACTTTGCTTTAATGCGGTTGATTTCTCCAAAGACCTTAGATCCACAAAATGGATGCCTCTGCCACAGACAAATGTCTGGACCCCTGCAGCTGACCGAAACTCAGCCAAAGAGGTCCTGGACAAAGGGTTTCCTGTCACAGGAGGGTGTCACCGCCCTCCAGACAGGATATAGTGGATTGTAGCAGGGAGGTTTGAAAGAAACCAGACACTGCCTGGGGCGCACAAGGCTGCCCCTTGCATAATCCGGCCAAACCGGTTCTGGGGCACTCCAGCCCTTGTGCCAGGGCGGCCTGGATCAAAGGAAAGGGGTGTATCCACCCCCTTCCTGGGTCCCACCCATAGGGAGGGACCTAGCAGGTAATCACGCCCCCAGATTGGAATAAGAGTGGGAGCAGTGCCAATGCACATCAGATCATCCTGAAATCACCTTTAAACTAAGAAGACGACTGGACTTCGACATTCTGATGATAGAAGACTGAAGAGAATCTCCCTTGTGGCCTAGGAGGGGCCACCCTGTGAACACAGGCACCACCCAGCACCTCAACGTCTGCTTTGCCGCCGCCTCCCGCCGGAGCCCGAGTGCAGAGCCTGACAAGACCCAGCTTCCCAGACTTCTCCCAGCCCGATCCACAGTCCCTGCAAAGAAGGGACCCGTGGAGGCACCGAGAGACGTGGGAGCGGACATCTTGAAAGACCCCCGAGACGCTGACTGCGCAGCACCCGAGGCACCCTCGACTCTGTGCTTTGGAGTTTGAAAAGCCCCACAATCGAGCAGCATCTGCACCAAAGATCAGCCCTCCAGCATCTCCACGATCTGCGTGGGGCCCTTTTGCTTTGTGCCACTCGACTCGCCATCCCGGCCGCTTGTCACGTGGTCAGCGGCCATCTTGGCGAAGAAACCTACAATTTACACTATGGGTCTGGTTGCTCCAGACCTGCCCTCGCTCCTGTAGAAAGGAGTACCCGCTCTGACCTTGCTGGTCCGAGTAATAAGCCTTTTTCACTTTCCCCGTGGCTTGCATTAGCCAAGGCTTGTTTGCTTCAATCGAGTTGCCGACACCGCCATCAGCTAGAGCCTTCAAGGGACAGCTCGTGATCGACTCCTGGACGTCCTTGACCTCTTCGTGTCCACGTGGCTGCAGAGAGAAGCAACCCCTCATCACCTGTTTGCACCCGACTTTGCCTGGTTCCAATCTGGTTCCACGGTGGTCACTGGCCAGTGACTTTGAACACTGTCCCCTCTGCTTTCAGGTCTTCACCACTTCAGATCCACCCTTGGATCCACCGGACACTTCTCCTTCACATCGCCTGCAGCGTCTTCAGCTTCAAGCGCCAAGAACCTGCGTGTCAAAACCCGACGCCACTTCGACCCTGTGCACCCACTTCCTGTGGGTGAGGTAACTTTGCTCCGCCGGTGTTCCCACACTGGTGCACACCTCTAGGGTCTGTGTGTTAAGTTTTGTTCCTCTAGGTTCAGCGGAAGTGTCCTTAAACTTTAACTCTATGACTTTTACGCACCATTGGTTAACATTGGTGCATGCGTGCGCTTTCCGCACATCTCCCGAATCCCGAGGGCCATTCCCGACTTCAGCATTGCTTGTCCTAGAAATTTGATGTGACTCTGAGCTCAATGTGATGTGACTCTGAGCTCTATGGCCTATATTGGGAAAAATGAGTTTGATCCCAAACACCTCGAAATGTCACAAATAGGAGTCAGACATGTACCTGGAGGCTGGAAATGAGCCCTAGCCACTCTTGTTATATCATCTGAGATATATTATGGGGTCCTGGTGGCTACAGGGACCTGAAAACAGTCATACAAAGCAATTTGAATCCATACGAGGCAATTTTTAATTTGCGGCTGTGAGAAGTTGGCCTGGTAGGGGATGTTTCCAATTCTGGAACCACCTACTACCTGACCAAACAATCCCTTATGGTGTCTGGTTGTAAGTCAACCTTATTAGACAAGCTATCCTAGGGGTAGCATGGACTAAGCAGCCTAAAGGCTTAACTTAAGAGGTCGTGTTAAGCGAGCTGTTTTACCACATACAATCCTGTAATACCAAATGAAAGGACACCACACAAGTATATATTATAAAAATATATGTGTTTATTACTAAAAACAATCCCCAGTATTCTTTATGAATAAAGGGGCACAAGCGTTAAATCAAAAGCACTGTTTAAACATACAAGTTGCACAATTATGGATGAGGGCGGGTGGCCACTCAAACCATATACTAAACAAGTGGTATAAGAGATGCCACTCGAGCAGTGGTTAGGCCTAGGGCCTAGGGAATCGCTGGGAGCAGTCAGGACAAGCAATGCTGAAGTCGGGAATGGCCCTCGGGATTCGGGAGATGTGCGGAAAGCGCACGCATGCACCAATGTTAACCAATGGTGCGTAAAAGTCAAAGAGTTAAAGTTTAAGGACACTTCCGCTGAACCTAGAGGAACAAAACTTAACACACAGACCCTAGAGGTGTGCACCAGTGTGGGAACACCGGCGGAGCAAAGTTACCTCACCCACAGGAAGTGGGTGCACAGGGTCGAAGTGGCGTCGGGTTTTGACACGCAGGCTCTTGGTGCTTGGAGCTGAAAGGGCTGCAGGCGGGTTAAAGATGAAGTGTCCGGTGGAGTCCAAGGGTGGACTCAAGTTGTAGAGTACCTGAAAGCAGAGGGGACAGAGTCTGGGTCACTCAGCAGTGACCAGGGTGGAACCAGGATGGAACCAGGCAATGTCGGGCGCAATCAGGTGGTCGTCGAGGAGCTTCTCTCCGCTGTCACGTGGGCTCTGGGGCATCTGCGACGTCCAGGAGCAGGTCACGATCTGTCCCACGCAGGCTCTCACCGTCGGTGCAGTCGGCTTCAAGTTTGGAGCAAACAAGCCTTGGTAAGAGCAATCCACGCAGGATCGGAAGATTGCTTCTCACTCGGACCAGGAAGGTCAGAGTCGGGGCTCCTTTTCAGGGGAGCTGGTGTGGATCTGGAGCAACCAGATTCATGAGTCTTCTTAGGTAGTTCGTCGGCACAGGGACCACAAGCCAGCTGGCAAGTGACCGGGCCAACGCGTTGAGCCAAATCGTGCCAAAGGGCCCCACGCAGCACTCGTCGAGTGTGGAGGGCTGAACTTCGGCTCAGGAGTAGCTCAGGGTGGGGGCTTCTCAAACCCCGGTGCACAGCTTCGAGGGTCACTCGTGGGCTGCACGGTCAGCGTCTCGTGGTCACTTCAAGATGGCGTTCCCCACGCTTTCGGTCGCCTCCACGGGTCTCAGCTTTGCAGGGACTGTGGATCGGGCTGTTAGAAGCTGGGCAGGCTTGATTTCGTCGATCTCAGTCGCTCGAGTTCCGGCGGGAACTGCAACTAAGTAGACATCGAGGGCTGGATGGTGCCTGCTGCTGCAGGGTGGTCACTCCTTGACCACAAGGGAGATTCTTCGGGCTTCCACGTTGAAATGGAGGGCGAAGGGTCCAGAATATCGTTTCAAATGTTTCTTCCAGGAAATCTGATGTGCATTGGCACTGCTCCCACTCTTATTCGAATCTGGTGGGCGTGATTACCTGCTAGGTCCCCTCCTATGGGTGGGACCCAGGAAGTGGGTGGATACACCCCCTTCCTTTGATCCAGGCCGCCCTGGCACGAGGGCTGGAGTGCCCCAGAACCGGTTTGGCCGGATTATGCAAGGGGCAGCCTTGTGCGCCCCAGGCAGTGTCTGGTTTCTTTCAAACCTCCCTGCTACAATACACTATCTCCTGTCTGGAGGGCGGTGACACCCTCCTGTGACAGGAAAACCTTTGTCCAGGACCCCCTTGACTGAGTTTCGGTCAGCTCCAGGGGTCCAGACATTTGTCTGTGGCAGAGGCATCCATTTTGTGGATCTTAAGGCCTTTGGAGAAATCAACCGCATTAAAGTGAAGTAACATGTCTTACCCCTCTAGAGGGGTGGAATGCCATCCCCGTCGCCAGAACTGGCGAGGGGATGGTATTCCAAAGCGTATGACACCTTACACGACATGTTTTGATAAAGCCAAACCAAAGTTGCTAAATAACCGCGAGGATTATAAGGCACTTAATAGTATATGGTATGGCATTATCCTGAAACAGCTTAGGGATTTGTTCCAGACGGCTGCAGACAGGCTCAGCTCATGCTAGAGCTCCATCTCACATAAAAACCATGCACCCAGCCTCCAGGATTGGTGAGGCCTGACTATAGGAGTGGCTCACAGGTTTACATGTGTCCAGATATAGGTTTAGACATAGGTATACTATATCTAAGCAAGGGGTGTGTACACCACCTTACCCCAGCTGAGTGATCAGCCAGTTGTGTCAATTTAAGAACCAGCCAGGGGTGGCAAAAGATATGCTGCAGCCCCTGGTAGGCCTTAGTGGCTCCTGTGCCCTGTGCACCTATAGTGCATTCTACAGGGGCTGACAAGGAGTCCATTTCCAATTGGTATGTGCCTATAGCACATGTGTCATTAATTTAGTGAGAGAACAGCAGGCTGGGGGTCTGATCAGCAGGCCCACAGCCTCAGTAGTCGAAAACCAGTGAAGCAAAAAGCAAAAATTTGGGGTGACCATAGGATAGCAGACCCTACTCTCCTACACAACCCCCCCCCAAACGCAGGGACATTAAACTAACCTTGACCAGATAAGTCTTCATGTTCTAAGTGGAAGTACCTGGAGAGACCATCTGCATTACCATGGTCAGTCCCTGGGCGGTGCTCCACTGTAAAGTCCATCCCCTGTAGGGAAATGGACCACCTGAGCAGTTTGGGATTTTCACCCTTCATCTGATTAAGCCATAAGAGGGGCTTATGGTCTGTTTGCACCAGGAAGTGAGTTCCAAACAAGTAGGACCTCAACTTCTTTAATGCCCAAACCACAGCAAAGGCCTCCCTCTCAATGGCTGACCAACGTTTTTCTCTTGGGGTTAGCCTCCTGCTAATGAAAGCAATTGGCTGGTCTTGACCATCTTGATTAAGTTGTGAGAGTACAGCTCCCACCCCCAACTCAGAAGCATCTGTCTGAACAATGAACTGTTTGGAGTAGTCAGGACTCTTTAGGATAGGTGCAGAGCACATGGCCTTCTTCAGGTCTTCAAATGCCTTCTGACAGCTAACTGTCCACTGAACCTTTTTTGGCATCTTCTTGGATGTCAAGTCATTTAATGGTGTCACTATAGACCCATAGTTTTTCACAAACTTTCTGTAATACCCAGTCAGGCCCAAGAAGGCTCTGACTTGTGTCTGGGTAACTGGAGGAGCCCAGTCCTGTATGGCCTGGATTTTGCTTTCCAGTGGCTGAACCTGGCCTCCACCTACTAGGTGGCCCAGGTATACAACCTTACTCTGCCCTATCTGGCACTTTGTGGCCTTGATAGTTAGGCCTGCCTTTTGCAGGGCCTCCAAAACTTTCTTCAGGTGGATCAGGTGATCCTCCCAGGTGGAGCTAAAGACAGCAATATCATCTAGATAAGCTGCACAAAAGTCATCCAACCCAGTAAGGACTTGGTTCACCAACCTTTGGAAAGTGGCAGGTGCATTCTTCAACCCAAAGGGCATTACCACAAACTGATAATGTCCACTAGGGGTAGAGAATGCTGTTTTGGCTTTTGACTCCTCAGCTAGTCTGATTTGCCAGTAGCCAGCTGTCAGATCAAATGTGCTCAGAAACTTGGCAGAAGCCAATCTGTCAATGAGCTCATCTGCTCTTGGAATGGGGTGAGCATCTGTCCTAGTGACAGCATTGAGACCCCTGTAATCCACGCAAAACCTCATTTCTCTCTTACCATCTTGGGTATGAGGTTTTGGCACCAGGACTACTGGGCTGGCCCATGGGCTCTCTGATGGCTCAATCACTCCAAGCTCCAACATCTTTTGCACCTCAGCCTTGATGCAATCCCTGACATGATCAGGTTGCCTGTAGATCTTATTCTTGACAGGCAGACTGTCACCAGTGTCCACAACATGGGTACACCAGTCAGTTTGGCTGGGTGTGAGTGAAAACATTTGCCTGTGAGCCTGCAAAACTTGTCTGCAGTCCCTCTGTTGCTGGTCAGTGAGGCTGCCTGCCAAGGCTACTCCATCAACTGAACCATCATCAGGGTTCTGAGAAAGCAGGTCTGGGAGAGGGTCACTCTCTTCCTCCTGTTCCCCATCTGTGGCCATGAGCAAGCTCATGTCCTCCCTGTCCACAAATGCTTTCAAGCGATTCACATGGATTACCCTGTGAGGGCTCCTGGGTGTTCCAAAGTCTACCAAGTAGGTGACTTCCCCTTTCTTCTCAATAATAGGATAGGGTCCACTCCATTTGTCTTGGAGTGCTGCTGGAGCCAC
This sequence comes from Lissotriton helveticus, assembly GCF_964261635.1. Taxonomy (NCBI): domain Eukaryota; kingdom Metazoa; phylum Chordata; class Amphibia; order Caudata; family Salamandridae; genus Lissotriton; species Lissotriton helveticus. Next base: position 543,257 of record NW_027611681.1, read on the forward strand.
TGGCTCCAGTACCCATACCTTCTGTCCTGGTTGGAACTCTACCAGTACAGCCTTTTGGTCATGCCAAGCTTTCTGCAATTCTTGGCTGGCCTCCAGGTTTTTGGATGCTCTTTCCATGTACTCAGCCATCCTGGAGCGGGGACCAAGTACATAGTCCACTATGTCTAGTTTGGGCTTTTTGAGAGGTAACTCCCATCCTTCCTTCACCAAACACAATGGACCTCTCACAGGGTGGCCAAACAAAAGTTCAAAAGGGCTGTAGCCAACCCCCTTCTGTGGGACCTCTCTGTAAGCAAAGAGCAGGCAGGGTAAAAGAATGTCCCATTTCCGCCTGAGCTTCTCTGGTAATCCTTTTATCATGCCTTTAAGGGTCTTGTTAAATCTCTCCACAAGCCCATTGCATTGTGGATGATATGGGGTGGTAAACTTATAGTTTACTCCACATTCCTTCCACATTGCTTTTAGATAGCTGGACATAAAATTTGTCCCTCTATCTGATAGTACCTCCTTAGGAAAGCCCACTCTTGAGAAAACTGCAATGAGGGCTTTTGCCACCACAGGTGCTGTGGTGGTCCTTAGGGGAATAGCCTCTGGGTACCTGGTGGCATGATCCACTACCACCAGTATGAATCTGTTCCCAGATGCTGTTTGGGGGTCCATTGGACCCACAATATCAATTCCAACTCTCTCAAAGGGGACCCCCACCACAGGTAGTGGTATTAGGGGGGCCTTTGTTGTGCCACCTGACTTACCACTGGCTTGGCAAGTGACACAGGAGCGACAAAACTCCTTGACATCCTCTGACATGTGAGGCCAGTGAAAGTGTGGAACAAGCCTGTCCCACGTCTTGTTCTGGCCTAAGTGTCCTGCAAGGGGAATATCATGGGCCAAGGTAAGAAGGAACCCCCTAAACTGCAGAGGTATGACCAACCTCCTGGTCATGCCAGGCTTGGGGTCTCTAGCCTCTGAGTAAAGGAGTCCCTCATCCCAATACACAGTATGGGTACCTTTAGCATCCCCAGCAGCCTCAGCAGCAGCCTGCTGTCTGAGGGGTTCAAGGGAAGGGCAATCTAATTGAGCCTGCCTCAGGTCTGCCCTTGAGGGTCCCCCTGTCCCCAGGAACTCAACCTGGTCAGGTTCAAGCTCCTCAGAGACAGTCTCCTCTTGGACTGCAGAATCAGTTTCCTCTGAAAGCTGATCCTCAACCTGGAGCAAGGTGGAAGGCGAGGCCTTTCCTCTCTTGCTCCTTCTCTTGGGTTGTGGCTGGTCTATTGTCTCAAGATCCACCACTGGTTCAGGAAGGCACTTCTTAGCCTGAGCCCTTGTCATGGCAAGGACATGCTCTGAAATCCCTAGCATTTCTGCATGAGTCCTGTACTCCACTTCTGACCATGCTGAGCTTTCAAGGTCATTGCCTAACAGACAGTCTACTGGTAGGTCTGCACTCACCACAACCTTCTTTAGGCCATCAACCCCTCCCCAGGAGAAGTTCACAACTGCCACACTATGGGAGGTAGTGGAGTTGCTTGCATTGGTTACTAGGTAGCTCTCTCCTAGTACAATCTGTCCAGGGTCCACAAAGCCAGGGGTCACCATGGTGACACTAGCACATGTGTCCCTGTAAGCTTGAGCCAGTTTCTCATTTATTAAGGGAGTCTGCCTGTATTTGCCCAGGTTAGTGGGGCTTACTGCAGTGGGCAACTCAATGTCCACATCATACAGGAGAACTGCCTGTGTAGGGACTCTGACTAGGCCAGATCCTACTTCAATACCCAGGGTCAACCCAGCTACACCCTTGGACTGTGTTCCACCACTGCTTACTGTACTTGGGGTTGCAGTTGCTTTAGGAGCTGTAGTGGTGGGAACTGGATTTGCCTTGGTGCACTCACTGCCCCAGTGTGAAACTGATTTGCAGGTATTACACCAAGGTGTCTTTGGACCTTTGTTCTTCTTCTTCTTGTTACCATTTTGGGAACCACCCTCCTTACTATTAGTTTGGGGGCCTGAAGACTTCTGGTCTTTTTCTTTATCTTTCTGATTCTGGTTACCACCCTTCTGGTCTGTTTTCTTCTGGTCACCACCTTGGTTCTGGGGTTTCTGCTTAATCCTTGTTCTGACCCATTTGTCTGCCTTCTTTCCCAATTCTTGGGGAGAGGTCAGATCAGAGTCAATAAGGTATTGATGCAACAGCTGGTTTGTACAGTTATTAAGGATCTGTTCTCTCATCATAAGATTGTACAATCCTGAATAGTCTGAAACTTTACTTCCCTGCAACCAACCCTCCAAAGCCTTAGTGGCACACTCCACAAAATCAGTCCAGTCTTGAGTCTGTGCTTTCTGGGTGTCTCTGAACAACAACCTGTATTGCTCAGTGGTTAGGCCATACCCTTCAATGAGAGCACTCTTCAAAACAGAGTAGTTTTTGGCATCCTCAGGTCTAACTGTGAGGAGCCTGTCCCTCCCTTTCTCAGAAAAGGAGTACCACAAAATTGCAGCCCACTGATTCTCAGGAACCTGCTGTACCATGCAGGCTCTCTCAAGAGCAGTCATCCATTTGTGGATGTCATCCCCTTCTTTAAAGGGGGGCACAATCTTGGTCAGGTTTCTATTGTCATAGGCCCTGTCTTTTTCTCTTGGAAAATTGCTGCCACCAGTGACATCTAAGCCACTTAATTTCTGCTCTCTTGCCAAGGCAAGTTTAGCTTGAGCTAAGGTAAGCTTAGCTTGACTCAGGGCTACCTCCTCTCTCTCTATCTGGAGTCTGACAGCCCTCATTCTAGCCCTATGCTCAGCTTTCTGAGAAGCACTCATGCCTCTCTCTGATTCTCTGGAGGCACTAGAAAGATGAGAGTCCCCTGAGGGAGATCTCACTCTTCTGTTGCCTGGGAGAATCACATGTTGGGTTCTGGGGAGGTGCTGGCCCTCTCCATTCCCCAGTAGGTCCAAGTTGGCCTGGCTAAGCCTACCAACTGGAACCTGGCTACCCTGATCCTGTACTTCTAAGTCCTCAACATCTGAGTCCTCATCCAAGTCATCATCATCCTCCTCTTCAGGGGGATCAACTACAGGGGGGTTCTCTCCATTTCCTGTGTCTAGGGAAGCTGCTTTAGCCTTCTCTAAGTCATCCTGTTCTAGGATTTCTACCAGGATTAGGCAGGTGGGGCTTCTGCCCCTTTTTAACCCTCTTGCTTTGCACAAGGCAATCAAGTCTCTGCGGGTTAGTTTGTCATATCCAAAAGTTGCCTGGGTAGGGTCAACTGTCACAGGAGCAGACCCTGAGGCTTTTCCTGTGTCAGACATGGTCACTAGTGAGGTGTAAGTGGTGCACTTACCTACACTAAGTGTTTTCCTACTGTACCTTGCTAGTTAGTTGTAGTCAGGGTGTGCTAATCCCTTCAACCTACAACTACTAAGTTCAGTAGAACTTAATATGCTAAGCTTTTGATTTTATATGTACCTAGAGGTACTTGATGTGATCTTTCAATTTGATATAAAGATTGCAATGGTAAAACAACAGCAAGCTCAAATCCGCACCGCTGCTCACCAATGTGAGAAGTTGGCCTGGTAGGGGATGTTTCCAATTCTGGAACCACCTACTACCTGACCAAACAATCCCTTATGGTGTCTGGTTGTAAGTCAACCTTATTAGACAAGCTATCCTAGGGGTAGCATGGACTAAGCAGCCTAAAGGCTTAACTTAAGAGGTCGTGTTAAGCGAGCTGTTTTACCACATACAATCCTGTAATACCAAATGAAAGGACACCACACAAGTATATATTATAAAAATATATGTGTTTATTACTAAAAACAATCCCCAGTATTCTTTATGAATAAAGGGGCAAAAGCGTTAAATCAAAAGCACTGTTTAAACATACAAGTTGCACAATTATGGATGAGGGCGGGTGGCCACTCAAACCATATACTAAACAAGTGGTATAAGAGAGGCCACTCGAACAGTGGTTAGGCCTAGGGCCTAGGGAATCGCTGGGAGCAGTCAGGACAAGCAATGCTGAAGTCGGGAATGGCCCTCGGGATTCGGGAGATGTGCGGAAAGCGCACGCATGCACCAATGTTAACCAATGGTGCGTAAAAGTCAAAGAGTTAAAGTTTAAGGACACTTCCGCTGAACCTAGAGGAACAAAACTTAACACACAGACCCTAGAGGTGTGCACCAGTGTGGGAACACCGGCGGAGCAAAGTTACCTCACCCACAGGAAGTGGGTGCACAGGGTCGAAGTGGCGTCGGGTTTTGACACGCAGGCTCTTGGTGCTTGGAGCTGAAAGGGCTGCAGGCGGATTAAAGATGAAGTGTCCGGTGGAGTCCAAGGGTGGACTCAAGTTGTAGAGTACCTGAAAGCAGAGGGGACAGAGTCTGGGTCACTCAGCAGTGACCAGGGTGGAACCAGGATGGAACCAGGCAATGTCGGGCGCAATCAGGTGGTCGTCGAGGAGCTTCTCTCCGCTGTCACGTGGGCTCTGGGGCATCTGCGACGTCCAGGAGCAGGTCACGATCTGTCCCACGCAGGCTCTCACCGTCGGTGCAGTCGGCTTCAAGTTTGGAGCAAACAAGCCTTGGTAAGAGCAATCCACGCAGGATCGGAAGATTGCTTCTCACTCGGACCAGGAAGGTCAGAGTCGGGGCTCCTTTTCAGGGGAGCTGGTGTGGATCTGGAGCAACCAGATTCACGAGTCTTCTTAGGTAGTTCGTCGGCACAGGGACCACAAGCCAGCTGGCAAGTGACCAGGCCAACGCGTTGAGCCAAATCGTGCCAAAGGGCCCCACGCAGCACTCGTCGAGTGTGGAGGGCTGAACTTCGGCTCAGGAGTAGCTCAGGGTGGGGGCTTCTCAAACCCCGGTGCACAGCTTCGAGGGTCACTCGTGGGCTGCACGGTCAGCGTCTCGTGGTCACTTCAAGATGGCGTGCCCCACGCTTCCGGTGGCCTCCACGGGTCTCAGCTTTGCAGGGACTGTGGATCGGGCTGTTAGAAGCTGGGCAGGCTTGATCTCGTCGATCTCAGTTGCTCGAGTTCCGGCGAGAACTGCAACTAAGTAGACGTCGAGGGCTGGATGGTGCCTGCTGCTGCAGGGTGGTCACTCCTTGACCACAAGGGAGATTCTTCGGGCTTCCACGTTGAAATGGAGGGCGAAGGGTCCAGAATATCGTTTCAAATGTTTCTTCCAGGAAATCTGATGTGCATTGGCACTGCTCCCACTCTTATTCGAATCTGGTGGGCGTGATTACCTGCTAGGTCCCCTCCTATGGGTGGGACCCAGGAAGTGGGTGGATACACCCCCTTCCTTTGATCCAGGCCGCCCTGGCACGAGGGCTGGAGTGCCCCAGAACCGGTTTGGCCGGATTATGCAAGGGGCAGCCTTGTGCGCCCCAGGCAGTGTCTGGTTTCTTTCAAACCTCCCTGCTACAATACACTATCTCCTGTCTGGAGGGCGGTGACACCCTCCTGTGACAGGAAACCCTTTGTCCAGGACCCCCTTGACTGAGTTTCGGTCAGCTCCAGGGGTCCAGACATTTGTCTGTGGCAGAGGCATCCATTTTGTGGATCTTAAGGCCTTTGGAGAAATCAACCGCATTAAAGTGAAGTAACATGTCTTACCCCTCTAGAGGGGTGGAATGCCATCCCCGTCGCCAGAACTGGCGAGGGGATGGTATTCCAAAGCGTATGACACCTTACACGACATGTTTTGATAAAGCCAAACCAAAGTTGCTAAATAACCGCGAGGATTATAAGGCACTTAATAGTATATGGTATGGCATTATCCTGAAACAGCTTAGGGATTTGTTCCCGACGGCTGCAGACAGGCTCAGCTCATGCTAGAGCTCCATCTCACATAAAAACCATGCACCCAGCCTCCAGGATTGGTGAGGCCTGACTATAGGAGTGGCTCACAGGTTTACATGTGTCCAGATATAGGTTTAGACATAGGTATACTATATCTAAGCAAGGGGTGTGTACACCACCTTACCCCAGCTGAGTGATCAGCCAGTTGTGTCAATTTAAGAACCAGCCAGGGGTGGCAAAAGATATGCTGCAGCCCCTGGTAGGCCTTAGTGGCTCCTGTGCCCTGTGCACCTATAGTGCATTCTACAGGGGCTGACAAGGAGTCCATTTCCAATTGGTATGTGCCTATAGCACATGTGTCATTAATTTAGTGAGAGAACAGCAGGCTGGGGGTCTGATCAGCAGGCCCACAGCCTCAGTAGTCGAAAACCAGTGAAGCAAAAAGCAAAAATTTGGGGTGACCATAGGATAGCAGACCCTACTCTCCTACACTGACTATAGGAGTGGCTCACAGGTTTACATGTGTCCAGATATAGGTTTAGACATAGGTATACTATATCTAAGCAAGGGGTGTGTACACCACCTTACCCCAGCTGAGTGATCAGCCAGTTGTGTCAATTTAAGAACTAGCCAGGGGTGGCAAAAGATATGCTGCAGCCCCTGGTAGGCCTTAGTGGCTCCTATGCCCTGTGCACCTATAGTGCATTCTACAGGGGCTGACAAGGAGTCCATTTCCAATTGTGGTATGTACCTAGGGTACATGGAATCCATTTTACAGAGAGAGCAGATGGCCTGGGGCCCTGATTAGCAGGGAACCAGGTCAACTAAGTCAAAAAAACAGCTAAACACAGGCAAAAAATCTGGGGTAACCATAGTCAGGTAGCCACCTTCCTACATAACCCCCCCCCAAACGAAAGGAGATAAGGCTATCCTTGGCCAGGTAAGCCTATATTGCCTGAGTGGCCATATAAGGAGGTACCTGCACTAGCATGGGTACCCCCTGTCTCATGGTCCACTAAGCAGTCCCTCACCCTTTGGGTATTAGAGGGTCTCCACCATAGGGAATCCCTACCTTGGGTGTGTTTATGCAAAGTTAAAGGCTGGTTTGGATATGGAGTTTTGAAGTGAGGCTCTACTAAGTTAGGGCTTGGCTTCCTCCAATTATCTTCCACCATGTGTGCCTTTCTTTCTTTAACTGAGTTGCACTGTGCTCTCAGGGTCAACCTCTGGCTACCTAAAGCTGGAGGCTGGGTCCCTCTGTTTGGCTTGCTGGAGGGACAGTTCAGGTTTGGGCCCTTTGGGTCCCAGGTTTGGCTGTGCCCAACAGAATCCATCTGTGGGAGGTCCCTAACTGTTTTTAAGGGGGCTCCCTCAGGAGTTTTTAAAGTTTTCACCTCACTAGGGCTACTAGTTTTGGTGCCCCTAATCTGTTGATGGGGGAGCTTTATTTGACAGGGGGCCCTCTGGGTCTCACTGTCCTTCTTGTCCTCTGCAGCCCTGGGCTGGCTAAGGCAAGGGAGAGAGGGGCAGGTTACCTGCTCCAGACTGGGTCCCACCTGAGAAGGGTCCACCGCCATCAGAGGCTCTGTCAGGCCAGGCCTAACAACCTCTGGGGCAGTTCCTTCATCAGGGGTGAGATCAGTTCCCTGAGGAGGCTGATCCTGTCCTAAAGTCTGGTGAGGGGGAGATTTCTCTTCCTCCTCCATGCTCTCAGTTTGTGTGGAGTTATCCATCATTTCAGGTTTCACAACACACATGTCAGTTTGAGTTTGGGCTGTGGCCATCACAGCCCCACCAAACTTTTCAGGAGGAGACTCAGTCTGGGTTTCTGCTGTTATCATAACAGCTTTGCTATTCTGTTCAGGAAGAGCTTTTGCTAAAGATGGGGCAGAGAGTTTCTCAGCCCTACCAACCTTTTCAGGAAGGACATCTTGAATTGGGGCTGTAGCCATTACAGCCCCACTAACCTTTCCATTGGAATTCACCATTCTAGAATGGGTTTCCTGTTCAACCTCAGCCCAGGCTGAGATCTCCAAATCATTACCAAGTAGGCAGTCTACAGGCAAGTTTGGTGACACTGCCACTCTCTTTGGGCCAATGACACCTCCCCAGCTGAGACTTACTACTGCCATGGGATGATTTGTTTGGATTCCATCAATGTTTGTAACCTGGTATGTGGCACCAGGTAAAAGTTGCTTAGAGGGGACTATGCCATCAGCCACCATGGTGATGCTAGCCCCTGTGTCTCTAAAAGCTCCAACTTTCAAACTATTGATGATGGGTTCTTGTCTATACTTGCTCAGAGTATTTGGGCAAGCAGAGAAGTTGGCAAACCCCATGCCAGTCTCATAAACAAGATCATTGGGTGATGGGGACCTGGATAGGCCAGGGTCCACCTGAGCTCCAATAGTAAACCCACCCAGATTCCTGGGTGTGCTTCCACTTCCTGGGGGATTACTGCTGACAGTAACAGGAGGTGTTGAAGCTGGCTTTGGAGGTATATTTTCTTTATTGTTATTCTTGGGACAACAGTTGTCTGTTTTGTAATGCCCAACCTGTTTACAGGGATAACAATAAGGCTTTTTCTCAGTTGAAGAAGTGTCTTGGGACCCACCCCCCTTCTTGGAGTTTTGGGGCCCTGGGGAAGTCTTTTCTTTATTTTTATCCCCACCCTTATCTTGAGGCTTGGTAGACTCCTTCTTCTGGTTACTGTCCTGATTCTTAGGCCTAATCCTGGTTCTGACCCACTTGTCTGCCTTCTTTCCCAATTCTTGGGGAGAGGTCAGATCAGAGTCCACCAGGTGCTGGTGTAAGAGCTGGTTCTGACAATTACTTAGGATCTGCTCCCTCATAATCAAATTATACAATCCTGTAAAGTCATGTACTTTGCTGCCATGTAGCCAACCCTCCAGAGCCTTAGTAGCACAATCTACAAAATCAGTCCAGTCCTGAGTCTGTGTCTTCTGGGTATCTCTGAACTTCAACCTGTACTGTTCAGTGGTTAAGCCAAACCCATCTATCAGAACACTCTTCAGGACTTTGTAATTGTTTGCATCCTCATGTCTAACAGTGAGGAGCTTATCTCTCCCTTTCTCTGAAAAGGAGTACCATTGTGGTGTTGGGTTCAAAATCAGGCCTACATACTCTGCTAAACTCTCGAACACCTTAGTACAGAAGTTGGCACGGACACTGGAAAAGGTAAAAGACAAGTTTATTAAGACCCCATGGGGTGGTGATACCTTCCTACAGCACCACCGAACATCGATGTGCGACCTCTTTTATACAATTTAATAGCAATAAAAAGATAGGCGGTTACAAGTTATACATTTTAGGTACATATAAGGTCATTTTTGGAACACAGCCAGCACGTGGGAGGAGTTCAACAGCACTGGTCAGTTAATGTAAGCATTCCTAAAGAATGACCAGTTGATGCATAGTGCGCATGTGCGCTTGACCAGTACTAAAAATAGCCTGTTGCCGAGCAGAATAGTGACCATGGGTATCGAGAAAGGACGAAAGGGCACACTGACCACGAGGCAGCGTGTTCATAGGAAACGGAAGGTAGAAGGATTCAAAATGGCCCCCGTTCATTTTGGTCAAGTTAACAGAAAAGACCGTGTAGCTGTGCTAAACGCTAACTCAGGAGCTGCCAAAACACGACAGACGGCCCTTTTAGCGTTTAGCAAAAGCTACCTCATAGCGAACATAGTCAGAATGTTCGTCCTCAATATCAATAGCCATTATTTTCAATACTTCATCATTGACCAGTTTCTCTTGCTTGATAATAGCTCGTTTGGACGGAATACAGGCTGTGATACATACAGAACATAATGTAGGGCCACATTGAATACATAAACAAAGGAAAAAAAGTACTCCAATAAAAACACAGAGAATTGTTAATAATTTCCAACCCCAAGTACTAAGCAGGGTCCAGAACCAACCAGAAAAAGTCCATGTTCCATTTTCTGGGTGGATCTCAGCAGCTATTTTATGTAATCTTGTAATCGAATTATATACAGAAGGCGAGTTATCTGGCACGTACACGCAACAACTACTTCCGATGACGCGGCATGCTCCACCCCTGTCAGCTAGTATCACATCTAGAACCATTCGATTCTGGAGCGCCACAATTCTGGTAATTTGCAATTCCTCAGTAATATTCCCTAAAGCGGAGGCAGTCTCATTAGCGACTGCCTCCACCACACGCGTAAGCCGCCTTATCTTCCTGCTATTCAATGCAGCTCCTACAAATGAAAATAACCCCAAATTGAAATCTACATATTGTTGCAAAGTAGTATCAGTCTGGTCTATTTCATCAAGATCTATTGTTCGTTTCACTCTATTCAATATGAAATCATGGTACAGAACATAGTCATTGTGGTACATGGGAGGAGCAATAAATACAGGTGGTAATACAAAAGCTATATAACACGTTCCCAACCATCCCAATGGTAGACGATGGTATCCCTTATTTCCGCAAATGAAATATGTGTTACGTGAAGCTATAAATGCAATTCCAGTCGGTGTATCAAAGGTAAGTGTAATATTACATTCACTACGGCCTACAGGGATTGTACCTTTATTTCTAATACACAAATCTGCTTTTGTATCGATAACGGTTATTATATGTATGCTCGTCACATTTATAAGTCTTTGATTCGTATATACACGAGGTGTAGAAACATTGTCCGGACGATATTCTTCCCATTCGAATTTAGTTCCTTCAGCGTGTGGATAGCCATCTTTATCATTATAGCATATTTTATTCAACCGAAAAAGTAGTCCACCTTTCGTTGGCCATCGCAGAGTAAAAAGGAGAGTGTACCAAGCATGACAAGAACCATTATGAGAAAACGGGAGAGGAATGAGTGGTGTTCCTCCCTTCTTCTGATGTCCGGGCAACATTCCACATACCCAACAATTGGAAGTATTGGTCATGTTATGAGTATGATGCAAAATCTTAATAAAACTGTTATTCAAATAAGTCTGCCTATGTCTTTCTTCATGAAAAGGCAGAGTGAAATGAAAATGTTCAGATGGACTTGGAGTGGTGGGCAGCAAATGTTCTCGTACAGGAAACAACAGTTCTATAGTCCAAGCTAATACTGCGATCACCACTACAGTCAAGACAAACAAAACAGCACCAAGAATTCTCCCTTTTCGTGTCAGAGGAGATGCCATAGTTCACAAAACAATACTCTTAAAAAGCAACACTAAGCGGAAAAATAAAAACGATGGTTCTGGACCGAGGCTGCCGTTGATTTGTTCTCCGGGATTCAAGACGGGTGTCGCTACACTGGACAGAACTGATCCCCCCCCCTTGATATTCCCGGCTTCCGTTTCACAAACCTCAGAGCGGTTACCAACCAGTTTCAAAAAGAACACAAAAGGAATCTTATTTCCTGGGGCGTAGATTATATTTCACTTTATCAGAAACAACGTGGTCCGGGAAGGCTCCTTCCAATTCATCAGGCGTGACAGCTGGGCTCTTTTCTGTATCCAAAATCTGTCTGTAGTCGGATAGCACCACAGGGCTCACCAGATCCGGAGAGACACGTCTGCAGTGCGTTGAATGTATCCACCGCTTCTTGTTAGTGACTCTCACAGCAGTTCGCGTAGCCAGCAGCACTTGCTCAGGGCCATGCCATCTCGGTTCCAAACTGCTGGATCGCTCAAAGACTTTGACCATCACGTGGTCCCCAGGGCGGAGATCATGAGCCTCACCAGCAGAGTTATCAGGGAGCGCCTCTCGAACCTGTTGATGAATAGAAAGCAAATCATTTGTCAATCGTGCCAGATAATCGTTCATCATTATACAAGGCATATCATGTATCAAACGAGGTTTTGGAACTCCCCAAATGTTCATAGGCCTTCCAAACACCACTTCATAGGGTGTGAGGCCAGATCGAGAATGGGGCACTGATCGAATGGACAGCAATGCCAGAGGCAAAGCGTCCGGCCATTTCAGAGATGTCGATGCCACTATCTTTGCTAGCTTCAGCTTCAGAGTTGCATTGTATCTCTCTACTAAACCTGCTGATTGCGGATGAAAGACAGCATGGAATCGTTGCTTGATTCCCAATCCTTTCAGGACGTACTCCACAACTTTCCCAATGAAATGAGGGCCATTATCACTCCACATAAGTTTACAAACTCCGTAGCGTGGGAAGTACTCCTTGAGTAACACCTTAGCTGTTGTCAATGCTGTATTGTCTTTCGTAGGGTAAGCCTCAATCCATTTGCTAAAGGCACACACCACTACTAGGACATACTTAAGATTATTACAGCGTTCCAGCTGGATGTAATCCATTTGTAGTACTTCGAATGGTGCAGTAGGTGGAACAAACCCTCCTTTAGGAGTATGAGTCCCTTGTCCAGGATTGTGCTGCAAACATATCAGACAGGTCTGCACTACTCTCTTAGCCGTGCTAGCAATATCAGCATTTTCCCAAACTCGCGTAAGCAATTTAGTAATTGCGAGAGCTCCAATGTGTGCCAGCCCGTGTGTCATTTGCACCATTGCTTGTAAATAGGCCATAGGTAGTTTCCATCTCTCCATATCTTTACTACGCCAGCAACCCTCATCATCCAATACTCCTTCGGTGGCCCATTTCACAAGTTCTGCCTCTGATGCTGACTTCTGTATATCTAATATTTCTTCTCTAGCATCATGCCACCGCTCAGCTTGTGACTTCACCACATACATGGGGAAATTATTTTGCAGCATAGCGGTCTCTCTCGCAATGTGGTCTGCAAAAGCATTGCCTTGCCCTATTTTGTCCGTCACCTTTTTATGTGCACTGCACTTGACTATTGCAACTTTCTTTGGGCATAACAGTGCATTCAGGAGATCGCGTACCAATTCTCCATGCATGATATGTACTCCATGTGAAGTCAGGAATCCTCGTTCCTTCCAAAGTAGGCCAAAATCATGCACTACTCCAAAAGCGTAACGGCTATCCGTGTAAATGTTCACACATAGTCCAGCACTTAACTCACATGCTTTCGTTAAGGCTATCAATTCAGCTGCTTGAGCCGATTTTTGGGGTATCCGTGCTGCTTCTACCACAGTCTTAAGTGTCGTGACTGCATAAGCTGCGGAAGTCGTACCATCTGGTAACCTCACGCACGATCCATCAACCCACAGTTCCCCATCTACATCTGGAAAGGGTGTATCCTGTAAATCGATACGACCCTTTGTCTGTTCCTCAGTCAGAAAAACACAATAATGTTGTTCTTCCTTCTGGGTCTCAGCAACAGGATCCGGCAATAAAGTAGCAGGATTTAGTGTCGCACATCGTTTTAGTGTGATGTGCGGCGCCAACAACGTTAGCTCATATCCTGTCAGACGGGCACTGGTTAGATGCTGCGTTTTTGTTTGGTTCAGTAATGCATCTACCGCATGGGGAACTAGCACCAACAATTTGTGTGACAAAACTATTCCTTCACTTTGTCGTATCGCAACTGCTGTTGCTGCAACTGCTCGAAAACATCCAGGCAATCCTCGAGCCACAGGGTCGAGTACCGCCGAGAAGTATGCACAAGGCCTCTGCTTGTCTCCGTGTGTCTGCACTAACATTGATAATGCGCACCCATCCTTCTCGTGTACATACAATGTGAAAATCTTCGTGTAATCAGGTGTACCTAACACTGGTGCAGAACAAAGAGCTTGTCTCAATTGTTCAAAAGCATTCTGACATTCATCCGTCCATTCAATGGGAATCGGTGTATCTTTAGACAATAATGCTAACAATGGTTTAACGATGTGTGAGAAACCCAATATCCATTGCCTACAAAAAGACGTCAAACCTATAAAGGCGCGAACATCTTTCTGAGTGCGAGGGACTGGGGTATCTAGAATTGCTTGAATTCGATCTGGTGTCAATGCACGGCCCTCCTTAGACAAAAGATGACCGAGGTAGGTCACCTTTGGTCTACAATATTGCAGCTTTTTCCTCGAAACTTTATGATTATGTTTGGCCAGAAAGGAAAGCAAAGAAAAGGTACTCTTCTCACATTGTTCTAACGTGTCTGCAGCAAGTAAGATATCGTCTACATATTGAATGAGAACCACTCCCTCTTGTAAGTCAAAGGAATCAAGCTGTCTTTTTAATGCCTGACTATAAATGCTAGGACTTTCAGTATAGCCTTGAGGAACTCGACAGAATCTGTACGATTTATTATTTAATGTAAAGCCGAAGAGATATCGACTGTCAGGATGTACAGGGATCGAAAAGAAGGCATTCTTCAAATCGATGACTGTAAAAGTAGTTGCCGTTGATGGAACCAACGTAAGCAACGCGGTGATGTCAGACACCACCGGGTACTGAGGCACTACTATCTTGTTTATTTCCCTCAAATCAATAATAAACCGGTAAACCTTAGCATCTGTATCTCTTTTAAGGATCGGTAAAATTGGGCTATTGCAAACATTGTAGGAGACTTCCTCAACTACTCCTGCCGAAATCAAATCATTTACAATGTGTATCAAAGCAAGTTCACCTTCTCTAGAAATCTTATATTGTGGGACATGTGGCAGAGATACTCCCTCCTTTACAGTAATGCGCACTGGAGGAATTAACATCTGTCCTACATCCGTATCCGAAGTGGCCCACAATGTTTCCGGTAAGGAGGCCAGGACTTCCGTTTCATGGAGAAAACACACTCGCTCCAGTTCTGGGTAATTCTCATTCAACACAACTCGCACTCCCTCTGGGGCACAGCGAATAGTAGCTCGGAAGTGTTTTAACATATCAAGTCCCATAATATTATCTGGTGTATTTGGGGACAACAAAAAGGGACAAGGGGCAGCAAATTTATCAACATAAAATGCAACTGGTTGAGACAGTGGGCTAGAAGTAGGCGTTCCATCGAACCCTATTGCTGTAATTACCTCGCCAGACAGGGGAGCCCTTGGAACCAAGTGTTTGGACAAAGCGCTACGAGTAGCTCCTGTATCGACCAGAAATTGATCAGTAGAACCCAGAACATGTGCTTCTATGTATGGACCCCTTTGATCAACTGGTACCTCAACCGATTCCACACCCTGTCCTACGCAATCCTATGCATAATATTCATCCGGTTGCTCAGTAAGACCACCCTCATTTATCTGATATTGATTGCGATTATCAAATGTATTATAATCTAATTGACCACGACCCCTTGCTCCATATCCTCCACGATCATTCGTGCCATAACCTCCTCGACCATTCGTACTAAAACCTCCTCTTGACCCTCCATAATAAGTCCTAGACCTACCACTTCCTCGTCCCCTCAAATTACGCTGCTCTCGAAACACCGGACAATCTGCAATCCAATGCCCAAACTGTTTGCAGTATGCACATTGATTCACAGAAATGTCAGAACGAGGGGGAGGAGCATTATTATATGACCCTCGCCCTCCTCTATTGTTTCCCCTCGTAGCCTGAACCTGAGCTAACATTACCTTCGTCTTCAAATCCTTCGCCTTCTTTTCACTACTTTCTTTCGCCTCCAATTCCTGCCTCTCATAGTATTGAGCCATAGTCAATAAAGAAGCAGGGGTTGCTGTGGTCCATGAACTTTCACTCGCTTTTAATCGTTTCGCAATCTCCGGTAGGAGATTAGCCACATACTTATCAACGAATAAATGCCTGCCAGTATCTTCTGTCAATAATTGACCACTGTAATCATGGAACGCTTCCTCAAAGCGAGAGAAAAAATCAGAAACTGATTCATCCGCCTTCTGCTTACAAGAGGCTAATATAGTCCAATCAATCTTTTTAGCGGGAGCAAGAGTCTTTAGTTTTGTTAGTATGGCCCCTGGAAGGTCTAATATTAATTGACACGGCTTACATGCTGGTTCTCTATCTAAATCAGCCTGAACAAGATCTTTCCAAGTGGCCCCGAGAGTTGTGAGGTCACCGAACCTGCGAATCGCTCTCCACATATCAGGGGGCAATATCAACCCGAAAAATAAATCAATATCAACTAACGTCATAATACATGAGGAAATTGCACTTTCAACATTTTCATAAAAGGCCGCAGGATTTTTACGGGGATCAGGTAAAGCATTTTTAAGCGCCATAACATCTGCTCTATTCCAAGGCGTATAAACCCAATTATATACAAAATACCCTTTCGCATCTTTCGATCTTCTATCATCATCCGTGCCTTCCCCTTTATGAGGGACATATAAAGGCGCAGCTTCTCGCATAGGTCTAACATTAATCGCAGCGATCTTATCTGTATCAAAGATAGCGCATTCTTTGGATATCCCCGTCGCTCCGGACGTAGATGAATTCTTCGACTTTCCCAACTCCCGTAGTCGTGTCGCCTCATTGCGCAGTTCAAACAAACGCTTGAAGAAGTCGTCCGCATCTGAAAGAACAAAAAGACCTTTACGAAAATTCTCACGACTCTTGGATATCTCCTTGGGCTCTAACTCAGTAGAATATTTTCTAAACCGCTCAACAACTTCATCTCCGAAATGATCTAAAAAATACAGTCGTTCCTTATCAGGCCACTGTTTCATTTGGTCAGTAACGTCAGAAACAGTAACAGTATTAATATTTAGCTTTCGTGCAAATGAGCGTAATTCCGCAGCTCGTTCCGCATGTAATCTGGTACGCTGTGTTCGATCACTATCCTCATCCGAGTCCTCGTTCGGAGCCGTAGGTACGACGTACGGAGGCGGACAACGATCTAGTAAGGAAAAATCATCTGTTTCATTAGTAAGGACCGGATAAAGAGGACGCCTGATAGGGAATTGACCATTAACCTGTAAATTTCGTTCTCGTCTCTCCCTCTCTTTCTTGTCCTGTAATTCCTTCTCCTGTAGCTGTAAAGCTTTGTCATGTGTAGCTTTCTGCTGCACTTTCTCCGCCAAGGCTATCTCACGCTTTGCTCGTTCACGCACCTCTTTCTCCCACATACGCACACAATCAAACATATCTTGCCTAGACCTTCGCTGAAACAAACACTGTTCTACATACTGTACCTTTCGAAGGTCAAACGACCCATATAGTGGCCACTGTAATTCACGATCGTTTTTAGTATACTTGTGCCATAACGTACTATACATTATAGGTGGAATACCGAACTTGACATACATTTCACGATTTGGAGTCCCCTCTGGGGGAGCCGGCTGTTTTTCACTTAATCGATAATTGGTACCATTTTCAGAACAGCACATCCTACGGAGTGTGCTAAAAACAGGCATGTTTCAAAAAGCACCACAAAAACGTGATACTACAAAATGACACCTACTGTAGTGTACCGTTTAAATCAAATAAATTAGAGAAATATCCCTACATGCCTGCCTATGTGAGGTGCACTCCACATATTCAAATTCAAATTCAAAGATTCAAAACGTTAGCTAACAACAAATTCAAATTCAAATTCAAAGTTTCAAAAAGCCATAGCAAGTGTCAATAGACTACCTCACCTATTCAAAAGCTTACCAGATGTTTTCAAACGTCCAAAGTCCAACTGCCAAGTTATGTGGCCAAATCAGCCAAAACGGCACATCACGACAATCCAAGATCAGAATCTCAGTCGAAGACCGGCGCCACCTGGAAGGTCAGATCGGAAGGAAGGGAAAACACACCGTGGGTGCCGAGACTCGGGTCACTCAATGGCAGCGATCGCGTCCATGGCGAGTTTCCTGACCTTCGTCACGACCTCTCCTTCGGGCATCCGAGTCGCCGATGAGTCCCTTCGTGGTCGCCAATTGTGGTGTTGGGTTCAAAATCAGGCCTACATACTCTGCTAAACTCTCGAACACCTTAGTACAGAAGTTGGCACGGACACTGGAAAAGGTAAAAGACAAGTTTATTAAGACCCCATGGGGTGGTGATACCTTCCTACAGCACCCTTCGGCAATGTAAGAAGTAGCACACCGAACATCGATGTGCGACCTCTTTTATACAATTTAATAGCAATAAAAAGATAGGCGGTTACAAGTTACACATTTTAGGTACATATAAGGTCATTTTTGGAACACAGCCAGCACGTGGGAGGAGTTCAACAGCACTGGTCAGTTAATGTAAGCATTCCTAAAGAATGACCAGTTGATGCATAGTGCGCATGTGCGCTTGACCAGTACTAAAAATAGCCTGTTGCCGAGCAGAATAGTGACCATGGGTATCGAGAAAGGACGAAAGGGCACACTGACCACGAGGCAGCGTGTTCATAGGAAACGGAAGGTAGAAGGATTCAAAATGGCCCCCGTTCATTTTGGTCAAGTTAACAGAAAAGACCGTGTAGCTGTGCTAAACGCTAACTCAGGAGCTGCCAAAACACGACACCATAAGATTGCTGCCCACTGTTCCTCAGGAACCTGCTGTACCATGCAGGCTCTCTCAAGAGCAGTCATCCATTTGTGGATGTCATCCCCTTCTTTGAAGGGGGGCACAATCTTTGTCAGGTTTCTACTATCATAGGACCTGGGTTTCTCTTTTGGAATATTGCTGCCACCAGTGGCATCTAAGCCACACAATTTCTGCTCTCTTGCCAAGGCAAGTTTAGCTTGGGCCATGGTAAGTTTAGCTTGAGCCAAGGCTACCTTTTCCCTCTCTATCTGGATTTCGACAGCCCTCATTCTGGCCCTATGCTCAGCTTTCTGAGAAGCACTCATGCCTCTCTCTGATTCTCTGGAGGCACTAGAAATATGAGAGTCCCCTGAGGGAGATCTCACTCTTCTGTTGCCTGGGAGAATCACATGTTGGGTTCTGGGGAGGTGCTGGCCCTCTCCATTCCCCAGTAGATCCAAGTTGGCCTGGCTAAGCCTACCAACTGGGACCTGGCTACCCTGATCCTGTACTTCTAAGTCCTCAACATCTGAGTCCTCATCTAAGTCATCATCATCCTCCTCTTCAGGGGGATCAACTACAGGGGGGTTCCCTCCATTTCCTGTGTCTAGGGAAGCTGCTTTTGCCTTCTCTAAGTCATCCTGTTCTAGGATTTCTACCAGGATTAGGCAGGTGGGGCTTCTGCCCCTTTTTAACCCTCTTGCTTTGCACAAGGCAATCAAGTCTCTGCGGGTTAGTTTGTCATATCCAAAAGTTGCCTGGGTAGGGTCAACTGTCACAGGAGCAGACCCTGAGGCTTTTCCTGTGTCAGACATGGTTACTAGTGAGGTGTAAGTGGTGCACTTACCTACACTAAGTGTTTTCCTACTGTACCTTGCTAGTTAGTTGTAGTCAGGGTGTGCTAATCCCTTCAACCTACAACTACTAAGTTCAGTAGAACTTAATATGCTAAGCTTTTGATTTTATATGTACCTAGAGGTACTTGATGTGATCTTTCAATTTGATATAAAGATTGCAATGGTAAAACAACAGCAAGCTCAAATCCGCACCGCTGCTCACCAATGTGAGAAGTTGGCCTGGTAGGGGATGTTTCCAATTCTGGAACCACCTACTACCTGACCAAACAATCCCTTATGGTGTCTGGTTGTAAGTCAACCTTATTAGACAAGCTATCCTAGGGGTAGCATGGACTAAGCAGCCTAAAGGCTTAACTTAAGAGGTCGTGTTAAGCGAGCTGTTTTACCACATACAATCCTGTAATACCAAATGAAAGGACACCACACAAGTATATATTATAAAAATATATGTGTTTATTACTAAAAACAATCCCCAGTATTCTTTATGAATAAAGGGGCACAAGCGTTAAATCAAAAGCACTGTTTAAACATACAAAGTTGCACAATTATGGATGAGGGCAGGGGGCCACTCAAACCATATACTAAACAAGTGGTATAAGAAAGGCCACTCGAGCAGTGGTTAGGCCTAGGGCCTAGGGAATCGCTGGGAGCAGTCAGGACAAGCAATGCTGAAGTCGGGAATGGCCCTCGGGATTCGGGAGATGTGCGGAAAGCGCACGCACGCACCAATGTTAACCAATGGTGCGTAAAAGTTGTAAAGTTAAAGTTAAAGGACACTTCCGCTGAACCTAGAGGAACAAAACTTAACACACAGACCCTAGAGATGTGCACCAGTGTGGGAACACCGGCGGAGCAAAGTTACCTCACCCACAGGAAGCGGGTGCACAGGGTCGAAGTGGCGTCGGGTTTTGACACGCAGGTTCTTGGCGCTTGAAGCTGAAGACGCTGCAGGCGATGTGAAGGAGAAGTGTCCGGTGGATCCAAGGGTGGATCTGAAGTGGTGAAGACCTGAAAGCAGAGGGGACAGTGTTCAAAGTCACTGGCCAGTGACCACCGTGGAACCAGATTGGAACCAGGTAAAGTCGGGTGCAAACAGGTGATGAGGTGTTGCTTCTCTCTGCAGCCACGTGGACACGAAGAGGTCAAGGACGTCCAGGAGTCGATCACGAGCTGTCCCTTGAAGGCTCTAGCTGATGGCGGTGTCGGCAACTCGATTGAAGCAAACAAGCCTTGGCTAATGCAAGCCACGGGGAAAGTGCAAAAAAGGCTTATTACTCGGACCAGCAAGGTCAGAGCGGGTACTCCTTTCTACAGGAGCGAGGGCAGGTCTGGAGCAACCAGACTCACAGTGTAAATTGTAGGTTTCGTCGCCAAGATGGCCGCTGACCACGTGACAAGCGGCCGGGATGGCGAGTCGAGTGGCACAAAGCAAAAGGGCCCCACGCAGATCGTGGAGATGCTGGAGGGCTGATCTTTGGTGCAAATGCTGCTCGATTGTGGGGCTTCTCAAACCCCAAAGCACAGAGTCGAGGGTGCCTCGGGTGCTGCACAGTCAGCGTCTCGGGGGTCTTTCAAGATGTCCGCTCCCACGTCTCTCGGTGCCTCCACGGGTCCCTTCTTTGTAGGGACTGTGGATCGGGCTGGGAGAAGTCTGGAAAGCTGGGTCTCGTCAGGCTCTGCACTCGGGCTCCGGCGGGAGGCGGCGGCAAAGCAGACGTCGAGGTGCTGGGTGGTGCCTGTGTTCACAGGGTGGCCCCTCCTAGGCCACAAGGGAGATTCTCTTCAGTCTTCTATCATCAGAATGTCGAAGTCCAGTCGTCTTCTTAGTTTAAAGGTGATTTCAGGATGATCTGCTGTGCTAGGGCACTGCTCCCACTCTTATTCCAATCTGAGGGGTGGATCTCCTGCTAGGTCCCTCCCTATGGGTGGGACCAGGAAGGGGGGTGGTTACACCCCCTTTCCTTTGTCCAGGTCTCACTGGAGCTGGGGCTGGGCTGCCCCAGAACCGGTTTGACCGGATTATGCAAGGGGAAGCCTTGTGCTCCCCAGGCACTGTCTGGTTTCTTTCAAACCTCCCTGCTACAATACACTATCTCCTGTCTGGAGGGCGGTGACACCCTCCTGTGACAGGAAACCCTTTGTCCAGGACCCATTTGGTCGAGTTTCAGTCAACTGCAGGGGTCCAGACATTTGTCTGTGGCAGAGGCATCCATTTTGTGGATCTTAAGGTCTTTGGAGAAATCAACCGCATTAAAGCAAAGTAACATGTCTTACCCCTCTAGAGGGGTGGAATGCCATCCCCGTCGCCAGAACTGGCGAGGGGATGGTATTCCAAAGCGTATGACTGCTTACACGACATGTTTTGATAAAGCCAAACCAAAGTTGCTAAATAACCGCGAGGATTATAAGGCACTTAATAGTATATGGTATGGCATTATCCTGAAACAGCTTAGGGATTTGTTCCCGATGGCTGCAGACAGGCTCAGCTCATGCTAGAGCTCCATCTCACATAAAACCACGCACTCAGCCTCCAGGATTGATGAGGCCTGACTATAGGAGTGGCTCACAGGTTTACATGTGTCCAGATATAGGTTTAGACATAGGTATACTATATCTAAGCAAGGGGTGTGTACACCACCTTACCCCAGCTGAGTGATCAGCCAGTTGTGTCAATTTAAGAACTAGCCAGGGGTGGCAAAAGATATGCTGCAGCCCCTGGTAGGCCTTAGTGGCTCCTATGCCCTGTGCACCTATAGTGCATTCTACAGGGGCTGACAAGGAGTCCATTTCCAATTGTGGTATGTACCTAGGGTACATGGAATCCATTTTACAGAGAGAGCAGATGGCCTGGGGCCCTGATTAGCAGGGAACCAGGTCAACTAAGTCAAAAAACCAGCTAAACACAGGCAAAAAATCTGGGGTAACCATAGTCAGGTAGCCACCTTCCTACATTGGTCCCCCAGGCTGTGCTTGGTACCCCAGGCTGTGCTTGGTCCTCCTGGTTGCTCTTGGTCCCCCAAGCTGTGCTTGGTCCCCCAGGCTGTTCTTGGTCCCCCAGGCTGTGCTTGGTCCCCCAGGCTGTGCTTGGTCCCTCCAGTTGCTCTTGGTCCCCCAGGCTGTGCTTGGTCCCCCAGGCTGTGCTTGGTCCCCCAGGCTGTGCTTGGTCCCCCAGGCTGTGCTTGGTCCCCCTGGTTGCTCTTGGTCCCCCAGGCTGTGCTTGGTCCCCCTGGTTGCTCTTGGTCCCCCTGGCTGTGCTTGGTACCCCTGGCTGTGCTTGGTCCCCCTGGTTGCTCTTGGTACCCCCGGCTGTGCTTGGTCCCCCAGGCTGTGCTTGGTCCCCCTGGTTGCTCTTGGTCCCCCAGGCTGTGCTTGGTACCCCAGGCTGTGCTTGGTCCCCCAGGCTCTGCTTGGTCCCCCAGGCTCTGCTTGGTCCCCCTGGTTGCTCTTGGTCCCTCAGGCTGTGCTTGGTCCCCCAGGCTGTGCTTGGTCCCCCGGGCTGTGCTTGGTCCCCCAGGCTGTGCTTGGTCCCCCTGGTTGCTCTTGGTCCCCCTGGCTGTGCATGGTACCCCTGGCTGTGCTTGGTCCCCCTGGTTGCTCTTGGTCCACCAGGCTGTGCTTGGTCCCCCAGGCTGTGCTTGGTCCCCCTGGTTGCTCTTGGTCCCCCAGGCTGTGTGTGAGAAGTTGGCCTGATAGGTGATGTTTCCAATTCTGGAACCACCTATTATCAGACCAAACAATCCCTTATAGTGTCTGGTTGTAAGTCAACCTTATTAGACAAGCTATCCTAGGGGTAGCATGGACTAAGCAGCCTAAAGGCTTAACTTAAGAGGTCGTGTTAAGCGAGCTGTTTTACCACATACAATCCTGTAATATCAAATGAAAGGACACCACACAAGTATATATTATAAAAATATATGTGTTTATTACTAAAAACAATCCCCAGTATTCTTTATGAATAAAGGGGCACAAGCGTTAAATCAAAAGCACTGTTTAAACATACAAGTTGCACAATTATGGATGAGGGCGGGTGGCCACTCAAACCATATACTAAACAAGTGGTATAAGAGATGCCACTCAAGCAGTGGTTAGGCCTAGGGCCTAGGGAATCGCTGGGAGCAGTCAGGACAAGCAATGCTACACAGGCAGTTCTCCTGTATGATGTGGACATTGAGTTGCCCACTGCAGTAAGCCCCAGTAACCTGGGCAAATACAGACAGACTCCCTTAATTAATGAGAAACTGGCTCAAGCTTACAGGGACACATGTGCCAGTGTCACAATGGTGACACCTGACTTTGTGGACCCTGGACAGATTGTACTAGGTGAGAGCTACCTAGTAACCAATGCAAGCAACTCCACTACTTCCCATAGTGTGGCAGTTGTGAACTTCTCCTGGGGAGGGGTTGATGGCCTAAAGAAGGTTGTGGTGAGTGCAGACCTACCAGTAGACTGTCTGTTAGGCAATGACCTTGAAAGCTCAGCATGGTCAGAAGTGGAGTACAGGACTCATGCAGAAATGCTAGGGATTTCAGAGCATGTCCTTGCCATGACAAGGGCTCAGGCTAAGAAGTGCCTTCCTGAACCAGTGGTGGATCTTGAGACAATAGACCAGCCACAACCCAAGAGAAGGAGCAAGAGAGGAAAGGCCTCGCCTTCCACCTTGCCCCAGGTTGAGGATCAGGTTTCAGAGGAAACTGATTCTGCAGTCCAAGAGGAGACTGTCTCTGAGGAGCTTGAACCTGACCAGGTTGAGTTCCTGGGGACAGGGGGACCCTCAAGGGCAGACCTGAGGCAGGCTCAATTAGATTGCCCTTCCCTTGAACCCCTTGAAACCTGAAATGATGGATAACTCCACACAAACTGAGAGCATGGAGGAGGAAGAGAAATCTCCCCCTCACCAGACTTTAGGACAGGATCAGCCTCCTCAGGGAACTGATCTTACCCCTGATGAAGGAACTGCCCCAGAGGTGGTTGGGCCTAGCCTGACAGAACCTCTGATGTCAGTGGACCCTTCTCAGGTGGGACCCAGTCTGGAGCAGGTAACCTGCCCCTCTCTACCTTGCCTTAGCCAGCCCAGGGCTGCAGAGGACAAGAAGGACAGTGAGACCCAGAGGGCCCCCTGTCAAATAAAGCACCCCCATCAAAAGATTAGGTGCACCAAAACTAGTAGCCCTAGTAAGGTGAAAACTTTAAAAACTCCTGAGGGAGCCCCCTTAAAAACAGTTAGGGACCTCCCACAGATGGATTCTGTTGGGCACAGCCAAACCTGGGACCCAAGGGGCCCAAACCTGAACTGTCCCTCCAGCAAGCCAAACAGAGGGACCCAGCCTCCAGCTTTAGGTAGCCAGAGGTTGACCCTGAGAGCACAGTGCAACTCAGTTAAAGAGAGAAAGGCACACATGGTGGAAGATAATTGGAGGAAGCTAAGCCCTAAATTAGTAGAGCCTCGCTTCAATACTCCATATCCAAACCAGCCTTTAACTTTGCATAAACACACCCAAGGTAGTGATTCCCTATGGTGGAGACCCTCTAATACCCAAAGGGTGAGGGACTGCTTAGTGGACCATGAGACAGGGGGTACCCATGCTAGTGCAGGTACTTCCTTATATGGCCACTCAGGCAATATAGGCTTACCTGGCCAAGGATAGCCTTATCTCCTTTCGTTTGGGGGGGGGTTATGTAGGAAGGTGGCTACCTGACTATGGTTACCCCAGATTTTTTGCCTGTGTTTAGCTGTTTTTTTTGACTTAGTTGACCTGGTTCCCTGCTAATCAGGGCCCCAGGCCATCTGCTCTCTCTGTAAAATGGATTCCATGTACCCTAGGTACATACCAATTGGAAATGGACTCCTTGTCAGCCCCTGTAGAATGCACTATAGGTGCACAGGGCACAGGAGCCACTAAGGCCTACCAGGGGCTGCAGCATATCTTTTGCCACCCCTGGCTGGTTCTTAAATTGACACAACTGGCTGATCACTCAGTTGGGGTAAGGTGGTGTACACACCCCTTGCTTAGATATAGTATACCTATGTCTAAACCTATATCTGGACACATGTAAACCTGTGAGCCACTCCTATAGAAAGGCCTCATCAATCCTGGGGGCTGAGTGCGTGGTTTTATGTGAGATGGAGCTCTAGCATGAGCTGAGCCTGTCTGCAGCCGTCGGGAACAAATCCCTAAGCTGTTTCAGGATAATGCCATACCATATACTATTAAGTGCCTTATAATCCTCGCGGTTATTTAGCAACTATGGTTTGGCTTTATCAAAACATGTCGTGTAAGGTGTCATACGCTTTGGAATACCATCCCCTCGCCAGTTCTGGCGACGGGGATGGCATTCCACCCCTCTAGAGGGGTAAGACATGTTACTTTACTTTAATGCGGTTGATTTCTCCAAAGACCTTAAGATCCACAAAATGGATGCCTCTGCCACAGACAAATGTCTGGACCCCTGGAGCTGACCGAAACTCAGTCAAGGGGGTCCTGGACAAAGGGTTTCCTGTCACAGGAGGGTGTCACCGCCCTCCAGACAGGAGATAGTGTATTGTAGCAGGGAGGTTTGAAAGAAACCAGACACTGCTTGGGGCGCACAAGGCTGCCCCTTGCATAATCCGGCCAAACCGGTTCTGGGGCACTCCAGCCCTCGTGCCAGGGCGGCCTGGATCAAAGGAAGGGGGTGTATCCACCCACTTCCTGGGTCCCACCCATAGGAGGGGACCTAGCAGGTAATCACGCCCACCAGATTCGAATAAGAGTGGGAGCAGTGCCAATGCACTTCAGATTTCCTGGAAGAAACATTAGAAACGAAACTCTGGACCCTTGGACTCCCATTTCAACTTGGAAGCCCGAAGAATCTCCCTTGTGGTCAAGGAGTGACCACCCTGCAGCAGCAGGCACCATCCAGCCCTCGACGTCTACTTAGTTGCAGTTCCCGCCGGAACTCGAGCGACTGAGATCGACGAGATTAAGCCTGCCCAGCTTCTAACAGCCCGATCCACAGTCCCTGCAAAGCTGAGACCCGTGGAGGCGACCGGAAGCGTGGGGCACGCCATCTTGGATTGACCACAAGACGCTGACCGTGCAGTCCACGAGTGACCCTCGAAGCTATGCTCCGGGGTTTGAGAAGCCCCCACCCTGAGCTACTCCTGAGCCGAAGTTCAGCCCTCCACACTCGACGAGTGCTGCGTGGGGCCCTTTGGCACGAGTTGGCTCAACGCGTTGGCCCGGTCACTTGCCAGCTGGCTTGTGGTCCCTGTGCCGACGAACTACTGAAGAAGACTTGTGATTCTGGTTGCTCCAGATCCACACCAGCTCCCCTGAAAAGGAGCCCCGACTCTGACCTTCCTGGTCCGAGTGAGAAGCAATCTTCCGATCCCGCGTGGATTGCTCTTACCAAGGCTTGTTTGCTCCAAACCGGAAGCCGACTGCACCGACGGTGAGAGCCTGCGTGGGACAGATCGTGACCTGCTCCTGGACGTCGCAGATGCCCCAGAGCCCACGTGACAGCAGAGAGAAGCTCCTCGACGACCACCTGATTGCGCCCGACATTGCCTGGTTCCGTCCTGGTTCCACCCTGGTCACTGCTGAGTGACCCAGACTCTGTCCCCTCTGCTTTCAGGTACTCTACAACTTGAGTCCACCCTTGGACTCCACCGGACACTTCATCTTCACCCCGCCTGCAGCCCTTTCAGCTTCAAGCACCAAGAGCCTGCGTGTCAAAACCCGACGCCACTTCGACCCTATGCACCCGCTTCCTGTGGGTGAGGTAACTTTGCTCCGCCGGTGTTCCCACGCTGGTGCACACCTCTAGGGTCTGTGTGTTAAGTTTTGTATCTCTAGGTTCAGCGGAAGTGTCCTTTAACTTTAACTCTTTGACTTTTACGCACCATTGGTTAACATTGGTGCATGCGTGCGCTTTCCGCACATCTCCCGAATCCCGAGGGCCATTCCCGACTTCAGCATTGCTTGTCCTGACTGCTCCCAGCGATTCCCTAGGCCCTAGGCCTAACCACTGTTCGAGTGGCCTCTCTTATACCACTTGTTTAGTATATGGTTTGAGTGGCCACCCGCCCTCATCCATAATTGTGCAACTTGTATGTTTAAACAGTGCTTTTTGATTTAACGCTTGTGCCCCTTTATTCATAAAGAATACTGGGGATTGTTTTTAGTAATAAATACATATATTTTTATAATATATACTTGTGTGGTGTCCTTTCATTTGGTATTACAGGATTGTATGTGGTAAAACAGCTCGCTTAACACGACCTCTTAAGTTAAGCCTTTAGGCTGCTTAGTCCATGCTACCCCTAGGATAGCTTGTCTAATAAGGTTGACTTACAACCAGACACCATAAGGGGATTGTTTGGTCAGGTAGTAGGTGGTTCCAGAATTGGAAACATCCCCTACCAGGCCAACTTCTCACATGCAGTCCAAGAGGAGACTGTCTCTGAGGAGCTTGAACCTGACCAGGTTGAGTTTCTGGGGACAGAGGGACCCTCAAGGGCAGACCTGAGGCAGGCTCAATTAGATTGCCCTTCCCTTGAACCCCTCAGACAGCAGGCTGCTGCTGAGGCTGCTGGGGATGCCCAAGGTACCCATACTGTGTATTGGGATGATGGACTCCTTTACTCAGAGGCTAGAGCCCCCAAGCCTGGCATGACCAGGAGGTTGGTTATACCTCTGCAGTTTAGGGGGTTCCTCCTTACCTTGGCCCATGATATTCCCCTTGCAGGACACTTAGGCCAGAACAAGACGTGGGACAGGCTTGTTTCACACTTTCACTGGCCTCACATGTCAGAGGATGTCAAGGAGTTTTGTCGCTCCTGTGTCACTTGCCAAGCCAGTGGTAAGTCAGGTGGCACAACAAAGGCCCCCCTAATACCACTACCTGTGGTGGGAGTTCCCTTTGAAAGAGTTGGAATTGATATTGTGGGTCCAATGGACCCCCAAACAGCATCTGGGAACAGATTCATACTGGTGGTAGTGGATCATGCCACCAGGTATCCAGAGGCTATTCCCCTAAGGACCACCACAGCCCCTGTGGTGGCAAAGGCCCTCATTGCAGTTTTCTCAAGAGTGGGCTTTCCTAAGGAGGTACTATCAGATAGAGGCACGAATTTTATGTCTAGCTATCTGAAAGCAATGTGGAAGGAATGTGGAGTAAACTATAAGTTTACCACCCCATATCATCCCCAATGCAATGGGCTTGTGGAGAGATTTAACAAGACCCTAAAAGGCATGATAAAAGGATTACCAGAGAAGCTCAGGCGGAAATGGGACATTCTTTTACCCTGCCTGCTCTTTGCTTACAGAGAGGTCCCACAGAAGGGGGTTGGCTACAGCCCTTTTGAACTTTTGTTTGGCCACCCTGTGAGGGGTCCATTGTGTTTGGTGAAGGAAGGATGGGAGTTATCTCTCAAAAAGCCCAAACTAGACATAGTGGACTATGTACTTGGTCTCCGCTCCAGGATGGCTGAGTACATGGAAAGAGCATCCAAAAACCTGGAGGCCAGCCAAGAATTACAGAAAGCTTGGCATGACCAAAAGGCTGTGCTGGTAGAGTTCCAACCAGGACAGAAGGTGTGGGTACTGGAGCCAGTGGCTCCAGCAGCACTCCAAGACAAATGGAGTGGACCCTATCCTATTATTGAGAAGAAGGGGGAAGTCACCTACTTGGTGGACTTTGGAACACCCAGGAGCCCTCACAGGGTAATCCATGTGAATCGCTTGAAAGCATTTGTGGACAGGGAGGACATGAGCTTGCTCATGGCCACAGATGGGGAACAGGAGGAAGAGAGTGACCCTCTCCCAGACCTGCTTTCTCAGAACCCTGATGATGGTTCAGTGGATGGAGTAGCCTTGGCAGGCAGCCTCACTGACCAGCAACAGATGGACTGCAGACAAGTTTTGCAGGCCCACAGGCATTTGTTTTCACTCACACCCAGCCAGACTGACTGGTGTACCCATGTAGTGGACACTGGTGACAGTCTGCCTGTCAAGAATAAGATCTACAGGCAACCTGACCATGTCAGGGATTGCATCAAGGCTGAGGTGCAAAAGATGTTGGAGCTTGGAGTGATTGAGCCATCAGAGAGCCCATGGGCCAGCCCAGTAGTCCTGGTGCCAAAACCTCATACCCAAGATGGAAAGAGAGAAATGAGGTTTTGCGTGGATTACAGGGGTCTCAATGCTGTCACTAGGACAGATGCTCACCCCATTCCAAGAGCAGATGAGCTCATTGACAGATTGGCTTCTGCCAAGTTTCTGAGCACATTCGATCTGACAGCTGGCTACTGGCAAATCAGACTAGCTGAGGAGTCAAAAGCCAAAACAGCATTCTCTACCCCTAGTGGTCATTATCAGTTTGTGGTAATGCCCTTTGGTTTGAAGAATGCACCTGCCACTTTCCAAAGGTTGGTGAACCAAGTCCTTACTGGGTTGGATGACTTTTGCGCAGCATATCTAGATGATATTGCTGTCTTTAGCTCCACCTGGGAGGATCACCTGATCCACCTGAAGAAAGTTTTGGAGGCCCTGCAGAAGGCAGGTGTAGGAGAGTAGGGTCTGCTATCCTATGGTCACCCCAAATTTTTGCTTTTTGCTTCACTGGTTTTCGACTACTGAGGCTGTGGGCCTGCTGATCAGACCCCCAGCCTGCTGTTCTCTCACTAAATTACTGACACATGTGCTATAGGCACATACCAATTGGAAATGGACTCCTTGTCAGCCCCTGTATAATGCACTATAGGTGCCCAGGGCATAGGGGCCACCAAGGCCTACCAGGGGCTGCAGCCTATCTTTTGCCACCCCTGGCTGGTTCTTAAATTGACACAACTGGCTGATCACTCAGCTGGGGTAAGGTGGTGTACACACCCCTTGCTTAGATATAGTATACCTATGTCTAAACCTATATCTGGACACATGTAAACCTGTGAGCCACTCCTATGGAAGGCCTCATCAATCCTGGAGGCAGAGTGCGTGGTTTTATGTGAGATGGAGCTCTAGCATGAGCTGAGCCTGTCTGCAGCTGTCGGGAACAACTCCCTAAGCTGTTTCAGGATAATGCCATACCATATACTCTTAAGTGCCTTATAATCCTCGCGGTTAAATAGCAACTTTGGTTTGGCTTTATCAAAACATGTCGTGTAAGGTGTCATACGATTTGGAATACCATCCCCTCGCCAGTTCTGGCGACGGGGATGGCATTCCACCCCTCTAGAGGGGTAAGACATGTTACTTCACTTAAATGCGGTTAATTTCTCCAAAGACCTTAAGATCCACAAAATGGATGCCTCTGCCACAGACAAATGTCTGGACCCCTGCAGTTGACCGAAACTCAACCAAATGGGTCCTGGACAAAGGGTTTCCTGTCACAGGAGGGTGTCACCGCCCTCCAGACAGGAGATAGTGGATTGTAGCAGGGAGGTTTGAAAGAAACCAGACACTGCTTGGGGCGCACAAGGCTGCCCCTTGCATAATCCGGCCAAACCGGTTCTGGGGCACTCCAGCCCTCGTGCCAGGGCGGCCTGGATCAAAGGAAGGGGGTGTATCCACCCACTTCCTGGGTCCCACCCATAGGAGGGGACCTAGCAGGTAATCACGCCCCCCAGATTCGAATAAGAGTGGGAGCAGTGCCAATGCACATCAGATTTCCTGGAAGAAACATTTGAAACGAAATTCTGGACCCTTCGCCCTCCATCTCAACGTGGAAGCCCGAAGAATCTCCCTTGTGGTCAAGGAGTGACCACCCTGCAGCAGCAGGCACCATCCAGCCCTCGACGTCTACTTAGTTGCAGTTCCCGCCGGAACTCGAGCGACTGAGATTGACGAGATCAAGCCTGCCTGCCTTCTAACAGCCCGATCCACAGTCCCTGTGTGAGAAGTTGGCCTGGTAGGGGATGTTTCCAATTCTGGAACCACCTACTACCTGACCAAACAATCCCTTATGGTGTCTGGTTGTAAGTCAACCTTATTAGACAAGCTATCCTAGGGGTAGCATGGACTAAGCAGCCTAAAGGCTTAACTTAAGAGGTCGTGTTAAGCGAGCTGTTTTACCACATACAATCCTGTAATACCAAATGAAAGGACACCACACAAGTATATATTATAAAAATATATGTGTTTATTTCTAAAAACAATCCCCAGTATTCTTTATGAATAAAGGGGCACAAGCGTTAAATCAAAAGCACTGTTTAAACATACAAAGTTGCACAATTATGGATGAGGGCAGGGGGCCACTCGAACCATATACTAAACAAGTGGTATAAGAGAGGCCACTCGAACAGTGGTTAGGCCTAGGGCCTAGGGAATCGCTGGGAGCAGTCAGGACAAGCAATGCTGAAGTCGGGAATGGCCCTCGGGATTCGGGAGATGTGCGGAAAGCGCACGCATGCACCAATGTTAACCAATGGTGCGTAAAAGTTGTAAAGTTAAAGTTAAAGGACACTTCCGCTGAACCTAGAGGAACAAAACTTAACACACAGACCCTAGAGGTGTGCACCAGTGTGGGAACACCGGCGGAGCAAAGTTACCTCACCCACAGGAAGTGGGTGCACAGGGTCGAAGTGGCGTCGGGTTTTGACTCGCAGGCTCTTGGTGCTTGAAGCTGAAAGGGCTGCAGGCGGGTTAAAGATGAAGTGTCCGGTGGAGTCCAAGGGTGGACTCAAGTTGTAGAGTACCTGAAAGCAGAGGGGACAGAGTCTGGGTCACTCAGCAGTGACCAGGGTGGAACCAGGACGGAACCAGGCAATGTCGGGCGCAATCAGGTGGTCGTCGAGGAGCTTCTCTCCGCTGTCACGTGGGCTCTGGGGCATCTGCGACGTCCAGGAGCAGGTCACGATCTGTCCCACGCAGGCTCTCACCGTCGGTGCAGTCGGCTTCAAGTTTGGAGCAAACAAGCCTTGGCAAGAGCAATCCACGCGGGATCGGAAGATTGCTTCTCACTCGGACCAGGAAGGTCAGAGTCGGAGCTCCTTTTCAGGGGAGCTGGTGTGGATCTGGAGCAACCAGATTCACGAGTCTTCTTAGGTAGTTCGTCAGCACAGGGACCACAAGCCAGCTGGCAAGTGACCGGGCCAACGCGTTGAGCCAAATTGTGCCAAAGGGCCCCACGCAGCACTCGTCGAGTGTGGAGGGCTGAACTTCGGCTCAGGAGTAGCTCAGGGTGGGTGCTTCTCAAACCCCGGTGCACAGCTTCGAGGATCACTCGTGGGCTGCACGGTCAGCGTCTCGTGGTCAATTCAAGATGGCGTGCCCCACGCTTCCGATCGCCACCACGGGTCTCAGCTTTGCAGGGACTGTGGATCGGGCTGTTAGAAGCTGGGCAGGCTTGATCTCGTCGATCTCAGTTGCTCGAGTTCCGGCGGGAACTGCAACTAAGTAGACGTCGAGGGCTGGATGGTGCCTGCTGCTGCAGGGTGGTCACTCCTTGACCACAAGGGAGATTCTTCGGGCTTCCACGTTGAAATGGAGGCGAAGGGTCCAGAATATCGTTTCAAAGGTTTCTTCCAGGAAATCTGATGTGCATTGGCACTGCTCCCACTCTTATTCGAATCTGGTGGGCGTGATTACCTGCTAGGTCCCCTCCTATGGGTGGGACCCAGGAAGTGGGTGGATACACCCCCTTCCTTTGATCCAGGCCGCCCTGGCACGAGGGCTGGAGTGCCCCAGAACCGGTTTGGCCGGATTATGCAAGGGGCAGCCTTGTGCTACCCAAGCAGTGTCTGGTTTCTTTCAAACCTCCCTGCTACAATACACTATCCCCTGTCTGGAGGGCGGTGACACCCTCCTGTGACAGGAAACCCTTTGTCCAGGACCCATTTGGTCGAGTTTCAGTCAACTGCAGGGGTCCAGACATTTGTCTGTGGCAGAGGCATCCATTTTGTGGATCTTAAGGCCTTTGGAGAAATCAACCGCATTAAAGTAAAGTAACATGTCTTACCCCTCTAGAGGGGTGGAATGCCATCCCCGTCGCCAGAACTGGCGAGGGGATGGTATTCCAAAGCGTATGACACCTTACACGACATGTTTTGATAAAGCCAAACCAGAGTTGCTAAATAACCGCGAGGATTATAAGGCACTTAATAGTATATGGTATGGCATTATCCTGAAACAGCTTAGGGATTTGTTCCCGACGGCTGCAGACAGGCTCAGCTCATGCTAGAGCTCCATCTCACATAAAACCACGCACTCAGCCTCCAGGATTGATGAGGCCTGACTATAGGAGTGGCTCACAGGTTTACATGTGTCCAGATATAGGTTTAGACATAGGTATACTATATCTAAGCAAGGGGTGTGCACACCACCTTACCCCAGCTGAGTGATCAGCCAGTTGTGTCAATTTAAGAACCAGCCAGGGGTGGCAAAAGATATGCTGCAGCCCCTGGTAGGCCTTAGTGGCTCCTGTGCCCTGTGCACCTATAGTGCATTCTACAGGGGCTGACAAGGAGTCTATTTCCAATTGGTATGTACCTAGGGTACATGGAATCCATGTTACAGAGAGAGCAGATGGCCTGGGGCCCTGATTAGCAGGGAACCAGGTCAACTAAGTCAGAAAACCAGCTAAACACAGGCAAAAAATCTGGGGTAACCATAGTCAGGTAGCCACCTTCCTACATAACCCCCCCCCAAACGAAAGGAGATAAGGCTATCCTTGGCCAGGTAAGCCTATATTGCCTGAGTGGCCATATAAGGAAGTACCTGCACTAGCATGGGTACCCCCTGTCTCATGGTCCACTAAGCAGTCCCTCACCCTTTGGGTATTAGAGGGTCTCCACCATAGGGAATCACTACCTTGGGTGTGTTTATGCAAAGTTAAAGGCTGGTTTGGATATGGAGTATTGAAGCGAGGCTCTACTAATTTAGGGCTTAGCTTCCTCCAATTATCTTCCACCATGTGTGCCTTTCTCTCTTTAACTGAGTTGCACTGTGCTCTCAGGGTCAACCTCTGGCTACCTAAAGCTGGAGGCTGGGTCCCTCTGTTTGGCTTGCTGGAGGGACAGTTCAGGTTTGGGCCCCTTGGGTCCCAGGTTTGGCTGTGCCCAACAGAATCCATCTGTGGGAGGTCCCTAACTGTTTTTAAGGGGGCTCCCTCAGGAGTTTTTAAAGTTTTCACCTTACTAGGGCTACTAGTTTTGGTGCACCTAATCTTTTGATGGGGGTGCTTTATTTGACAGGGGGCCCTCTGGGTCTCACTGTCCTTCTTGTCCTCTGCAGCCCTGGGCTGGCTAAGGCAAGGTAGAGAGGGGCAGGTTACCTGCTCCAGACTGGGTCCCACTTGAGAAGGGTCCACTGACATCAGAGGTTCTGTCAGGCTAGGCCCAACCACCTCTGGGGCAGTTCCTTCATCAGGGGTAAGATCAGTTCCCTGGGGAGGCTGATCCTGTCCTAAAGTCTGGTGAGGGGGAGATTTCTCTTCCTCCTCCATGCTCTCAGTTTGTGTGGAGTTATCCATCATTTCAGGTTTCACAACACACGTGTCAGTTTGAGTTTGGGCTGTGGCCATCACAGCCCCACCAACCTTTTCAGGAGGGGACTCAGTTTGGGTTTCTGCTGTTATCATAACAGCTTTGCTATTCTGTTCAGGAAGAGCTTTTGCTAAAGATGGGGCAGAGAGTTTCTCAGCCCTACCAACCTTTTCAGGAAGGACATCTTGAATTGGGGCTGTAGCCATTACAGCCCCACTAACCTTTCCATTGGAATTCACCATTCTAGAATGGGTTTCCTGTTCAACCTCAGCCCAGGCTGAGATCTCCAAATCATTACCAAGTAGGCAGTCTACAGGCAAGTTTGGTGACACTGCCACTCTCTTTGGGCCAATGACACCTCCCCAGCTGAGACTTACTACTGCCATGGGATGATTGGTTTGGATTCCATCAATGTTTGTAACCTGGTATGTGGCACCAGGTAAAAGTTGCTTAGAGGGGACTATGCCATCAGCCACCATGGTGATGCTAGCCCCTGTGTCTCTAAAAGCCTCAACTTTCAAACCATTGATGATGGGTTCTTGTCTATACTTGCTCAAAGTATTTGGGCAAGCAGAGAAGTTGGCAAACCCCATGCCAGTTTCATAAACAAGATCATTGGGTGATGGGGACTTGGATAGGCCAGGGTCCACCTGAGCTCCCACAGTAAACCCACCCAGATTCCTGGGTGTGCTTCCACTTCCTGGGGGATTACTGCTGACAGTAACAGGAGGTGTGGAAGCTGGCTTTGGAGGTATATTTTCTTTATTGTTATTCTTGGGACAACAGTTGTCTGTTTTGTAATGCCCCACCTGTTTACAGGCATAACAATAAGGCTTTTTCTCAGTTGAAGAAGTGTCTTGGGACCCACCCCCATCCTTGGAGTTTTGGGGCCCTGGGGAAGTCTTTTCTTTATTTTTATCCCCACCCTTATCTTGAGGCTTGGTAGACTCCTTCTTCTGGTTACTGTCCTGATTCTTAGGCCTAATCCTGGTTCTGACCCACTTGTCTGCCTTCTTTCCCAATTCTTGGGGAGAGGTCAGATCAGAGTCTACCAGGTGCTGGTGTAAGAGCTGGTTCTGACTGTGAGAAGTTGGCCTGGTAGGGGATGTTTCCAATTCTGGAACCACCTACTACCTGACCAAACAATCCCCTTATGGTGTCTGGTTGTAAGTCAACCTTATTAGACAAGCTATCCTAGGGGTAGCATGGACTAAGCAGCCTAAAGGCTTAACTTAAGAGGTCGTGTTAAGCGAGCTGTTTTACCACATACAATCCTGTAATACCAAATGAAAGGACACCACACAAGTATATATTATAAAAATATATGTGTTTATTACTAAAAACAATCCCCAGTATTCTTTATGAATAAAGGGGCACAAGCGTTAAATCAAAAGCACTGTTTAAACATACAAAGTTGCACAATTATGGATGAGGGCAGGGGGCCACTCAAACCATATACTAAACAAGTGGTATAAGAGAGGCCACTCGAACAGTGGTTAGGCCTAGGGCCTAGGGAATCGCTGGGAGCAGTCAGGACAAGCAATGCTGAAGTCGGGAATGGCCCTCGGGATTCGGGAGATGTGCGGAAAGCGCACGCATGCACCAATGTTAACCAATGGTGCGTAAAAGTCAAATAGTTAAAGTTTAAGGACACTTCCGCTGAACCTAGAGGAACAAAACTTAACACACAGACCCTAGAGGTGTGCACCAGTGTGGGAACACCGGCGGAGCAAAGTTACCTCACCCACAGGAAGTGGGTGCACAGGGTCGAAGTGGCGTCGGGTTTTGACACGCAGGCTCTTGGTGCTTGAAGCTGAAAGGGCTGCAGGCAGGGTGAAGACGAAGTGTCCGGTGGAGTCCAAGGGTGGACTCAAGTTGTAGAGTACCTGAAAGCAGAGGGGACAGAGTCTGGGTCACTCAGCAGTGACCAGGGTGGAACCAGGACGGAACCAGGCAATGTCGGGCGCAATCAGGTGGTCGTCGAGGCGCTTCTCTTCGCTGTCACGTGGGCTCTGGGGCATCTGCGACGTCCAGGAGCAGGTCACGATCTGTCCCACGCAGGCTCTCACCGTCGGTGTAGTCGGCTTCCGGTTTGGAGCAAACAAGCCTTGGTAAGAGCAATCCACGCGGGATTGGAAGATGGCGTCTCACTCGGACCAGGAAGGTCAGAGTCGGGGCTCCCTTTCAGGGGAGCTGGTGTGGATCTGGAGCAACCAGAATCACGAGTCTTCTTTTGTAGTTCGTCGGCACAGGGACCACAAGCCAGCTGGCAAGTGACCGGGCCAACGCGTTGAGCCAAATCGTGCCAAAGGGCCCCACGCAGCACTCGTCGAGTGTGGAGGGCTGAACTTCGGCTCAGGAGTAGCTCAGGGTGGGGGCTTCTCAAACCCCGGTGTACAGCTTCGAGGGTCACTCGTGGGCTGCACGGTCAGCGTCTCGTGGTCACTTCAAGATGGCGTGCCCCACGCTTCCGGTCGCCTCCACGGGTCTCAGCTTTGCAGGGACTGTGGATCGGGCTGTTAGAAGCTGGGCAGGCTTGATCTCGTCGATCTCAGTCACTCGAGTTCCGGCGGGAACTGCAACTAAGTAGACGTCGAGGGCTGGATGGTGCCTGCTGCTGCAGGGTGGTCACTCCTTGACCACAAGGGAGATTCTTCGGGCTTCCACGTTGAGATGGAGGGCGAAGGGTCCAGAATATCATTTCAAATGTTTCTTCCAGGAAATCTGATGTGCATTGGCACTGCTCCCACTCTTATTCGAATCTGGTGGGCGTGATTACCTGCTAGGTCCCCTCCTATGGGTGGGACCCAGGAAGTGGGTGGATACACCCCCTTCCTTTGATCCAGGCCGCCCTGGCACGAGGGCTGGAGTGCCCCAGAACCGGTTTGGCCGGATTATGCAAGGGGCAGCCTTGTGCGCCCCAGGCAGTGTCTGGTTTCTTTCAAACCTCCCTGCTACAATACACTATCTCCTGTCTGGAGGGCGGTGACACCCTCCTGTGACAGGAAACCCTTTGTCCAGGACCCCCTTGACTGGGTTTCGGTCAGC
Organism: Lissotriton helveticus; assembly: GCF_964261635.1. Taxonomy (NCBI): domain Eukaryota; kingdom Metazoa; phylum Chordata; class Amphibia; order Caudata; family Salamandridae; genus Lissotriton; species Lissotriton helveticus. The sequence goes on from NW_027611681.1 coordinate 580,712, forward strand.
TCCAGGGGTCCAGACATTTGTCTGTGGCAGAGGCATCCATTTTGTGGATCTTAAGGCCTTTGGAGAAATCAACCGCATTAAAGTGAAGTAACATGTCTTACCCCTCTAGAGGGGTGGAATGCCATCCCCGTCGCCAGAACTGGCGAGGGGATGGTATTCCAAAGCGTATGACACCTTACACGACATGTTTTGATAAAGCCAAACCAGAGTTGCTAAATAACCGCGAGGATTATAAGGCACTTAATAGTATATGGTATGGCATTATCCTGAAACAGCTTAGGGATTTGTTCCCGACGGCTGCAGACAGGCTCAGCTCATGCTAGAGCTCCATCTCACATAAAAACCATGCACCCAGCCTCCAGGATTGGTGAGGCCTGTCTATAGGGGTGGCTCACAGGTTTACATGTGTCCAGATATAGGTTTAGACATAGGTATACTATATCTAAGCAAGGGGTGTGTACACCACCTTACCCCAGCTGAGTGATCAGCCAGTTGTGTCAATTTAAGAACCAGCCAGGGGTGGCAAAAGATATGCTGCAGCCCCTGGCAGGCCTTAGTGGCTCCTGTGCCCTGTGCACCTATAGTGCATTCTACAGGGGCTGACAAGGAGTCCATTTCCAATTGGTATGTGCCTATAGCACATGTGTCATTAATTTAGTGAGAGAACAGCAGGCTGGGGGTCTGATCAGCAGGCCCACAGCCTCAGTAGTCGAAAACCAGTGAAGCAAAAAGCAAAAATTTGGGGTGACCATAGGATAGCAGACCCTACTCTCCTACACAACCCCCCCCCAAACGCAGGGACATTAAACTAACCTTGACCAGATAAGTCTTCATGTTCTAAGTGGAAGTACCTGGAGAGACCATCTGCATTACCATGGTCAGTCCCTGGGCGGTGCTCCACTGTAAAGTCCATCCCCTGTAGGGAAATGGACCACCTGAGCAGTTTGGGATTTTCACCCTTCATCTGATTAAGCCATAAGAGGGGCTTATGGTCTGTTTGCACCAGGAAGTGAGTTCCAAACAAGTAGGACCTCAACTTCTTTAATGCCCAAACCACAGCAAAGGCCTCCCTCTCAATGGCTGACCAACGTTTTTCTCTTGGGGTTAGCCTCCTGCTAATGAAAGCAATTGGCTGGTCTTGACCATCTTGATTAAGTTGTGAGAGTACAGCTCCCACCCCCAACTCAGAAGCATCTGTCTGAACAATGAACTGTTTGGAGTAGTCAGGACTCTTTAGGATAGGTGCAGAGCACATGGCCTTCTTCAGGTCTTCAAATGCCTTCTGACAGCTAACTGTCCACTGAACCTTTTTTGGCATCTTCTTGGATGTCAAGTCATTTAATGGTGTCACTATAGACCCATAGTTTTTCACAAACTTTCTGTAATACCCAGTCAGGCCCAAGAAGGCTCTGACTTGTGTCTGGGTAACTGGAGGAGCCCAGTCCTGTATGGCCTGGATTTTGCTTTCCAGTGGCTGAACCTGGCCTCCACCTACTAGGTGGCCCAGGTATACAACCTTACTCTGCCCTATCTGGCACTTTGTGGCCTTGATAGTTAGGCCTGCCTTTTGCAGGGCCTCCAAAACTTTCTTCAGGTGGATCAGGTGATCCTCCCAGGTGGAGCTAAAGACAGCAATATCATCCAGATACGCTGCACAAAAGTCATCCAACCCAGTAAGGACTTGGTTCACCAACCTTTGAAAAGTGGCAGGTGCATTCTTCAAACCAAAGGGCATTACCACAAACTGATAATGTCCACTAGGGGTAGAGAATGCTGTTTTGGCTTTTGACTCCTCAGCTAGTCTGATTTGCCAGTAGCCAGCTGTCAGATCAAATGTGCTCAGAAACTTGGCAGAAGCCAATCTGTCAATGAGCTCATCTGCTCTTGGAATGGGGTGAGCATCTGTCCTAGTGACAGCATTGAGACCCCTGTAATCCACGCAAAACCTCATTTCTCTCTTACCATCTTGGGTATGAGGTTTTGGCACCAGGACTACTGGGCTGGCCCATGGGCTCTCTGATGGCTCAATCACTCCAAGCTCCAACATCTTTTGCACCTCAGCCTTGATGCAATCCCTGACATGATCAGGTTGCCTGTAGATCTTATTCTTGACAGGCAGACTGTCACCAGTGTCCACAACATGGGTACACCAGTCAGTTTGGCTGGGTGTGAGTGAAAACATTTGCCTGTGAGCCTGCAAAACTTGTCTGCACTGCAGTCCCTCTGTTGCTGGTCAGTGAGGCTGCCTGCCAAGGCTACTCCATCAACTGAACCATCATCAGGGTTCTGGGAAAGCAGGTCTGGGAGAGGGTCACTCTCTTCCTCCTGTTCCCCATCTGTGGCCATGAGCAAGCTCATGTCCTCCCTGTCTACAAATGCTTTCAAGCGATTCACATGGATTACCCTGTGAGGGCTCCTGGGTGTTCCAAAGTCTACCAAGTAGGTGACTTCCCCTTTCTTCTCAATAATAGGATAGGGTCCACTCCATTTGTCTTGGAGTGCTGCTGGAGCCACTGGCTCCAGTACCCATACCTTCTGTCCTGGTTGGAACTCTACCAGTACAGCGTTTTGGTCATGCCAAGCTTTCTGCAATTCTTGGCTGGCCTCCAGGTTTTTGGATGCTCTTTCCATGTACTCAGCCATCCTGGAGCGGAGACCAAGTACATAGTCCACTATGTCTAGTTTGGGCTTTTTGAGAGGTAACTCCCATCCTTCCTTCACCAAACACAATGGACCTCTCACAGGGTGGCCAAACAAAAGTTCAAAAGGGCTGTAGCCAACCCCCTTCTGTGGGACCTCTCTGTAAGCAAAGAGCAGGCAGGGTAAAAGAATGTCCCATTTCCGCCTGAGCTTCTCTGGTAATCCTTTTATCATGCCTTTAAGGGTCTTGTTAAATCTCTCCACAAGCCCATTGCATTGTGGATGATATGGGGTGGTAAACTTATAGTTTACTCCACATTCCTTCCACATTGCTTTTAGATAGCTGGACATAAAATTTGTCCCTCTATCTGATAGTACCTCCTTAGGAAAGCCCACTCTTGAGAAAACTGCAATGAGGGCTTTTGCCACCACAGGTGCTGTGGTGGTCCTTAGGGGAATAGCCTCTGGGTACCTGGTGGCATGATCCACTACCACCAGTATGAATCTGTTCCCAGATGCTGTTTGGGGGTCCATTGGACCCACAATATCAATTCCAACTCTCTCAAAGGGGACCCCCACCACAGGTAGTGGTATTAGGGGGGCCTTTGTTGTGCCACCTGACTTACCACTGGCTTGGCAAGTGACACAGGAGCGACAAAACTCCTTGACATCCTCTGACATGTGAGGCCAGTGAAAGTGTGGAACAAGCCTGTCCCACGTCTTGTTCTGGCCTAAGTGTCCTGCAAGGGGAATATCATGGGCCAAGGTAAGGAGGAATCCCCTAAACTGCAGAGGTATCACCAACCTCCTGGTCATGCCAGGCTTGGGGGCTCTAGCCTCTGAGTAAAGGAGTCCCTCATCCCAATACGCAGTATGGGTACCTTGGGCATCCCCAGCAGCCTCAGCAGCAGCCTGCTGTCTGAGGGGTTCAAGGGAAGGGCAATCTAATTGAGCCTGCCTCAGGTCTGCCCTTGAGGGTCCCCCTGTCCCCAGAAACTCAACCTGGTCAGGTTCAAGCTCCTCAGAGACAGTCTCCTCTTGGACTGCAGAATCAGTTTCCTCTGAAAGCTGATCCTCAACCTGGGGCAAGGTGGAAGGCGAGGCCTTTCCTCTCTTGCTCCTTCTCTTGGGTTGTGGCTGGTCTATTGTCTCAAGATCCACCACTGGTTCAGGAAGGCACTTCTTAGCCTGAGCCCTTGTCATGGCAAGGACATGCTCTGAAATCCCTAGCATTTCTGCATGAGTCCTGTACTCCACTTCTGACCATGCTGAGCTTTCAAGGTCATTGCCTAACAGACAGTCTACTGGTAGGTCTGCACTCACCACAACTTTCTTTAGGCCATCAACCCCTCCCCAGGAGAAGTTCACAACTGCCACACTATGGGAGGTAGTGGAGTTGCTTGCATTGGTTACTAGGTAGCTCTCTCCTAGTACAATCTGTCCAGGGTCCACAAAGCCAGGGGTCACCATGGTGACACTAGCACATGTGTCCCTGTAAGCTTGAGCCAGTTTCTCATTTATTAAGGGAGTCTGCCTGTATTTGCCCAGGTTAGTGGGGCTTACTGCAGTGGGCAACTCAATGTCCACATCATACAGGAGAACTGCCTGTGTAGGGACTCTGACTAGGCCAGATCCTACTTCAATACCCAGGGTCAACCCAGCTACACCCTTGGACTGTGTTCCACCACTGCTTACTGTACTTGGGGTTGCAGTTGCTTTAGGAGCTGTAGTGGTGGGAACTGGATTTGCCTTGGTGCACTCACTGCCCCAGTGTGAAACTGATTTGCAGGTATTACACCGAGGTGTCTTTGGACCTTTGTTCTTCTTCTTTTTGTTACCATTTTGGGAACCACCCTCCTTACTATTAGTTTGGGGGCCTGAAGGCTTCTGGTCTTTTTCTTTATCTTTCTGATTCTGATTACCACCCTTCTGGTCTGTTTTCTTCTGGTCACCACCTTGGTTCTGGGGTTTCTGCTTAATCCTTGTTCTGACCCATTTGTCTGCCTTCTTTCCCAATTCTTGGGGAGAGGTCAGATCAGAGTCAATAAGGTATTGATGCAACAGCTGGTTTGTACAGTTATTAAGGATCTGTTCTCTCATCATAAGATTGTACAATCCTGTATAGTCTGAAACTTTACTTCCCTGCAACCAACCCTCCAAAGCCTTAGTGGCACACTCCACAAAATCAGTCCAGTCTTGAGTCTGTGCTTTCTGGGTGTCTCTGAACAACAACCTGTATTGCTCAGTGGTTAGGCCATACCCTTCAATGAGAGCACTCTTCAAAACAGAGTAGTTTTTGGCATCCTCAGGTCTAACTGTGAGGAGCCTGTCCCTCCCTTTCTCAGAAAAGGAGTACCACAAAATTGCAGCCCACTGATTCTCAGGAACCTGCTGTACCATGCAGGCTCTCTCAAGAGCAGTCATCCATTTGTGGATGTCATCCCCTTCTTTAAAGGGGGGCACAATCTTGGTCAGGTTTCTATTGTCATAGGCCCTGTCTTTTTCTCTTGGAAAATTGCTGCCACCAGTGACATCTAAGCCACTTAATTTCTGCTCTCTTGCCAAGGCAAGTTTAGCTTGAGCTAAGGTAAGCTTAGCTTGACTCAGGGCTACCTCCTCTCTCTCTATCTGGAGTCTGACAGCCCTCATTCTAGCCCTATGCTCAGCTTTCTGAGAAGCACTCATGCCTCTCTCTGATTCTCTGGAGGCACTAGAAAGATGAGAGTCCCCTGAGGGAGATCTCACTCTTCTGTTGCCTGGGAGAATCACATGTTGGGTTCTGGGGAGGTGCTGGCCCTCTCCATTCCCCAGTAGGTCCAAGTTGGCCTGGCTAAGCCTACCAACTGGAACCTGGCTACCCTGATCCTGTACTTCTAAGTCCCCAGCATCTGAGTCCTCATCCAAGTCATCATCATCCTCCTCTTCAGGGGGATCAACTACAGGGGGGTTCTCTCCATTTCCTGTGTCTAGGGAAGCTGTTTTAGCCTTCTCTAAGTCATCCTGTTCTAGGATTTCTACCAGGGTTAGGCAGGTGGGGCTTCTGCCCCTTTTTAACCCTCTTGCTTTGCACAAGGCAATCAAGTCTCTGCGGGTTAGTTTGTCATATCCAAAAGTTGCCTGGGTAGGGTCAACTGTCACAGGACTAGACCCTGAGGCCTTTCCTGTGTCAGACATGGTTACTAGTGAGGTGTAAGTGGTGCACTTACCTACACTAAGTGTTTTCCTACTGGACCTTGCTAGTGAGTTGTAGTCAGGGGTGTGCTACTCCCTTCAACCTACAACTACTAAGTTCAGTAGAACTTAATATGCTAAGCTTTTGATTTTATATGTACCTAGAGGTACTTGATGTGATCTTTCAATTTGATATAAAGATTGCAATGGTAAAACAACAGCAAGCTCAAATCCGCACCGCTGCTCACCAATGTGAGAAGTTGGCCTGGTAGGGGATGTTTCCAATTCTGGAACCACCTACTACCTGACCAAACAATCCCCTTATGGTGTCTGGTTGTAAGTCAACCTTATTAGACAAGCTATCCTAGGGGTAGCATGGACTAAGCAGCCTAAAGGCTTAACTTAAGAGGTCGTGTTAAGCGAGCTGTTTTACCACATACAATCCTGTAATACCAAATGAAAGGACACCACACAAGTATATATTATAAAAATATATGTGTTTATTACTAAAAACAATCCCCAGTATTCTTTATGAATAAAGGGGCACAAGCGTTAAATCAAAAGCACTGTTTAAACATACAAAGTTGCACAATTATGGATGAGGGCAGGGGGCCACTCAAACCATATACTAAACAAGTGGTATAAGAGAGGCCACTCGAACAGTGGTTAGGCCTAGGGCCTAGGGAATCGCTGGGAGCAGTCAGGACAAGCAATGCTGAAGTCGGGAATGGCCCTCGGGATTCGGGAGATGTGCGGAAAGCGCACGCATGCACCAATGTTAACCAATGGTGCGTAAAAGTCAAATAGTTAAAGTTTAAGGACACTTCCGCTGAACCTAGAGGAACAAAACTTAACACACAGACCCTAGAGGTGTGCACCAGTGTGGGAACACCGGCGGAGCAAAGTTACCTCACCCACAGGAAGTGGGTGCACAGGGTCGAAGTGGCGTCGGGTTTTGACACGCAGGCTCTTGGTGCTTGAAGCTGAAAGGGCTGCAGGCAGGGTGAAGACGAAGTGTCCGGTGGAGTCCAAGGGTGGACTCAAGTTGTAGAGTACCTGAAAGCAGAGGGGACAGAGTCTGGGTCACTCAGCAGTGACCAGGGTGGAACCAGGACGGAACCAGGCAATGTCGGGCGCAATCAGGTGGTCGTCGAGGCGCTTCTCTTCGCTGTCACGTGGGCTCTGGGGCATCTGCGACGTCCAGGAGCAGGTCACGATCTGTCCCACGCAGGCTCTCACCGTCGGTGCAGTCGGCTTCCGGTTTGGAGCAAACAAGCCTTGGTAAGAGCAATCCACGCGGGATTGGAAGATGGCGTCTCACTCGGACCAGGAAGGTCAGAGTCGGGGCTCCCTTTCAGGGGAGCTGGTGTGGATCTGGAGCAACCAGAATCACGAGTCTTCTTTTGTAGTTCGTCGGCACAGGGACCACAAGCCAGCTGGCAAGTGACCGGGCCAACGCGTTGAGCCAAATCGTGCCAAAGGGCCCCACGCAGCACTCGTCGAGTGTGGAGGGCTGAACTTCGGCTCAGGAGTAGCTCAGGGTGGGGGCTTCTCAAACCCCGGTGTACAGCTTCGAGGGTCACTCGTGGGCTGCACGGTCAGCGTCTCGTGGTCACTTCAAGATGGCGTGCCCCACGCTTCCGGTCGCCTCCACGGGTCTCAGCTTTGCAGGGACTGTGGATCGAGCTGTTAGAAGCTGGGCAGGCTTGATCTCGTCGATCTCAGTCGCTCGAGTTCCGGCGGGAACTGCAACTAAGTAGACGTCGAGGGCTGGATGGTGCCTGCTGCTGCAGGGTGGTCACTCCTTGACCACAAGGGAGATTCTTCGGGCTTCCACGTTGAGATGGAGGGCGAAGGGTCCAGAATATCGTTTCAAATGTTTCTTCCAGGAAATCTGATGTGCATTGGCACTGCTCCCACTCTTATTCGAATCTGGTGGGCGTGATTACCTGCTAGGTCCCCTCCTATGGGTGGGACCCAGGAAGTGGGTGGATACACCCCCTTCCTTTGATCCAGGCCGCCCTGGCACGAGGGCTGGAGTGCCCCAGAACCGGTTTGGCCGGATTATGCAAGGGGCAGCCTTGTGCGCCCCAGGCAGTGTCTGGTTTCTTTCAAACCTCCCTGCTACAATACACTATCTCCTGTCTGGAGGGCGGTGACACCCTCCTGTGACAGGAAACCCTTTGTCCAGGACCCCCTTGACTGGGTTTCGGTCAGCTCCAGGGGTCCAGACATTTGTCTGTGGCAGAGGCATCCATTTTGTGGATCTTAAGGCCTTTGGAGAAATCAACCGCATTAAAGTGAAGTAACATGTCTTACCCCTCTAGAGGGGTGGAATGCCATCCCCGTCGCCAGAACTGGCGAGGGGATGGTATTCCAAAGCGTATGACACCTTACACGACATGTTTTGATAAAGCCAAACCAGAGTTGCTAAATAACCGCGAGGATTATAAGGCACTTAATAGTATATGGTATGGCATTATCCTGAAACAGCTTAGGGATTTGTTCCCGACGGCTGCAGACAGGCTCAGCTCATGCTAGAGCTCCATCTCACATAAAAACCATGCACCCAGCCTCCAGGATTGGTGAGGCCTGTCTATAGGGGTGGCTCACAGAAATACATGTGTCCAGATATAGGTTTAGACATAGGTATACTATATCTAAGCAAGGGGTGTGTACACCACCTTACCCCAGCTGAGTGATCAGCCAGTTGTGTCAATTTAAGAACCAGCCAGGGGTGGCAAAAGATATGCTGCAGCCCCTGGCAGGCCTTAGTGGCTCCTGTGCCCTGTGCACCTATAGTGCATTCTACAGGGGCTGACAAGGAGTCCATTTCCAATTGGTATGTGCCTATAGCACATGTGTCATTAATTTAGTGAGAGAACAGCAGGCTGGGGGTCTGATCAGCAGGCCCACAGCCTCAGTAGTCGAAAACCAGTGAAGCAAAAAGCAAAAATTTGGGGTGACCATAGGATAGCAGACCCTACTCTCCTACACTGACAATTACTTAGGATCTGCTCCCTCATAATCAAATTATACAATCCTGTAAAGTCATGTACTTTGCTGCCATGTAGCCAACCCTCCAGAGCCTTAGTAGCACAATCTACAAAATCAGTCCAGTCCTGAGTCTGTGTCTTCTGGGTGTCTCTGAACTTCAACCTGTACTGTTCAGTGGTTAAGCCAACCCCATCTATCAGAACACTCTTCAGGACTTTGTAATTGTTTGCATCCTCATGTCTAACAGTGAGGAGCTTATCTCTCCCTTTCTCTGAAAAGGAGTACCATAAGATTGCTGCCCACTGTTCCTCAGGAACCTGCTGTACCATGCAGGCTCTCTCAAGAGCAGTCATCCACTTGTGGATGTCATCCCCTTCCTTGTAGGGGGGCACAATCTTTGTCAGGTTTCTACTATCATAGGACCTGGGTTTCTCTTTTGGAATATTGCTGCCACCAGTGGCATCTAAGCCACACAATTTCTGCTCTCTTGCCAAGGCAAGTTTAGCTTGGGCCATGGTAAGTTTAGCTTGAGCCAAGGCTACCTTCTCCCTCTCTATTTGGAGTTCGACAGCCCTCATTCTGGCCCTATGCTCAGCTTTCTGAGAAGCACTCATGCCTCTCTCTGATTCTCTGGAGGCACTAGAAATATGAGAGTCCCCTGAGGGAGATCTCACTCTTCTGTTGCCTGGGAGAATCACATGTTGGGTTCTGGGGAGGTGCTGGCCCTCTCCATTCCCCAGTAGGTCCAAGTTGGCCTGGCTAAGCCTACCAACTGGAACCTGGCTACCCTGATCCTGTACTTCTAAGTCCTCAACATCTGAGTCCTCATCTAAGTCATCATCATCCTCCTCTTCAGGGGGATCAGTTACTGGGGGGTTCCCTCCAGTTCCTGTGTCTAGGGAAGCTGCTTTTGCCTTCTCTAAGTCATCCTGTTCTAGGATTTCTACCAGGATTAGGCAGGTGGGGCTTCTGCCCCTTTTTAACCCTCTTGCTTTGCACAAGGCAATCAAGTCTCTGCGGGTTAACTTGTCATATCCAAAAGTTGCCTGGGTAAGGTCAACTGTCGCAGGACTAGACCCTGAGGCCTTTCCTGTGTCAGACATGGTTACTAGTGAGGTGTAAGTGGTGCACTTACCTACACTAAGTGTTTTCCTACTGGACCTTGCTAGTGAGTTGTAGTCAGGGGTGTGCTACTCCCTTCAACCTACAACTACTAAGTTCAGTAGAACTTAATATGCTAAGCTTTTGATTTTATATGTACCTAGAGGTACTTGATGTGATCTTTCAATTTGATATAAAGATTGCAATGGTAAAACAACAGCAAGCTCAAATCCGCACCGCTGCTCACCAATGTGAGAAGTTGGCCTGGTAGGGGATGTTTCCAATTCTGGAACCACCTACTACCTGACCAAACAATCCCTTATGGTGTCTGGTTGTAAGTCAACCTTATTAGACAAGCTATCCTAGGGGTAGCATGGACTAAGCAGCCTAAAGGCTTAACTTAAGAGGTCGTGTTAAGCGAGCTGTTTTACCACATACAATCCTGTAATACCAAATGAAAGGACACCACACAAGTATATATTATAAAAATATATGTGTTTATTTCTAAAAACAATCCCCAGTATTCTTTATGAATAAAGGGGCACAAGCGTTAAATCAAAAGCACTGTTTAAACATACAAAGTTGCACAATTATGGATGAGGGCAGGGGGCCACTCGAACCATATACTAAACAAGTGGTATAAGAGAGGCCACTCGAACAGTGGTTAGGCCTAGGGCCTAGGGAATCGCTGGGAGCAGTCAGGACAAGCAATGCTGAAGTCGGGAATGGCCCTCGGGATTCGGGAGATGTGCGGAAAGCGCACGCATGCACCAATGTTAACCAATGGTGCGTAAAAGTTGTAAAGTTAAAGTTAAAGGACACTTCCGCTGAACCTAGAGGAACAAAACTTAACACACAGACCCTAGAGGTGTGCACCAGTGTGGGAACACCGGCGGAGCAAAGTTACCTCACCCACAGGAAGTGGGTGCACAGGGTCGAAGTGGCGTCGGGTTTTGACTCGCAGGCTCTTGGTGCTTGAAGCTGAAAGGGCTGCAGGCGGGTTAAAGATGAAGTGTCCGGTGGAGTCCAAGGGTGGACTCAAGTTGTAGAGTACCTGAAAGCAGAGGGGACAGAGTCTGGGTCACTCAGCAGTGACCAGGGTGGAACCAGGACGGAACCAGGCAATGTCGGGCGCAATCAGGTGGTCGTTGAGGAGCTTCTCTCCGCTGTCACGTGGGCTCTGGGGCATCTGCGACGTCCAGGAGCAGGTCAAGATCTGTCCCACGCAGGCTCTCACCGTCGGTGCAGTCGGCTTCAAGTTTGGAGCAAACAAGCCTTGGCAAGAGCAATCCACGCGGGATCGGAAGATTGCTTCTCACTCGGACCAGGAAGGTCAGAGTCGGGGCTCCTTTTCAGGGGAGCTGGTGTGGATCTGGAGCAACCAGATTCACGAGTCTTCTTAGGTAGTTCGTCGGCACAGGGACCACAAGCCAGCTGGCAAGTGACCGGGCCAACGCGTTGAGCCAAATTGTGCCAAAGGGCCCCACGCAGCACTCGTCGAGTGTGGAGGGCTGAACTTCGACTCAGGAGTAGCTCAGGGTAGTGGCTTCTCAAACCCCGGTGCACAGCTTCGAGGATCACTCGTGGGCTGCACGGTCAGCGTCTCGTGGTCAATTCAAGATGGCGTGCCCCACGCTTCCGGTCGCCTCCACGGGTCTCAGCTTTGCAGGGACTGTGGATCGGGCTGTTAGAAGCTGGGCAGGTTTGATCTCGTCGATCTCAGTCACTCGAGTTCCGGCGGGAACTGCAACTAAGTAGACGTCGAGGGCTGGATGGTGCCTGCTGCTGCAGGGTGGTCACTCCTTGACCACAAGGGAGATTCTTCGGGCTTCCACGTTGAAATGGAGGCGAAGGGTCCAGAATATCGTTTCAAATGTTTCTTCCAGGAAATCTGATGTGCATTGGCACTGCTCCCACTCTTATTCGAATCTGGTGGGCGTGATTACCTGCTAGGTCCCCTCCTATGGGTGGGACCCAGGAAGTGGGTGGATACACCCCCTTCCTTTGATCCAGGCCGCCCTGGCACGAGGGCTGGAGTGCCCCAGAACCGGTTTGGCCGGATTATGCAAGGGGCAGCCTTGTGCTACCCAAGCAGTGTCTGGTTTCTTTCAAACCTCCCTGCTACAATACACTATCTCCTGTCTGGAGGGCGGTGACACCCTCCTGTGACAGGAAACCCTTTGTCCAGGACCCATTTGGTCGAGTTTCGGTCGACTGCAGGGGTCCAGACATTTGTCTGTGGCAGAGGCATCCATTTTGTGGATCTTAAGGCCTTTGGAGAAATCAACCGCATTAAAGTAAAGTAACATGTCTTACCCCTCTAGAGGGGTGGAATGCCATCCCCGTTGCCAGAACTGGCGAGGGGATGGTATTCCAAAGCGTATGACACCTTACACGACATGTTTTGATAAAGCCAAACCAGAGTTGCTAAATAACCGCGAGGATTATAAGGCACTTAATAGTATATGGTATGGCATTATCCTGAAACAGCTTAGGGATTTGTTCCCGACGGCTGCAGACAGGCTCAGCTCATGCTAGAGCTCCATCTCACATAAAACCACGCACTCAGCCTCCAGGATTGAGGAGGCCTGACTATAGGAGTGGCTCACAGGTTTACATGTGTCCAGATATATGTTTAGACATAGGTATACTATATCTAAGCAAGGGGTGTGTACACCACCTTACCCCAGCTGAGTGATCAGCCAGTTGTGTCAATTTAAGAACCAGCCAGGGGTGGCAAAAGATATGCTGCAGCCCCTGGTAGGCCTTAGTGGCTCCTGTGCCCTGTGCACCTATAGTGCATTCTACAGGGGCTGACAAGGAGTCCATTTCCAATTGGTATGTACCTAGGGTACATGGAATCCATGTTACAGAGAGAGCAGATGGCCTGGGGCCCTGATTAGCAGGGAACCAGGTCAACTAAGTCAAAAAACCAGCTAAACACAGGCAAAAAATCTGGGGTAACCATAGTCAGGTAGCCACCTTCCTACACCCTGCAAAGCTGAGACCCGTGGAGGCGACCGGAAGCGTGGGGCACGCCATCTTGAATTGACCACGAGACGCTGACCGTGCAGCCCACGAGTGATCCTCGAAGCTGTGCACCGGGGTTTGAGAAGCCCCCACCCTGAGCTGCTCCTGAGCCGAAGTTCAGCCCTCCACACTCGACGAGTGCTGCGTGGGGCCCTTTGGCTCTATTTGGCTCAACGCGTTGGCCCGGTCACTTGCCAGCTGGCTAGTGGTCCCTGTGCCAACGAAACGACTAAGAAGACTCGTGAATCTGGTTGCTCCAGATCCACACCAGCTCCCCTGAAAAGGAGCCCCGACTCTGACCTTCCTGGTCCGAGTGAGAAGCAATCTTCTGATCCCGCGTGGATCGCTCTTGCCAAGGCTTGTTTGCTCCAAACTTGAAGCCGACTGCACCGACGGTGGGAGCCTGCGTGGGACAGATCGTGACCTGCTCCTGGACGTCGCAGATGCCCCAGAGCCCACGTGACAGCGAAGAGAAGCTCCTCGACGACCACCTGATTGCGCCCGACATTGCCTGGTTCCGTCCTGGTTCCACCCTGGTCACTGCTGAGTGACCCAGACTCTGTCCCCTCTGCTTTCAGGTACTCTTCGACTTGAGTCCACCCTTGGACTCCACCGGACACTTCATCTTTAACCCGCCTGCAGCCCTTTCAGCTCCAAGCACCAAGAGCCTGCGTGTCAGAACCCGACGCCACTTCGACCCTGTGCACCCACTTCCTGTGGGTGAGGTAACTTTGCTCCGCCGGTGTTCCCACACTGGTGCACACCTCTAGGGTCTGTGTGTTAAGTTTTGTTCCTCTAGGTTCAGCGGAAGTGTCCTTTAACTTTAACTTTACAACTTTTATGCACCATTGGTTAACATTGGTGCGTGCGTGCGCTTCCCGCACCTCTCCCGAATCCCGAGGGCCATTCCCGACTTCAGCATTGCTTGTCCTGACTGCTCCCAGCGATTCCCTAGGCCCTAGGCCTAACCACTGCTCGAGTGGCCTCTCTTATACCACTTGTTTAGTATATGGTTTGAGTGGCCCCCTGCCCTCATCCATAATTGTGCAACTTTGTATGTTTAAACAGTGCTTTTGATTTAACGCTTGTGCCCCTTTATTCATAAAGAATACTGGGGATTGTTTTTAGTAATAAACACATATATTTTTATAATATATACTTGTGTGGTGTCCTTTCATTTGATATTACAGGATTGTATGTGGTAAAACAGCTCGCTTAACACGACCTCTTAAGTTAAGCCTTTAGGCTGCTTAGTCCATGCTACCCCTAGGATAGCTTGTCTAATAAGGTTGACTTACAACCAGACACCATAAGGGATTGTTTGGTCAGGTAGTAGGTGGTTCCAGAATTGGAAACATCCCCTACCAGGCCAACTTCTCACATTGGTGAGCAGCGGTGCGGATTTGAGCTTGCTGTTGTTTTACCATTGCAATCTTTGTATCAAATTGAAAGATCACATCAAGTACCTCTAGGTACATATAAAATCAAAAGCTTAGCATATTAAGTTCTACTGAACTTAGTAGTTGTAGGTTGAAGGGATTAGCACACCCTGACTACAACTCACTAGTAAGGTACAGTAGGAAAACACTTAGTGTAGGTAGGTGCATCACTTACACCACACTAGAGTCATGTCTGACACAGGAAAAGCCTCAGGGTCTGCTCCTGTGACAGTTGACCTTACCCAGGCAACTTCCAGCTATGACAAACTAACCCGAAGGGACTTGATTGCCTTGTGCAAATCAAGAGGGTTAAAAAGGGGCAGAAGTCCCACCTGCCAAATCCTGATAGACATCCTAGAACAGGATGACTTAGAGAAGGTGAATGGAATTCCCTTACAGTCAGGAAGTGGAGAGAAACCCCCTGTAACTGACACCCCTCAGGAGGAAGATGGAGAGGAGGGGGAGGAGGACTCAGATGTTGAGGACACCGAAGATCAGGATCAGAGGGGTAGCCAGGTCCTAGTTGCCAGGCTTAACCAGGCCAACTTAGACCTACTGGGAAATGGAGAGGGCCAGCACCTCCCCAGATCCCACAGTCTTATTCTCCCAGGCAACAGAAGAGTGAGATCTCCCTCAGGGGACTCTCATATTTCTAGTGCCTCCAGAGAATCTGAGAGAGGTATGACTGCCTCTCAAAAGACTGAGCATAGGGCCAGAATGAGGGCTGTCAGACTCCAAATAGAGAGGGAGGAGGTAGCCCTGGCTCAAGCTAAACTTACCTTGGCTCAAGCTAGATTTACCTTGGCAAGAGAGCAGAAATTAAGTGGCTTAGATGCCACTGGTGGCAGCAATTTTCCAAGAGAAAAAGACAGGGGCTATGACAATAGAAACCTGACAAAAATTGTGCCCCCCTTTAAAGAAGGGGATGACATCCACAAATGGATGACTGCTCTGGAGAGAGCCTGCATGGTACAGCAGGTTCCTCAAGATCAGTGGGCTGCAATTTTATGGTACTCCTTTTCTGAGAAAGGGAGGGACAGGCTCCTCACAGTTAGACCTGAGGATGACAAAAACAACTCTGTTTTGAAGAGTGCTCTTATTGAAGGGTTTGGCCTAACCACTGAGCAATACAGGTTGTTGTTCAGAGACACCCAAAAAGCACAGACTCAACACTGGACTGATTTCGTTGAGTGTGCCACTAAGGCTTTGGAGGGTTGGTTGCAGGGAAGTAAAGTTTCAGACTATACAGGATTGTACAATCTTATAATGAGAGAACAGATCCTTAATAACTGTACAAACCAGCTGTTGCATCAATACCTTATTGACTCTGATCTGACCTCTCCCCAAGAATTGGGAAAGAAGGCGGACAAATGGGTCAGAACAAGGATTAAGCAGAAACCCCAGAACCAAGGTGGTGACCAGAAGAAAACAGACCAGAAGGGTGGTAATCAGAAAGATAAAGAAAAAGACCAGAAGTCTTCAGGCCCCCAAACTAATAGTAAGGAGGGTGGTTCCCAAAATGGAAACAAGAAGAAGAAGAACAAAGGTCCAAAGACACCTTGGTGTAATACCTGCAAATCAGTTTCACACTGGGGCAGTGAATGCACCAAGGCAAATCCAGTCCCCACCACTCCAGCTCCTAAAGCAACTGCAACCCCAAGTACAGTAAGCAGTGGTGGAACACAGTCCAAGGGTGTAGCTGGGTTGACCCTGGGTATTGAAGTAGGATCTGGCCTAGTCAGAATCCCTACACAGGCAGTTCTCCTGTATGATGTGGACATTGAGTTGCCCACTGCAGTAAGCCCCAGTAACCTGGGCAAATACAGACAGACTCCCTTAATTAATGAGAAACTGGCTCAAGCTTACAGGGACACATGTGCCAGTGTCACAATGGTGACACCTGACTTTGTGGACCCTGGACAGATTGTACTAGGTGAGAGCTACCTAGTAACCAATGCAAGCAACTCCACTACTTCCCATAGTGTGGCAGTTGTGAACTTCTCCTGGGGAGGGGTTGATGGCCTAAAGAAGGTTGTGGTGAGTGCAGACCTACCAGTAGACTGTCTGTTAGGAAATGACCTTGAAAGCTCAGCATGGTCAGAAGTGGAGTACAGGACTCATGCAGAAATGCTAGGGATTTCAGAGCATGTCCTTGCCATGACAAGGGCTCAGGCTAAGAAGTGCCTTCCTGAACAAGTGGTGGATCTTGAAACAATAGACCAGCCACAACCCAAGAGAAGGAGCAAGAGAGGAAAGGCTCAGCCTTCCACCTTGCCCCAGGTTGAGGATCAGGTTTCAGAGGAAACTGATTCTGCAGTCCAAGAGGAGACTGTCTCTGAGGAGCTTGAACCTGACCAGGTTGAGTTTCTGGGGACAGGGGGACCCTCAAGGGCAGACCTGAGGCAGGCTCAATTAGATTGCCCTTCCCTTGAACCCCTCAGACAGCAGGCTGCTGCTGAGGCTGCTGGGGATGCCCAAGGTACCCATACTGTGTATTGGGATGATGGACTCCTTTACTCAGAGGCTAGAGCCCCCAAGCCTGGCATGACCAGGAGGTTGGTTATACCTCTGCAGTTTAGGGGGTTCCTCCTTACCTTGGCCCATGATATTCCCCTTGCAGGACACTTAGGCCAGAACAAGACGTGGGACAGGCTTGTTTCACACTTTCACTGGCCTCACATGTCAGAGGATGTCAAGGAGTTTTGTCGCTCCTGTGTCACTTGCCAAGCCAGTGGTAAGTCAGGTGGCACAACAAAGGCCCCCCTAATACCACTACCTGTGGTGGGAGTTCCCTTTGAAAGAGTTGGAATTGATATTGTGGGTCCAATGGACCCCCAAACAGCATCTGGGAACATATTCATACTGGTGGTAGTGGATCATGCCACCAGGTATCCAGAGGCTATTCCCCTAAGGACCACCACAGCCCCTGTGGTGGCAAAGGCCCTCATTGCAGTTTTCTCAAGAGTGGGCTTTCCTAAGGAGGTACTATCAGATAGAGGCACGAATTTTATGTCTAGCTATCTGAAAGCAATGTGGAAGGAATGTGGAGTAAACTATAAGTTTACCACCCCATATCATCCACAATGCAATGGGCTTGTGGAGAGATTTAACAAGACCCTAAAAGGCATGATAAAAGGATTACCAGAGAAGCTCAGGCGGAAATGGGACATTCTTTTACCCTGCCTGCTCTTTGCTTACAGAGAGGTCCCACAGAAGGGGGTTGGCTACAGCCCTTTTGAACTTGTTGAACCTGTTTACAGACATGACAATAAGGCTTTTTCTCTGTTGAAGAAGTGTCTTGGGACCCACCCCCATTCTTGGAGTTTTGGGGCCCTGTGGAAGTCTTTTCTTTATTTTTATCCCCACCCTTATCTTGAGGCTTGGTAGACTCCTTCTTCTGGTTACTGTCCTGATTCTTATGCCTAATCCTGGTTCTGACCCACTTGTCTGCCTTCTTTCCCAATTCTTGGGGAGAGGTCAGATCAGAGTCCACCAGGTGCTGGTGTAAGAGCTGGTTCTGACAATTACTTAGGATCTGCTCCCTCATAATCAAATTATACAATCCTGTAAAGTCATGTTCTTTGCTGCCATGTAGCCAACCCTCCAGAGCCTTAGTTGCACAATCAACAAAATCAGTCCAGTCCTGAGTCTGTGTCTTCTGGGTGTCTCTGAACTTCAACCTGTACTGTTCAGTGGTTAAGCCAAACCCATCTATTAGGACACTCTTCAGGACTGTGAGAAGTTGGCCTGATAGGTGATGTTTCCAATTCTGGAACCACCGGTTATCAGACCAAACAATCCCTTATGGTGTCTGGTTGCAAGTCAACCTTATTAGACAAGCTATCCTAGGGGTAGCATGGACTAAGCAGCCTAAAGGCTTAACTTAAGAGGTCGTGTTAAGCGAGCTGTTTTACCACATACAATCCTGTAATATCAAATGAAAGGACACCACACAAGTATATATTATAAAAATATATGTATTTATTACTAAAAACAATCCCCAGTATTCTTTATGAATAAAGGGGCACAAGCGTTAAATCAAAAGCACAGTTTAAACATACAAAGTTGACAATTATGGATGAGGGCGGGGGGCCACTCAAACCATATACTAAACAAGTGGTATAAGAGATACCAATCGAACAGTGGTTAGGCTTAGGGCCTAGGGAATCGCTGGGAGCAGTCGGGACAAGCAGTGCTGAAGTCGGGAAAAGCCCGCGGGATTCGGGTGCAGTGCGGAAAGCGCACGCATGCACCAATGTTAACCAATGGTGCGTAAAAGTTGTAGAGTTAAAGTTTAAGGACACTTCCGCTGAACCTAGAGGAACAAAACTTAAGACACAGACCCTAGAGATGTGTACCAGTGTGGGAACACCGGCGGAGCAAAGTTACCTCACCCACAGGAAGCGGGTGCACAGGGTCGAAGTTGAGTCGGGTTTCGTCACGCAGGCTCTTGGTGCTTGAAGCTGAAAGGGCTGCAGGCGGGGTGAAAGAGAAGTGTCCGGTGGAGTCCAAGGGTGGACTCGAGTCGAAAAGTACCTGAAAGCAGAGGGGACAGAGTCTGGGTCACTCAGCAGTGACCAGGGTGGAACCAGGACGGAACCAGGCAATGTCGGGCGCAATCAGGTGGTCGTCGAGGAGCTTCTCTCCGCTGTCACGTGGGCTCTGGGGCATCTGCGACGTCCAGGAGCGGGTCACGATCTGTCCCACGAGGGCTCTCACCGTCGGCGCAGTCGGCTTCAAGTTTGGAGCAAACAACACTTGGCAAGAGCAATCCACGTGGAACCGGGAGATTGCTTCTCACTCGAACCAGGAGGGTCAGAGTGGGGGCTCCTTTTCAGGGGAGCTGGTGCAGATCTGGAGCAACCAGAGTTGCAGGTCGAATTTCAAAGTTCGTCGGTACAGGGGCCACTA